>NC_138979.1:135223604-135940340 GCF_964341445.2 Mesoplodon mirus
CACTCTCACTTGTTTTTCTTAGCAAAAGTCCTGCTAACATGTTCTTGAAGCCATGATTTCGTTTTTCCAGCATTTTCCTTTTTTCTGGTCATTCTAGTTGTTAAAAAATTGATAAGACAGTTGAACTGAAATATAATTAAATTATATATTGCAGAGCTCTTCATTATTTCTAAATTTCTATTCAAAATGGAAAATTTAATTTGGGAACATATGTATTCAGAATTTCATGCACTACTGCAATGAAACAGAACTATCTGCTCGTTCAAAATAAAAATACAAGTACAGTTAACTAAATTCAAGCAAATATTGCCAGATAAATCTTTTTGATTTAGTTGATGGAATTCTTCAGGTTTTATGGAAAATACTGACTGAATCAGTTAGAAAATGGACCATGTACCATATCAGCTTAGTTTTGAAAAGCACATTCCACCAATCATCATTGCATAATCCACCATTTCTTGCCCCCCCCCCAAATATGGGATTATTCTAAGTGTATTTAGCCTGGAATCCTTAATTTTTATAAAAATATATACCAGGGGCTTCCCTGGTGGCACAGTGGTTGAGAGTCCGCCTGCCAACGCAGGGGACATGGGTTCGTGCCCCGGTCCGGGAAGATCCCACATACCACGGAGCGGCTGGGCCCGTGAGCCATGGCCGCTGAGACTGCGCGTCCGGAGCCTGTGCTCCGCAATGGGAGAAGCCACAACAGTGAGAGGCCCGCGTACCGCAAAAAAAAAAAAAAAAAAAAAAGGGCTTAGTTCAGTCTGAAAATTTCAGAAACACTGATCTGGGGTCAGGGTGTTGTGTATGAAGCTTGTCCTCCCACATATTGAGTTCATATCCTTTAGATCCAAGTCCCTGTTCATTTATTTAAAAGGCAAAATGTTGAGAGCAATGTTATTTTTCCCCTGCTCCCCAAGTTGCTTGCCAATAGTATGAAGTTTTGTGTGGTTTACTAGGTTTACAGACATGCATGAAGCAAATATTTAGTTAAATACTGAGGTTTCATAATCATTTATATCATAACATGAGCCCAATAGTATTTCAGGTTAAAGGAATCTTGTATGTGTGATGGATGACCTCTTCATCCACTGAACAGAACTTTTTCTTCATGAAAGTGAACAAGCATCCTTAGTAATTAGATGTAAGCATTCTTTAATTATGAAATAAGTATTCCAGTTGATAAAGTACTGACTTTGGAAGGCTTTTTAAAAAGCTTTGCCTCACCTGTCAAATATTTTAATCCATTCACATTTTGGGTTTTCCCTATGGCAGCAAACATTGAGGACTAGATGAGAGATAAGTTACCATGCTGTTTGATACACATGGTAAACCAATACATTATTGACCTGCTTAATCCCTGAGTAAAGAATCTGGCCTTGTCCAAAGCTTTGGGGAGGTAATCTCTAGTGTCTTTTCTTTGCCTAAAGACTTTGGTCATATTCACTAGCCTAACAATATGATTTAGAGTGACGGCTGACCATACCAGAAAGGCAAATAATGTGATGTAGGTATCAGTTGACCTAGAGACTCAACCATATTTGCAATCAATCAATCATGGCTGCATAATGGAGTCTCAATAAAAACTCTGGGGCTTGGGCAAGTTTTCCCAGTTGGCAAAACTCCATACTTACTGTCACAAATCAGTGCTAGAAGAGTAATGCATCCTGATTCAATAAGGAGAGGAAAATGAAAACTCCACATTGGGTACTTCTATGGGACTCTACCCTATGTGTTTCTTCCCTTGGCTGATTTTAGTCTGTCTCCTTCCCAGCAACAAACCATAACCATGAGCATAATTGCCTTCAGTGCGTTCTGTGAATTCTTATAGTGAACTATCAAATCAGAAGATGATTTGGGAAATTCCCCAAACTTGCAGTTTGTGTCAGAAGTCAGGACAGTCTTGGGGACTGTGAGTTCTAACTTTGTAGGTGGCTCAGGAGCTCTGTTATTTCTGTTCCTCACCCCCACGCATTTAATAAGCCATGTATAAATGGTGGGGCACTGAAACATAGAGGAGATTGGAAATCTAGTTTATAGTGTCTAGTAGAGTTAAAATATAATAAGCTTAAAAAGTCACAGTTTTTCCTGCTTAAAAATATAATACATATTTATTGAAGAATTAGTATATATGCATGACAAAAATATAAAGATGTAGGCAAGATTTGGGCATGTTTTCTTGCAATAAGTTTATATGTGCCATTTTTATATCCTGATTTTTCTTTTCTTAAGCATTTTCTGTAAGAATTAATGTTCTTCACATTCTTTTAATAATGGAAAAATACATTTTATCATATGCTTAGTTATAGATCCATATATAGATAGACTTACTTCCAGGTTGTCCATTTCATTGTTCTATTCATATATTCAAGAGCTACCATAGAACTATATAAAAGGCAGCTTCAGCTTATTTATTGATATAACTTGAGGTCAACATCCAGGAGCTAATTAGGCATAGATAAAAGCTTGCTACTTCTGACAAAATAATCTTTAGAATGAGGCTTCTTATGAGTCACTGCTCACAAACAACAAAGCATAGATTAGGCACAAATAATGCTAGTGACCAGAATTAAAAAAATATGATGCAGGCAACAACATAAATGAAAATGGAAACTTTTCCTCCTTCACAGCTTCCTTCCCGAGGTACAGGTCCCGTCCCTATTCTTTTGTCTCTGTTTTTTCTTTTTCCTTTTGTCCTACCCAGGTATACGTGGAGTTTCTTGCCCTTTGGGAGGTCTGAGGTCTTCTGCCAGCATTTAATATGTGTTCTGTAGGAGTTGTTCCACATGTAGTGGTATTTCTGATGTATTTGTGGGGAGGAAGATGATCTCTGCGTCTTACTCGTCCACCACCTTGAAGGTCTCCTCATGCATTTTAATAATAAAAAACTTATGTTTTAACAAATTCATTTGAATAGGCCATTTTAACATAATTATATTACCACGTTGTTTCTGGAGAGTTAGTAAGTTTTGAGGATCATTTTGTTGAAATTCACCATAATACCGTAACATAATTTATGTATATAAGAGTAAAGCTAGACTCAGGGATGACATTTATTTCTTTACTCTATAAAAATATTTTCCCATACATCACTTCCCCAAGATAATTATTTTGGAAGGCATAGAAAAACAAGTTAACCTGATTTTCAAAATGAAGAAATGATACTCAGAAACATTAAGTACTCACCAAAAAATAAAATTTGGTAAGTGGGTAGATCTAGAAGAAAACTCAATTCATTTGTGAGCACTTTTTGTGAAATTTTTTCTTCTTTAAAATTTGCCATTGGAGGTCAGCAAAACTGTAGCAGACTATCACTTAGCATCTGAAAGTTAAGCTGGCTCTAGGATGAATTATAAATCAATTGTGGGTCACATCCAGGGTCTGTGGGGTCTGAAACTGATACAATTCTGACGGTCCTCTTTAAGAAAAAGAATGTAAATTACTAATATAAAATTAAAGACAAAGCAGAGATTTAGAATGAGAAAATTAAATTGCAAGTTATATATAGCTATTAAACAAAACTTAAAGCGCAACATTTTTAAAATAGTATATTTTCATTAATTGCCTGATCCACCTTTAAAAGTTTTCTTCCTTATATTTTTTGGCTACGTGCTCTTTGGTCTTTTCTCCATTTGACCATTGTTTTCTAACATTTTTATGAATAATAAAAACTCAATTCATTCTCCTTCAGTAGGATTGTTGACATTTGTATTGATAACATATAAAAGTTTCTTTCAACCTCATAACTAATATCACTAATGCTATGTACAGCTTTAGAATTATTGTCAAATTGAGAGAAACTTTTCTTTTTCACATATGAACTGTAATATTTCAAAGAACTTCAGTTTTCTTTGGGTCATGACCACTCTCAAATTTTAATGGATAAACCTGTGAACCAATTTACAGTTGATATATTCCTTGCAATACAGTGTTGGGAAGGCTGGAAACCACTAATCCCATCTCTCCTCCAAAGAGCTGATTGTGTGCATTTCCTTCCAACTTTGGGCTCAGTGATATCATATTGGTAGGTTTAATTGGCTGTGGTGGGAGTATTTACACTGTTGGCAAAAACTATAAATCAGCACTTTTGTTTATTTTTTTTTTCCAGAGAGCTAGTTATTAAACAAGTACCAGCACACCATTGTTAATACCTTCTCCCAAGTTATATGTTTCCTTCACTGGGATTACCACTTCATGTCAGGTCAGTTGGAAATTTACATCTTTTTCTCATAAGTTCAGACAATTTATTATTCTCCATTGATTGCATTAGGAAACAATCCAAGGGCCTATTTGTAACTTCAATTACAATTTTTTTTAATTAATTAAAGCTATTGATAGGATCTGAAATTTGTTTTGGCAACAATTTAATTCTTGATTACAGAAATCTTTCTATTGATGTTATTTATCTTTATTACATCTGTTTTATAGTCCATCAATTTTTACCAATTTTTGTCAGTTATTTAATAAGTAAACTTGAAAGTAATGCAAAATGAAGAGTCTATGGTTTTCACTTGTACCAAGCGAGATGTCCCAAAATGTCTTTCCAAGTTGCAGCAAAAATGGTGTATTTTCAGCTGTGTCAGTTGTTTAAATAAATGCCTCTTTGACTATATGTCTTCATATCACAATGCTAGATGAGTCAGCATACAGAGTTATCAGAATACTCTTAGAAGCAATTGCAACACCAGAACCACTAACAACAACTTATCTATATGTTGATGTGACTGCCAACCACATAAATGTACCTATTAAGCCCATACTAAATGCATCCTCTAATAACGTCCTTTTAGCCAGACCCCCAGATTGCAAAAGCCATTCCAATGCTGTTTGGCCTCAGGGAAAGTGTGAAGGAAGGGAAGTGGGAGTGCAGAAGAGACTGCAATTTTTTTTTCCTTTGGTTGTTTCAATGTATTCCTGTTAATGAGAATAGAAATATTAACCAATATTCATTTTAACAGCAGGCAAAAGATATGAATGGACATTTCACCAAAGAAGATATATGGGTAGCAAATAAACACATAAAAAATACTCGAAATTATGAGTCATTAGAGAAATTCAAGGTAAAAACTACAATGGGATTCTACTCCTACACGCCTATTAGCATGGCAAACGTTAAAAACACTTATCATAGCAGTTGCTGGTGAACACATGGAAGAACTCTTAACTCTTATTCATGTGGAACTTTTATTCAGTGCTGGGTGAAACATATGGTAGAGCCACTTTAGAACACAATTTGGTAGTCTGTAAAAATTTTAAATATTCACCTGCCATGTGACAAAGCATTGCACTCCTACATATTAACACAAGAGAAATAAAATCATAGCCTGAATAGAATTCTAAATCTGCTTCATGCCCATTGAATTCAGGTGTCTAAAGGCATTTTCATTTTGTACGATCTCTGTCTCCTTGAGTCCAATGTGGTGATGTTTCTAGTGATATAATTCCTTTAAATATTTTTTAGGGTTCTGTGAAACCTAGGCATTGATAAAGAATTCTACCAAACATTCAAAGAAGACTTATTGTGGACTTCTCTGGTGGTCCATTGGTTAAGACTCTGTGCTTCCATTGCAGGAGGCACAGGTTTGATCCCTGATCGGGGAACTAAGATACCACATGCCATGTGGCCAAAAAAAAAAAAAAGTGCATTTCCCCAAAGAAGACTTAATGCCAGTTTCTTACACACTATTCCAAAAAGTAGAAGGGGTAGAAATACTCACCAGCTCATTTTAAGGCCAGTACTAACCTTGATACAAAAATCAGACATAGAAATCACAAGGAATGAAACCTACAGATCAATATTCATTATAAATGTAGATGTAAAATCCTCAACAAAACCTTAACAAACTAAATCCAGGAAATATAACAATTATTATATGCTATAATCAAATATATTATTATATGCTATAACCAAATATATTATTATATGCTACAATCAAATGAGATTTGTCCCAAGAATGCAAAATTGGTTTAATTCAATACAACATATATTAATAAAATAAAAGATAAAAACCACTTGATGATCCCAATAGACATAGAAAAAACATTTGATGAAATCCAGTGCCCTTTCATAACAAAAACATTAAACAAATGAGGAGTCAAAGGGGGGCTTCCTCAACCTGAAAAAGGGTGTGTATGAAAGTCTGTAGGTAACATCATACCTAACAGAGAAAGAATAAATCATTTTATTTATTTATTTGGGGGAATAAATCATTCCCCCAAAGATCAGGAACAAGACAAGGATGTTTTTCTCTCACACTTCTACTCAACATTGTGGTGGAGATTCTATCCAGAGCAATAGACAAAAATAAAATAAAGTCACACATTGGAAAAGAAGAAGGAAAACTATGTTTATTTGCAGATGTTATCTTCTTTATAGAAAATATCAGGAATTCAAAAGAAGAGAAAATAGTAGAACTAATACATGTATTTAGTAAGATTGCAAGATACAAGATCAATATATAAAAATCAATTGTGTTTCTTTACACTAGCAATGAAAACCCCCAAATTAAGAAAAATATTACATTATCATTAAACATTCCATAGCATTAAAAAGAAAAAAATAGTTAGGAATAAATTTAACAAAAAAAGTTGAAGGCTTGTACACTGAAAATTACAAAACATTGTTGAAAAAATGAAAGATCTAAATAAACAGGAAGACACCCATGTACATGGAATAGAAGACTTAATATTGTTAAGATGGCAGTACTCCCCAAGTTGATCTAAAAAACCAATGCTATTGCTATCGAAATCCTGGCTGATTTTTTTGCAGAAATTGTTAAGCTGATCCTAAAATTCATATAGAAATGCAAGGGATTCAAACTAGCCATTACAGTCTAGAAAAAAGATAAAAGTTGTAGGACTCACATTTCCTAATTTCATAACTTACTGTAAAGCTATAGTAATCAAAATAATGTGGTATAAACATAAGGATAAACATATAGATAAATAGAATATAATTGAGAACCCCCCAAAAGCCCTTATATTTATGGGCTACTGAATTATGACAAAAGTGTCAAGAAAATTTAATGAGGGAATAAACAGTCTTTTCAATAAATGGTTCTAGGACAACACGCAAAAGAATAAAGTTGGACCCCTTCAAACCACATAAAAAAATTAACTCGAAATGGATTATAGAACTAAATGTGAGACCTAAAAATATAAGACACTTAGCAAAGGAGTAAAACATCAGGGTTTTTTAATGTAGTAACAAAAGCATAAGTGATAAGGAAAAACTGGATACATTGGACTTCATCCATTTTTAAAAGTTTATGCTTCAGGATATTTTCATGAAAGTGAAAAGACAATCTATAGAATGGGAGAAAATATTTTTTAACATATATCTATTCACACTGATTAGCATATGCTGGCTAATTTATGTAATATTTAACTATAGTGTGCCCTCAAAAAAATTTTTTAATGACTTAAGCCAAATTGTAGGATAATTGGAATGTGTCAAAATGTACATTGGAACAATTCTAACAATTGCTTTTATGCAGGTTGAAATAATTTATGAGATGTACAGAGTGTCCTCATTAATAACATATTGTAATATGAGCTAGCCTGGATACTTTGCCTCTCCTTTCTGCTTTGATATATTTAATACAAATAAAATACATATATTTAAAAAAAGAAAAAACAGTATTTTGAAAAACTCTGTATGATGCATATTGTGTTCAGGCTCAATTCTTCCTAGAAATAAATGCTAATAGTAAAATGTGGGTAGAATTAAATCTAAGAATAATGTTTTAGAGAAGTATAAAATATTAAGGAAATACACTATTAATGACCTATTTAGGTTAGTGTGCAGTAATACTCTTAAGCAACTCTTACTAATTTGCTAATGCTTACTAACTTTGAAAAAAATCCAACCAAGCATTTCAGGACCTGTTTTGGGTTTTTTTTGTTTGTTTGTTTTTATTTTGGTCTTTTTTTTTTTTAGTTTTTTAGTTTTTTTTTTTTTTTATGTGGACCATTTTTAAATTCTTTATTGAATTTGTTACAATATTGCTTCTGTTTTATGTTTTGGTTTTTCGGCCGTGAGGCATGTGGGATCTTAGCTCCCCAACCAGGGATCGAACCCTCACCCCCTACATTGGAAGGCAAAGTCCTAACCACTGGACCACCAGGGAAGTCCCAGGACCTGTGTTTTGTTTTCCACAAAACATCATTATTAGAAGATACAATTCTTGATATTCTAGATGTTGCAGCATTTAGAGTTTGTACAAAGTCTGTCACTGATGTAATCAACCAACATATTTAATTATTATAAAACAGTTAATTGATTTCTTCAGATGAACAGCATAAATATTTAGAGTTAAAATCTATATGGGTGTAAATATTGTAGGGTAACTTTTCATTCTCATCATTGATCCTATGTTGCAGTCCCAACTTATCTTTACTGTGTGATGGATAGTTTCGCCCTCTTAAAAAATAGAAAGAATTTCACTGTCTGGTACATCAAGATTCACATATTCTCTCCTAATTATAACAGTGGCAGTACCTCTCTCAAATCGGTGGCACAGTGAATCAAATTCTTTCTCTTGAATACAGCTGTATGTATCTGGCAGCCCCAAACTTGTTAAATCTCAGTGCTTGGAATGGCATTTCTTTCTCTATTTCTTAAACAAAGTCTCCAATTTTAATTAAGATTTAAACTAAGGTAAAACCTAGATTGTGAATTGCATGCTTTTTACCTAATTTAGTTAGCCAACAGAATAGTTCTGAAAATTTCTGAAAGAGCAGAAGACCAGTGTTACAAAATTAATACTGTAGATGTGTTCTCACAACAGAAATATTTTCATAACATCTGTTTGCAAATACATTTTTAAAATTTCAGTTGACTTTGGATCAAATTAAAATCAGTAAAATTTTTTATATAGAATTAAAATGATCCAGTCGGTTAATCAGTAAAGATCTGTTGAGTGCCAAGTGTTCAGTTCTTCTCTACTCTGTGCCAGTGTGGGAGAACATGATAAGAATAGATGTGGGAAATCTAATTTGGAAGATAAGAAGTGTGCACATGACAGATAACTAAAAACTCAAATCACACCACGATGATTACAATATAGTTGGTACCATGTAGTATGAACAGTTAGAGCTATAAAAAATTGGATGGAAGTAATAGTTTCTTAAGATTAGACGATGAAAAGTCTCTTAGAGTTTCCTGTCACGAATCCAAATGAGTCCTCCTTTGTTTATTCAAAGATGACACTTCTGAGTAGTATCTGACAGGTAACTTATTTTTAAATCTTCTGTATTTCCAGAGTCTCCCTTCCTTTTTTCTCTCCCTACCATTGGCAGTACCCTACAATCTGCTGGAATGAATGAGACCCTCTTTTATGCTAGAAGTGCTTTAGACAAAAGTCTTGATATAATCCCCAGTGAGGCACATAAATTAGATTTGCAGCATACTGAATACTGAACAATTGTTCAGGCGCACACATGACTCATTTTTATCTATTTAGTTTTTGGAACCTTAGGTTGGGGGCATTCAACAAGGCCCAGCTCTGATAGGAAGAAAAGTGGAAGTCAGCTTTTCTTGTAGTTTATTTGCTCTCAGAGAGCAAGTGTATGTCTTTATGACATATATTTTCTATAGTTTCTGGAACTACCTTAGCTAGATAAATATTACTTTCTTTGTTTGACAGGCATGAAGGTCTGCAGCCCATGCTAATATTTTTTCATTTCAGCACACCACCTCTTGATGGAGGATTGTAAACTTCTTCTACTTGTTGCCCTTGGTCCTGCCCCACATAACTTACGCCTTCAAGAAGTTTGGCATTATGCTCAACTCAGGTCTTTCTGAGGGGGAATAAATTGGATAACTATCACACTAAATTATCATTATTTGTTATTTTGTCACATCAGTGTGTTATTAACAACTCATAGTGATTTTAGTGATCATTAATATCTGCTAAATATATCCTGTATACCCTAATCAAGCATAGAAGGAATGATTCATGTTTTGTTTGAGGCTAACAAGGTTCTCTGTGTCATTTAAGCTCATGTCACTCAGATTAGGTGCAAGGGGTAAGGGAACAAGGTTGCCTGAACTTAGTGCTGGGCGACTAAGAAATTTATCAGTAAGACGTAAAATCAAATAAGGAGAAAATTCATTTTTAACCTTGTTAGTAGGATAAGTTTTACTGACTGGGGCAATTCAATTGGGCATTTGGGAAATAGGAGAGGAGCACAAGGCCTGCAACAGGCAAGTGACAAAAGAAAGAAACATATCAGAGTTAAGATGCTGGGTTCTCAGGTAAGTGATAAGGAAGCAGTCAAAATAAGACACAGTATAGAGTAGAAGAGACCTTAATCCAGACAAAGGAGGGTGCTATGTAAAAGCAAGAGTAATATTCTGGGCTGAGGAACTTGTTTAAAATCTGTGATATAATGTGAGTTCAAAATATATTTCATTTTTTAATACTGCTCTTAAAAAGTGTTTTTAATTAATTAGTATATTTTCCATTTAAATTAGGTAAAAAAGTAGGCAAGACTAACCCATCAGTTTAGAAGTCAGGATAACAGTTACCCTTGACAGGGAGAGTTAGTGATTGACAGGCATAAGAGGTACTTCTGGAGGCTGGTAACGTTCTGTTTTCTTGATCTGTGTGTACTTACAGGGTTGTGCTTAGTTGGTGTAAATTCATTTTTATATTTACTAGATGCGTACTTTTAGGTGAATATTATATTTCAATAAAAATGTTTTTTTTTTTTCAAATTAAGAAATCAGTAGGTTTAAAAGGAAAGTCACCTCTGTACTGCATCTGCCTTAAGTGAATGGTTTTGTAGGCTGCTCTCAAGCCTGGAGAGATGAGTCAGTGCAGCAGGGTGGTTTCTGCCTCTCGGTTCTCGAGCCCCCAACTGTGCTTCATGCACCTGTTCAGCATTAAACACTAATATGGAGAAAGCATCATCATTCTGTGTTGAGGGTGAAGTAGACAAATGAGAAATACAGTAATGACTTTGATGCTTCTCCACTCATAGGACTCAGATAGGATATCCTTAAACACTAGGTCATTTTTCTCAAAGTAGATCTGGCTAGCAGTGTATATTTGTAACCCCAAATGGACCAGAAAGTGACTGTATTTTGCTTCCAGGTTGTTATCGTTGTGGCTGTTGTTTTTAATCATGGACACCCCGAGAGGTCAGGCTGGGTCTCAGCAGCTACATCCTGTAACCCAGATCTGAGTTTTGTTAGTGCTCCCTCCTCCCTTTGTCCTCCCTCTGCCCCCCCCCACCCCGCCCACCGCCAGCTCTTGTCCTTTGCATTACAGTGAAGTTGTCATAGACCCTGTCTTCCACGTGCTAGTATATTGAGAGTAAAGTCTTTATTTTCTGTTGGATTTTTCATTCAGGTCAGATGAGATATGGTGTGATAATTCATTTTATGTGTCAACTTGACTGGGGCACAGAGTGCCAAGATATTTGGTCAAACATTATTCTGGGTGTGTCTGTGAGGATGTTTTTGGATGAGATTAACATTTGAATCAATAGACTGAGTAAAAGCAGGATTGCCCTCCCTAATGTGGGTGACCCTTACCCAATCAGTTGATGGCCTGAATAGAAAAAAAAAAAAGGCCGAACCTCCTTAGAAAAAAAGGAGCTCCTCCTCCCTGGTTGTGTGAGTTTCATATATATAGATAGATATAGATATAGATATATAGATAGATATAGATATATATATATAGATAGATATATGAAGTGGTATATTACCTTGTTGGATTGTAGAACTTTTAAACTATGTGTTAATTAACTCAGTTGATGCTTTAAGATAACTGCCTGACTATAGTACCTAACCCAGCTACAAAAGCCAGAGAAGAGCCACAAGTAGGAACTAATCTATCTCTAAGGGCACTTAACCAGGTCTACTTAATTTTAGTGAAAGGGTTAGGGTTAGGGTTATGGGTTAGGGTAAGGGTTAGGGTTACTTAAGTTTAGTGATATCAAAGGTCACACCAGTTTAATAGAATTTATGACTTTTTAAATGAATAGTAATCAAGTATTTTGACAGAAAACTTCCTCATTGTCACAGGACATTTTGGATTCTGCAACCCAGATTAATAAAATAGTTCCTAGGATGTATAGCATAGTTACTAAACATATTTCCAGCTAAATATAGTGTTACAGTGCTTCTTCTTAATTTAGAGGCTTTCTACCTAGACATGTCAAGAAAACAGATTCTATTTAAAATAGCTGAATGCTCTTAAAGCTTAGGAGTGTGTTAGAGTTTAAACTTTTTTAAGTGGATAACTATTGTTTGGATGCTATTCACAGATATTTCAGTGACCAATGGCTTATTATTACACTTGGAAATTAGAAATGTTTCTGCATCATACCCATGAATAAAATCTGAAAGCAAAATATTGATCAATGACTAGGAAAACACAAACATTCTGCATTGAGTTTTAAATTTATAAAAATTTAAAAAGTGTTCTTGTTTAAAAAGCATATGACTGAAAACAACAGATGTATTTTGGGGATTCTCTACCTGAGGATGACATGACATCTGTGTTTCAGCAACATGGGAAAGCCTGGGCACTTTGAATTAAAACTTTTGAAGGCACTTCAGGGTTCAGCAAGAGAGACCAGCTGGCAAAACCAAACAGTAATGTTTTCCTTGGAAAAGTCCATTTAGAGAAAGAATTGCAAATTCCTCAAATTATAGAGGAAAACACTGTGCCAGAACTATGGACTTAAGTTCTTTGAATTTTATGGAACTCATCAATGAAGACACCAGAGTTTCTTCAGGGTCTGTACAGAAGGCAAACCTCACATCCTCATAGATAATGTGGTAAAAGAATAAATGGTTGATTGGCTCTTCAACATAATGAATAGTACAGGTTTATAAGGGAAAAGCAAGCAAACCTTAGAAAAGTTGATAAAATGTAGCAATGGAAAGATGTGTGTAAGCAGGCATTTTAATTGTTCTGTTGATGGGAGTTTAAAATGGCACACCTTTTAGAATGGATAATCAGGAAATATTAGTCAATATTTATCATGTGCAAACTCTTACTCCACTATTCTATTCTACCTTTAAGGTTTTATTCTAAAGAAATAATAAACAAGTTGGTGTATTGTTAACTAAAATAGAAAATTTATAGAAAATTTAAATGTCCTACAGTAAGAAATAGGAAATAAATAGAATAGTAATATACTGTTATAAAGCTGTTACAGTGAGAAGGGTTAAAGTTATGTTTAAAAGGGTAAGATTGCACTGACACTAAAGCAATTGAATTAGACTATAAAATAAACAAGGTAAGAAAAATTTGGATAATTGTATAGGCATAGAATCCCCGGGCACTGTCCAACTGATTTCTCCAAGCACCTGAGGGATTTCTCTGGTCTCAGGAATATGCACAGCAAGCCTGAAGTGCCAGGAAGTTCACACCCTTGTGGGCAGCCCACAGCCAATAATGCCTGGGATTTGGTGAATAAATACTCTCAGTTTCTTACTCACTTGGTGGGGCAACTCCATATCACATTCACTGCAGTTTTCCTGAGGTTCCCAGCAGGATTGAGCCTCTGTCTCCCACAGGGATAACTTATCCATTAATTCTCCCCAGTGGGCTTTCTTCATGTCTGCATATCCCTTCTCCTCTATGGGTACTCCTGGGTTTACCTCCCAAATAAAACAATTTCCTTTCCAATTTTATTCAGAGTCTGCTTATAGGAGACCCCAACCTAAAGCAATACTTTTGTGTCTGTTGTATAGCTTGTGTGTATGTGTGTGTGCATGTTTATAAGGCAATAGAAATGGACACCAAAATGTTAACAGTGCTTCTCTGCGCAGCATGGTTAGAAGTGATATTTATACTTGTCTGTGTTATATGATTTATTTTTGAGGATGTGTTATTTGTAGAAGGAAGATCTGTGGACCCAAAAGGCAGTGCACTGGGCCTCCTGGGTACACTGAGTCCTAGGCTGAGGAAAGATACACTTCGGATGGGGAAGAGAGGATGTTTGCAGTTCATATACTGCCTTCTTCCAGAAGGATTGCCCTTTCTATTCTGGAACTTGGCAGGATATAGGCTGAAGGTGAATTCCTCAGTGGATCGGCAGTGAGCAACTGGAGCAGGCAAAAAATAAAGGAAATGATGGGGCTCTGTTATGAAAGGAAGAGAAACCCAAGCCTCCTGGCTTTCCTATAGCATGTCAGTTTAGCCCACAAAGAGAATGATTTATTCATTTCTTTTCTTGCTAGAAGACCCCTTCTGTCATCTTGACTGCTGTTTTTCGTAATTGCTTTTAAAAAGAACTAACCCGTTTAAAATAACTGAGGTCTATTAAAATAATGTAAAAGAATATGTGTACCAATGTCTTCATACCATGGTGAAGGCATATTCTTAGAGCAGCATAAGTTCACATAAGGAATGTCAACATTGAATATATATTTTGAAAAGAACACAAATGTTAAAGAATAGAACTACAGATTACTTAGACAGTCCCCATTAATTTTTTTTGAAAGACAGTGATTTATTAACATATTATTTGCTTGTAAAATTATCTACTTACTCCCTAATAATTAGGAGTAGTTTTTGTTATAAAAATTAGACATCTTGGGCTTCCCTGGTGGCGCAGTGGTTGAGAGTCTGCCTGCCGATACAGGGGACACGGGTTTGTGCCCCGGTCTGGGAAGATCCCACATGCCGCAGAGTGGCTGGGCCCATGAGACATGGCCGCTGAGCCTGTGCGTCCGGAGCCTATGCTCCGCAACGGGAGAGGCCACAACAGTGAGAGGCCCGTGTACCGCAAAAAAAAAAATTAGACATCTTGCTCAAAATTTGATTTCACTCATTAAATTAATGAACTAAAAGATAAATTAAAAAACATACATTTCAACTGTGTTATTCATTAATGTCATGGATTGGTGATTTTACCTTATTAAGCATTAATATGCTATTCACTCCATCTAATTCTAAGTTGAACAAAAATTTAGCAGGATTTTTTATTTACTAAAATTGTATATAGTTCTACTATTTATTTTATTCTACTCTAAAACTAGGAAATAGCAGGAAAACACAGGTTAGTTGTAAGCCACACTTTCAAATGCATTATATCTATACTATAAACATACTAGATCAACTAGACAGTTTTTGAACATTTTTTGTAGGAAAATATAACTACACATTTTGGTATTTTGATTATGGAACAGAAAAAAAAGATTAACTGCCGAATAAAATTTATCACCTTTGCTACTGTGATACTTGCACTATACTCTATTTGGTCAAGTGAAATTTAAAGTTGTATCTATAGCACTACTGAATAATTATATGGGGCAAAATTGTGTTTAAGAAACATAAGTCATAAAATAATGCTTAGGAATTCTCTGTCATGTGTAGATTCATATTATTTGCTGAAAGTCCAAATCGTTATCACAAAGATTTAGTCTAAAGCACAAACTGATTTTGGAGCACTTCCACTTTGTGTATCAAGAAAGTGAAAATATAAAATAGAATCAATGAATCTCCTTGTGCACAATAGAGATTAAGCAGGGTTTATTATTAAGAATAAATTATTATAGTGTAAACATGGGATTTTATGTACTGGTTTATATGTGAAATTTGATCTGGTGTTTCACTAATGGAACTAAGAGGCAAAAAGTCTGAAGCAAATATTTTAAAATATATGCTACAAGACATTTCCTATATAAGGCATTTTTATACAAAGTTTTTTCAAGCTAATATTTGATAAAATTTTAAATATTTTATTTTAGCAGAACTCAAAGACAAATGTTCAGAGCAAAGTAAAAAATATGCTATTGAATTGACCTACTCAATGTCATTTTTGTCAATAGGTACAAGTTGAAATATTCTTAAAATAAGCATATAGAGCATAAAGGTAAAGCTTAGCTTGGGGAAATACTAACTGCCGATCAAGTCTTTTTATTAAAGTATTCATTGTAGAACAATTTGTAGAATAATGTGGTAAGGTCTACTTTCCGATGATGTGAATGGAGCTATGTGTTCAATTAAAAGTTAAAATTTCCTATCTGGTACAAAAAAAACCTTCTTTAGTACAAAAATATTCTCAGGACTAAGATAATAAACTGATTTTTTGTGTTTTATGGATATCAGTAATATTTTAACAGTCTAGAGCCCTTTCCCTTTTGACATTTCATTATACTTATATGACTGAATTTTAATGTTAAAAGAGATAAATGATTAAAAATTCAATGAAAGTATTATATTATTTTAAAACACATTTTTGCCTCATACATGAACCTCTAATTACTTGCATTTCCATGTTTGACTAAAATGGAACAAATAAAATAACCATCTATTTTATTGTTTGTTATTAATTGTGGTTGTTTTATTTACTTATTATTTCTTCGGTATTTTGCTAAGCATTTAACATACGTTAATTCATGCAATCATCAACCATGTTAAAGAGATTAATTTATTGTTCCAATTTAATAGATAAGATTATTGAAGCTAAGTGCTCATCTAAGTTCACACAGCTCTTAAGTGGCCAAGTTGGGATTTCAGTTAGTTTAATTCAGAACCTAGGCTCGGATTACTTAGTATAACCATGAAATTCTCCTCTTGCTTCTTTGTAAATATCATACTACTTTCTCTATTCTTATGTTCAAAACTCTTTACAAGAATTTAATATTTTATTTAAAAATTTGTATTTCTACACTTTTTTCTATATCCTTTGAAAGGCTATCATACAAAAACACCACCCCAAAACTGTCAGTAATGTACATCTTGTACTCATGCTCTCTTCCTCAATTCCTTAGATTAGGAGAGAGTAATTTTAGAATGTTTCTATTTTGTATGGGCAGTGATCAAGCCCATCATTGTAGAGTGGTAAAAAACATCTGTCCTGCAATTAGATTGGTGTCACATACTTGTTCATTTACTGACCATCTGCCATTGGGAGAGTTAATTATCTGCTCTTTGCCTCTGATTCCTTATTTTTTTATTTTTTTATAAATGTATTTATTTATTTTTAGCTGCATTGTGTTTTCATTGCTGTGCGCAGACATTCTCTAGGTGCAGAGAGCGGGGGCTACTCTTCATTGCAGTGCGAGGGCTTCTCATTGTGGTGGCATCTCATTGCAGAGCATGGGCTGTAGGCACACGGGCTCAGTAGTTGTGGCTCACGGGCTCTAGAGCGCAGGCTCAGTAGTTGTGGTGTACAGGCTTAGTTGCTCTGTGGCATGTGGGATCTTCCCGGACCAGGGCTCGAACCCATGTCCCCTGCATTAGCAGGTGGATTCTTAACCACTGTGCCACCAGTGAAGTCCCTCCTTATTTGTAAAATAAGCAAACCAGCAATACTTCTGCAGTTGTGGTGATGATTAATGTATGTACACTGTTTCAAATGGTAACTAGTAATTTTAGGTATTATAATGAAGGTAGTGATAGGTAATAAAATATGTAAGGTGCACACATCCTTCCTCTATACCATGGGTCCCTATTCCTATTTATTTTTTACTTTATTTCCTCTTCCTTATAAATCTTGCTGACTTTTTTTTTGGAAAGATATTTCACTTTTTATTGCATTAAATGTACAAGCTTCCTTGATACAAGGGAAAAAAAAAACTTGGTAACTTGCAGCAAGTTTATATTGTTTCTGTTCTTTTGGCCCAGTGCACAAAGTATAAATTCAGTTACTTTCTAATCAATCACTACAAGTATGTGGGTTTGGTATTGCATACTGGTTGGTTAATAGCTCTAATGATGTTCCCAGTGGTAGGATGGCTTTTTTAGCGCAAGTTTCAATCTTCACTAATATTCCTGTGCAACATTCTCTTTTATCATTTTGTCATTTTCCTGATGGATTTTCGTACACTGAGGTATTTGTAAAATCTATCAACTGTCAATTTTAGTATTACATTTTCATTACAAAAGGTAAGCTTTCTAAATGTTTCATTTCTAGCTTACAAATGATCACTTCTTTCCCTTTCATGAGAATCATTTCCTTCTCATTATAAAACAGCTTATAAAATCCAAATTCATCCTAAATTTCTTCATCTGCAAAGATACACAATAAGATGTATCTCGGGTATTTTCAAGTAACTCTATATTCCTCTATTATTCCAGTGAATTAGTAATAATAAAATCATCTTTTGAGACTTAAAGGAAATGCCTTTAATGTTCCTAGAATCAAACTAAGAGGATACATCTCTAGGAAAATTCTAATTTATCTATTTCTTCCTGTATCGTCTTATTGTAAACATCTAACATTTCAGAATTAACTTTTTGAGCAATTAATTTCAATAATTAAAGAATAATAGTAATTTTTAAATTCAGATCCATTTTCAGTAAGATATATTTTGGTAGTTTATGATTAAGTATACTCACATAAGTATTGTGTGTCTCATTAAATTTAATGTTTCAAAGGAATTTGATTTTTTTCTCTATCAAGTCTAGTGACATGTTCCTAGAAAAATAAAATTGACTATTGAAGATAAAAGAGCAAGGCAAACATGTTCTGGACCCTGCTCAAAATTACTTTCTGAAACTTATTATGGAGGACTAATAAGCTAGAGCAGGTAATAAGTAACAGGCAGGAAATTACAGCCCATATATGTAGAAAACCACAAAGAATATGGAAATAACATTTTCATTAAATGTAGATTTATCTAATAATCTAATTTGGCCTTAATATTTTGAGGCTTCCAAAGCCTTTGAAAACCTGATGATAGCTATGGACTCCCCCCAGAAAAATGTACATCCTAAAGTCTATCCAATTAAGAACCAAAGGTAAAGAACAATCTTAGTTCTGTCAACACAACAAGTAGTGGTAAAGTTTACCCCCACTATCTTCAGTGGTACATTCCTACTTTTCTTTAGACAAACTGAGATTTTCTTAGATCTGTTACTTTTCTGATTTTTCATGTCCATATTCCAGTAACCAACAACAATCTCCTCTCAGACCAATTTTCTCATCCCTATCAACTTATTCTAGAGGACCTAAGTCCCTTGATCCCTCCACATTTTCACATTTAGTCCCCTTTTTGAGCAAGCCCCCTTCTCCAGAGCCCAATACTATTAACCACTTAATATTCTCTCTCCACTAACTCTCAGCAAGTCTCTTCTTGATTTCATCATATTTAATTGAAAACAGTTCACTTTAAATCTATCTCAGGATCTATCCGGATTGCTTCTTCTCCAGGCTGGATAGTGTTGCTAGCAAAAATGTATCTGCAAAATAGGTAGTTTATTGTCACTACAAATTAATGATAGCACCAATTATCCTCTGAAATTCTTTTACTCACTTTTGATCAATTCACTCTCCCACTCTTGTCACCAATTCTTTCAAACACATGCCACTTTCCTTAAGCCTTCTAACTAACTCCTACCCTTATTCACCCATTGGCAGGTAGCTCTTCTATTTCAAAGAAGAAAGGTTCTATCATACTGTAACTACCTAATGATCTAAATTCCAAATTGCCACCAGAATGATCTTTCAAAGAAGGAGAAAAATACAACTATTTCCATATTCTAAAAGATGGTGGCAGCAAGAAAATGGGGACCACTGTGGTACAGTTGCAAGAAATTGAATTCTTCTAACGATTAGAATAAATGATTTAGTAAAAGATATCCAGGTTGAGATATCCAGTAGTAAGTTGGATATTTATATTCCATAGCCTTTGGTTGTTGTCCAGGTTGAAGCTCAACAGAGAAATTTCATTCAATACATAAATCAGATTATCATAGATTAGCGCTATAGATCAGAGTTTGATGAGCTTTTCAAGAGAGTGGAATATGAAAGATGCTGGAGGACATTCTACTTCTAAGAGATAAAAGGAAGGACATGGTCCATGAGAGGCACTGATGGTCAGTATCCTGGTCTAATCCATAGGAAGTGACATTATCAAAGGAAAAAGATTTTGATGGTGTACATTCAACTTCCCTTCTGTCCAGTGGGGCAGACTGCAAGATACTCTTAACTCTTATTCGATCTTTTGTTAGGGTACAGTGTTTGTTTTGACCTAAGTTAAAATTTTAACTGACAGCATAGTGGATTTGTCATGTTTTTAGTTATCAGGCATCTGAACATCTTCCTTGTTTTGATTAGTTGAATATATAATTTATCATCCAAATAAGGACAATTTTAAGAGAAAAAAAATATGAGCGATTGATAATTACATCAGGCCAGGACACAGCTAGGCAAATTGTATTATGCAGTAACTCTAATTTTGAGTGAATTACTATGAAAATAAATAATTTAATATAAAACAGGTTAGACTGGGACCATTTCTCTTTAAGGTTTTTACATCCTGGAGAAGAACTTAAGATCTCTTCTCAGAAATAAAGCTTTAATGAAATCTGACAACCGCGTCCTTTTTCATGAACTTCCAGGATTCATTTTAGGGTTTTGGCAACTTCTAACAACTCCTGGAAACACAGAGAGTGCACTCTGCCCCTTCACGTTAGGGTTTGAACTCCCACCAGCAAGAAACCTATCTCCTTACTGTAAAACAACAGCAAAACAATAGCAATCACCAAAGAGCTTGTTTAGTTGTTTCAAAGGCCTGGCTACTCTCCTAGAATAATAGTTAATCCATTTATTCCCTCTCTTGCATTCAGTCCCTTCCTCTCTCTTCAAGTCATCAATCATGGATAAATTTTTTCCCTACAACAGAAACAAAATAAAACATATGTGAAACCCTCAATTGTCATTGTCTCATTTCTTATAATGAATGCTTTCATCCGTTGTGGCAGCCACTCTGGTTGCCCATCCAGTAGGCACACCATCTGCCATTATTCTTCCTCACTGGGAAGACATTAATTTCATTTGGGTAATCTTCTGACATGCAGTCAAGGTCTCAGAAGATATGGTTATAGCCCTTACTTACCTTGAGGCCCTGGAGTGAATGATGAATGGTCTAAGCCAATCATAAAAGTCTTATTACTCCAGCTATTGATTGGTTAAAGTACAGATATGTGTCACAATCATAAGCAATGAGATGAGATAGAAATCTTACTTCTTAGAAAGTTTTTCCTTGCTAGACAAAAGACATAGATGAGAAAAGTAAATAAAAAGCCCAGTACAACATCAGATGATGTTGTTTCACATGTGATGCCTGGAATTGTGAAAATCATCATGCATTAATAAAATGAGACATCACTGGCATCAGTGGCTGAGTATGGCAAGAAAGATGAGAAAGTGCTGGGACACCGTTGAGCCCTGAATTAACTTACCCTGGAATGACCTTTCCTCTGGACTTCATTATGTAAAAACAAAGGGCTATTATTTAACCTACTTTTACTTGGGTCTTCAGTTACGACTGAAAGAAACCTATGTGACACATTCAAATTTCTTATACAGGTAGTTTTGAAAATATATTTGTCTACTTATAATAAATATTACAATGTTATAAACTTATAGTAAACATTAGAATAAAACAAACCACATCCATTCATCTGATTACTATATGAAATAGAAGCCATCTGTATGTACAGCAAATTTTTCAGGTGCTCATTTCCCTTACCAGAAAATCAGAGTCTTCTTTGAAAATAATTATAGATCTAGATTTGGTTAATAATTCAAACTATCAAAAATATTGGTCATATTTGTCTAAGTGTTTACTTTTTCAAGGAAGTTGTGACTACATTGTCAGCTACTTTCCCTGATAATTACTTTCATTTTCTTTTATACAAAAGTTGCCTTTATTTTTGGGCTACAAATTTTATCATACACAGAACCAGAGGGCCTCCATCATTATCATTTTCTGTTCATTTATGTCTGGAAGAATCACCTTTTTAAAAAAAATTTTATTTTATTTAAGTAAGCATCTATCCCCTAGACAAGGATGTTATCTTAGAAACTTTCTGAGCAGTGTGATAGGACATCCTTCTATCTAAACACTGTTCTTATTATACCTCTCAGTGCATGCTCTCATTACACATCACAGTTTTCATAAGCAAATGCCAGTGTTACATCCAGCTCAGCTGTCGGGTGAGTCACTTAACCACACAGGAGAGTTATATTCCATTCTCTTGTGAGAACTATCACCACCCCACAGTAACTTAACACTTCACTGAGAGAGTAAATGCTTACGTAGGACTGACAAAACATTACCAAAAAATTTACACTTTGAAATAGTTGAATGTTTTACCCTTTGTTTGAACTGGGCATAAACTTCTTGCAGATGTAGTCATTGCTAAGGTTTTGGTGAGGATGTTATTCACTGAAATATAAAGCATTCTTTTTATAGAAAACCATGGTGATAACGTCACTTGGTATCAGGAATTTTTATGCTTATTTTAAACAAATGATTCACTTTAACCTATAAGAAGTTATGTGGTTCCTTCTTTGTGTAATCTTCTAGAAACCTCAGAGGTAATAATATAGCCCAAACCTAGCAAAAGTCATGGACCATGCAATGTATGTGTAATTAGTCTCACTCTGTTTCCCATTTTTATTGTTTTTTCTTGTTTTTAACCACACTTCTTTTGCTGAAATTTCCTCACTAATTTATCATGTCTCACACCTCCACCCTACTCTCATATTCAATCTGTCATCAAATTGTGAAGGTTTTTACATTTAAATCTCCCTTAAACTATTTCATTTCCAGTAAATCATCTTAGGACAGGTTCCTAGCATCTCTTTTTAAAGCTATGAGAGTTATCCATGTTCCTTCTGGGTCCTGTCTAATCCATTCTGCTCACTGCAGGCAAATAATCTTTTCAAAATAAAAATTTAATTGTGTGCTTCTGCACCATAACTTCTGTCAAAGCAAAATGAAACACACACAGAAATCTTCAAGTTTTTCTAATTGCCCTGTAAAAAACAACCAAATCCTTCAGGATTACAAGGCCAAAGGGAAACTATTTCCAGCCTCTCTTCATTACTAGCTAAGATCCTGAAAGAGAAACTTCCAACCTCTTAGAAGATGAGAAGGTGGTTTCTACCCTTCCTTCAATCTCCTTCCCTGTTCTTCACCAAGGACACATTCATCTGGTTGGGGAGATGGGAAAAGAGACTGAGAACACATATTTCACATCTTCTGCACTCTTTCTTCATCCCACAAATAAATGTAAGTCTCCCCTCAAGGGGAATCTGTTGACTAAAAAAAATGAACAACCTAAACTTTGAGAATTATGTTTTATTCGGCAGACAAAACTGAGGACATAAGCCTGGGACACAGCATCTCAGATAACTCCGAGAGACTGCTCTGAAGAGGTAAGGGAGGAGCCAGGATATGTAGGAGTTTTTGCAACAAAGAACAGGGAGTCAGACCATCAAAAGATTACTGTCAATTAAAGAAAACCAGATATCTCAAGTTAAGGAATTTAGCACTTTTCTATGTATGGGAAGTTGCAAAAATCAGGGCTTATTGAAATCATTCCTTTAATATACACCTCAGCTATCTGGGGACAGTAGTATCCTGTGCTTTCTCATCCTGAGTCTCCTCAGAGTGCACCATGGTGGGGGCAGGTGGCTTCAGTGGCTGACTGCTAGATGGTGGGCATTCTGCTTCAATACTGAGTTCCCTCGGGGTGGCTGTCATGTGATGGCTTGATGGCTACAACATCCTTAGTTTACTGAAATGGCAGGCAACATTTTTCTTTCACTGATAAATCCAAAGGTGGAGACTTGATAGGCAAGAGTAGTATATTAGTTTCTTAAGGTTGCTGTAACAAAGTACCACAATATGTGTAGCATAAAACAACAGAAATGTATTGCCTCAAAGTTCTGGAGGCTAGAAGTCTGGAATCGAGGTGTTGGCAAAGCGATGCTCCTGTAGAGGAGAATTTTTCCTTGCTTCTTTCTAACTTCTGTTAATGGTCATTGATCCTTGGAGTTCTGTGGTTTGCAGCTACATCACTTCAATATTTGTCTCTATAGTCACATGATTTTATCTCTGTGTCTCTGTTTCTTCATATGGCATTTTCTTCTCTGTGTCTCCGTTTCTTTTTTATAAGGATTCCAGTCATATTAGATTAGGGCCCACCCTACTCCTGTATGACCTCATTTTAACAAACTACATCTGCAATAATCCTATTTCCAAATAGATTCATATTCTGAGGTACCAGGGTTAGGACTTCAGCAGATCTTTTCCGATAGCACAGTTTAACTTGTAACAAGTAGAAAGCTGGGTCAAATACAGAGAATACAAGCTGTATTCTCTAATTGCTCATTTAGCAACAAAGTGAAGCTTTAATATACTTGTGTGCACGTTTCTAAATTGTTTTGGCATTTTTGAATAAAGGAGTATGATGAGCATATAGGCAGGAACCTCAAAAGGATCCCAAAAGGTGTGTTTGGTGTTAACCACTGCACAAGGGTCCCATAAAATGGTACATCTTTCTCTCTAATCTGCCTGCAGTATTCTTCAATTCCTCAAATGCATTTTGTTTCTCCCTTGCAATCCTTCCCTCAACTCCCTACTCACCTTCTCCAGCAGCACAGGGCCTATATCAGTGATCAGGATACTGTTCCTATCTCTCTTCACCTACTTAAATCCTACTCTTTTACAAATCTTCAGCTTAAGTATTTCTTCTGAAATAAAGTCAGTAACCTATGAGTCTGGTCAGATTCCTTTCTTACATACTCTCACACACAAGTTACCTTGCCTTAAGAACCATTATATCTATGTGATATTAGACATTAATTAGAATGATTAACTTTTTTTAACATCTTTATTGGAGTATAATTGCTTTACAATGGTGTGTCAGTTTCTGCTTTATAACAAAGTGAACCAGCTATACATATACATATATCCCCATATCTCCTGCCTCTTGCATCTCCCTCCCACCCTCCCTATTCCACCCCTCTAGGTGGTCACAAAGCACTGAGCTGATCTCCCTGTGAACACTGCAGGCTAGAGAGAGAATAAATGTTAGTTAATCTATTTTACATTTGGTAGATTAACTAACTTTTGTTCTCTCTCTAGCCTGCAGTGTTCATAAGGAATCCATTTGATTCTGTTCACTATATTAGCACCAATGAACTAGCAAAATACCTAGAATAAGATAGGCCCCTAATAAATACTTGTTGAGTATATAAATTACTTCTTTTGAAATATTTTAATATTTTAAGTGAATTTTTAAAATCCACCTTAAATGCATTTTGGAATTAGATGGAGAAGAAACAACAAAAGAAAGAATGAAAGGTGAGAAAATGAGCAAAAAAAAAGAGAAGAAGCAGATGAAAAGGTGGGAAAGAAGGAAGGGAGGGAGGGAAAGAGGGAGAAAGAAAAGAAAGAAGGAAAAAAAAGGAAAGAGCATTTCCAAGTTGATAGTGAGCCACGGCTCAATTGCTATTTCAAAATATTTTTTTAAGTTGCTTATGTACATTGTGTTTTTACACTTTAAATGTTTTTTCATGTGTTTGCTTTTATCATCTGCATGCAGCTGTGAATTCCAGAATTAACACATAACACTTGATATTTCTAAAGGTGTCAAATTTGTCCTTGGAAAGTGCTTTCTGAGATTTTTCAGGATGTGGGTATGTGAGATTTTAAGTGTTCCTAGGACTCAGTATGTAATTCTGTACATGTAAGAAGAGGACAATTGTTATGGCTGGTATAGTTTTAGATATGCTTATTGGATGTGAACATAATATATCAAATTAGAATGTTACAGAGTTAGATACATGATTAAGTATCCAAGAAGATGAATGTGAGAGTTTTATTGAACAATTTGATTTAAATACGATTCACATTAAAAGTACATGCATGACAAATAACCACCCAATGCTTTTTAATTATTCAGTATATTTGCAAGCATTGTTGTATCCTCCTTGACCACTCTTCTTTTTCTCAAGCTAAAACACACCTTGTCATTGTTTGTGATGGAGATGAAGGAAGAGTGAGATGATGCATACTCTGTATTTCGCATGTAATTCTATAGAAATATTTTCATTTTATTCTAAATGGAGTTTTATATGTTTATATGATTGTTACTCCTACTTTGGATTTTAAAATATTAGTCAATCATTTTATTCTCCTATACAAATTCTTCAGTGCATAATTCCCATTGCATAATCAAATAGAGATTCCCTTCCTAGGGCAGCAAAGAAAGATGTGTATTATCTTGTCTCTTCCTACCTCTTCTGCTCCAACTGGAATCATTTACCCATTTAGTATGGCTTTTGTTCTGTCCTCAAACTACCTAGCTCACTTCTGCCACAGGCCCTTGCTATGTCCTTGGATAGGTTCTTCTCCCTGGAAAGTTCTTTCACAGGCTCTTCATTTAGCTTCTCTCTCTCCTCAGCTCTTCATCATACTTAATCTTCACAAAGCAGTCTCCCCTGACTAGTTTTGTTACCGAATGCAAGTTCGTGTGCCTGACCCACGGTGAGGCCAAACAAACCGAAACATCGGAGTATAGAGCAGAGAAAGGTTTATTGCAGGGCCAAGCAGAGGAGAACAGGTGTTGGACAAGAAAGGGAATAACGTTTTCACTAGAGAGGTTAATCATAAACTCTGCAGAGGAACTTGGCTTTAGGAGGACTTAGGTTCAGTCTGTTTAATACTCTTGGCTCCTACGTCCCCAATAACATAGACTCCTATTCATTGCTTTCCCAAGACTTAAAACAATCTGAAATTATCTTGTTTATAGATTTTATTTGTTGATTTTTCACCTTGCTGAAGTAGAATATGATCTCTATAAGGGCAAAGCTTTATCTGCTCACCATTATAATTCCATGTAGTGATTAAAAATATGCCCACAAAATTGTCACGTTGTTTCCAAAAGTGGAGCTAATTCCCTTACTTTTGAGTGTGAACTGGATTTAATAACTTGGTTCTAACAATTTTTTTAAGTGGAAATGATTTTGTGTGACTTATTAGGTCCGATCATAAAAGGAACTGAAGCTTCCTGCTTTCTCTCTGTCTGTCTCTGCCTGCCTCTCTCATTCTCTCTTTCTGTCTCTCTCATAGCCCACTTTGAGGTAATGAGTTGCCATGTCATGAGAATACTCAGTCTGCTTGTGGAGAGAGGCACAGGTGGTGAGGACCTGAGGCCTCTTGGCAAAGCCACAAAGGTGAGCCATCTTGGAAATCATTTGTCCAGTCCAAACATGAGGGAGCCTGAGCCAGGATCACTCAACTAGGCCAGTCCCACTTCCCGACCCCAAAGAAACTGTGGAAGATTGAGTGTTTGATGTTTTAAGGCAACAAGATTTTGTTTAATATTTATGTAATATATAACTAATATACTCTATAAAATATTTTGTTAACTTGATAAGCTTCATTAACATATTTGAATGAACTGATTATCAAGCATTAATGGAATAAAATATCCAACCATGAAGAATAGTACTACAGCTAATTGATGTTTCCAACTTGAGTGAAAGATGAGTTTCTGCTCAGCAATTCTCACTTTGCCATTCATTATTCAACTGCCTCAGCGTCTATACCTTTTACATTAAGGCAATGAATATGCCTTCTAATTAACAAAAAACAGCCGTGTGTGTGACACTTTTGGTACTATTTTCTTTCTTATTTAAAATGAATGGTTACTGAATTTTTCAAGCTTGCTTTAGAGAAAGATCTTTCTCTTACAAGTTTACCCTGTGTCTACCCAGGTGACCCCATTTCCCCTCCTTTCTCTAGGGTCTAATATCATTCATTCATTCATCTATTTACACCTAGAAACTGAGTTTCTGCTATACTCAGGCTCTAACTTAGTGCTTGAGTAATAGAGACAAGTATTACAGTGTGGGGATATACCCAAACACCAGTTACAGCATAGTGTGATAAGAGATGTAATAAGGCTATCAAACAAGTTTTATGATGCAGCGGAAGTCGTGGAGGGTGAGGTAGCAGCACAAGAGTGATTTCATAGAGGCGGACTTTAAAATAGTAGGAGAAAAATGACAGGCAGGTTAGCTGAAGAAAGGCACATCTTGTGCAAAAATACAGAGGCCTGGAGCCTGCCATAGAGGATCTACACTTTGTCATTACAAGATCCTATTTCTTCAGTCTAGCAGGCTCTGACTCTCTCCACCTGGCAAATTCCTTTACATCTATCACATCAAATGTTGTTACCTCTTGAATAAAGGAATCTATGATTCCTCCAGGCAGAGTTTGTGCACTTTATTGTTTACTGTTCAAAAAACTTACTTCATTCTCTTGTGACTTATCTGCTAACATGTATGCCTTTTTGACTGGGAGGTAATTCTGAGCAGAGGGCATTTTTTTCCCCACTATAATAGTGCCTATTTCATCCCCTGGCACAGAGCAGGAGATCAATAATTACTTACTGAATGAATGAACATCTACTCACAGGGAAGTGTGGAATTGAAGTTCCCAGATTAAGCCCCTAAGAATGAGTCTCTGATACATGAACATAATTGAAAGAAAGTGTCAGGAAGATTTCACGTATTTGGATAATTGTATCCAAAGTTCATTTTGCATACACAGAACTATTAAGAATTTTTAAATAGAGAAATGATATTCAAAATTCAACTGTGTCCAGATACAGAAAATACATGTTTTCCAGATAAAGAAAATAGATGTTATAACCATAATTAAAGTCGATGCAGTGGGCATGAAGTTAGCAAGGAAGTATATTTATTTATTCTTTCTTTAAAAATATAGGTGCCATTTGAATTAGTCTTAATGCCTCTCTTGAATAAAAGAAAAATTATAAAACCATTCATCAATATTAACAACTGAATTCTATTTGGTCCTATTTTAACTGTATTATCATGCTATTCAAAAATTTTAGAGTCTTTTGTGCTCTTCCAAAACATTAGTTAGTGCTTTTGAATGAAGATGTATTATTTTAACCACGAATTTAATGTTTTATGTGTTATCTGAACAGCAAATCACCTGGGAGATCAAGATAGTTTAGCCCATTTGATTGTTCTCAGTTATCCAAGGTTCCTCAGTAATGTGGAGAAGTTAAAATATTTTGATGGAATTCCCTCTACTTTCAGATCAATCCTGATCTCCTAGGGGTCTATCCAGGGAGGGAAATGAAATAAGCAAGGACAAAGAGCCACAGGTTGAACAATATATGATCAAAGTTGAAAAAATAAACTTTCAGGACATAGTCAACATCTTTTTTTTTGGTATCACATTAATTATTTAAATAAAACAGAAGGGAGACCCAGTTCACTCATTTATTTCTAACCTAGATGTTTTGTAGAGACCTCAGTCACAGACTGTACATTTGGATAGCACCAGCCTTACATATTCCAATTATGTAATAGGTGCATTTTAGGCCACTTTGCAGTCATTTTGTAACTAAAAACATACTCACTGGAATTTAGTCACCCATATAAAATCTAAATAATTATATTTCATATCTAAAATATGATTCCCTGTCTTAATTTTTGTCTAACTTATCTATAAAAATTCTCCATGAACCTCACAATTTTTATCTTGAAGCAATGTCTTGCATCTCAGCCTTTTACTGCTGAGTATTTTTTTTCTAAATGTTAATTTACTCACCAAACTAAAAGCAAGTTCCGTATTATAATACATTTTCAGTACATTTACTTTAAAGGTACTAGAGAAAAATAATGATTGGGAATTTTAGTAACTTCTCTGGTACTTCAGCAGCACAGCAGGGAAACTATTTAACAAAATTTGAATTATGTAGGCTTTTGAAAATAATCTGCTCCTTGAAAATATAAAGACATTTATGCACATCAGAGAATAATATGTGACTAAAGACAGAAAATTACTTTTGCAAGAAAATTCAACAAGATGAGAGCATGGATTTTTATTAAGAAAATAGTTTTTCACTAAGAAATAGTATATTATATTCTGTATAATAAAGCATAATCATCCTCCAAATTTTAAATCTAAAATGGCAAAATAAAAAATTGTTATTGAATAGTTAGCCCAAAAAACTCCAATTCAGACAAATTGAGTTTTTAAAGTGTAAATTAAAAGTAGAAAAATGTGTAAGGTTAGTTAGTAAACATAATTTTTGATTAAAAATATTTCTACAAGAAGACTAGGGAAAATATTTTGTATGTGGATATAAAAGTCTGAATTAAAATTGCATTTCTTGGGCTTCCCGGGTGGCACAGTGGTTAAGAATCCACCTGCCAGTGCAGGGTACATGGGTTCGAGCCCTGGTCCGGGAAGATCCCACATGCCGCGGAGAAACTAAGCCCATGTGCCACAACTACTGAGCCTGTGCTGTAGAGTCCACGAGCCACAACTACTGAGCCTGTGCGCCACAACGACTGAGCCTGCGCTTTAGAGCCTGCGAGTCACAACTACTGAGCCTGCGTGCCACAACTACTGGAGCCTGTGCGCCTAGAGCCTGTGCTCTGCAACAAGAGCAGCCACTGCGATGAGAAGCCCAAGCACTGTGACGAAGAGTAGCCCCCGCTCACCGCAACTAGAAAAAGTCCGTGTGCAGCAATAAAGACCTAACACAGCCACATAAATAAATAAAATAAATTGATAAATTGATAAAAAATAAAATAAAATTGCATTTCTCCATAGGAACTGTAATGAAACTGGTTGTGAAACAATGATTTTTTTTGGATTGTTTTATAATATTTTATAATGACCAATATAATTGTTCCCTTACAGTAAATGTAATAATAATAAAGTACTGATGGCCTAGTGATATTAGAATTTTTGCTTAGAGATATTTTTCAGTTGTTGAATAATATATTTTGTGATGTATTTTTAATATAGGGATAAAATACAAAGCAATGTAAATTATAATGAGTTTATAAGTATCCATTTATCAGAAATTTCACAGCAAAAATTTCCAAATTAAAAGGATTTCCCCCTTCTTCTGTTGATATTTTAATAAAGTAGAGGTGATGCCATCTGTGTATTGAGGGTACATAGGCATTCAGGAGAGTGATTTCCTAGCTTTTGATTCTATAGGAATTTTGATATATTCTGTACATATTTGGAACTCAATTTTTTAAAGTACCAATCATACACAGGGAATCATGGTAATAATTTATTTTGTACTGGCTTATAACTCACTAATTTCAACAGAAAAGTAATTCAATTATAATTTTCAATATGCAAATCTATTTATAATATGATGGTCAGATATGCACCTACTCTGAAATTATAACAAGAAAAAATAAGTGCATGTTAAAGTTAAGGGACTTTTGTTAAATATAAAAAAGGATTTTTGGGGGGGGTTGTTTGTCTTAAAGCATGCCTTATTAAGGATGGGAGTAGATTATCAAATTTTAACAATCGCATTTCTAAAGTTAAGTTACTACAGATAGCTACATGGATAAGATATGGTTTATTTAAATATAGATATGTTCTAAAATTAAGAGAGTATAATTCTGCAATGACCCAGATGATGTTATAAGTGAATAGTAATGCTGATATTCATGAAAGAATTTCCATACTATACAAAAACAGTTTAGTTATATTCTGTATCAAGTTTTCTCAAATATAAAGTGCATGACTAATCAAAAAAGTTAATGCAAAAAAACAGGCTGATACAGAGTTAATTTCAGAACTAGAAAGATGAGAGACCTAGATGTTGGGAGTAGTTTATCAATGATTAGAAAAATTATCCTCCAGTATGATTTAGGATGCTTTCAACTGCAAACAACAGAGATTCATTAACATCGGCTTAGACACAGGGATTTATTATTTTTCATAACAAGGAATCTGGAAGAAGCTCAGTTAAAGCATTCAGTAGAACAATGATTTTTGTCAAACCAGGTGATGCCTATCATTTCATCCTACCTGCCACAGTGAATGGACTTTTCCTTTTCAATTGGCCCCTTCATAGTCGGCTTCCATAATTCCAAACATCACCTTATCTCAATGTCCAGAGTTAGAAAGGAATTGTCTTATATTGAATCCCTTTTAAGTGCAAGGAAAACCTACAAGAAGCTCTCTAACAGACCTACATTAATAGCTTTTTGGCCAGAATTATGTGACATAACATAACTAAACCAGTGATTTAACAATGGGAGTGAGACAACCAATGATTTAAAAATGGGAGTGAGACAACCATGAGTAGTGATTAGTCAAGGCTCATTCTCTTAAGGCTGAAGAAGAGTTCCTTCCCTGAGCTCATGGCAGAGCAAGGAAGAATGGGCATGGGTAAAGTAACTGATAAATTTTAAAGAATCCTTGAAAGTGCAGGAATCATGGAACAACCATAAGAACAAAAATAATACAACGTTGTTTTTTTTTTTTCCTCCATATATTTCATTTGAGATTCATAGTAGTCCTCTGGGACTAGGAGAAAAAGAAAATATTATGGGCTGTCCACACAGAATAAGTGCTTACATTATAGCACTCAATTGTGAACCTCTTTACATGAGCCCAAGTTTTTACATTTTTTTGTTTCCTTTTCTGTTATTCTGATGATGATCATTATTACAATTGCTGAATAATAATTAGTATTGAGGCTGCAAAGAACAAAGAGCTTTATTTGAGGTCTTAGGAACTGCAATTCAGGAAACACAGATTTGGGTAAAACTGAAAGAGTGTTTCAGGGAAGAGATACAGTCAGCGACTTACTAAGGCAAAAGCAACAAGGTTGTTAAAGTTGTTTTGCAAGAATAACAATTGACTTTGTTGCAAAAAGGAAATATTTGCCCTTGAGGGACAGGCTGTCATGATTTATTTAGTGACGAAGGCTCAGATTGCATCTGGACTGAGATGTGCATAAGTCCCACTTCCTTAATGACCTCCAGGCTTCATTTTAGAGAGCTCTCTCTTAGCAATACCGACTCCATTGTGATCTTCCTTTCACTCAATCCTAAATGTAGTCAAATAGCAATCAGATGTAATTCTCTGAGTCTTGAAAAAGTACACACAAAAAGCCTACTTGATTTTGATTTTTTCTTGATATTTCTAAAGATATATCCTTTACCTCTTTCAGTAGTCTACTGTTTTAAATAAAGTGTAAGTCTAATTTTTAAAAGCCTTATTTTGATAGTTTCAATGGAAATCCATTTTATGCTTTAGCTGATTAAACCAGAAAATTAGCTGCATTTTTTGTTTACTGTATTATACTAACATTATGTTCTCTCAAATTTAAACTCCCATAGAACATGTTTTATTTATTGTTTTATCCCCATCATCAATTTTAGAAGATACTAGTTTACTGAATTAAAGTGAGCTATAAAAACCAGTAATGCACCATTTTCTGATAGTAGCTATTCCAAAATCCCAATGGAGGTATGTTTGGCCAATTAAACCCCATTTGAGTGAGAGCAAATAGCACATTGTCCAACATCCTTCTAGTTCACACTTAGAAAATCCTCTTAAATGTCTGGGAAAATAGCAGTGATGTGTTTTCAAATATTCTGTATTGACTCAGTGAACAGACTGTGGTAATGTTATCAGTTGCTATCTTGGTGATACCCAATTCAAAAGCCAGTTTTTGGATCTGTCATGAAGCCTATATTTCATTTGAACATCAGACTGGAATATACATGCAATAACTTGGGGGGGCTGTGTTTTTCGTTTTAAATGCTGCAGAGTGGAAGAGCATATTTGGGTTGATACAGAACCCATAGCTCACTATGGAACAATCACAGGTGGCTATACATGATCCAGAAACACAGGAGGTTATTCCCAAGGGAACAGCCAGCCTGGTGGACTGGATAAAAGCCATACAAAGTATGTTTATCCTGAGAAGGGGAACTTCCCAAATCCCCCTATAAATGCCAAATAAAACACCCCAGATGAAGCAGCAGATATGCTTCCTATGCAAGCCAAGTGGGGTTGGCTTTATGATGATCGACGACTGGATGTTCACCTGTGAAAATGCCCATTACCCAAGTGTCGGAAGGGAGAAATTTTCCTTTACCCTTCTAGGTTCTTCTGGTTGGTCTAAGAATGAAATTGATGTAAGACAAATCAATAAGAGAAAGTCAAACAAAAGTTTAATAACATGCATACATGGTAGAGACTCAGGAAAACTGAGTAATTCACCAAAATGACTAAAATCTTCACCTTAAATATCATCTTCAGCTGAAGACAAAAGAGGATGTTGAGGGTGGTGTTTGGGACTTGAAAGGAAAGGAAGGCAATTCACACAGTGATGGAAAAGGAAATGTTTGGTAATGGGTTATGAATAGGATCATGAAATTGGGAATGTTTAAGCAGATATGAGGTAAAAAATTTGCATCTCTTCTATCTGATTGTATTTTGGGAATGGACACTGTGTCTGAGTGAGGAACATGTCCCTTACCTAGTACTGTAAAACAGAAGGCATGTAAATCTGCCCTTCAAGCAATATTAATCAGACCTTCTGTATTCTGGGAACCAGTAAGATTGCTTGAGTCTGAACAATGTACAATAGAAGCTGGACTCCTGGTAGAGACAAATTGTTTGTGCAACAGCCCTGTGTGGAGCAGAGACAGGCTTCTTTGAACCAGAGAATTTCCATTTGAGGGGTATTTACTACATTGCTATTGGATATTAATTGAAGCTCTCCCAGTGACTGAAGGGCATAAAGTGATCTTGATGTCAGAATTTCACTCTACCGGGGATGGCAGTGCTGGAAGTGTTTCATAATAAAATGGAAATGATTTATATAGGATCCTTATGCCTGGAGAATGCAAGGAGAGTACTCACAAGCAGGGAGACTCGTTTCCACTAGGACTGACTTCGGAGCTGCCTGAGGAGCTGCTGGAACTGATTGCCATGTGAACAGTGCCCCGTGAACAGCTCCCGACTGAACATCAATGAGCTGGTTTATGGATGGCTATTCCAAAATGAATGGACAAGATCCTCTTTGAAAGCCTGCCACTCTGATCAAAGAAGGTAAAAACAGGGCTTCCCTGGTGGCGCAGTGGTTGAGAGTCCGCCTGACAATGCAGGGGACACGGGTTCGTGCCCCGGTCCGGGAAGATCCCACATGCCGCGGAGCGGCTAGGCCCGTGAGCCATGGCCGCTGAGTCTGCGCGTCCGGAGCCTGTGCTCTGCAACGGGAGAGGCCACAACAGTGAGAGGCCCGCGTACAGCAAAAAAAAAATAAGGTAAAAACAGATCAGCAGCGTGTGCTGAACTTCATGCAGTTTTCCTAGCAGTAAAGAAAGAGTTTGGGTTTTTACTAACTCATGGGAAGTGGCCAGTAGCCTGGCCATCTACCTGATCAGGCAGAAGGGCAATGGAAACCTGACCTAATAAAGATATTCCCATATGGGGCGTGGCTCTGTGGAAATCACTACATAATCTGAGGGGTGCATTAAAGAAGGACATGTAGATACCCATCAGAAGAAATCCCTTCCAGATTTGAAAGGTGACTGGAATTGACAAGAAGATGTCCCCAGGTGCTCCTTTGAGTAAACTGGAAAATTATGCATGAACTAGTATTTTAATGTAAGTCTTGCTTAGGAGTTTGGATTTAAATTGTACAATGAAACTTTAAACAAAGAATAAACAGTTTTATTTAGGAGAAGGTATAATCAGATTTGTGTTTTAGAAAATCACTCATTCTCAGATGGATCATGGATGGACCAAAAACGGGAAGAACTACAGGAAAATGGATGCTGAGACAGCAGAAAAGAGACACTAGATAACAGTCTGCAGAGTACTGGGCAACCAAGGTTAGACGAAATATATAGCTGCTATTAAAAGCAAATTCTAGCCCTAAATTTTTATTTCAGTGTATATCTCATGGCTTTCCAGTCAATACTCCATGTTATTTTAACCAATTGGCCTTTCCTATTTGCTTTGCTTACTCTGTTCATTAACCTGAACCGAGCTTCTCTCATTTCCATTAGTCCAAATTGTACTCATTCTTCAAGGCCTAGGTCAAAACACCACTCCTCCATGGAGCTTTTATGATTTCCTGAAGTAGAATCACTGCTCCTTTCTCATCTATCAACTGGTTAATTTATCTGTATCAAAAATGAACTTCAAGGAGAGAACAGAAAAAAAAAAAAGGGTGTTAAGTACCTCAAGAAAAGTAGGTGAAATGCCATGGAGTTAAAGGAAGGCATAAATTTCTCCTGCCAGATAAGTTCTGGGTCACTGTGGGGACAAGGAGAAAGACAGTAGGAAGCGATAAAGATCATAGGTCTACAATCTTAGGTAGGATCTGAACATACAGCATTGGGAGAAGGCAATTTCTGGCGGCAGAGAGGGCATAAGCAAAGATGCGTGTTTAGAGAATAAAATTAGCTCAGTTGGCTGGAATATAAGCAAAGTAGACAAAGCAAACACTGAAAAGATATGAAAGACCAAGATTACAGGGAACCCTGAATACAGGCCAGGGTAAGGAGGTTGGTGTTCAGTTATTGAGCAGGCAAATCTTAGAACTGTTATGTGCCTCAGACATCCTCTTCCCTATTCATATCTAATACCACCTCAGATAACCAGCCTCCCAGATTCCCAAGTCACTGGTTCCCTTGTGTGCCACAGAACCTTAAATTTTGACAAACCAGGCCTGCCCTTTCCTTTTAGCTCCAAGCCTTCCAGAAAGACTACAGTTTTAAATATTGCTGCCAAGCTGCAAACCACCCAGTGGTGGCACAGCCTAAGTCCAGTGCCTCTGAAGCTATTTGTAAAAAGTTTTTGGACCTATCAGTGTTACATTCAAATGATGGTGTATTGATCAAAGGATTTTTTATTTCCCCATCATGGCATTTCCCCCATCACATACAAATTCTGATAATACCAGATAGTTCCTGCATGTAAAAATGACAAAGTTTGTCAGCTATTTTTATTCTTTCAGTTTGATTTTAGGTTTCTCTTGTGAAAGTTATACCTGAATAAACAGAGGAAAAATGGTACTCCTTACACAAAAGTGTAAATTTTAACCTTATTTGCACCTGCCTTCCCAGCCTCAAGATGATTTTCCTTACTGGATGGGTACTTGTATCAATATTATTCTTAAAAATAATAATAATATCAAGGACTTATTAAGCACATATGCTGTGCAAAGCTCTCTACATTATCTCACTTAGTCTTCCCAGCAGCAGTTTTCTCATTTTGTACATGAGGATATTTCTAGATAAATTAATTCCTTAAAGTCACACAGTAGTAAATGAAGGAACTGGTTTTTGAACCTAGGCCCATCTGATACCAAAGCCTGAGCTCCAAACACCGACCTCGGATCTTAGGTTACTGCCTCTCACTAGACCATGTGACCTCCATTTCTTAAAGCAGAAGATTCTTTTTGATTTCTCATATGATTTTGGAGGAGATGTAGAACAGACATTTAACTTCTCCAGTAAAAAATGAATAAAATAAAAAGCATGCCATTGTTGTCAACATGATGATGTGTTGCCTTATCCTTTTCACCTTTTATGTTTGTTTGTTTTCCTGGAAATTATTAAAATATTAGGAACAAAATTGCATGCAGAAAATGGCATTTTTCTTCTGGCTGTAAAGGATACCATAGATTAGGTTTTATCATTAGCATTTTTGAATAAGCAATTCCACCATATCCAAAGGGAGTTTTTACCTCTTCTAAGGGTACATATCATGTGACTGAATCAAACTCTACAGGAAAAAGGAAATAATTTCTATGTTTTAAGTTTTTCTCCTTCTTACTTTAAGCAGTTTTTGTCCTTGGTTGTTTTTATAGGACTCATATAGCAGTTGCATATTAATCTTTCAAGGAATGGTAAAGTTGTAAACTCCAAATATTGGAAAATGCATGCCAGTTTGATACTTTCAAAATAATGACTGAAATTATCTCTGTCATTTTACCTTAAGCAATAAAGAAAATATAAAAATTTGTTTTATTCCCTCATTGCCCATGTCATTTTAACATTTATCAGATGAAGATTATTCTGCTTTTGTTTAGTTTTCAGAAAACAATTTGCTTGTTTTTGTAAAACAATTTAGTTTCTTTAAAGAAGGTAAAATATTTACTTATATGTAGAGATTAGGACACAAATATTGATTTTTTATTGTAGGTCATTTTTATCATAATACAATTAAAATTCATTATCTCAGAGGTATCATTTACTGGTACTAACACTTGGGAGAGCATTGATTATTAGAAAAATAAACTGCCTTCTGGAAAGTTATGTTCTTGTGAAGAAAGTGCACAGTGGGCATTTATATAACAGATGATTTTATTTGTACAATTTTGTTAAATATGTGCATTGAATTTTAGACTTCCATGTAATTTATGGACTTTTAAATCCATTAAATTCATTTTTCATATGAAAAAAGATGGACTCTTACTAGGTTGTGTTAAGGTCACTCAATTGGCTAATAGCTGAGTAGGAACCAAAAATCCTTATTAGTCTTGCATTTTTCCTGTAATGCTCTGTGCTGTCTAAAAAAATTACGGGTAAAACTGAAAAATATATTTTCAAGTGAGTAAATTTTCAAGTAAACAAAAACTTAAATTTGATATTGAGATTCCCAAGGAGGCCAGGTCTAGAACTCTCACCAGTCATTTGTCTTCATTAGTACTTCACTTCTGATTCTAAGGAGCTAAATCATATTGTGCAAGTTTCTCTAGCTAAGTTGTTCCTCATTTTTCTCATCTGTGAATATGTAAGAGGTTGGATAAAGTGAACTCCATGGTGTCATCTAGTTCTAAAGTAAACCAGTTCTGTGATTAATCAGCCATTCTCTTTATAGTTTGAATTCTCCACTAAATTAAACTTTATATGCCTCACATATCTCTTCCTCTACAATTTTACCATGGCTACCTTAGAGTTAGCCTTTTAAAACTTTTGTATAAATTATCGTCCTGACGTTATTCTCCCTATTCCAATCCATATCTTCTGTCTTCATTGTATACCAGCTCTCTGTGATACTGTGAATCAATAAAGTATTTTTAAAGGGGTGAGGATTAAAGTTTTTATACGATTAACATTATATTTTCCTAAATAAGGTTATTAAAAAATTACTATCTATTATCTTAGTCTTATCAATAAATAATAAGATCAGCAACAAAAAGTAGGAAACAACTCGTAAACGAAAAAAAGTCTAGTCTTTCACAAGACTTTTTTTGGTGATTTTTTTTCACATTCCTCTAGAACTGGAAAGCGCCTGGACAACTGCAAATGCGGTCTTATTATTAGTAACAAATAGTGAAAATTAAATCCTACTGCAACAAAGTTTAAGGTTTAAAAAATGTTCTCCTCCTGCTTGCTGTTATGTTCCTTGGAAAGTAGACCATTATTAAGGCTTAAAAACATTTTCACCTCAGGCTTCCCTGGTGGTGCAGTGGTTGAGAGTCTGCCTGCCGATGCAGGGGACACGAGTTCGTGCCCCGATCCCAGAAGATCCCACATGCCGCAGAGCGGCTGGGCCTGCGAGCCATGGCCGCAGAGCCTGTGCGATTTTCACCTAGAAATTTTTGGTAGAGTGTTGCTTTTTGAAATAGATTTTGACCTATAATACTTTAAAATGTTGTTAAGAAAAAAATGTGTTAATAAAGCTCTTGAAAATAGTCCCTTCAAGAAAATTATATACCCTATCACACGTGGCATAAAATTACCTGATTTCATCTGGAAAGAGATAAGTGATACTTGAATTAATGTGAAATCCAATTGTAGAGCAAGAGTTGATTCTGGTATCTTTCCTAGCACGTAAGAGAGGGTGTGTGTCTATGAATGGTGTCTACTGTGTACAAATTACAGCAATGTTCCAGTACTCTGTGCTTTTCTGATAAGTGAAAACTTTACATGAAATCCTAGTAATAATTTTTCAACTGATCCTGTTCCTTTTCAGTATTGTATTTTTAATTAATCATGAGTTGAGAAGTAAACCTGAATATAGTCATCAATCTTAGCAAATACATCAGTGGGTTGTTTATGCATTTATCAGGAGCAATAATTATTTAGGAACAATTATTCCTAAATTTGGATTTATAAAAATGAAGTAACTTAGTAACATTAATGCATGGACATAAGCCAACTGTCAAAACAGCATATATAATTACACTGATACAAGACTACATATGGAAATTATAGTTCACTGTCTAAAAGACCCTTGTTAACAGTGCTAGAAGTTCTGATATTAAGAAACTAATCCCTTAGATAAGTTCACTGATATCTAGTACATTATTGTAAATAGTAGAACTTGTATGGATTATTAGCTAATTTATACCCATTTCTTCAAATGATAAATGAGTAGCAATACTCTATGGCTATCTGAACTAAGTATGTTCTGCTACCCACAATACTCATTTTCAATAATGGAAAATCACCTCCATTAAAATTTATTAACTAACTGAAGTTAAATTTAAAACATTCAGAACTTAGAAGTCAATATTTTTTAAATGACAGTAGGGAGAATTTTACATTGTTTTTATTTTTTTTGTTGTTAAGAGAATTTTTTCACATGACTTAAACATTTTAGCCTTTTTCTCAGCGGAAATTAATGTTTATATGTATTTTCTAATCAGACTTAAATTTGTGATTGTGAAAGATGAAACTCAGGATTCCTATGCCAGAGCCTAGTGTCACCCTATTGATAAGAAAATAGATTTTGTAAGAACATTATTTTCACACTTAATTATCTTCTGAGACGTGTATCTGGATAAAATCTTATTTTATATTTTATTATAGTATATACCTTAACCATTAAAACTGATTTAATTTGGTTTATTATAACAGAAAATATTAAATTTTATAAGAGCCAATTACCAATTAAAACTGAAATGAGAAAGATAGTTATATGAAGCATTTCTAGCAAATGAACCAACACAAATACTCCTTAAACTTAGGTATAACCATTTAACAAAGTTTCCTGACCATCATCTCTGTCATGTCTATGTCTATTTTTATTGGTTTGCTATAGGTCACATTATCTGTTTCTTTTAAAGAGTGTTGAACTTTGTTTGGCAGGTAGTTACTTGTGGATAAGCTTGTTTGGATGGGTCAAAATTGCTTTTACTTTAGGTCTAATTCATGCCTTCTCCTAAAGCATGATATACTTGGATTTTTACTGATTACCCCAAGTATCCAGCGTAACTCTTTTTGGTGAATTTCTGAACTGTTCCTAGGCTGTAAGCTCAGACAGTTGTTTAATTTATAGCTTCCTGACAATTGTTATTTTCTTGGCCTCGTGGAATTTCCCCCGATTTATGTGCGGATTAGTATTTAATGGAAGACTCAAAAGGGGTCTCTTGCAAATTTCTGAAGCTTTTTCTCAGTAGAGTTCCTTGTCTCATACTCTGCCTTGCAAATTCTGGCTTCCCTTGCCTCCCTAAACTCTGATCTATATCTTCACCTCATCAAGACTTCCAGGCTCTTTGGATCCTCCCTCCCTACCAGAATAAGATATTTCATCTCCCTCCCTATCAGAATAAGATATTTCATCTTGGTAGTATTTGTAGGGCTTCTCTTATGTGTTCCCTTCTCTCATGGATCATAGTTGTACAATGACTGTTGTCCAATATGCAAAAACTGTTTTTTCATGTTTCTTTACTTCTATAATTGTTTGCAGTGAGAGAAAAAGTATAGCCCCCCTTGCTCCTTAGTAAGTGAAAGCAGAAAACAATTTTTGTAATTGCATATAAGAAATCTAAATTTTTGTCAGGCATATTGGAAATTTGACATCTTTGTTTTGAAAATATGAAATCTTACTCGTTTTTTCCTTCATACCTAATACCATCTGACATCAATACCAGTAAAGGTGTCCTTAATCTTTATTTCAAACACAGGATTATCCTTTCAGATACATGAACTAGTATATGAAATCAGTTGTTTGAATCCCACATTGTGGAACTTATGTGTTGGGGCTTAAGAAATTTTAAGATTTGATTTTACCAAAGTACATGTTGTTCAAAGAAGAAAATCTCTAAGACACTGTCGGCTGTTTGAATTTCAATAGAAATGATATTAAAGAGCTTTCAGCATGAATTGGAACTGGATAACCACATTGTGACATTGCAGAATAAATTGATTTACTGGGTGGCAGGCACACTTTCTATCTGACGTTGGAAAATGTTAGTGTCACTGCTGCCAAGGTATTCTTCCTTGCCAAAATTAGCCAACATGCCAAATGTTTCATAAAGAAGTTCCTGGATCAATTTAACACAAATTAAGCCAACAGTACAACAGTGGATACTTTTCTTCTCCTTTACTTTTATAGATTGGTATTCATTCAGTTACTAGGATAACAGTAATAAATTATTTCAGAGTGAAATTTAAAACAAGGTAAGAATATGCTAATTTTTTTCTATTCCATTTGCTGGTTAGGATTTAGAATTGAAATTTTATCACTTAACAGTTTTTCTTTACTCTCATAATGGCTGTCTTTTCATTCTACAGACTTAGAAAAGTTGTTTAGACTGAGAGTCCTATGCTCACAACTTATCACAGTGCCCCTTCTTGTCAGACTTTAAATAGCTTAAGTAGTTAAGAAATGCATGTTACATACACACTGTGGTGGCGGAGAATAGCTAATTGTTCATCAATCCAGTTTCTATTTTCTTTTGAACACACATCTGGACAAATAGCCCAGCTTACTTTGCAGTTAGTTGTATCTAGGTGGTCTTTGAACATTGGAATGTGGGAGCAGGTAGTGTATTTCCTGGTTGACTCATGATTGCCTCCCTTCTCTCTCCTCCCACACTTATTTTGCTGGCTCTAGAGAACTCCAAAAGTATAAAAGGGGACAGCTTTATAGTAGGAAAGAAGTCAACGTCTCTGAGTGGAGCACTGCTCACACCCCCTCCTACTGATTAGACTTCATATGATCAAGAAATAAACTTCTGTTGTGTTAAGTCACTGAGATTTTCTAGTTATCTTGTACTACCTTGACTAATACAGATTTATAAATTCGAGCCATAAAGACACTGCTGTAGATTGTAAAGAGGGAGACCCACATTAGGCAGTGCCAAACATTTAGTTGGCTAAACCTAGCGTACTGACCCTGTAACTCTAGGGACAGTGGTTGGAAACACTCAAGGAGTATCATCAGGCTCTGACTTTCTACTTCTAGCAATCCATTTCATGAAAGGGATAAGCTTAGGTAAAAATTGCCTGTTTTCAGAGAACAAAGATATTAGTAAGAGTTGAGAGAATATAAGCTTTGCAGGCTTGGAGAAGCCAGCTGCCACTGGGAACCTAAGTAGTAAAAATATAAGATGAAAAAGGGTTTCAGCCACAATGTCACAGTAAGACTTTTCAACAGAACAAAGAGATTCTGCAACAAAGCAAAGATCAGCTTGCAGGTATTATATTTCCCTGAAGTACTACTCCAGATGACCTCAAATTAACTCATTAAGTTGAAAGAGAAGATGTCTAAGTAAGGAATCAAAGAAAGAAAGCAAAGACAATTATGCCAAGGAAAAAGTGGGTGAAAAATACCACAGACTAGGTAGCTTGTAAATGATAAAAATGTATTTCTCATAGTTCAGAAGCCTGGAATTCCAAGATAAGGGTGCCAGCATTTTGTTGGGAGAAGGGCCTTCTTCTGAGTTGCAGAATTCTTGTATTGTAACATGGTGGAAGGGGCTAGGGAGCTCTGTGAGGTCTCTTTTTCCCCCAAATGAACTATTATATTTTATCTTTTTTCTTTTCCATTGTGGTTTATTACAGGATATTGAATATAGTTCCCTGTGCTATGCAATAGTACCTTGTTGTTTATTCATCCTATATTTAATAGTTTGCATCTGCTAATCCCAAACTCCCAATCCATCCCTCCCCTGCGTTGCCTTCCCCTTGGCAACCACAAGTCTGTTCTCTGTGTCTGTGAGTCTGTTTCTGTTTCATAGTTAAGTTCATTTGCGTCTTATTTTAGATTCCACATATATGTGATATCATATGGTATTTGTCTTTCTCTTTCTGACTTTACTTAGGATGATAATCTTTAGGTCCATCCATGTAGATGCAAATGGCATTACATCATTCTTTTTATGGCTGAGTAGTATCCATTTTGTGTGTGTATATATATACATACACTTCATCTTCTTTATTGCGGGGTCTCTTTTACAATAGCACTAATCTTATTCATGAGGACTCCACGCTTATGACCTAAGCACCTCCCAAAGGTTCTACCTCCTAGTACCATCACATTGGGCCTTAGGATTTCAACATATTAAGTTTAGGGAGACATAATCATTTAGACCATAGTATTCTGCCCTTGGACCCTCAAAATTCATGTACTTCTCACATGCAGAATACATTCATTCCATGCCAACAACCCCAAAAGTCTTAATTCATTCCACCACCAACTTAAAAGTCTTAGTCCAAAGTCTCATCTAATCACCTAAATCAAATATGGGTAGATGATTCATCCTAAGGCAAATTGTTCTCCAGCTGTGAATCTGTGAAATCCAACATGTTATGTGCTTCCAAAATACAATGCATAGGATAAACACTGCCATTCCAAAAGGGGAGAAATACGAAAGAAGAAAAGGGTAACAGGTCCCAAGCAAGTCCAAAACCTTAAAACCGACTGGGGTGGGGTATCCCACCTTCCAGACACACTGGGACAGGTATTTGTTAGAGCAGCACTCCCACTTCTCAGTACCAATTATCTATCTTAACCCATTTGGGCTGCTACAACAGAAGACCACAGATGGGTAGCTTATAAACAACAGAAATGTATTTCTCATGGCTCTGGAGGCTGGAAATCTGAGATCCGGGTGAGGGCCCTATTCCAGCTTGCAGACTTCTTCTTGTATCTCCACATGGCAGAAGGTGCTAGGGAGTTCTCTGGGGTTTCTTTCACAAGAGCACTAATCTCATCATTAGGACTCTACCCTCATGACTTAAGCACTTTCCAAAGGCTCTACCTCCTAATACCATCACATTGGGCATTAAGATTTCAACATATGAATTTGGGGTAACACAAACATTCAGACCATAGCACACAATCCCAGATAAGACATCTGGGATTGTATGAAATTCACTATAACTCTCAATCCCCCAAAATCATTTAAATAGGAAACCAGCTGTGAATCCTGGGGTACTCTCAGGAAGCTATGTTTCCCAATACTGACTTCTCATATGTCCATGGAAGACAATGGGCCAGGAAGAGCCTCCCGGAGATAGATTTGGAGTATAATCAAGGAACATGCACTAGTCCCAGGGAAGGGGACCTGTCAAATGCTTGCCCAGCAGAATATCAGAATTGATGGGAACAGTGACTATTTTCCTTTTCCCCTTCATCTCCTTTCCAAGTGCAAGTTTTTTTGGTTTTTTGTTTTTGTTTTGTTTTTGTTTTTGTTTTTATATCACTATATATTCCAAGTGCAAGTTTTTTTTTTTTGTTTGTTTTATTTCACTGCTCCAACCACTAGGCAAATAGAGAAGACTGTGAGGGTGTGTGAAAGGGCTGACTCACAAGGGGGAAGGAGCCTGGGTCCTAGATGACTATGAAGGACAGCTTTCTTCTACCGCCACCCAGACTCCCCCCAGAATCTCCCCCAATACCTCCCCACACACACTCTGATTAGACTTTACAAGAGAACAAATTGAATTTTCATTGTGTTACATCTCTGAGATTTCAGGGTTAACAGATTGCAGCACTTAGTGTTACTTTAATTAATACACATTAGCATATACACATCCTTATAATCACATGCATAGCAATATAGGAAATAGGAGCAAATATGGTGATTTAAGTGCTTTTGCCTGATATTTGATGCCTCTGATTGCAGAATAAAACTTAACGAAGTAGAGAAGTGAATTTATATACCTAATATTAACATCTACATTTATTGAGTGTTCTATATGCTAGTCACTCATTTATTCAACACTATTAAAATGAGGATTACTATTTGTGCTGTGCTAGGCACTGTGGTGGAGATATGAACAACATAGACAAAAGCCTGCTTTTATGAGGTCTATGTTTTATCTAGACATCATACAAGATGAAGTAGTTGTTATTACTCTGTATACTACAAATGATTAAATGATAGCCACAAGGCTAAATAATTTACCCCAGACTCACACAATTACAAAATGGTTAAACCCACATCTCTTTGACTCTGAAGCTCTTGGTAATTTTAGATAATTGAACATTTCAAATTAAATTAAATACTGCTCTTTACTTATCTAAAATTTGCCTCACTTATTATTTGGATGTGATCACATGGTCCATTGTATAGTTCCAGTATTTAACTTTACTCCACTGTAATATTTGGTACAAATATTTCTCATGTGAACTTGATCCATTTTAGTCACAAAGTATAATTCAGGCCACAGAAATCTTTTAAGAATTGAGAATATGTTTTGACTTACTAATCACCAATACAATTTTATATATTATGGATTATCCAGATAATTTCTTCATTTCTTCATTTTCCCTTTCTGCTTAATGTATGGTGAAAGTCTAGAACTGATTGCTAAATTAAAGCACAACGAGGCATAAACATACACATTGATAATCACTGGTAAATTCTTGCCTTTCACTGTTTACATATTACATACTTTGAAATGGATTCTTTGTATTACTATAAAAATCTTTTGTGAATATTGTCTCATAGAGTAAGGAACTGGTTAAATAACATATGGCAAAAAATGCAAACTATAAATTAGAAAATAAAATCTTAATCGATTTTCCATTGTAATTCAAGTATGAATACGAGCAAATTAAAGGAATTTTATAGACTTTGGCTCCATAACAGACTGTTGGCGAATGAAGTTTCCTCTTGCCTTTCAGCTCCTTTCGGAAAGCTGTTAGATTTTGTACCCTTATGTCAGATTTGACAAATGGTGCACTGAATGAAGCACTCAGACTACAAATGAGAAATTATTACTCCAGGAGCAACTTGATGAGTTTTCAGAACATCACACACCACTTTCTGTCTCTCCAGAGAAAGTAATTAGTGAAAAGCTTGCTGGAATTATAATAATCTGTTATTGTAATTATTTTAAAGATAAAATCTTGGTGATTTCCCTTTCAGTTTGATTGCTGTTATTTTTCAATTAACAGATTGGAATGATGAACCCTAGAGTTTCAGTACTACTCTTTATATTTCTTACCACAAATTGAAAATGTTCCTGGTAAAATGGTCCTCTAAAAACAGAAAAGAGAATGCCACCTAAGGGGACATTTAAATAATCTTGATTATTTTAAAATCTTTGTTTCCAGTTTAATGTTACATAAACAAAATTACATACACAAATAACATGTGTGTATTCTAAAGGTCGTCTTAATTTGTATTTTATTAACCCACAGAAGGAATATCTGCTTTCTAAAAATATTATTTTGGAACAATATTCAACTTGGTAGAAGTAAGTAAATTATTTATCATCCATTCTGTTTTAGTTTCCTATTGCTATTGTAACAAATTACCACAAATTTAGTGCTTAAAACAACACAGATTTATAATTTTATAGTTCTGGAGGTCAGAAGTCTGAAATAGGTCACAGGGCTGTGTTTCTTCAGGGGAGAAACCATTTCCTTAGCTTTTCTAGTTGCTAGAGGCTGCCTGCACTTTTTGGCTTGTGGCCCTGAGTAACTCTGGCCTCTGCTTCGATTTTCATACTGCCTTCTCTCTTTTGTCATTATACTGGGCCTGCCCAGATAATCCAGAATAATCTGTCCATTTCAAGATGCTTAACTTACTCGCATCTAAAAAGTCCTTTTAGCAAAGTAAGGTAACATTTCATGAGTTCCAAGGATCAGGATGTGAACATCTTTGGGGAATGTTAGGCAACCTACCATACCTTTGTTTTCTGACATCTATTAAGCATCAGTTTTTCTAAATGCACTGATGTTTTAGGAGATACAAAGTTGAAAACGACCTGGATTTTATATTAAGAAGTTTATGGAATAGAAAGGAGAGATAATTCAGACCTTATTAAGCATTATTACAGGTACAGGAGAAATGTTATGGAAGTTCAAAAGAATTACCTTGCATTTGTCATCTCACAACCAGAGTGTTTACACCTTAGTCCTAGGAATCACATTCAGTTATAAAGAGTAGCATATTCAGCTAAAAGAAATTAGAATTCTTATAGAAATTTTAAAAATGAGGCAAAAATGAAAGGAACTAAGAATATTTAATTAATAAAGGGAGCTATGGTAACTATATTTAAACGTTTGAGGAAATGTCATTTGGAAGCTGCAGTAAATTGTTCTCTTTAATTTCAAAGACAATTAGAACCAATACATGTAAATTATATAAATTATAGGAAGTCATACTGTCTTAGTCCATTTAGGCTGCTATAACAAACTACCACAGACTGGGTAGTTTATAAACAACAGAAATTTATTTCTCACAGTGCTGGAGGGCCCGGGTACCAGCATGGTTGGGTGAGGGCCCTCTTCCAGATCACAGACTTCTTGTTGTATCCTCTCATGGTGGAAGGGAGCTCTGTGGGGTTTCTTTGATAAGAACAGTAATCCCATTCAAAAAGGCACATATATACAATAGAATATTACTCAGCCATATAAAGAAAGGAAATTGAGTTATTTGTAGTGAGGTGGATGGACCTAGAGTCTGTCATACAGAGTGAAGTAAGTCAGAAAGAGAAAGACAAATACCATATGCTAACACATATACATGGAATCTAAGAAAAAAAAATTTCATGAAGAACCTAGGGGTAAGACAGGAATAAAGGCACAGACCTACTAGAGAATGGACTTGAGGATATGGGGCGGGGGAAGGGTAAGCTGTGACAAAGTGAGAGAGTGGCATGGACATATATACGCTACCAAACGTAAAATAGATAGCTAGTGGGAAGCAGCCGCATAGCACAGGGAGATCAGCTCGATGCTTTGTGACCACCTAAAGGGGTGGGATAGGGAGGGTGGGAGGGAGGGAGACACAAGAGGGAAGAGATATGGGAACATATGTATATGTATAACTGATTCACTTTGCTATAAAGCAGAAACTAACACACCATTGTAAAGCAATTATACTCCGATAAAGATGTTAAAAAAAAAAGAAAGAAAAAGGCTCCACCTCTGTGACCTAAACACCTCTCCAAAACTTCACATCCTAATACCATCAAATTGGGCATTAGGATTTCAACATATGACTTTTTGGGGGACACAAACATTTAGATCTCAGCACATACTTTAACTCAAAATAAGAAATTACTTTCTAAAACCATCCAAAAGACAAATGGACTTCTTCAAGAAGAAGGAAATTATTTTGAAAAGAAACAGGATAACTATTTGGTCATATTATCATAAGGAAGCTTTGAACGTCAGAAATTTGTTTGAACTAGATGACCCTGGGTTGTTATTTTGTAAGATCTTCAGCTGTGTGATTAAAAAAAAATCTTAGAGGAAGTTAGTTGTGTGATTCATATGGAAGGACAAGCAGGATATAGAAATCTTTAACTTAGGAGAGGATACATCAAATTGAGTGAAAAGCATGAGCCAAAACAGAGCCAGGAAGGTGAGTTTGCTCTATAAATTCTCCTGTCAGAGCACCCAGCTTGAGGTGAAGGTGTGTGCACTGTAGTGTTCAGGCATGTCCGAGGATGTCTGAAGAATTACTGGGCTAAGTCAGCTAAGCATCTATTGTTTATTCACCTGAGAGACCAAGAAATCTCCTAGAGAGGGAATAAAAATATGGATTCTCTGAGGTAACTAAGACAATTAGAAAAACAGACATAAATTATTCCTTCAGCTACTCCTCTTAGGTTTGTTTCACAGTAATCTAAGGGGCTCTACTGTTCCTATAGAGGTTTGAGGAGGAGAAATGTCCTTTCCCCTTGTTCTACATTTCTGTGTGAGGAACATCACTTAATGACATATTTGGCCTTTCTTTACCTTTCTCCTCATCCTGCCTAGGCGTTCATAGGATATAGGTGAAGGGGGTGGGGTAGGGGAGTGGAGGAGAATGAATTCTATTAGTGAAGTAGATGAACAATTAAACAAAGAAAGGAAGCCCAGTCTCTCCTTTCCAGCCCCTTCTCTTTGTAATCTGTCTCCTTTAAAAGTCAGATATTCAGGGGCTTCCCTGGTGGCGCAGTGGTTGGGAGTCTGCCTGCTGATGCAGGGGACGCAGGTTCGTGCCCCGGTCCGGGAAGATCCCACATGCCGCGGAGGGGCTGGGCCCGTGGGCCGTGGCCGCTGAGCCTGCGCGTCCAGAGCCTGTGCTCCACAACGGGAGAGGCCACAGCGGTGAGAGGCCCGCGTACCGCAAAAAAAAAAAAAAAAAAGTCAGATATTCAGTTCCGTCCTTCACACCAAATGTTTCACAAAGACGGTCCCTACAAGAGGAGGCCCATGGTCTACTGGCACTGCTGCTGTCAGGCTGAGTCGTTCTTAATTCTGGGGTTCAGTACTAAGAAGCTTCTTGTTTCCATGCGTCTAAAAGCCAGTTTCTTCAGTATCAGCTTGATCAGTAATAAAAATATGTTTTGAGCTCCCATACGGCTTCTCAATTGCTTCCACGTTTAAGATAGGAAGAAGAGCTATTTATTAGGCCCTTTCAAATACCAGTAGTGATGAGGTTAGAGAAATATTGATTTGTAACTGTTAAATTTAATGCTTTGGGCAACTTGTAAGGTGTTAATAACACTGCTTAGACTATCTTTCTCATTTTGTTCTTATCTGAATCAAAAGGATACAGTTCTTGCTGCCTCCCTCGATGTTTTGGAATTATTGACACTTTTAAAGTATTTTTAGAGCTTACACATAAAAGATATACACAGAATATTTTACCAAACGTTAATCCAGTAAACAACCCAATGTCTTCAACGGTAGATAAATAGCAGTGGAAAGGAACAAACCATAGTTACATTCAAATAACCTGGATGGCTCTCAAAAATGTTAATGAAGCAAGGCACTGAAAATAAACCTAGTATGTTTCAGTTTATCAAAAATATATATACAAAAAGACAAAACTAAACTATATTTTCTAGAAATGTATACAAAGATATTAAAACTACAAAGACAAGCAACATTCAGAATAACAATTCCAGGGGCAAATGAGGACATTGCAACTGAGGAGGGGCACATGGTGGGTATCTAGGGTTCTGGCAGTGTTCTATTTCTTGACTTAGGTGGTGGTTACATGAAGGTATGTCTTCTTTCGATGCTCTCCTCACAATTCAGACCCATATATTCTTTTTTTTTTTTTTTTTTTTTTTGTGGTACGCGGGCCTCTCACTGTTGTGGCCTCTCCCGTTGCGGAGCACAGGCTCCGAACGCGCAGGCTCAGCAGCCATGGCTCACAGGCCCAGCCGCTCCACGGCATGTGGGATCTTCCCGGACCGGGGCATGAACCCGTGTCTCCTGCATCGGCAGGGGGACTCTCAACCACTGCGCCACCAGGGAAGCCCCAAGAATTCTAATTCTTAAGGACACAGATTTTGGTAGAATTAAAATAGCCCATAATTAATTATCTGCTTTATCTTATTTTATATATAAGATAATTTTATTTTAGTTTTGCTAACTAGATGCTACTTTTTAAATTTATTTTTAACGTGGAGACTTGAGAAGATTCAAGACCCTATATTGTAACTCAGAAAGAGGAGTTAAGAGCTCAGAAAGAGGAGTTATCTTAGTGTTGAAGAGGTGCTCTTCACTTATCACTTGTATGACCTTGTGGGAGTCAGTCTGCCTCCATCATGTCTCATTTTCCCCATCTATAAAGTGGGAATTATGTTGGTATCTAGATCAGGGTATGGTTGTGAAGATTTAATAAGTTAATAAAGGTAAAGCTCATAGAATACTAAATAAGAGTGATGATGATGATGTGTACTGCACTAGGTCCCAGAGAGACTACAGAGAAAAAGACAGAGAAAAGGACAGATACGGTTTCTTTTTTCATATACTGGTCTAGTAAAAAATCAAGTCCTATATATTATAGAGAAAGTACTTAATATTGAAGATGCACCAGATAAGTAAGATGATTTTATTGAGGCTGTTGCAGTAGGGAGAGTGTTCATGACTGAGAAACAAAGAAAAGGAAGAGGGTGTGAAGTTTTAACAGAGGCAAGTAAACAAGGAAATAATTGAAGAAGGGTGGCGGTAGGACTTATCTCAGAATATGGTAGGGTGTATTCTTTGCAGATAGACATTTCTCTGAATGTAAAGAGCTGGGGGATTTCTCAACCTCTCTGCATTCTGTGGTTATAGAGTTCATGTAAATTTCAACATTGTCCATAGTGTCACAATACCAAATGCAGTGATTCATTTAATCTAAATTTAGGAGTCAGGAAAAGCTCTTCAGAGGACATAATATGTGAAATTTTAAAGGTGGGTAGTAACTGACCAGATGAAGGAGGTGGAGGTGGAGGGAACTTCTAAAATTCTGGAGGCTAGAGATCATGGAAAGTTGGACAAATTACATGTTAGTATAGCTAGAGCATGGTGGAGGTAGGAAGGATGAGGTAGATGATCCTGGAGTGATAAGCATAAGTGAGAATGTTTAGGGATTTATTGGACATTTTAAGAAAGATAAAATTTATTTGTAAGGCAGTAAGTCACTTCTCAAATATTTAGAAAAATTAAATAATTAGATATGTGGTTCATATTCCCCAATCCCTGGGAAAAGCAGCCAACTTTGCTCTCTTCACAGAGCCAGCTGAATTTTTCCAAGGAAAATCCAATATTTAATTAGACTTTCAGGCATTACCAGGGTGTCTAGATTTCACATTCTGAGTTGACAGTTGAGATGGTTTTGTCTGATATGACTGTTCTCTCTAATTGCTATGAGATAGTGATATTGATTAAAAATGTTCCTCTGCACATTTCAGCTAGTCATCTTCCCAAGTTCTTACAGAAAAATGCTTATGACTCCACATCCAGATACCTCAATGTCAGTGACTTCACTGTGATGGAGGGTCTACAAACATGTATGGACCCTCTCCAGGTTGGGGATTTGCCCAATTTCATCAGGATCTGGGATAAATATCTAATCGGGAGTGAAACCTGATATAACCACTTGGGTGGTATATGACGGTGGAGTTTTTCTTGGACGCATATTTGGAGACATGTTCGTTACTGTCAGCCAGAACACTCAGGTGGTTGCTGTGTGAAGGAATGACATACCAGCTCATTGCTCAGGTTCCTGTTCTTTCCAGTACCTCCAAGGGTGAACTCCCCAAGTCTATTCTGTGTGGTATTTCCTTGATGGTGACATTGACCTACCAGTTTATATTCCCAGAACTAGTTTGTTTGGTGACTCTTAAGTCTTGCAGGTTACAGTTAACAAAACGAGTTGCAAAGTTATTTTCTAAAACCAAACAAATGTGATCTGTCAGACCTGCTCCTGGCTCAAGTGCATTGGACCTTGATGTTGGTGAGACCCTCTGGTCTTGCCATCAGTGACAGTGGAGAAGGTCTCTTCCTTAGCATAGAACCCAGACTGGATGCTGTGGAGCCCCTAAAAACTGCATAAACAGGTAATGTGGGGAGGACCCCACACTGCATCTGACCCTTTGAAGATAGCATTCTTGCTGATATGCAGGAATCTAGTCCTGCTGTGTAATAAATTCCACGTTCACTATGAAGAAAGGAAGAAGGTGGAGGGAGGATCATTCTGGTGGCAAGATGGGGAATAAATTGAATGACTAAAATTAGAGACTTAGACCAGAGAGAACATTGTTGTACATTCATATGAGAAATGATGAGAAACATAAAAGAGAAACAGGTTTCAGGTCTAAGTTTAATTTTGAATTTTTTGGTTTTGAATGTCTTAGATAGTCACATGAAGAAAATCAGTAAATAAGTAATTGAGTACATAGATATGAACCTAAGAAGAGAAATCTAGACTGGATGTAGAGATTTGGTCACTGTCAGCAAATGAAGGAAGGCTGTGTCTTCCTTCATTTTCAGTCTCTTCCAAACACATGCACACACACTCACTCACATCTACAACCTTCTCTAGGACTTCTCACCTACTCACCTAATCAAGACTCATTGAGAAAAACCTCTTACAGCTTCTTTCTCACTTGGCATCCAAATCCAGAAGCTGAGTCATAAAAACTAGTATAACTTGTCTATTTGCCATAAGTACTCATTTAATATTGATGTTAATACAAAATAGTATAATCAAATGCGTATGCCATGTTAACATGTTCTTAAAACTGTGTAAAAAGAAAAAAAAATGTGTAGTATTTTATTTTCATCTTTGCTTTTCCTAGCTGTCTTCTAGGTACTGAGATTTTTGGTTTGTTTACTTCTTATGTTACAGAGAATATGATTTTAGTTTTATGTGCTTATAAATTCATTTTATCTTTTTCTTGTAGTTAAACTGTATAAACCCTAAGAAAAGCTATTTCCATTATAAAAAATATATAGATTTAGTTTTAAATGGTACTCAGGACTCTGGGAGGAAATTCCTGGAATAAATGAATCAGAGCTGAAAGAAAGGCACACAAGATGATAGATAGCAAGAAAAGGATGTAAAAGGGGAAGGGAAAGGTGGGGAAAAAATAAAACTAAAATCGTTAAGACATTTTTGTTTCCGCTCCTCAATGTGTAGTCTATCACTAAAGAAGACATGGGGTTTGTTGGCAAAAGGGGAAGAGGCTGTGGATATGAACTTATCTTCCTCAAAAAAGCAAGGAGAAAATTATAATTTCCAAGAGGTATAGCTGAATAGTAAGCTGGTAGAATTTAAGGAGGATAAAAGTTAACTGAAGGAGAGAATAAGAATATATGGGTCTGATATATATATATCAGTATATTGATATTGATACTGATATTGATAAATTCAGTATAAATCATTATGAGATCAATTAGCTAAAAATATCTATAAAATGATATCAAATTGCTCCTAAAAGTTAGACAAATTTTAGTCCCAATAAGCTATAACAGTGTTCTAAATAACATATGGGGGATTTTAGTATCCGAGAGATGCAGGTTTAATATTTTATTAATGAGTTTGCAGAACACAATTTTATATTCCTAATATGTATATACTCAAATATAGCTATTTGTTAAGCCAGTAGTTTTCTTATAAGTGAAAGAATGCTGAACATACTTAAATGTATGTTTTGTTTTGGTTTTGTTTTATGAAGTTTAGATAAACATTGTATATATCTTGTACAAGGCATGGCCACAAATGTAAAACTAAATCTTTGCATTGAAAAAAAAATTTTTTTAAGGTACTCAAAAGAAAAGCCGTAGTGACCAAAATGATTTTGTTAAAACAGGTCAGCTTGATGCTAGAACGAGTATAACCAAAGTATCATCTAGCAATAGCAGAGGCTGACAATGAGATTAAAATTGGAAATATCAAATTTGGCCTCTTGTTTATGGTGAATAGTTTTAGAAATTATGTGGAGAATAATTCATCCAAACTCTAGAGAAATTTAGGCAACATCAATTTGATGCCTCAAACAACATCTGCCAATATTTTCACTTTTTCTATTACCACATGACCAGTTACTGAACATGACAGATTCCTAAAACTGGATGCCTAAGATGAGGCATAGACAATTTCCTACTTCCTGGAATAGTTGTTAATAATATTATTCGTAGTTCACACACATGCACACTGTGTGATACAGCTTACTAAGCATAATGCTTTAGGAAGTAAATGAGAAAAAGGATACCTTGTAGTTCTTTATTTTCTAAAACCATGTATCACACATTCAATTTAAAACCTAGTAGAATATTCCTTACTTCATTTGATATAATCAGACCCTGTACCTGAAAGTCATAAATACTATTAATGCATTGTTAGTATCTGAGATACTACATAATATAAATATTTAATTTATGTATATTCTTGATTAATACAAGAGAATAACAAATAAGAACTAATATATTTCTAAGTGTAAGATCTCAAAATTATATGAGTGGTTTAAGTTAGTTCATATTAATAAGAGAAATAGAAACAAAGCATTTATAAAAATTAATTTATTTAGATATGAGATGATTAGTTATACAGTTAATTTTTCAGTGGCTTCTATGGCACAAAAAATTAACTCATTTATATTCTTTTGAAATAAATGGTAAGGCACGCTGAAAAGGCTATAATCTTACTAAGAGAGACCTGTTGAATATTAAATTCAAACTCTGTGCCAATGTTCCTTGAAGATGAACATCAAACACTTAGGAACATAAATTACATAGTATTTATGGTTATAAACAGCATCACTAGTGCCACTTTTCCATTTCCATCTCTTAAATCATGCTACTTCTTAACTGATGATTCTGCTCTCATGATTTAGCATACTCATCTATTTTATGATTTATTCTTTCATGGAGAGGTAATGAGAAAAAAATTCTAAAACATATATAGATAGAAGATGGATAGATAGATAGATAGATAGATACTTGATATTTTCTTTATCCATCTATCCTGTGGACACTTAGCTTGGCTAATGTGAATAAAGCTGCCGTGAACATGGGGGTGCAGCTATCTCTTAGAGATACTGATTTCATTTCCTTCAAATACACAGCCAGTAGTACGATTGTGGCTTCAAACGGTAGTTCTATTTTTAATTTTTTGAAGAAACACCATACTGTTTTCTACACTGTTAGCAGGAGTATAAAATGCCAATTTATGTTGAGTTAAATTGTTCATACGTATTGATTCTGGGCTCTCTGTTTCACTGGTTTGCTTCTGCATCAAATCCAGTATTGTTTTTCCTAATGTAGTTCTTCCAATGTGCTCTCATGCAGCATTCTATTCATTCTATCATATTACCTACCCCCACTGCATTGTAACTTTGTATTTTCCTACTCCCTTATAGTCATTTTAGCTTTTAAGCTCTATGGGGCTAGGAGCTGTGTCTATAGTGTGTACTCTGCCAGTGCTTGAGGCAGATTAGTCATAAAAATGTACTCATCGAACATTGATATCTGAGAGGGAAAGACTCTTTAAGTCTTCCTTTCAAAATTTTATAAGATATTTTGCATATTTTCCCTCAAATTTCTGAATAATGTATTAAGCACCCCTCCCAACTCATTGCAATTTTACCTGGGATGATATTAAATATATGGATTCATTTGAGAAGAATATATGACTTTCGATATTGATTCAATATTGAATTTATGATTTTCCATTTATAAAAGTGGGATGCATTTTTTTTTTTTTTTTTTTTTTTTTTTTTTGCGGTGTGTGGGCCTCTCACTGTTGTGGCCTCTCCCATTGCGGAGCACAGGCTCCAGACGCACAGGCCCAGCGGCCATGGCTCACGGGCCCAGCCGCTCCGCGGCATGTGGGATCCCCCCAGACTGGGGCACGAACCCGTTTCCCCTGCATCGGCAGGCGGACTCTCAACCACTGCGCCACCAGGGAAGCCCGGGACGCATTTTTTATGAGATTTGTTTTAGGCTTCTCACTAAAATTTAGTATTTTTCTCTCTTGTGAAGTATATCATGTGCTACTTATTATTTTATAAATGAAAGAGTTTTTTGTTAAACTTCTCAACTAGTTATTGCTGGTATAATAAATTCTTATTAATTTGAACAGTTTTGTACTTCATTTTCATGGGGTTTACAGGTACATAATTGTATCTTAAGTACATTTTAAGAATTTGGATCATTTTTCTGATATTGACTACTCTGATTTCTTTTTATTGTGTCACTGATAGGCTAATATTTCCAGAACAATATTAAATACCATTAGTGATCATTATTTTCAGTTGTCTTAATTTTTACAGAAATGACTCTAAAGTTTCAACATGAAGTTTAAAGTTGACCGTTTGCTTCAGATAACTTTTTTTGTTATGCTAAAACTGTTTTTTATTGTATTCTTAGTTTACAAAGAGATTTTCCCAAATGCTGACAGTTTGAACCGAAGGACTCACTGCTTATTATAGGTATTTGAGGCTACTATGGAAGTTGATATAGTCCTTTCAATGAAAATGTCTCTCTATCCTCCTACACTGAGGAAGGACAAAGTGGAAGGATAGTAGAAGGTCAGTGTTGTGTCTCTTTCTTCAAGGGAAGCAAATCGGTGCACTGCCAGAACACTGATGCTCTGGTACATAAAGTTTACAAAGTGAAGTTTATTTTTTTCTCCATTAGAGGAAAACATATATTTGTTAAATCAATCAATCAATCACTTAATGAATACTTAGTGCCTAGGATGCTTCAAAGACTAGGCAAATGTTAGCTATATACAGATTAGTTATAAAACTAGAGTCACCTCAGAAGCCTGTATTAACCTGCTCGTTTTCTTATTTGTAAAGAAATAATAATTAAATAACCCTTATTTTCTTAAAGGGACTCATTAAATGTGGCCCTTTAATGACTGTTGTTTGGGCTATAAAGTGTTCTTAAAATAAGTAAATTTCCTGTGGGATGTCCATATTATTACTTATTTATAAAAATTAGAAGACACATAGGATATATGTTCTCACATAGCAACATGTGGCTTTAGTTGCCACATTCCCCACCACTCCCTACTGTCCTATTCCCATTCCATTTACCATTCATATCTTTAAAGGCATGTTATGTTGTGAGTTTTATAAGCCCTTATAAAAGTGGATTGTTTACTCAGAATTTTTGAGCCAGAGAGGATGCTACTAGTTATTTGGAGATGATTTTGCCTAGGTAGATAAATATAAATCTTCTTGTACAATGTTTTTAAAACTATAATTACTTTTAAATATACATTCTGAATTCCAGTCTTGTTCCTAATAAATGGTCAGCAAAAACAATTTTTAATATCCCTGGTAAATGACTGCTCAGAGCCAAGTAGAAAATAATTTCTTTCAATTCTACAGAGTTTTGTAGTTAAAAACCATTTTCCTGTACATCTTTCTCTAACTGAACAGAGGACAATGTGTCTGGCCCATTTTTAAATATTTTATAATGCTTGGCATGATGCCTTACACGGAGTAGATAGTCAATAAATATTTGTTACGCAGTATATAAAAGAAATGACCCATTCCATGGTTTGTAGTAGCAGAAAAAATATTTTGGGGTTAGATAGTCAGCTTCAATTATTTCCAAAAGCACTTATCAACATGGTCACTTTCTCATCATTACCAGAAGAACAAAGTAACTTTTACAAATGGTTGAAAAAAGATTGAATGTACATATATGATTCGCTGAAAACTACATATATTTTTCAATTATTGAACTGGGATTTTTCATTGTAAAAATACATTAAGGAAAAAAATACGATGCTAGAAATTGCTTGTAAAAGAGTTATGTAGGCACCTGATACTTAGGACCAATTGGCCAGTTAAGTGTTTTCAAATGTCAGCTTTCAATCACCTGAAAAGCCAATTATATCCAAAATAAAGATACCAACTCCAGGCTGATAGAACTAGATCATTTTATTGAGGGATTAAAAGCTGATTTGAGCAAATACTTCAAGAAAAAGCGAGGGAAGGAATATTTGAATAGAAGTCCCAGAATGAATCATTTTAGCCCTATCTTTAACTTTCCTACTTAAGAATGGATTGCTATATAAATATCTTTGCTTCTTTAAGTTCTTTACTTTACTATGAATATCCCAACTGCTTGAAAGCAAATTCCATGAAAAAACAGACCATGCAAGTGTTGTTCCTCCCTTTGGCACAGACTAATTTCTGCAAATTCAGTCAGTTATGCTAAGGTTCTCTTCCAATTGTTCTTAATCTTGGCTGTAAAGTAGAACCACCTGGGGAGATTAATTTAAAAATTACATATCTGGGTCCCATCCACGGAGATTCAGATTTGATTGATCTGAGGTGCATCCTGGGCATTTTCTTTTCCTAACTATTCCTCTTTACTTTAGCCCACAGCAGTTTGAGAACCACTTGTCTAACCGATGATTCATAATATCCCATTAACACCTCAGAATATCTTATCCTCTCTCACTTGCAGGTGAAAAAAAAAAAAAAAAGATGTTTTCTTTGCTTCAGATTCCATGGAGTAAAATATATAAAAACACAGTTTTACAGAAAGAATGATCCAGGTAAAGGTTGTTTTAAACCTAATGCAATGTCTGATTCTGTCTATATTTTCTTGACTATTTTTTTCAACCTCTTCTTGAGAGACAGAGGAAGAGAGAGATCTTTGCATCCCGCCATTTCCATATACCCATGGTTATATATCCTGAATATATCTATAGTCTCCGTTCTCATATATTATTTGAAGCTATAATTTTTTTCCCACTCAAAACAACCACATCAACAAAAGGCAAATGTTCTTTTCTTTCTTGCTCTAAGCATTACACTGCTGAACTTTCAACAGCTTGTGTCACAATTGCCACCACATCTAACCTTGAATATGCTTTCTACAAGCTTCTATTGAATTGAAAAAGCACTTTAATCACTTTGAGACTATTTCTCACTGAGAAACAGGAGTCCCTGAATGATTACAGAGAATAAAAATTCTTCAATATATCAAAGACATTTCATCCTCATTACTAGTATCCCTCATGAGAGCACTAATAGCATTATAGCACCCCATGACCAATTTTCAGAATTTGAATAAGATTGAACACAATGTGAACTATACCTCTGTGTCAAGATGGCAGAGCCCTCTTTTAATTTTGAAACTCACTTTTACCAGGCAGAATGGATTCTGATAGTACTGTTCAAACCAAAGTGAGACATCGTTCTCTAAGTGAGACCCACAACCAGAAACATAAGCATCATCAGAGAACTTGTTAGAAGCCCAAATTCTTAGGCCCTAACACACACGTACTGTACCAGAATCTCTGGGAGCGGGTCTAGGAATCTGTGTTTTAATAAGCACCCCCCAGGTGATTCTGATGCATGTTAAAATTTTATAAGCACTATTCTAAAGGGAAGATGGCCCCCTTATACCTAGAATAAACTAACTTCAACCCATGTCAGAGTAAGGGAAGAGACAGGTAGATATTCTTTTATACTCTGATACCTTCAGGGAGTTGTGAAGTCTAAAAAGGAAACATTTACCCAACATAAAAAAATAAATAAATAAATAAGACAGTGATTAAAGGGTCAAATCGCAGGTTGCTACAATTCAAGGGATGTTTAATGGTGTTACATAGAAAATAACACGGCATTCATGCTTCTGTACCATGGGAGGATTCTGTAGAGGTTGGACCCAATGTGGAATTTAATCTTTCTCTCAAAAGGAATTGAGATATAATGCAGCTCCGTCTGAACACAAAAGAAGCTGGCCAGGGGCACAAACATGTCTCAGAGAGACAGAGAACAGAACCCCCAAATGCTAGCCTACTACACAACATTTCCAGGAAATAAGTCACTGAGAGAAGCCATTTTCAGAGTGCCTGGGAAGAGAAAGCTACCTCCTGCATGAATTCTATGAAACTAAAAGCATAAACAAGTGAAGCTCAAGAGATGCAGTCAACAAAGGCCTTGTGTTTATACCCATTCCTCTGCCAAAAGAAAAAAAAAATCTCTAATGGCTCCTTTTTTGTGTCTGGTTATAGAAAAATCTTATTCTGAAATTTGAGTTTGATAAAAGGACTATTTCCTGCAAACAGGATAGAATGAGATAACATGATTAGTCATGCCTGTCCACTGAAAGGAAGGAACAGAAGACATTGTGCAACGGTAAGTGTAGATCTCCATATGTGGCAGATTACACACGTGCAGTTATTCAAAGGCTTATATGAAGAAGGCTGGTATGGATAGCAGCTGCTTCTACTAGCTGGAGAGATTCAGGGCAGTTTGAGAATACAAACTTTCCAACTTCATTCATGCCTCCAGAGCATGTTCCCAATCAAACATGTATCATAAGGCTCTGATCTTTACTTCTAGTTCCCCTACCTTAGCTTAAAATCCTGGGAGAGTTGAGCATTTAATTAGTGCTGCAACTCTGCAGCTCTCACAGTCAAGGCATGGGTGCAGTCTTCAGTCATATATGCCCTATCGCAATAGGAGATGGGTACTTCTTTAAAGCTACTTTTCAGTTTTCTGATTGTCCGTTTGTGTTCTGTGTTGGGTATTTACAACTTTTAATATCTTTTTCTCCCTCTGTATGTTCTTAGGGCCATCAGAGAAAGATATAATATGTACAGTCATGTTTGTCACCATAGTGACTAACTGCCATAGCTACTTTATCTCTCAATACTTTTTTTTTTTTTTTTTTTTTTTTTTTTTTTGCTGTACGCGGGCCTCTCACTGTTGTGGCCTCTCCCGTTGCGGAGCACAGGCTCCGGACGCACAGGCTCAGCGGCCATGGCTCACGGGCCCAGCCGCTCCGCGGCATATGGGACCCTCCCAGACCGGGGCACGAACCCGTATCCCCTGCATCGGCAGGCGGACTCTCAACCACTGCGCCACCAGGGAGGCCCTCTCTCAATACTTTTGCCTCTATCTGTATGCCATCTCATGCACCACCAGTGATAATCTGAGAAATAATGATCTCACAAACAGACCATTACCCATCTGAAAGGAGGCTATCGGTGTGCTTCTTAAAGAACCCTCCAAAATCTTTTACTGTATCATTCAGGGCCCTGGCAGAAATCCTGTGGACTTGATGCAGTATTAATAAATTTCAAGAACTCACTCTCCTACCGTTCAGTCTTCTGCTGTGCCTCCCAATTGCCAAACCCAAGTGGAAATCAGGTAGTAGAGAGCCAGTTGATGTGGTTCATCAATGCCTCTGAGACACGAAGTGGAGGATGAATCTGGAGAAGAAAGTGGAAGACATCTAGTATACCTACTATCTAAGCACTAAACATAGTATTTGACTTTCAATTTTCTTTCTTGATAAGAAAATCTACCAATATTTCTATTTATTATTATTATTATTTTTTGCGGTACGCGGGCCTCTCACTGTTGTGGCCTCTCCCGTTGCGCAGCACAGGCTCTGGACGCACAGGCTCAGCGGCCATGGCTCACGGGCCCAGCCGCTCCGCGGCATGTGGGATCTTCCCGGACCGGGGCACGAACCCGTGTCCCCTGCATCGGCAGGCTGACTCTCAACCACTGCGCCACCAGGGAAGCCCTACCAATATTTCTTGTAAAATGTTTAATATAGATGCTGCATCTGCTTTTTCTTATTCATCCAAGTGCAGAAAATATAGCAAGCCTGAGACTGCTATCCTTAGAAAGCCCTGCTTGTCAGTTTGACCCTTGGCTGTAGTCCGGTAACTTGGCTGGGAAACATTCTCACAGTGATATAAAATTTTGCTTAATGATAAGAGTGGTTCATCATGCCTAACCTGTATAATGAGGTTTATGCTGAGCATCTGCTTTCCTTTGAAAGTGTGGAATTTCAGTGCTTATAGTCAATCATGTGACCAACCCGAATAAAATTCCTGGACTGCTAGGCTCAAAAGAGCTTCCCTTAAAAAAAAAAAGAGCTTCCTTTATAGACCATTTCACATGTGCTGTTACAATTGACTACTGGAGGAATTAAGCTCATCCTTTCCAGTGTGACTCCACTGGAAAAAGACTCATAAGCTTGTGCGTGGTTTCCTCTGGACTTCACCTCATGCACCTTTTCCCTTTGCTGATTTACCTTTGAATGCTTTCACTGTGATAAACCATAGCCATGAGTACCACTCCATGCCAAGTCCTATGAGTCCTCTGAGTGAACCACTGAACTTGGAGGTGGTCTTGCAGATCCTCAACATAATACCATACACTAGTGTTATAAAATCATAGATAGAATTTTTACTCATTCATTCAAACATTTTTGACTGCCCTCTGTAAGAGAGCCATTTGGTGTGTTTAGAAAATAATCTTAAAAATTAAACAATTTTCAAAACCTATAGTTTAGCTATTATAATGAAGTTAAAAGTTATTTTCAAGTAGACATAAAACTTCCTTGTTTTATTTTGCCATTATCCTACATTGCTGTCCCAAATAATCAAACAATGTAAAACAGAAAATTCAAGTGTTTGAATAAGACGCCACTGTCTACCAATAGCATTACTTCTCAGAAAGACACAGAGCATGAGATTTGGGGCATAGCATTTATCTTTTATAGAAATTTCTCCAAGTACTGAAACAAATATTAGGAAACAAGTGTATATGCTTTAGGATCAAAGTAATAACAATGATCTTTTTGATGCTAAGTCTAAACCTACTCAGGCTTATGATTAACAAACTTGAGAGGTAACTTTATGTGTCAATATACATAAGATCTTTGACCAAATGTATACTTATGTTTTAAAAGTTGAACTCAACTTTTTTTTTCTTATTCATGATTTCCAAATGTTCTACTTAACCTTTTCTTCCTCCACCTTATTTTAAAATCTTTACGCATTAAACACTTCTAAATAACAACTTTAGGTTTTGAGGTCTATGCTTTGTTTTAATCTCAGCAACAGCTGTCTAACATAATAGAAATTTGAGAAATCCCAATGCTTTTTAATCAACATTTTCTTGCATATTTTAGAAGTCTATAATTGAGAGTTTTCTACCTCTTGTAACAACAATATGGGCAAAAGGTGTTTTTAAAGTAGGAGAATAAAAATACAAAAATGAACTAAATTAACTGAGATCTCTTAAAACTAAAAGTAGCCTTACAATTATTTTTCTATACTATAAATCCGACCACTAAATAGTTTTATTTATAGAGCAGAGACAGATGTTTAAATACATTAAAAGCTATCTACTTTAACACGGTGTCACATTTGGGGATTGGGTATATTTCTTTTGAACTGACCAAGAATGTCAGTGGTATATTGTGTTAGATCAGTTGTTGACCTTCAAGAAGATGTGAACTTTATGAAGAAAAAAAGCCCATGTAGTCATAGTAAAACGTAGTGACTAATGGCCGTTTTCTTTATAAATAGTGATTCTAGGGTTGGAAAGAAAAAAATTGGTTTAAAAATATTGGAATCACAATAAAAAATAAAAAAAAAACCCCAAACTCAGTAATGGAACCTATATGAGAGAAATGTATATATAATTTTAGAGGTGGAAATTTTTTTCCTCTACCCTTCTGGGTTCTTCTGGGTGATATAATAATTAAATTGGCATGAGACAGATTAACAGGAGAAAAACACATTTAATTAAGTACATATGGGGGTCCCATAGAATATGAAACCCCTAGGCAGTCAGGCAATTGAGCCTTACATGCCATTCAGAGATAAGAAGGGGATAGGGATCTAGTACTGCAAAGGAGAGAAAGACCATTTACAGGAAGACAGAAAGAAAAAACGTTTAGTAAATAAATGATTTCCATGCCATGCAGAGACAATGGAAGACCGAGAGAAATTTGAAACAGGCCCTGCTGAGCTCTCCCACGCCTCCACCTCTGCCCCTCCCCAGTTTACCACATCTAGCCCACACTCTTTGCAGTTCTCTGGTGATAACTCTCTTCCTGGACCAGGTCCTCTATCTAAATCTTTTAGGCAGTTAAGGGGGAGGTAAAGGCTCTACCTGAGTCTTTTAGGCCTCGATCATCTTCAGCTCAGAATAGTCTGCATGCCAGTGTGACACATTCTGAGGAGACTTATTCTGACTCCCATCAATATATACATATTTCCACCAATAAGATTACAGAGAGAATCTTTCATCATTTATTCCTTTTATCTTTAAAAATAATACATGTTTGGAAAACAAAAACAATATTTGTGGAAGAAATTACTTTTTCACTGTGGAGTAAGAACAGTGATATTTTGAAATGAAAACATTCGGGGGAAAAAAAAGAGATGTTAAGGTTATGGCAGTTTGTTCATATACAGTCTACCATTTTTCAATGCTATCTTTTCTCCTGAAATTTCATTTAAAGCAAAATGGCAGAAACTTGCTTTTTTAAAAATTCTATTTATTTAGTGTCAGTTAAGAAAAATAAAAATCTCATATGAGAATAGTAGAGAGTTTTCATGCAGAGGATATCAATAGGTATTTCACTTTCCACATGGCAAACAACCCAATGGATTAGGTCTAGCTGTGACCACAGAACTTTTCTAGCTGGAAGCAGATGGTTAGTTGTAACTAGAACATACATAAAATAGCTGCCCTCTCTAAAACCCCAGCAATAATCTCATTTTATTTTCAGACTAGTTTTTATAAGTAATGTGTATCTAAAATATAGAGTAACACATATATTATAAAATGAAAGAAAACTTGCTTCCTTTTTATCTGGGAGAGAAGAGGTCATGTGTTACACTGTAGCTGTCTTTTGGTGAGAATATCACAAATTAATTTGATGATTTGGCTTATGTATTAAAATATCAAAACAAACCAAAAACAACAACATAATTATTCCAACTCAAACATCTGAGGAAGTCTATTGGTAAAATTTATGCTTGAGGCATATTCTTTTGAAATCAGAATGAATATATTCATAAGAAAACAAATGCGAAACTAACTACCTTGGTATAGAAATGGCTATCTGGTTGGTTGTTGGGTAAAAAATGGAATGTATGTAACTAAAATAGGCCAAAAATTTTTATTATAGTTTACCTAGTGAATTATTTTACTCTCAAAATAGATGCAGTCAAATTTTAGATTTATCACAGCTTTTCTTGGATTACTTCTTTCATAATGTAGAATTCAATGAGTCACTTGCTTAGGTGGAGAGAAAATCAGTACTACAAATATACTTTTTTCCATAGAAATTCCCAATAGAAATTATTCTATGATCCAATACATTTCTTAGTGAAGAAATATATTCTATTACTGAAATAGAAGTATGTACTCAATATTGTTTAGTCATTTTATCCCATAGTACTTAATTATATTGCAACCCAGTTTTAACAGTGTAAATCATTTTCTTTCCTGTTTATATAGCATAACTTTAAGTAAGCATGCATTGCAATTCTTAGGTAGCTTTCCAATTGGGATTAAAAATATCAAGGTAAAGTTTGCTCTCTAAAACTGAAAACTATAAAAATCAACACATAAAGAAGTATACTCAAGATCTGCAGCATTATTATATTCTAAGAGACAAACTTGAAATTGATTCTTAATGAGAGTGTTTTGTCACTTCTATTGAATCTGGGGGTTTCTGAAAACACTGTAACCAATAGAACTGTTGACCACATAAATTAGGTAATTGTTATTTTCACAGAGCAAAGGACTACTAATCATCATAAGAAAAATCTAGTTAGTTAGAGGCGTTATTATTTCTCCAGCAAGATTAGAGGTAGAAAACACCTTATCCAACTTACAAAGATTTTTATCCTTTTGGTAAATTTAACCAGAGAGTTTATCAGGCTTCTAATATGATAACCTATCATTAAAACCTTGGTTATAATTCTTCATGATACTCATGCTTGGCAAACAACTTTGGGTCATAATTTTATCTCCTTTATAAAGACCCATAAGAGTGAAGGAGTAATCTGACAACATTATTTAAAGTTTTTGTACATTTGACAGTTATACTAACCAGGGTAAACTAACATATTTTTAGAATGAAAATCAGTCTTTCAGGATTTAATTTAGCATGTCTGTTGTCACAAAGCCCAGTTACTTCAAGATGAATTAATAACATCAATATGAATGTTTAAAGACTAGATGTTAGATGTGTAAGGATCACATGAAAGTACTAAAACCTTGTTATAGCATGTCTGAAATACCAAAATCACTTTCTATTTTATAACTTTTGATGCATTCATTCTTTCAGCAACTATAGAGCTATGTTCCACATGGTAGTCTAGACACTAAAAACACAAAAGCAGACTAGCAGATATGAACACAACCACAGTTAGCAAAGTGTTTTATAATAGGTATTTGTTTTAATTGGGACATAGTTGACATATAACATTATGTAAGTTTACATTGTGTAAGTTTAAGGTGTATAATGTGTTGGTTTGATACACTTATATATTGCAAAATGATTACCAGCATAGCATTAGTTAACAGTTCTATCACATCACATAATTATTGTTTCTTTTTTGTGGTGAGAACAGTTAAGATCTAGTCTCTTAGCAACTTTGTAGTTTATAATACAGTATTTTTTACTATACTCATTATGCTGTACATTAGATCTCCAGGACTTATTTATCTACTAGTTGCAATTTTGTACCCTTGAATTTGTCCCCAATTTTCCCACCCACCAACCCCTGGTAACCACCATTCTAGTCTCTGTTTCCAGAAGTTGGTTTTTTTAGCCTCTACATATAAGTGATATCATACATGTCTTTTTTGTCTCACTTATCTCACTTAGCATAATGCCATCAAAGTCATTTCATGTTGTTGCAAATGGCAGGATTTTTCTTTCTTTCTCATGGTTGAATAATTCATATTTATATATCTACCACATCTTTATCCATTCATCTGTTGACAGATACTTAGGTTGTTTCCATGTCTTAGCTATTTTGGATAAACATGAGAGTGCAGATATCTCTTTGATATACTTTTTTCATTTCCTTTGTACATATACCCAGAAGTGGGATTTCTGGATTATATGGTAGTTCTACTTTTAATTTTTTGAGGAACCTCCATACTGTTTTCCACAGTGGCTGTACCAATTTATATTTCACCATCAATGAACAGAAGTTCTCTTTTCTACACATCCTTGCAAACACTGGTTATCTCTTGTCTTCTTGATGACAGCCATTTTAACAGGTATGAGGTGATATTATGGTTTTGATTTGCATTCTCTTGATAATTAATGACATTGAGCATCTCTTCCAGTACCTGTTGGCTATTTCTATGTCTTCTTGGCAAAAATGTCTATTTAGTTCCTCTGCCCATTTTTTAATTGGATTATTTGTATTTTGGTATTGAGTTGTATGAATTCTTTTCTATTTTGGATATTAACGCTTTATCAGATATATGGTTTGCAAACATTTTCTCCCATTCAATAGGTTGTCTTTTCATTTTGTTGATGGTTTCTTTTGCTATGAAGAAAAGCAAAGCTTTCATTTTATGTAGTCCCACTTGCTGATTTTTGCTTTTGTTGCTTGTGCTCTGTGTCACATCCAAAAAAATTATTGCCAAGACAAATCTTAAGGAGCTTCGTCCTACGTTCACTTCTAAGTGTTTTATGATATCAGGTCTGATGTGTAAGTTTTTAATTGATTTCTAGTTAATTTTTGTGAGTAGTGTAAGATAGGGATCCAATTTCATTTTGCTACCAGTTTTCCTAACACCATTTGTTGAAGAGGCTATCCTTTTCCCATTGCAAGTTCTTGACTCCCTTCTCAAAAAAGAATCATAAATAGTATTAACAAAAAACAGTGAAATTAAAAGAAAAAAAATAATTCATTCTTCCTGAGAGTGAGAAGGAGTTTAGTAGATAGGAATCAGAGAAAGCTTTTTAGAAAATGTTATATTTTATCTGAGTCTTTAAAGATGGAGAAGGAATTATTGTATGCAATCCAAAAATGGGCAGAAGACCTAAATAGACATTTCTCCAAAGAACATATACAGATTGCCAACAAACACATGAAAGGATGCTCAATATCACTAATCATTAGAGAAATGCAAGTCAAAACTACAATGAGGTATCATCTCACAACAGTCAGAATGGCCATCATCAAAAAATCTACAAACAATAAATGCTAGAGAGGGTGTGGTGAAAAGGGAACCCTCTTTCACTGTTTGTGGGAATGTAAACTGATACAGCCACTATAGAGAACAGTATGGAGGTTCCTTAAAAAAACAAAAATAGGACTGCCATATGACCCAGCAATCCCACTACTGGGCATATACCCTGAGAAAACCATAAGTCAAAAAGAGTCATGTACCACAGTGCTCATTGCAGCTCTATTTACAGTAGCCAGGACATTGAAGCAACCAAAGTGTCCATCAACAGATGAATGGATAAAGAAGATGTGGCACATATATACAATGGAATATTACTCAGCTGTAAAAAGAAACAAAATTGAGTTATTTGTAGTGAGGTCGATTGACCTATTGTCTGTCATTCAGAGTGAAGTAAGTCAGAAACAGAAAACCAAATACCATATGCTAAAACATATATATGGAATCTAAAAAAAAAAAAAAAGGTTCTGAAAAACCTAGGGGCAGACAGGAATAAAGATGCAGACGTAGAGAATGGACTTGAGGACATGGGGAGGGGGAAGGGTACGCTGCGAGGAGGTGAGAGTGTGGCATGGACATATATACACTACCAATGTAAAATAGATAGCTAGTGTGGAGCAGCCGCATAACACAAGGAGATAAGTTCGGTGCTTTGTGACCACCTAGAGGGGCGAGATAGCGAGGGTAGGAGGGAGACGCAAGAGGGAGGTGATATGGGGATATATGTATAGCTGATTCACTTTGTTAGAAAGCAGAAAGTAACACACCAGTGTAAAGCAATTCTACTCCAATAAAGATGTTAAATAAAAGAACTAAAAAATTATATATGTCAAAATAGCAATTCTCCCCCAATTTATCTCTACATTCTTGAAATTCCTATAAAAATTCCAGCAGAAATTAAAAATGGATAATAAGCCCTAAATGCAATAGCTAAAATATAAGATTTCCTGAAGAAAACATAGGAGGAAGTCTCCATGACTTTGGGTTAGGAAAAGAGGTCTTAGATATGACAAAAAAAGCACAACGCATAAGAGAGAAAAAATTACAAATTGGATTTCACCAGTTTTTAAATTGTGCTTGAAAATTTAAATTGCATTAAGAAAATACTTGGGAGAATTTTTTTGCAAATTATGTGAGGACAAACAACCATTAAAATGTAGGCAAATATCAGAAAAGATATTCCACCAAAGAAGACGTGTGAATGGCTAATAAGCCTGTATAAAGATACTTAGCACTAAGGAAATACAAATTAAAATCTCAATAAGATACCACTATACATCCAGTAGAATGGTTATAATCAAAACAGCAGGAATACCAAGTGATGGCAAGAACATGTAGAAACTGGAACTCTCATATGTTGCTGAGGGATGTAAAATGTTACAGCCACTTTAAAATAATTGTCAGATTCTTATGAAGTTAAGCATAAAGAGAGCATACAATTCAGCAGTTCCACTCCTGGGAATGTACCTGAGAGAAATGAAAACACATTTCCATACAAAGAGAGGTATGTGGATTTCATAGACACATTATTCATAATAGCCAAATGTTCACAACTGGCAAATGGATAAAGAAAATGTGGTATGTCCATAAAATGGAACACTATTCAGCAATAAAAAGATGAAGCACTGATACATAATACAACATGAATTAACCTCAAAAACATGCTAAATGAAAGAAGCCAAATGCAAAAATAAGTACTTGTTTTCTTCCTTTTATATCATATATCCAGAGAAGGCAAACATAGACAGAAAGCAAAGCAGTGGTTGCCTAGGGTTGAGAGTGGGAGTAGAATTACTGCAAATGGACATGAAGCATTTTTGAGGTCAGTGGAAATGTTCTTAAACTGGAATGTGGTATAGTTGCATAACTCTATAAATTTACTAAAATTTATTGAATCATACATTCATAGCAAGTGAATTTTACAGTACATAAATTGTCTTAATAAAGTTGTTTATAAATTAAAAGTAAAATAATATAGGGTGGCAAGAAGTGATTTGAGGTATAGATGAAACAGATTTGTGACTAGTTGATAATTGTTAAAGCTGCAAATGTATGGGATTTCATTTCTCTCTTTTTATGGTTATCTAAAATTTCATAGTGTGTTCTCGATTTAGTTCTATTTTAATTCATTTTCCTGAATCATAGTTCTTTTTTTTTTTTTTTTTTTTTTTTTTCTTTTTGCGGTATGCGGGCCTCTCACTGTTGTGGCCTCTCCCGTTGCGGAGCACAGGCTCCGGATGCGCAGGCCCAGCGGCCATGGCTCACGGGCCCAGCCGCTCCGCGGCATATGGGATCCTCCCAGACCGGGGCACGAACCCGTATCCCCTGCATCGGCAGGCGGACTCTCAACCACTGCGCCACCAGGGAGGCCCTGAATCATAGTTCTTTTGATCTGGATTCTGACAAACATTCTTCTGTTTTTTACTTCTTTAATGTATCTCCATTCATTTCCTTTGTTTCCCACTTCTGGGAACCCTATCATTGGATAGCTGGCCTCCTAGATGGGGCTCTAATTGCCTTTTTGTTCTTTTCAATGTTTAATTTTTTGTTTTTTTTGTTTTTTTTGGAAGAAATTTTATTGACTTTCTCTTACCTTTCCATGGTCTGTTTTCTGACTTTTATGCATTTAACTCTCAAAGGCTGATTCCTAGTCTTTGAATGTTTTCTTTTCTCATAGCAGGCATTATTTTATCTCCCTAAAAATACTGATGATAGTATTGAGATTTTTGTCTGCTTCTTTCATTGTTGTTTGTCTCTTCTCATTTTCTTTAAGCTGTCTTCTGTATTGGTGCTTTCTTTTAGTATCTGTATGTTACTTGACTTTCATATTTAGAGTGAGATTCTGAAAAAGATCGAAATAGATGAGTGTGTGTGTGTGTGTGTGTGTGTGTGTGTGTGAGAGAGAGAGAGAGAGGGAGAGAGAGAGAGAGAGAGAGAGAGAGAGAGAGAGAGAGAGAGAGAGGATGTCAACATTCAGTATATATTGCCTTTCATTTGCTACAATTATTTGCAGCAAAGTACCTCAATGTCTCATGCTGCTGAGTCTCAGCCTCAATTTCTCCTGTAGATGTGGGAGATTGGTGGCTTCCCTCTGCCCAGAGTTGCAGACAAACTGGAAGTTTAACTGTTTCTTATAATGTCTTAAACCATCATCCATTTTTAGGTCCATACTCACACCCACTTACTTTCACTCCTTATGCAACAATTTCTGAGTCAAAGTTTCTATAGGATGAGGCAGCTGGCTATTCATTGGCTTCTTCTCTGTAAGAGAAGCTGGCTATTCATTGGCCCTTCACTGTTCTTTTGCTCTGCTGTGTCAATCGTTATGTCTTCCCACTGCTTTCCATTTTCCAAAAAATATGTTGAAATCTCTTGTTCTTGTCTACTATTGTGTTCTCTTTGTGGTTGTAGATTAATAACTTTAAAAGAAATTATCCTTTTGCTGTTCCTGTAATGATTTTTAGAAGGAACAGAGATATGCCCGTGGATTTAAATCTATTAACTGTAACAGAAGATTGCTAGTGAGACCAATGACTAAAAGTCAAGGAATGTACTCCACAGCTTGTAAGAAGAATTATAATATTAGCATTATCATAAAGACACTAATCTTTCAGTGTTAAATTTGAAAAATACTGCAGCACTTTATTAACTTTAAAAATAAGACACAAATATCTGGAAACGCAATAAAATGTCCAATGTGATGAACAAGCATCCTGTACACCAACAGCAATCTCTGTGATGATTTTACATGTTCTGTGTGCATCCTTATTTAAAAAAAATAGTGAACCAATATTTGAAAATAATAATATTACAAAGAAATACATTGTTTCTGCTCTCTTGAAATATCAAAAGATCTGGCAAATTCCTGTTAATGGTTAGCTGAGTCTGAGAATTACTTGCCCCTCTTATTTGCTCTTCCATCACAACGCATGTGTTGATACCAGCAAGCTGAAATAGAGCAACCCCAGAGCGTAGGCCAGTGAGGATGTAAGGAACAATGTCTTGGCTCACAGGAACATGGTGGAAAATAATGTCCTTGCCCTCATGCTTGGGTAATGAGAGGGGAAGGGCAAGAAACTTTTAACTGAATATTTAATGAAAATTGACTAAATTATAAACTTCAAATTGCTGAGCTTACTTAAAGTCCAAAATTCAGTTTTCTTTCAACTGGCAGAAATAGGGCCTCATGAACAAAGGGAGCTCAGTTATAGACAAATTAAGAAAGTTACACCTGCTCTCCTTAGATTTGTATTGTAAACTTTATACTCACTGTAATTATATATAATTATAATCATATTATACTCATATTTGCTTCCTTTATAAAGATTTTTCAAAGTAGCATTGTTTGCTTGCTTTCCTTTTATTTATTTCAGTCTTTATTTTTCAAATTAGTTTGCCCGTATGGGCTCAACTTCATATTCTGAAATCCTGTTTGAAAAAAATCCAGCTTGGACAATAAGATTTCAGTAAAAATGCTTTTCCCCCATATAACAGTGAATACATTTTAGGACAAAGAGTACTGTGTTAGTGGTTTTGTATCCTAGATCTACTAGGTTACAGATAAATTAGGCAAGTTACTTTAAGTGTTTTGATGCCTCTCTGTCCCCACACATAGATTTTATAGTGACTATTCCAACTTTTATAAATGTATAGTGATGCACACAGGTTATAATTACGTAAAGTCACTTTAAAATGATAAAGTAACATATAAGATATTATGATATGAATAATTATTGTTATTTTGAAATAATCCCCAAAAGTTTTCAACAAGACTAACTCCTTAAATTCATTCTTTCAAGATTTTGTCATTGAAGATAGTGAGGTTATTTGAAATTAGAATGCAAGATATACCTAGTGTTTATTTTCTTACTATTGAATTAGTCCATAGATATATAGATATAGACATAGATATTGCTATACATTGTTATATAAATTGGCTTACTCAATATTCCATTCTAGAATGGAGACCCTGTTAGCTGTAAAACTAAAAAATTACATTTCCTCCATGCCCTTTTACAGTTGTGGTCCTAGCCTGAAAATTAGGTGCATCTGTGAGAGATTTTGATATAGAACTGAGTCAGATGGGGAAAAAAAGTAGATTATAGGGCAAATTTCCAAGTGAGGTGGTGATGTTCTGGAACCAGAGGCTATAGCAATGATTTCCTTTTCAGCAGTTAGCTTCCCATTCATCAGCTTTTGTAACTTCCTCAATTGTGGCAGAGGCAAAGTGGTTCTTACTGCTGGTAGTGATTCTTGGAGGCTTAGTCTAGAGACTTCTCTAGGTCTTTAAACAATGGTTTAAGCACCTATTTTTCCATACTACATACTTTTTGATAAAACTAGCTAGACTGGATTTGTTGATTTTGTTGATTTGTTGACTTGTTAAAAATTCAAAGGTCCTGTTGTATTTTGATATCTTTTGCATCGGCAGGCGGACTCTCAACCACTGCACCACCAGGGAAGCCCCAGAGAAACCTTTAAAGCCAGCATTTTCTCACCCAGATATTAATTTAAGAAATATTTGCTTTTCCTGCCTGTTCCTTGGACTACTTCATTTCAGATAAATACATTCTATTACTCTAGATACATGTATACATGTCAAAACATAAGACAAATATACAATATTATTCTGATTTTTCAATGAGAAAGAATCATATACAAAAACTTCACAAAGTAAAGAATTTAATAGAAACAATTGCATCAACATGAATAATGCAATTCAATTAAAAAGTAACATGTCACCTTTATAATCATCTTGAAATTTTTTTAAAGAAACTGGATTTAATTTAAACTTGAAAATTTATTCACAGATATTACCATCTCTCTGAATAATAAGTGCTATGAGATTCAAAACCCTTAGCCTGTTAACGAAATATTATTCCTGTTCTCAAAAGCTCATTCTGTATTTCAAATAATAAGAAAAAAATAACTTCTTGTTCTCAGATCATTTTTAGCAAACTGTTTCTCATTCCCTTCTAACTATGTGTATCAGGCATTTTATTTTTCTACTTTTATCTGTCCTCAGAGATTTTCCACACACACACACAAATCTCTACTTTGCTCCCAACAGGGAACCCTGGGCTTTCTAACTCCTATCCTTCCAGCCATCAGCCAGGCTGCTTTCCCCACTATCTCTTTTTTTTCTTGCCTGATACCCACATTCTTAGCTACTTTCCATTTCTTTATACATGCAACTACCTATTTTCAACCCCTCGGGGTTTTTCCTTCATCCCAAAAAGTCTGATAAGAGGGCTTCCCTGGTGGAGCAGTGGTTGGGAGTCTGCCTGCCGATGCGGGGCACGCAGGTGCCCCGGTCCTGGAGGATCCTACGTGCCGCGGAGCCTGCGCGTCCGGAGCCTGTGCTCTGCGGCGGGAGGGGCCACAGTAGTGAGAGGCCCGCGTACCGCAAAAAAAAAAAAAAAAAAAGTCTGTTAAGAATACTCAGGTTCTGAGCTTCACCCTCTGCTATTCCAGACCAACTTCATCCTTTTTTGTTGTACCCCTGCTAATGTTTCTTTTCATAAAGCGCCACCTCCTGTCTTTTGCCTATCCCATTTTTGTAGATTCAATTAAGCTCTATCTTTTGCATGAAATCGTGCCTGAAAATACAAATGCTGACTATCCTCTGGATTTCCAAGCTCCTTATAATTAATGCAAAAGGATAAGTCCTTATATCTTTCTACATTGTTTATGCTGAAATTTCAAAATTTCAGTTGTTCTAACTACAATCTTTGCTCCCACAGCAGTTTTCCATGACGACAGGAGAGTTACATTATGAGAACTCATATTAGAAAAAGTTAAGAGGAAAGTATTTGACCACGCTACTGTTCTCCATCTGGGTTTGGCTCACTCTTCTGGTTTGATTTTGCTACAAAGTACGTACAGATAAATCACCCTATGAAACTTTGATAGGTCACCAATCAGCCAACATAGCATTCACCTGCAGCCAGCAATTCTGTCAATCATAAACTTGACTAAAAAGAGCAATCACTTTTTCTTGTGAAATATTTTGAGCTTTCCCTTAATAAAATTCACTTTGCTTTTATTTAGAGTTACAACCTTTAAGAAGGATATCCCCCCTTATGTATATGAGTTGATAAAGTATAATTTTCAAAAAGATAAAAGCATGACTCTAAAAATTAATGCATTTCAAATATTTTGTTTCCTTAATTATTGAGGGAACCATATGAATTCAAATTAAAATTTGACATATATATGTCACATATATACTTATATATGTATTCTCTACTGAACATATGTCTGCATTATTATATACAATAAGCTTTTGCATTGCCATCACTTTCCTACAACCTAAGTTGTTTTACCCCCAGAAATGAAATACACTAGTCAAAAATAATGAAAGAATATAATACTGTATGTCAATTATACTTCAATTTTAAAAAGTGAAAGATTCACATTCTTATTGTCAGATAATCACCAGAAAGGTCTGCAATACAACACCTAACACTCCGTTGTCAGAAGACCAGGCCATTGCCTTTGCCCGTTTTCTGACAGAGTAAGTTGAGTCTTCAGCCTTTTAATAGTTTCTGAGCTACTCTTTGATAGTTATTAAGCACGAATCAAGTTCTAGTAGCAACAGGTACTGAAGTTGCAAAGATTTTTTAAAAAGAGAGGTAGAAGGAGGTAAAGTTCTGGTTCATAAGCAGCTCACAGTCAGATATAGTAGAATGAGACACAAGGCAATATGACAAGTAAAAGATAAAGGTGTGAGTAAGTAAAATAAACTGTTCAACTTTTCATTGGGGGTGTTATTTTAAAACATTGTTTTAAGAATAGATTCACTGAAGTTAAAAAAAGAATGAGTCTATTTCAAGAAAAACATCAAGCATCATGTAACAAAAGTAGGGAAGGCAGTACTCAGACAACTGAAATTTCAGAAAACCTGCAAGGAGCAAAAACAAATATGAAATCCATGTTTCAATACACAGCAAGTGACTCTTGGATTCCCTCAGACTTATGATTGCCTTCCTCAAGTCCTCCTGCTTCTACACTATAAATTCTGTGCCCATTTGAGGTCTCTGGCTTCTGCACCTGTTTTGTACCTTTTACTATCTTTCACTAGAGCATGTTTGTGGGTATCTTAAAGCCTTGGCACCATTTCTTCCTCGGTTTCTTGTGTGTTTCCTGCATCATCCCTTTTCCTTCTTTATTGTTTTTACAAAATTATTATTCTTTAATCTGTGTTTGCTGATCTGTGGGGGAAAAGGTTATGCTTATTCTAGGACTTTGCCCTAATATAAGTAAAATTCTTACAGAGGTTTTTTTGTTTGTTTGTTTTTTAGCTTCAAGAAGAGGAATTTAAAATATTTTATCTTTTCAGGGCCCAGCATTTTCTCTAGCTTGCTTTCTTCACTTCTTCAAGTCAGAAACAAAAAAACAAAACAAAAACAAAAACAGAAGAAAAGGAGAATAGCTTCAGGTTTTATGTCTTTTGCTCTGTGTACAATTTATACAAGCCTCTAATATTACCTTTTTCTTCTGTAATATTAATTTACATTATCACAATCAATTGTAGTCATTTTTTCCAGTCTCTTACTCTGTTTTTATTTTCAATATATTTGTTATTAAAACAGGAGATTTAATTTAGAAGAGGATTATAGGAAAGAATGAAGTTCCTTTGCAAGTGCAAAGCCTTAACCTGAGCTATCTTTGATGAAAAAATGTTAAGGAGATAATTTATTGGTATGCATAGGAGCATTAAGGGAAATACATTGGAGAGCATGACTTCTGATTAAAATGCATTCAGGGATCTCTCTCCAACTCTTGTTTCTACATTCTCTGTATTCTGGCTTTATTCTCTCCAACCGTATTCCTTAAAATAACTAGCATTTACTTTTCTAACTCTAGGATCATGTACTCACAACTTGGTGATCAGTGATAAAAGATCTCTTTTCTCCCAGACACCACTGAACAAAAACCATGGAAATAAGCTTCTTTCTCTAGCTTTAGTTACAAGTTTGTATTCTGGACTACTTTGTTTATTCAAATGATCTTATGAGTTTATTCTTTTATTCTATTAATGTGGTGAATAGAATTAATTGATTTCCAAACGTTAAACCAACATACATTCCTGGAATAAACCACATTAGGTTAGTTTTCCAGTTATCTATTGCATAGCCAACTGTCCTAAACTTTGGGTTGCTGTAATAGCAAAAATTATTTATTTACATTTGACAGTGCAGGTGGATGTTTTTTGCTCACAGCTTCTCATAAGGTTGCAGTCGAGCTGGAGTCCCCTCAGTCTTCCTCATCAACATGTAAGGTGGTTGATGCTAGTTGTAGGGTGTGACTTTACCAGAGGCTGCAAACTGGAATACCTACTGGAAATTTCTGCATGTGGTCTGGGCTTCCCCACTCTAATGACTGGATTCCAAGGACACTAGTCCTGAGAGAGAACTGGACAGAAGCTGCTTTGCACTTTATAATCTGGGAATCTAGAAAAATGGTACAGATGAACCTATTTGCAATGCAGAAATAGAGGCACAGAGATAGAGAACAGAACTATGGACACCAAGGGGGGAAAGGGGGGGTGGGGTGAATTGGGAGATTGGGATTGACATATATCCATTACTATGTATAAAACAGGTAACTAATGAGAACCTGCTGTACAGCACAAGGAACTCTACTCAGTGCTCTGTGGTGACCTAAACGGGAAGGAAATCCACAAAAGAGGGGATATATGTATACATATAGCTACTTCACTTTGATGAACAGCAGAAACTAACACAACATTGTAAAGCAACTATACCCCAAGTTAAAAAAAAAAATCTGGCATGAAGCATCAACTGTACTGCCTCCTATACATTAAAAGCAAGTAACTAAGTCGGCCCATATTCAAGGGAAAAGTAAGTAGCCTTGTTGTGAAACAGTGAAAATATATGTGGATATGTTTAAAAACCATCATAGTCATGATTATCCTTTTTATTGAATCTATAACGATGCAATTTGCTAATATTTTGTTTAGGATTTTTGTATCTGTGGTTGTGAAAGATAATGCTTAGTAATTTTATTTCTTGTAATTTCTTTGTGTGGGGTTGGACAGTGTTCCCTCTTATTCTGTGCAAGTGTATGTGTGAGTTTGGTATTATTTCTTGATAATGTTTGGTAAGATTTAGCAATGAAGACTTCTGTGCTTGGGGTTCAGTTTCTGAGAAAGTTTTTAATCATAAAATCCTTTTTTTTTTTTTTTTTCAGTACGTTGGCCTCTCACTGTTGTGGCCTCTCTCGTTGCGGAGCACAAGCTCCGGACGCGCAGGCTCAGCGGCCATGGCTCACAGGCCCAGCCGCTCCACGGCACGTGGGATCGTCCCAGACCGGGGCACGAACCCATGTCCCCTGCATCGGCAGGCGGACTCTCAACCACTGCGCCACCAGGGAAGCCGCATAAAATCCTTTTTTTAAAACAAAATGCTGTTCAGATTTTTCTACGTTTTGTCTGCTTTGGTTTTGTTTTCTTTCTATATATGATTACATCTCATATAACTTGTCAAATTTATTGACATAGACTTTCATTAACTTGTTAGTTTTCTAATGTTCATAAAATGTGCAGACGTGTCCTCTCATTTCTGATTTAGTAAGGGTGTTTTTTCTCTTTTTTCCATTATCTGAATTTTTCAATTTTATTTAACTCTTCAAAAATTCAACTTTGTTTCAGTTCTCTAGTTCCTTTTTTCTATTCCTTTGATTTATTCACACATGTATATTATTCTATTGCTTCTACTTATTTTGGGTTTTTTTTTTTCTTCTTTTTCCAGAGTCTTAGGATTTGGTTTATTAGTTATAACTATTTTTTGAAAATATTGTTTTAGTAACCACAATATGTATCATTAATGTCTCATAACCCCCCCTTGATTAATATACCACTTTAAATATAATGTAAGAACTTTACAGTAATATACTTCCTTTTACCCCCTCTTATACTTTGTGCTATTATTGTAACATTTTTTTCTCTGTGTTATTAACTAAATAAGATATTGTTAAGATTTTGCTTTAAACCATCATTTGTAAAAATTATCAAGCAAGAAAAATCTTATTGGCTCTACCTTCAAAATAGAATCTTGAGAGATGGATGTATGGATACCTGTGTGCTTAAGCACATATGATAAAATGTTACTGATAGAATATGGATAGTAAGTGTACAGGTGGTTACTGTATAATTCTTTCAATTTTGTTCCACATTTGAAAATTTTTTTAAACAATGTTTCTAAGAAAAGTCTTTTTTTAAATTTATTTATTTGTTTATTTTTGGCTGCGTTGGGTCTTTGTTGCTGCGTGTGGGCTTCCTCTACTTGTGGTGAGCGGGGGCTACTCTTTGTTGTGGTCAGCGGGCTTCTCACTGAGGTGGCTTCTCTTGTTGCGGAGCACGAGCTCTAGGCACGTGGGCTTCAGAAGTTGTGGCACATGGGCTCAATAGTTGTGGCTCGTGGGCTCTAGAGTGCAGGCTCAGTAGTTGTGGCGCTTGGACTTAGCTGCTCCGCGGCATGTGGGATCTTCCCGGACCAGAGCTCGAACCCATGTCCCCTGCATTGGCAGGTGGATTCTTAACCACTGAACCACCAGGGAAGCCCAAGAAAAGTCTTTTTAAGTAAACAAATATTGAGAGAATTTACCACAAGTAGATCTACACTATAAGAAAAGTTAAAGGAATTTTCTTGGGTGATGGATTTTGCATGGCCCTAGGATTATGAGAGTTTTCTGCCTCTCTTCCAGTGACTTATATTTTGCTTCATGGGAGAGAAGGGTCTGGGAAACTGTGTGGAGTCCCTCCTCTGACTCTTGCTCTGCTCCTGGTCTTTCTTAAAAACACCTGGTGATGACCAATGGAAGAGACCTTGACAGTGTATATGAAATCACAGAGTTTCAGGGGACTCATAGTTATCTAAACTGTCTTGCTATCTTCTATTTACTCTTTAAGAATGTTTTAAAATTTTAGCTGGTTTTTTTCTTACCTGCTTTTATGATATCCACTTTTTCTTCTAGTGCTTTGTCCAAAGTAAAACAGTTCCTGTGTTTCATCTCTTCCCAGGGAAACTTGTCACTCTTTGGAAATCAGTATACTTACTGCTGTGTGACCTCATATCTCTAATGAACTTAAAATAGATAACACAATTTTGCATATTGTTCAGCTCTTTTCTCATTGTTAGTGAAGTAATGACATTTTCTTGGGGTTTTCAACATCCTAAACAGAAATGGAATAATCAGCTTCACTACTGATAGATATTTTTGCTGGATACAGAATTTTATGTTGATAATCTTTTTGTTTTCTCTTTTAATATGTGACAAATATATTTTCATATTTAGCTGGATTTTATCATTGCTGATGATAAAAAAATTTTTGAGTTTTTGTCCATTTTTACTGATGATGTCTCTTCTTTGGCTGATTTAAAGATTTTTTCCTTTATTTTGATTTTCAACATTTGACTATTAAGTATCTAGGTGTAATTTTGGGGAGGTTTATCATGTTTGAAGTTTTCTGAGATCCTTGGATTTATGAGTTAAAAGTTTTGTAAAAATTTATATCAGTATATTATTTCTTCAAATATTTTTTCCACCTCAATTTTTATCTTCTTTAATGTTCTTCCCTTCCATTAAAGATCTCTTAGACTCTTTAATATAATCTCTTGTTTCCCTAGGCCTTGGTCCTATACATATTGTCAACTGAAAAAATACTGCACAACCTAAAAGTTGAGAATTATATTTTATTCAGCAGATATTCTGAGGACTTCAAGCTTAGGAGACAACCTCTCAGATAGCTCTAAGGAACTTCTCTGAAGAAGTAAGGGAGGAGCCAGGATATGTAGGAGTTTTTGCAGCGAACATCAGGAACAACATCAAAAGATTATTGTTAATTAAAGAAAACCAGACATCTCAAGTTAACAAACTTAGCTCTTCTATGTAAGGGAAGATACAAAAATCTGGGCTCATTGAAAACATTCATTTGATATGTACCTCAGCTATCTGGGGCCAGTATCCTGTGTTTGCCCATCCTGAGTCTCCTCAGGGTGCACCATTGGGGGATGGCTGCAGTGGTTGATGGCTTGATGGCAGGCCTTCTGCTTCCATCCTGAGTTCTCTCATGGCTCACCATTGAGGGTGGGGGGAGGAGCTGTAATGTGATGGTTTGGTGGCTGCAACATCCTTTACTGATGTGACAGGCAACAGTTTTTGTTCTAATTGTATATGAGCAAACAATGAATCATGAAAAAAATAAACATGAAACCTAAGTAAGTTTAGGATAATTTAACATGACTAAGTAAATTTCTACTCACAGACTCTGTTTTAATTATGATATTTTTTACTTATCTTTTCTTCTGCAGTACCTAATCTGTTTTTAAGCACATTCAATACATTTTTCATTTCATATATAGTATTTTTCATTGAATGATTTTCATTTTCTTCTTTTTTATATTCTTTCATTTTCCATCTTTTTACTTATTATATCCATTGTTTCCTTTATATCACTGACCTCATTTACAGCTGTGGTTTTAAATTCCTTGTCAACTAATTTCAAACTATATAATAACTCTGAATCTATTCTTTTGTTTCTTTTCTTTCTGTTTTCTCTTTTTTTTTTTGAGGAAGGGTTGGGAGGGTCTCTTGGTTATGGGTCACATTTTCCTGTATCTTCACAGTTTCTATGATATTTAAATTATATGCTAGACATTGTCAATCCTATGTTGCTTAGGGTCTGGAATTAATTTCTTTCCTTTAAATGATGCTAACCTTCTTTCTGGAAGGCTGTTAATAAAATGATAATTAGAATGACTGTCTCAAGACTCTGTTTCAGGCTTTCTAGGGACATTCTAGCCATTTTCGAGTGTTATAGTAGCCTTATTTCCAAAGTATAGTTTTAATGTATAGTTACTTCAAGCTGGATCTTCTTTCAAAAACCCTTTTGTTTTTCTTTCTTTAGCTCTAACTTACTGCTAAGAGAAAAAATATTCCTTCATGGTTTGTTAAGACGTGGTGTCATAGAGTCAGCAGGTTTGGTCTGTGCTGAGTTCCATTTGTCCTATTGTGCATGAATGACAATTTGGATAGAAGTATAGTGAAGAACACTAATGTAGTGCTCACTTTCATCAGCACTTTCTCATGAGCAATACAGAGAGGACCACTTTACAAACCATTATTATTTTTGGAATAGATCCCAGTATGGAAGAGAATAAATCCATCATTTCATCTTCAGAGAAATCATTGTTTTTTTGGTCATTTTCCTCAATTTTGTATTAAAATTAAATTTTTTACTTTCATAGCTTCCCTGTTGGCGCAGTGGTTGAGAGTCTGCCTGCCGATGCAGGGGACACGGGTTCGTGCCCCAGTCCAGGAAGATCCCACATGCCGCAGAGTGGCTAGGCCCGTGAGCCATGGCCACTAAGCCTGCACATCCGGAGCCTGTGCTCTGCAACGGGAGAGGCCACAACTGTGAGAGGCCCGCGTACCAAAAATAAAAAAAAAAAAAAAAAAAATTTATGACTTCAATTTATTCAAACGTGTGAAGTCAGCTAAATAAACCAGTGCTGACAGTTTTAATTCATTTCCACAGCAATCAATATGCTCCAAAAGGAAATAATTTATAAAAACAACTCAGAAAGCAATTCATAGGGATTAGTTAGTACTACATGACTGAAAGATATTTTGAGCTTGTCCTACACAAAGATAAAATCAAATTTGCTACTTGGAATTAATAAAAGAGAAATTAGAGGCTTGATCTTATAGGGCCAGATGCATGTTTTTCTTTCTTTTTTTTTAAGTGGGGCTGGGCCTTATATTTGATGTGTCTATAAAATATGAAAAAAATTATATTTTTCTTTTAGAATGTATGTTAGCAAATTACTGCTTGATTGAATGTTTTCACTAAAATTTAAAGCTTTTGTTTGGTATACTTTACTAAAAATTCCAAATAAAATTATATACATATATCTATATGAGAAGTAAAGAAATATATATCTTATTATGTGACAACAAATTATGTTAATAGGCAAACATATGTTAACCATTTTAAAAAAATAATTTATTTTATTTATTTTTGCCTGCGTTGAGTCTTCGTTGGTGCATGCGGGCCTTCCCTAGTTGTGGAGAGTGGCGGCTACTCTTCGTTGCAGTGTGCATGCTTATTGTGGTGGCTTCTCTTGTTGCGGAGCACGGACTCTAGGCTCATGGGCTTCAGTAGTTGTGGCACGCAGGCTCTGTAGTCGTGGCACACGGGCTTAGTTGCTCTGCGGCACATGGGATCTTCCCAGACCAGGGCTTGAACCCGTGTCTCCTGCATTGGCAGGCAGATTCTTAACCACTGCACCACCAGGGAAGCCCATGTTAACCATTTTTATTAGCAATAGGATTTATTTGGCTATTAAGACTGACCCATATATAATTGCTAAAACATTTACAAAATAAAATTTTGAAATTCAAGATATATTCTATGAAATAATCTTCTGAGGATATCTACTTCTGGCCAACGATGACATAATTTACCCTTTTTCTTCAAACGAGTGAAACATTGACGGAATATAGGAAATAATGTTTCTCAAGACATTGGACATCAGGCAACCAAGGACAATGATTCTTGGGAGATGGGAGTCAAATAAGGTGAACACTAGGGTAATCCCAGCTTACTACCTGTAGAAATATTTCAGGCCAAAGAGCAACTGGTGAGGCCAAGGGAAACATCAACAGACTAAATGAGTTGTCGAGATAGAGCTCTCTGTTCAGGAAGGTAAAGAAAGTAAAGTGCTTAGGGCAGAATAATAGAAAGAAGAGAGCTATTCATGGGGTGAGCTCTGGTCATTTGCAGACAGTATCCCTCCAGAATTCAGCTAAGTAATAATTAGTATTTACCTGTGAGGGAACTTGAGGCAAGGGAAGAAACTCTTGAAAGAATTAGAGGAACAATCCCTAGTGCTCCCACAGGGTGAGTCTAAGTGCCTATTCCCACCAGCCATCATCAGCCCAGGGTGTTGAGTAAAGTGCTCAGAAGTATTTTGTCTCAGGAGTTGTGCAAATTGTCCCTGTAATTCCACTGCTCTGGTCCCATACAATACAGGTTAAAACTTAATCTGCAAGTTTCAAAATGTTTCCAAGTGTCTTAACTAAATCCAGGCAAAGAACAGAGGAAAATTCACAATACCTGGAGTTCAATAAGACATTACTAGGCATGAAAAGAAGCAAGAAAATACTACACATAATTAAGAAAAATATTGATCAAGTGTACTGATTCTGAAATGGCAAATGAATAAAATGATGATCAATTGAATAGAATAGGACATTAGCTTAATGTCTGTCACTGTATCCCATATATTCAAGAATATAGAGGACGACTGAACATATTAAGTAAAAACATAAAGGAATCAAAAAGACAATTTAATTTCTAGAAATGAAACTACAATGTCTGAGATGAAATTACGCTTGATAGGATCAATAGAAGATTAAATATTACAGAAATAAAAGAGTAATGAATTTAAAGGTATAGCGATAGAAACGATCCAAAATAAAACATACAGAAAAAATATGATAGGAAAACAAATGAACAAATTATCATTTAGCTAAGGGACAATTTCAAGTGCCAAATATGTATATAATTGAAGTAACTGAAATTCCCAAAAGAGGAGTGGTTTTAAAATATGCCCACAAATTCTTTGCTATTCCTCCTATAAGAGAGGTAGCCTAATCTTCATCCACTTGAACGTGGGATGGACTTAATGACTTGCTTCTAATGGATAGAATTAAATGGCAACAATGGAATGTCTCCGGAGATCAGGTCATAAAGGTCCTGTAGCTTCCTGTTCAGTCACTCTCTCAGGGAAGTTAACTGCTGCAAGAAGCCCATGTGGAGAGAAACTAAAGCCTTCTGCCAACAAGAATCAAGAAACTGAGTCCTCCTGTCATCAACTAGAGGGGTGAGTCATCCTTGAAGCAAATTCTTTAACCCAGCCAAGCTTTCAGGTGACAGCAGCCCTAGCCAGCAAATGACTATAATCACATGAAACATCCTGATTCAAAACAATAAGCATCGTCTGAATCCTTGTCCCACAGAAACTATAATATAATATTTATTGTTTTAAGTTACTTGATTTTAGTAGTAATATGGTATGACTAATACATATTTTGGGTACCTGAAAGCAAAGAGCTAGCATAAAATAATCCTATAAGGTAGGAGTGGCTTTAAAACTGGGCAGTGGGAAGAAACTAGGAAAATTTGAGAGTGTTTGTAAAAGCTGGAAAAGCCTAGAAGAAGCTGTTTGTAAAAGTACCATTTGAGGAGGCCATGGGCAAAGGCTTAAAGGAAAGTGAGAAAAATTCTATCGAAAATCAGAGGAGAGTGGATACTTGTAATTTAATGGGAAAGAACAATATGCAAATAGAAAATACACCTAATGATCTAGCTAAGGATATTTCCAGCCTAAGTGATGCATGCAGCCTGGGTGATATCGTGCTGCTTAGAGTAAAATGTGAGAAGAAAGAGATAAGTGATAGAGGGACTACTACATATGAATAATCAGGAGTTTTATATGGTTGAAAATTCCCAGACTTTCCAAAAGACAATATATATGTATATATATATTTGGTTTTTTCTCATTTGATAAATATATTCCCACAGAATTTCAAGGTGACTTGTTTTCCATTTTTTACACAGTGCTTATATTAAGGCTGGAACATAGTAAATCTTCAATAAACACATTGAATAAAAATTATGATTTGTATTAATATTAATACAACTATATTTAATGTAATTATATGATTGACAATAATACAATTATAATAAAATTATTAATTTTTATACCATATTCTGTGGTGTTATGATCTGTTTTTTATCATAACACTTCTGAACCAAATATGTGGGCTTCTTCCACACCTACAGCCAACTCTCCAACTCCTAGTCACCAAACTGGGTGTCCTACAATTCAATTCAATTCTGGCACCAACTACAAGAAGTTATTGTCCAGACTCTACAAGTTTAAGGATTCAGTCCCACAAGACTGTCCATAGAATTGAGTTCCAATGCATATACTCTTTTGTCTAACTTGGCTACAAGTTCCCACTCACAGTCCCCAAACCTTTTAGATTTGATAATTGGCTAGAATGGCTCCAGAACTCAGGGAAACACTTTACTTACTATCACTGGTTTATTATAAAGGGTACAAATGAAGAGGTACATAGAGTGATATCTGGAAGACTCCCAAACACAGGAGCTTCTGTCTCCATGGAGTTGGGCTGCACTACCCTTCCGGTGTATGGAAGCATTCACTACCTCTGTAGTGCTCGGAACCCCTTTGGTTAGAGACTTTTTAATAGGGATTGCATTATGTAGGCATGACTGATTAAATCAATGAACACTGGTGATTGCCTCCCCACCCTGGTGGTTGGGGATGAGACTGAACTTCCAAGCTTTTAATCAAGGCTTGATCTTTCTGATAAACAGGGTCCATCCTGAAACTGTCTAGGAGTTCCCCAGCCAAGAGTCATCTTATTAGCACACAAAAAACGCTGCTGTCTTTCAAGAAATTACAGAGGTTTTGTGCCAGTGAAAAAGACCAAACATGTATTTTTTATTGTACCTCAGGCATGGATAAAAAAATGTGGTTAAAGTTGTTTATTATATATGATAATTACTAGAAAATAAGTTTTTATTATATTAGAGTGTCATAAATCAGAAAAAGTTTGAATAATGTGCTTGTCTTTACAGATTGAAGTCCTATCAATTTTTGGAGGCAACAAAAAAAGAAAAAAATCCAGTGTTTCCTAAAACAGAGCTGACTCAATTCCTCAAATGTGTGTTGACTATTTTATTCATACATATGGAACAGGTGAACTTCCAAAATTATTCTAAAGTGGTATTTTAAAATACATATGACTTTAGTTTGCTTAGTTTAACTTTTTTTTGCTAGTTTGAGTCTTTTGGAAGAGTTTCTTTTTTTCCATTTTCCAGATAACTAATAATTAATTAGATATTTACTATTAATAATAAAATTACTATTAGTAGTGAGATAATTTACATCTGCATATTGTTGTAAAGTGATAAGTGGTATGGACTGTTGCGTACTTCGTTGTGATATTTTAAAGTTGCAAATGCTAGATTGTTAAAATATTCTTATGTGTCCTGTTTTCTCATTGGAAATCTGAAATGTTGAAATGCATCAGATAATTTAAGATTAGATAGTTCTAGCTTGGGAGATGTTAAAGGGACATCAGTTTTCAAGAAAGTTGTCTCATTCTTCAGCCACTGGGGAAAAGATAACAAACAACAAAACAAAACAAAATTTAGGTTCTAACTAGGCATCTGTGAAATTCCATTCTTCTTGTCTGCTATTTCAGAGGATTGAGAAGAAAACAGACAAAAGAAAATGACTTTACAAATGCCTGGTAATGATAATATTTCTTTCCAAGCAAGGTGTTAAAATGTTAATAGCTGTTAAAAGAAAGGCATATATAATCGACCCTTGAACATGGGTCTGAACTCTGTGGGTCCACTTATAAGCAGATTTTTTTCAATAAATATACTAGAAAAATTTTTGGAGATTTGTGACAATTTGAAAAAGCTCACAAACGGTGTAGCCTAGGAATATCAGAAAATTAAGAAAAGCCTAAGGATGTCAAGAATGCATAAAATATATGTAGATCCTAGTCTATTTTATCATTTTCTACCATAAAATATACACAAATCTATTATAAAAAGTTAAAATTTATCAAAACTTATGCACACACTTATAGACCGTACATGGCACCATTCACAGTCGTGAGAAATGTAAGCAAATACAGAGATGCTGTATTAAATCATAACTGCATAAAATTAACTGTAATACATACTGTACAACTGTAATAATTTGTAGCCACATCCTGTTGCTATTGAGGTGAGCTCAAGTGATGCCTGTATCTGCTTGCAGAGATGATAATCATCTCTGTCTGAGCAGTTGGTCTAAATTGCATATTGCACTGAAAATGATCTCTCATGGTTCTTGTGTATTTTTCATTGTGTTTAGTGCACACAAACACACATGAATAACACCAGATGACCCATACAAAGTGCCACTAGTGATGCTGGAAGTGCTTGCAAGAAGCCAAGTCATGACATTACAAGAAGTTGAATTGCTTGATAGGTACTGTAGATTGAGGTCTGCATAATATGATTTGAGAAAAAGCAAAGTTGTTATATAACAACTTAAAGCAAAAGGAAAGTGAAGGACCTAAAGCTAGAGAATTTAATGCCAGAAAATGATGGTTTGATCATTTTAGAAAGAGGTTTGGCTTAAAAAATGTCAAGATAACAGGAGAAGCAGCTTCTGCTGACTAAGAGGCAGCAGGTGAGTTCCCAGATGCCATTAAGAAAATCATTGAGGAGAAAGGATATCTGCCTGAACAGGTTTTTAATGCAGATGAAAGTGCCCTATCCTGGAAGAAAATGCCACAAGGGAAGAGAAGCAAGCACCAGGATTTAAGGCAGGATGCAATAGCTAACTCTACTCTTTTGTGCAAATGCAGTTGGGTTTGTGATCAGGACTGCCCTTATGTAATATAAAGCTATTAACCCTTGAGACTTGAAAAGAAAAGATAGACAGCAGCTGCCAGTCTTTTAGATAACAGAAATGCTTTGTCTGGATTAGTTCCATCAATGCTTTGTCCCTGAAGTCTGGAAGTACCTTGCCAGTAAGAGACTGCCTTTTAAAGTTCTTTTGATATTGATGATGCCCCTGGCCACCCAGAACCCCATAAGTTCAATGCCAAAAGCTTTGAAGTGTCTACTTGCACCCAAACACAATGTCTCTAATTCAGCCTCTAGATCAGAGGGTCATGAAGGACCTTTAAGGCCCATTACATGCAGTACTTTATTGAAAGGGTTGTCAACGCTATTGAAGAGAACCCCATTAGAAAGAATATTATGAAAGTCTGGCACCATTAAAGAAACCATTGTTATAGAAAACTTCATGAAGCCATCAAGCCCAAAACAATAAATTCCTGCTGCAGAAAACTGTGTTCAGATGTTGTGCATGACTTGATAGGATTTACAACAAATCTAATCCAGGAAATCATGAAAGAGATTGTGAATATTGGCAAAAAAAAAAAAAAAAAAGGTGGAGGGATGAAGGGTTTAAAGATATAGATCTTGGAGAAATTCAAGAGCTAATAGACATCACATCAGAGGAATGAATAGAAGATGACTTGATGGAGATGAACACTTCCAAACCAGGGCCAGATGATGAGGAAGAAGACATAGATGAAGTAGTGCCAAAAACCAAATTGACATTCAACAGTCTAGCAGAATAGTTTCCATTATTCAGGAATGCTTTTCACTTCTTTTGCAACGTGGACACTTCTATGATATGGGCACTGAAACTAAAGCAAAAGGTGGGAGGGTTTGTACTATATAGAAATGGTTTTACAAAAATGAAAAGGCAAAACATCAGGCAGAAATTACAGTGTATTTCTATAAAGTTACACCAAGTGTGCCTGCCTTCTTGCCTTCCACCTCTTCTGCCTCTGCCACCCTTAAAACATCACGGCTATCCCCTCCTCTTCCTCCTCCTCCTCAGCCCACTCAACGTGAAGATGACGAGGGTGAAGACTTTTATGATGATCCACTTCCACTTAATGCATAGTAAATAATCATCATGATGTACAGTTAATCAACTTATCTGTTGTGTGTGTCTTCGTGTGAAAAATCTAATAACTATGGTAAGAACTGTATGGTATGAGATGTTTTTGTGTCATCATTATCATTATTACCTAAGCATTCATTGGGTAGAACATCGTATGCAAGACTTGTATAAGTACATAGCCTATCATTACATAAGCATAAGGTGAGTGATATTTAACATAAAATTAATGTGTTGGTTTTCTTACTGTTTTATAACACTGTTAGAAAACATTGAAGAATTACAATACCATACAGTGGGCCTCTCTCAAAATTGGAGAACTGGGGCTGCCCTGGTGGCGTAGTCGGCTAGGCCCGTGAGCCATGGCCGCTGAGCCTGAGCGTCCGGAGCCTGTGCTCCGCAACGGGAGAGGCCACAACAGTGAGAGGCCCGCGTACCGCAAAAAAAAAAAAAAAATTGGAGAACTGTGTATCAGTCTATCACAGGTAAGTGGTTTCTTAAAAGTATAACAATGTTTCCAATACTATATTATGAATATGACTGTAATACTGTATACTATAAATATTTTATAACAGTTTCTTCATTAGTGTACAGGGTAGGCTACCATAAAGAAATCACATTGACTTCCGGGGAAGATGGCGGAAGAGTAAGACGCGGAGATCACCTTCCTCCCCACAGATACACCAGAAATACAGCTACACGTGGAACTCCTACAGATCACCTACTGAACGCTGGCAGAAGACCTCAGACCTCCCAAAAGTCAAGAAACTCCCCACGTACCTGGGTAGGGCAAAGCGGAGAGATTCCCGCACAGAGGATCGGTGCCGACCTGCACTCACCAGCCCGAGAGGCTTTTCTGCTCACCGGCCGGGGCGGGCGGGGCTGGGAGCTGAGGCTTGGGCTTCGGTCAGAGCACAGGGAGATGACTGGGGCTGGCAGCGTGAACACAGCCTGAAGGGGCTAATGCGCCACAGCTAGCCGGGAGGGAGTCCGGGAAAAAGTCTGGACCTGCCGAAGAGGCAAGAGACTTTTTCTTCCCTCTTTGTTTCCTGGTGCGCGAGGAGAGGGGATTAAGAGCGCTGCTTAAAGGAGCTCCAGAGACGGGCGCGAGCCGGGCTAAAAGCGCGGACCCCAGAGACGGGCGTGGGACGCTGGGGCTGCTGCTGCCGCCGCCAAGACGTCTGTGTGCAAGCGGAGGTCACTGTCCACGCCCCCCTTCCGGGGAGCCTGTTCAGCCCGTCACTGCCGGGGTCCCGTGATCCAGGGACGGCTTCCCCGGGAGAGTGCATGGCACGGCTCGGGCTGGTGCAACGTCACGCCGGCCTCTGGCGCCGCAGGCTCCGCCCGCACTCCGTGCCCCTCCCTCCCTCCCGGCCTGAGTGAGCCAGAGTTCCTGAAGCAGCTGCTCCTTTAACCCTGTCCTGTCTGAGCGAACAGCAGACGCTGGAGGCGGGGTCAAATCCAAAGCTGAGACGCGGGAGCTCTGAGAACAAAGAAGAGAAAGGGAAATCTCTCCCAGCAGGCTCAGAAGCAGCGGATTAAAGATCCACAATCAACTTGATGTACCCTGCATCTGTGGAATACATGAATAGACAACGAATCATCCCAAACTGAGGAGCCAGGAGTCAGTGCTGTGCCTCTGAGTGCTGTGCCTCTGAAGTGGGAGAGCCAACTTCAGGACACTGGTCCACAAGAGACCTCCCAGCTCCATGTAATATCAAACAGCAAAAATCTCCCAGAGATCTCCATCTCAACACCAGCACCCAGCTTCACTCAACGACCAGCAACCTACAGTGCTGGACACCCTATGCCAAACAACTAGCAAGACAGGAACACAATGCCACCGATTAGCAGAGAGGCTACCTAAAATCATAAAAAGTCCACAGACACCCCAAAACACACCACCAGACGTGGACCTGCCCACCAGAAAGACAAGATCCAGCCTCATCCACTAGAACACAGGCACTAGTCCCCTCCAACAGGAAGCCTACACAACCCACTGAACCAACCTTAGCCACTGGGAACAGACACCAAAAACAACGGGAACTACGAACCTGCAGCCTGTGAATAGGGGACCCCAAACACAGTAAGATAAGCAAAATGAGAAGACAGAAAAACACACAGCAGGATAAGGAGCAAGATAAAAACCCACCAGACCTAACAAATGAAGAGGAAATAGGCAGTCTACCTGAAAAAGAATTCAGAATAATGATAGTAAAGATGATCCAAAATCTTGGAAATAGAATAGACAAAATGCAAGAAACAGTTAACAAGGACCTAGAAGAACTAAAGATGAATCAAGCAATGATTAGAAACAAAATAAGTGAAATTAAAAATACTCTAGATGGGATCAATAGCAGAATAACTGAGACAGAAGAACGGATAAGTGAGGTGGAAGATAAAATAGTGGAAATAACTACTGCAGAGCAGAAGAAAGAAAAAAGAATAAAAAGAACTGAGGACAGTCTCAGAGACCTCTGGGACAACATTAAATGCACCAACATTCGAATTATAGGGGTTCCAGAAGAAGAAGAGAAAAAAAAAGGGTCTGAGAAAATATTTGAAGAGATTATAGTTGAAAACTTCTCCAATATGGGAAAGGAAATAGTTAATCAAGTCCAAGAAGCACAGAGAGTCCCATACAGGATAAATCCAAGGAGAAATATGCCAAGACACATATTAATCAAACTGTCAAAAGTTAAACACAAAGAAAACATATTAAAAGCAGCAAGGGAAAAACAACAAATAACACACAAGGGAATCCCTATAAGGTCAACACCTGAACTTTCAGCAGAAACTCTGCAAGCCAGAAGGGACTGGCAGGACATATTTAAAGTGATGAAGGACAAAACCCTGCAACCAAGATTACTCTACCCAGCAAGGATCTCATTCAGATTTGATGGAGAAATTAAAACGTTTACAGACAAGCAAAAGCTGAGAGAGTTCAGCACCACCAAACCAGCTTTACAACAAATGCTAAAGGAACTTCCCTAGGCAAGAAACACAACAGAAGGAATAGACCTACAATAATGAACCCAAAACAATTAAGAATATGGGAATAGAAACATACATATCAATAATTACCTTACATATAAATGGACTAAATGCTCCCACCGAAAGACACAGATTGGCTGAATGGATACAAAAACAAAACCCATATATATGCTGTCTACAAGAGACCCACTTCAGACCTAGAGACACATACAGATTGAAAGTAAGGGGATGGAAAAAGATATTCCATGCAAATGGAAATCAAAAGAAACCTGGAGTAGCAATTCTCATATCAGACAAAATAGACTTTAAAATAAAGACTACTAGAAGAGACAAAGAAGGACACTACATAATGATCAAGGGATCGATCCAAGAAGAAGATATGACAATTGTAAATATTTATGCACCCAACATAGGAGCACCTCAATACATAAGGCAAATACTAACAGCCATAAAAGGGGAAATCGACAGTAAAACATTCATAGTAGGGGACTTTAACACCCCACTTTCACAAATGGACAGATCATCCAAAATGAAAATAAATAAGGAAACACAAGGTTTAAATGATACATTAAACAAGATGGACTTAATTGATATTTATAGGACATTCCATCCAAAACCAACAGAATACACATTTTTCTCAAGGGCTCACAGAACATTCTCCAGGATAGATCATATCTTGGGTCACAAATCAAGCCTTGGTAAATTTAAGAAAATTGAAATTGTATCAAGTATCTTTTCTGACCACAATGCTATGAGACTAGATATCAATTACAGGAAAAGATCTGTAAAAAATACAAACACATGGAGGTTAAACAATACACTACTTAATAACGAAGTGATCACTGAAGAAATCAAAGAGGAAATAAAAAAATACGTAAAAACAAATGACAATGGAGACACGACGACCCAAAACCTATGGGATGAAGCAAAAGCAGTTCTAAGAGGGAAGTTTATAGCAAAACAATCCTACCTTAAGAAACAGGAAACCTCTCAAATAAACAACCTAACCTTGCACCTAAAGCAATTAGAGAAAGAAGAACAAAAACACCCCAAAGTTAGCAGGAGGAAAGAAATCATAAAAATCAGATCAGAAATAAGTGAAAAGAAATGAAGGAAACAATAACAAAGATCAATAAAACTAAAAGCTGGTACTTTGAGAAGATAAACAAAATTGATAAACCATTAGCCAGACTCATCAAGAAAAAAAGGGAGAAAACTCAAATCAATAGAATTAGAAATGAAAAAGGAGAAGTAACAACTGACACTGCAGAAATACAAAAGATCATGAGAGATTACTACAAGCAACTCTATGCCAATAAAATGGACAACCTGAAAGAAATGGACAAATTCTTAGAAATGCACAACCTGCCAAGACTGAACCAGGAAGAAACATAATATATGAACAGACCAATCACAAGCACTGAAATTGAAACTATGATTAAAAATCGTCCAACAAACAAAATCCCAGGACCAGAAGGTTTCACTGGCGAATTCTATCAAACATTTAGAGAAGAGCTAACACCTATCCTTCTCAAACTCTTCCAAAATATAGCAGAGGGAGGAACACTCCCAAACTCATTCTACGAGGCCACCATCACCTTGATACCAAAACCAGACAAGGATGTCACAAAGAAAGAAAACTACAGGCCAATATCACTGATGAACATAGATGCAAAAATCCTCAACACAATACTAGCAAACAGAATCCAACAACACATTAAAAGGATCATACACCATGATCAAGTGGGGTTTATTCCAGGAATGCAAGGATTTTTCAATATATGCAAATCAAACAACGTGATACACCATATTAACAAACTGAAGGAAAAAAACCATATGATCATCTCAATAGATGCAGAGAAAGCTTTCGACAAAATTCAACACCGATTTATGATAAAAACCCTGCAGAAAGTAGGCATAGAGGGAACTTTCCTAAACATAATAAAGGCCATAGATGACAAACCCACAGCCAACATCATTCTCAATGGTGAAAAACTGATACCATTTCCACTAAGATCAGGAACAAGACAAGGTTGCCCACTCTCACCACTCTTATTCAACATAGTTTTGGAAGTTTTAGCCACAGTAATCAGAGAAGAAAAGGAAATAAAAGGAATCCAAAACGGAAAAGAAGTAGTAAAGCTGTCACTGTTTGCAGATGACATGATACTATACATAGAGAATCCTAAAGATGCTACCAGAAAACTACTAGATCTAGCCAATGAATTTGGTAAAGTAGAAGGATACAAAATTAATGCAGAGAAATCTCTGGCATTCCTATATACTAATGATGAAAAATCTGAAAGTGAAATCAAGAAAACACTCCCATTTACCAATGCAACAAAAAAGAATAAAATATCTAGGAATAAATCTACCTAAGGAGACAAAAGACCTGTCTGCAGAAAATTACAGGACACTGATGAAAGAAATTAAAGATGATACAAATAGATGGAGAGATATACCATGTTCTTGGATTGGAAGAATCAACATTGTGAAAGTAACTCTACTCCCCAAAGCAATCTACAGATTCAATGCAATCCCTATCAAACTACCACTGGCATTTTTCACAGAACTAGAACAAAGAATTTCACAATTTGTATGGAAACACAAAAGACCCCGAATAGCCAAAGCAATCTTGACAACGAAAAACTGAGCTGGAGGAATCAGGCTCCCTGACTTCAGACTATACTACAAAGCTACAGTAATCAAGACAGTATGGTACTGGCACAAAAACAGAAAGATAGAACAATGGAACAGGATAGAAAGCCCAGAGATAAACCCACGCACATATGGTCACCTTATCTTTGATAAAGGAGGCAGGAATGTACAGTGGAGAAAATACAGCGTCTTCAATAAGTGGTGCTGGGAATACTGGACAGCTACATGTAAAAGTATGAGATTAGATCACTCCCTAACACCATACACAAAAATAAGCTCAAAATGGATTAAAGACCTAAAGGTAAGGGCAGAACCTATCAAACTCTTAGAGGAAAACATAGGCAGAACACTCTATGACATAAATCACAGCAAGATCCTTTTGGACCCACCTCCTAGAGAAATGGAAATAAAATCAAAGATAAACAAATGGGACCTAATGAAACTGAAAAGCTTTTGCACAGAAAAGGAAACCATAAACAAGACCAAAAGACAGCCCTCAGAATGGGAGAAAATATTTGCAAATGAAGCAACTGACAAAGGATTAATCTCCAAAATTTATAAGCAGCTCATGCAGCTCAATAACAAAAAAGCAAACAACCCAATCCAAAAATGGGCAGAAGACTTAAATAGGCATTTCTCCAAAGAAGATATACAGACTGCCAACAAACACATGAACGAATGCTCAACATCATTAATCATTAGAGAAATGCAAATCAAAACTACAATGAGATAGCATCTCACACCAGTCAGAATGGCCATCATCAAGAAATCTAGAAACAATAAATGCTGGAGAGGGTGTGGAGAAAAGGGAACACTCTTGCACTGCTGGTGGGAATGTGAATTGGTACAGCCACTATGGAGAACGGTATGGAGGTTCCTTAAAAAACTACAAATAGAACTACCATATGACCCAGCAATCCCACTACTGGGCATATACCCTGAGAAAACCATAATTCAAAAAGAGACATGTACCAAAATGTTCATTGCAGCTCTATTCACAATAGCCCGGAGCTGGAAACAACCTAAGTGTCCATCATCGGATGAATGGATAAAGAAGATGTGGCACATATATACAATGGAATATTACTCAGCCATAAAAAGAAATGAAACTGAGCTATTTGTAATGAGGTGGATAGACCTAGAGTCTGTCATACAGAGTGAAGTAAGTCAGAAAGAGAAAGACAAATACCGTATGCTAACACATATATACGGAATTAAAAAAAAAAAAAAAAAACGTCATGAAGAACCTAGGGGTAAAACGGGAATAAAGACACAGACCTACTTGAGAATGGACTTGAGGATATGGGGAGGGGGAAGGGTAAGCTGTGACAAAGCGAAAGAGAGGCAGGGACATATATACACTACCAAACGTAAGGTAGATAGATAGTGGGAAGCAGCCGCATAGCACAGGGAGATCAGCTCGGTGCTTTGTGACCGCCTGGAGGGGTGGGATGGGGAGGGTGGGAGGGAGGGAGATGCATGAGGGAAGGGATGTGGGAACAGATGTATATGTATGACTGATTCACTTTGTTATAAAGCAGAAACTAATAAAAAAAAAATAAGATCACAAAAAAATAAATAAATAAATAAAAAATAAAACCAGAGTCTTTTATAACTAAGGGGGGAAAAGATCTAATTTGAAGGCCAAGGAAAACAGAATAACCCCAAGTACATCTTTGGGTGGTCTTCTCATAGACCTAAAATGATGTTATCCTGGTGATGGTAATACAAATACTATCTTTAATGGAATATCAGATTGATATTTTGAACTGTCAGTAGGTAAAGCTGTATTTTTCAAAATGTACTGGATCCATTCCTCTGATTCAGACTTGCTCTATGAACTGGTCTCTGCACTTCTCATTTCAAGATATGCTCAGTCCATTAGTCTATCAGAAGTGTTTACCAGCACTACTAAAGTGTACCTCCTATTTCTCAGATCATCCCCCAAGGGCTCCCTAATATCTTTTGGGAGCCCTGGGGCTGTCATAATGTACTTAGAAATCAATGTCCTCAGCTGTCCCGCTTACCCCTACCTTTGTCACTGTGCTGTCTCACACAGGCAGCTGCAGAGGTCCCTGGCCACTGGCACCTCCCACCAGCCCACTCCCACCACACACCCCCGCCACCCTGTGACATCAAGGGCAGTCTTACCAAGCCCAGGGCCACAGAGGGGAGATCCCCTTCCAGGTCCAGGCCACGCTCAGGTAGGTCAGTCCTGAAACACCACTGCCCTCTACTCCATTCCCCTAACGGAGGCTGTGTGTGAAGTGGCCCTTTCCTCCTCCTTTGTATATTTCCTGTTCTTCATGCTGTTTTACTCAGTCATCTCCCATGAAGATTCAGGCTCAAGTCCACAAGGATAGTTTTCTGACAAACAACAACTCTAAATTGACCCTCCCCTCTTTTAGTGGCATAAGTATGTGTGCCTGACTTGCTTTTAATAGTTACTAAAGTGTTGAAGTCTGAGTGAAAAGAATATCTGACCAATAAACATGATTATATTGCTTATCACAGCTACCATTTATCGAGCACTTTTAAGACACCAAGCCTTGTGCTAAGATCCTGTGATAAAAGTTCTCCTACTAACACCTCCATTTTACTGATGAGGAAACAAGACTTAGAGGGATTAATTTACTTGAGCAAGGTCGATGACAGAGCTGGAGCCCAACCCCAGATCTGACTCCAAAGCCCAAGACATGCTCTCCAGACCCATATTCCATTCCTGTTTCCTCATCAGTCACAGGAAGATGCCAAGAAGAAGGAAGTGACAGGTGCTACGAAGCCCGTCCCTCCCAAGGACATATCCACACCCTTTACAATGATCACTGCAATCACTGTAGGGTGATCCAACTTTTAGAAGAAAAAGTTTTCTGTCTGCTAACAGGCCAAAGTTCCAATATTCACACAGAATAGTTCTCCCAGCTATCCTTCTTACATTACCCACTTTTAAAATTCACAATTGAAAAAAAAAAAAAAAAAGTCACTAGCCTTTGAAACTAAAGCTATAGTACACACCAGGCAAATGATAATGACATTTTAAATATTGATAAAATGCAGATACAAAGATACAAACCACTACTCAAAACTTTTCTTTAGGGCTTCCCTGGTGGCGCAGTGGTTGAGAGTCCGTCTGCCGATGCAGGGGACACGGGGTCGTGCCCCGGTCCAGGAAGATCCCACATGCCGCGGAACGGCTAGGCCCGTGAGCCATGGCCGCTGAGCCTCCGCGTCCGGAGCCTGTGCTCCGCAACGGGAGAGGCCACAACAGTGAGAGGCCCGCGTACCGCAAAAAACAAACAAACAAACAAAAAAACTTTTCTTTAGTTCTTGTTATAAAAAACTTCATGAATCAAAAAGTAAAGTGCCTAAATTATATTTCACAAAACTCAATATTTCTGAAGTAATTTACAATATACTTTTTAATCAAGGCATATTCCTGTGTCAAAAAGAAGGCTGAACAGCTATAGATTTTATATGTGTGATTATATTACATTTTCACATTACTGATGATGTTAACAAGTTTTACCATTTGTTCATTTATTAAAGTTTAAGTATTAATATTTAAAAAATAAAAAAAATAAAAATAAATTTAAGTTGCAGTTCAGAGCTAATCTCACAAAAAGATAGTTTGCTTATGTTACATCTTCAGAATTTTTAATACATTTGCTTTATAAGTTTTACTAATAAATATGCAAAATATCAGGGCTAAGAGAAGAGAGGACTCTTTGAGCAAGTGACTTTCACAGAGCCTCTCAGCATACTTTCTTTAGATTTGTGATCTGAAGATTCCTTCCTTCCACTTGTGATCACCCCATTTTGGCTACTACAACAGCTTCACATGATAAAGCATGCTGGGTTAATGAGCTAAGTCCTCTGAGACTTTCTAAGAATGGTCTGTGGAAATAGAGTGTTACCCTATTTTCAATATGATCCTTATAAGTTTTGCCATGCAAAACAAGAGTGCAATCAACATGCAGAAACACTAGGGTGGGGTATATTTAAAGGATATTTACTGAAGATTGAATAGAGTTTCTGCAAGGCATGCACATAAATCTTTTACTCAAGGTTTATTACTGTCTGTTTTCCACCCAGAAGATTGAGACTAGATTACCTTAAAAATAAAAAAGCAAAAGCCCATTTAAATTGATGATATTAACTTGAAAATAGGCAGTGTTTTCCGTCTTATTCACAATGCATTCCTGGTTCGTAGCACCTTGCCTGGCTCATAATAGCATGCTACATAGATCTGCTAAAATAATGCATACTTGAAGGAATGAATCCAGAAGTGAAAAGGAAGCAGAAGAACAGTTATAAATTCAAAGACATTGAGTTATAAAGCCTACACTCTAATATAGGCAATCCACCTGCCTTCCCCTCAACACTATAGACTGAACCAAATCACAATTATAAAGAAAATGAATCCAAAGGTTAAAAAAAAATTCGTAGACATTTGACAAACCAAATTGTACCATTCAAACTATTTTAAAAGACTGATATGTTTCCCTTGTCAACAAACAATTTTTAGAATAGAACTTTCCCTTCTAACCAAAGAGATTACATTTCATATAAAGCACTGATCTTATCCTATCAAGTTTCAAAATCAATACTTTTCTAATCTAAAAGATAGAAAATAAATTCATTTAAAGAAATAGTTGTAGCAATATTAGGAGATCTTTTATAAAAAAGCATGACATTCTTCTTAGTCATTATAAATAAAAACATTATAAACAATCTCCCCTACCTCATAAAACTTGCCTCTATCAATTTCAACACATAATTAACATTCTAGAAATATCTTTTGATATTTATAGCCAGATGGAAGTAGCCATAGTACTTCTCAACAAACTCTTTTTTGGAGAAATTAAAAAAATAAATATTCTTTCCAGCTAAATCATGCCATTGCTTTGGCAACATCAGTTCACTTGTATGCATTTAAACCTTAGTCACACCAGGTTCTCAGTGTGAGTGTGTCAGAAAAAAATCTTTTGTATATTTTTTAGTATCAGAACATTTCATGTTACCGCCATGGCATTTTCAATTCTTCTTTTGAGCTTGCTTTCAATGCTAAGGATGAATGAAGATGACTATTGAAGTTTAAACACCATATCTTCCTTGTATAATTTCCAATGTGACTCTAGGTCCAAATTGCAAAGTGTCACAAAGAATCAGAATCTGGTTTATTCATATGCAGGCAGCTGTGTACAAACAACACTAGAATAATTGAACTGGTTGCAGTTATATGAGCCTTATTTTATGCTGATATGCTACAGATAATTTCAAACTAAAATGAACATGATTATATTTTGATGAGAATGTAAATCTTTCTCCATTTGTCTCCTTTGAGGTACTATATGATATAGGGATTAATGATTTATTATCAAGAGATGAGTACGGCCTCTGAGAGAGTCACTAAAACCCTTCTTCTAAAATCATAAAAAGGTTGGGAAAGATAATTATGTGACTAGAATTTTCAGTCAGATGTTATATATGTATACATGCTGATATACACATATATACAAAACCAATTGTGTGTGCATGTATATATAACTGTGAATAACTGATACATTCTAATTATTGGCATTCTCTTTATATTAAAGTTTTTCCAATATTCCTATCATCTTTCAGAATATCCAGCAGAATATATTCTACATATATTATAACCTTAAATAAAACAGAACTTAAACCATTACATTCCATTTATATATTAATTCACTTTACATTTGCAAACAAATAATACTGAGATTAGGAGAGAGTATGTTATGGTGACAAATGTCAAAAGACCCTGATTTTAGTTCTGGCTTTGTTATCAGTCATGCTACTTTAAGCAGATTAGTTATAAAATCCCTGTGCTATGGTTTCCTTGTCTATAGACTGAGCATGCTATTATTTGTTCTCTCCCACAGAACGTTTGGAAACATCACATTAATGTTTTGTTAGAGAAATTGAAGATAATTAAATCCTATAAACATAAATAATATTATTAAATTCTGTAATAAAACAAATGATACAGAAGGAACAATAAATTATTTTATACATTCTGATGTACAAATTTCAGTCATTTCTTGAATATTTTATATATATATATATATATACACACATTTTTGTTAGTTTGTTTTCCTACATATTTAGTTTAATTCAAAAAATATATATTAATTGAGCACTTAGTATATGCCAATTCATGAAACTGGCATTGCAGGGAACATAAAATGAATAAAAACTAATTCCTGCTCTTAAGGAGCTTACAGTCTCTATTAAGGAAATAAGACAAGGATCCAAAAGTTATAAGATAAAGCAAACTATCTATTCCATAAAAGAGATGCCAAAAGATGTTATGAATTTCGAGAAGGGTATCAGGTAAAAAAGTAGCATTTGACATGAATGTTCAAGAATGGGTAGGACTTTCCCCTCCCCGCCCCTCCGCACTCCCAACTCCCAACACCATAAGCTAGAAGTCACTTCAGTCAAGTGGAATAATAAGATAAAACTCAAAGAATTTAGGAAGGGTGACTATGTTCTAGGAAAGCTATGCTTTCTGGTAAAATTTCAGTGTATAGTGATCTGGCAAGATGTATCAGAAACATTTAAGAAAATTTGTGGGTATACACTTAGGCATTTGTACATTAGTCAGTATATAAAAAGTAGACACTAAGAATTCCTGAGAAGGGGACCAATATGTTGAGACTCCACATTCTTGTAAAGCAGTGGGACTCTATTTAGGAAGACCAATTTGACATAGTTATGATGATGAATTTGGGAACAGGGGACATATGGGCAATAATGTGAGTTAGGATGCTCTTACACTGTCTGGACAGTCATTTTTGGTGAAAAGCAGAATGGAATTTAAAAAGAGTTAAAGATGACAGAAATGAGGAAGCACTGCTGATTAAATTTAGGATGCAAGGGAAATGGAGGCAAAGGTGATTCTACAGGTTTTGAGCATAGTTAAACATAGTTCACTGGAAAATGGTAGCATTTGACCACCAATGGTGGTCAAATTAATGAGACAGAGGATTCAGAAGAGGAATTTTAGAATTCAGGAGAAGAATTTGTTTTTTAGGGATTAAAATGCTTTTAGGGATTACTGATTTGGACTATAGAGAGTAGAATTCAGCATAAATCTTGAATCTATATAAAAGATGCAGGCCTGGAGAGTAAGGTCAATTTGAACATCATCCATTGAAGGGTTTTTCTGGTAGTGGATGGGATGGGACCAACAAAAACAAATTTAGACCACTGGAAAATATTTACAGTTAAAGATGGAAGAAGGAATATGTGGCATGCAGGCAATAGATAGTATCCAAACCAATCAGGAAAAGCCAGCAAATACTATAACATATACCAATGTTGGTAATTTTTAAAAATTGGTTATTTCAAAAAAGTGTGATGAACATTTATCAAAAATAATTTATCGGGGCTTCCCTGGTGGCGCAGTGGTTGAGAGTCCGCCTGCCGATGCAGGGGATACGGGTTCGTGCCCCGGTCCGGGAAAATCCCACATGCTGCGGAGCGGCTGGGCCCGTGAGCCATGGCCGCTGAGCCTGCGCGTCCGGAGCCTGTGCTGCGCAACGGGAGAGGCCACAACAGTGAGAGGCCCGCCTACCGCAAAAAAATAATAATAATAATTTATCAAAAAGTAACTAAACAGAATGAATTAGGGGGTGAGTCTTCGGACTTGGCTTCTGAAAGATCAAAGTCGTGGGGTGGGGAAATATAGTCATTCATCATTGCTTTACAAAATATTTGATATCCTATTCTGAATTTTAAAAAGATGGCAAGCAAAATAAACATGTTTCCTCTGGCTTCATAGAGCTCACAGTAAAGTAAGGGAATTCATAATAATCAATACACAAATATTCAATTAAACATTTGAGAAATGTTTTAAGACAAGATAGTGGGAATATATAATAGAAACTGATTTGGTCTAAACGATGAAGAGAGGATTCCCAGAAGAACTCTTGTATAAGCTGAGATGAAGAACAAACTGGGCAAAGGGGAAAGAGGGCTTAGAGTATCTGAAACATAGGAAAAGCAGGCAAAAGGCCCTGAGTATTGGAAGCAGCATTGGTGAAACTGAAGAAAATCTGTGTCTGCAGCAACATGAGCAAGCATGAGAGTGGTAGGTTAATCATTCATTCCTTCATCTTAATTTGATGAGTGCCAGTGATAGATTGCATAATATGATAGGTACTGGGAAGCACCAGTACCCAGTTTAAGATGAGGCTAGATTGGTGAAAAGAAGCCAGATCATGCAGGTTTTCTTATGCTACTGTAAGGAATTCAGTTTTTATTTGGCAAGAAATGGGAATCCATTAAAAGGTTTCAAGAAGGAGAGTGAATTTATATTTGTATTATATTTTAAGATGTATATATACCTAAGCTACAAGGTGAAGAATGAGTGAGGGTCCCAGTGTAAGATGCAGAAATCTACAATGAGAGGCTAATGCAGTATCCTAGCGAGAGTTCATAGTAACTTTGTCTGGGGCAGAGACAGCAGAAATGGTGGCAAGAAGACAGATTCAAAATATATTTAGGAGGCAAAATCAAGACATGCTGATAGATTGGATATAGGGATGAAGAATAAGAAGGCATCAAGGATGATTCCTGGGCTTCTGGCTCACATTATAATGACTGTTAGTGCTATACTAGGGCATAAGGAATACTGGAGAAGTGGTGGGTATTAATACACCAAGGTAAAACAAGGTTTTGAAATTTTTATTCTATGGTGATAATGAAAACCACCAATTTAGCCACACAATCGTAGTCCCATTTCTGACCAATAAAAATTACTGGTTTGACTGAGACTATCAGCGTGCATCCACAGAGTTCATCTTTCTATGCACAGCTAATTAGGATGGGGTTTTTGAATATACAGGACTGGCCTTATTAGCACATGCCCCAAACAACAGAGCTAACCAGGCCAGAAAGATAAAAAGAAATGCAATCTTTGTGACGAATATTACTTTCATGTGCAGTGTACTATTTTCCAGAACAAATAAATACAGTTGAGAGACTATAATTGAGATCAACAAATAATTAGTATATAGGAGGGAAGCGATAAAAGTAGAAAAGTAGTCTTGAGGTACATGTATATTATATTCTAAAACAGGAATTTTGCACATTTCTTATGGCATGCAAACTCTTTATTGTTATTCATAATTAATGCATATCATTGTTTTCATTGACTTACAAACAAGATTTTCACTTTTTTTCAATTAATATTTCCCAATTTAAACTTTGAATTAAGTATGCTGCATTAAGCAGAGCATATTTTGACTCTACAATGTTACCCACTTTCCTCTGCCAGCGTGCAGCAACATTCAGTGATATTTTGCCCTTGTAATTATCCTGTTTTCACTATGCCAGCACATCCCTAAGACCTCACTAGATGGACATGGTCTTTCTCCTTACTGTCTTATGCCTCCATGTAGAATGCCTAAAGCTATATTTTCTAGGCCACCTAAATCTAGAAAAGATCCACTTTTGAACAAGGAAAATAAACCCCAAAATCTTTCCCTGCACTGAGCCATTTTCTTCCTTTCCTCTCCCTAGGATTTTTTATTATGTTTTTTTGAGACTACAAAAGTAACATACGTTTAATGTCCAAAAAATTAAGAATCCAGGAATGAAATAGAAAATCAAACTTTGCTGGACAAAACCTACCAGACAGGAAGAATGTTATGAGTTTGAGGCGTATGTATTTTTATAAATAAATCAGACTACATGTAATGTTATGTATGTTTTTAACCCAACAATATATAGTAAACATATTTACGTGTTATATGAAGTTCAAGCCCATTTTAAAAAAGAGATTCCTGCTTCTCTCTCCTATAGATAATTGTCTTAGTTTGGTTGTCTCAGAAGCAGTCTTCAAGACAAGGTTTCAGTGCAATATTTTTTCTGGAAGATGATTCAAGGAAATTCTAATAGGGATACGAGGAAGTGATAACGGGAAGGAAAGGCAACCAATAAAAAATTTCTCTTAATCCAAGGACCACCGTGGATAATGAGCTTGGTCCCATGGGGAATTCTGGGAGTCTGTAGAATGGGCATTTTGGAGTTGTTCTCCCTCAGGGCTAGAAAGTTAGGGCATTATGCATTGTGTGAGGACTGCTGGTGCTGAGTGATGGAAGCGCTGGCTGTGGTGATGTTAATTCCTGGCACTTTTGAACTATAGTGCATGTGTAGGCACTGAAGAAATCTCTACAAAATTGGCAGCCTTCAGGCTCTACTGCTGTGTGAAAGCTGGAGTCCATATGGGAGTGCACAACCATGCTTTATTTAATCATTCCCTTACTGATGGACATTTATATTGTTTCTAGTTTTCTCACTATTATAAGTGGCCACAATACCTAATACATGACTATTTGCATGGCTGTCTGGTTTTCATTACACAGTTTCTATAAGTGAAATTAAGGAAGAATTTGAAAAAATAAAAGCAGTAATCTTTGGGTATGTTTTGAGATGAAGAGATGCAACTTTCTTCTCTTTATATGGTTGTATTATCATATAACTTTAAATGTAACATTCAAAATCTTGATTTAATATCTAAAATACCTAAATTTGTTAACCTCATTTATTGCTCTGTTTAAACATCTTCCATCATTGCTATGAGAAAATATTATATTTTTAAACTAAAATAAATGTACCTAACATTAAAACAGGACTTAAAATTTGTCCAGTTTTCCATCTTGTGATAAAGACACCATTGTTTTTAAAAGAACAACAGAGAGAAAATATTTAGTATCTAGGGCTAGGCAAAGAGTTCTTAGATGACATCACAAGCATAATCCAAAAAAGGAAAAAATAAATTAGACCTCATCAAAACTAAAAACTTCTGCTCTGCAAAATACCATGTGAAGAGGATGACAAGACAAAGTATAAATTGGGAGGAACTACTTAAAAACCACATATCCCGCAAATGACTTACATGTAGAATATAAAAAGAGCTCTCAAAACTCAACAATTAAAATAAAATCTAATTAGAAAAAAGGCAAAGGACATAGCTAAACATTTCACAGAAGAGGATATTCAGATGGCAAATGAAAAGGTGTTCAACTTCATCAACTGTTAAGGAAATGCAAAACCTCAATGTGATATCATGACACCCCAATCAGAATATTGAAGTAAAAAACGTGGTGACAACACCAAACTTGGTGAGAATGCATAGAAATCGGATGACTCATACATTGCCAGTGGGAATGGAAAATGGTGCACCCACTCTGGAAAACAATTTGGTAGTTTCTTATAAAACTAAACATACAATTACCATACCAGCCAGCAGTTGCACTCCTGAACATTTTTCTTGGGAATGGAAACTTATGTTCACAAAACAATGTGTACATGAATGTTCACAGCAGCTTTATTTGTAATAACTGAACACTGGAAACAACCCAGATGCCCTGCAATGGGTGAATGGTTACACAAACTGGTACATTCATACTATGCAATACTACTCTGCAATATAAAGGCACAAGCTAACGATACATGCCACAACATGGATAATTCTCCAGGGAATTAAGCTGAATGCAAAAAGCCAATCCTCCAAATTTATATAGTGCTGGATAGCATTTATATAACATTCTTGAAAGGACAAAATTGTAGAAATGAAGAACAGATAAGTTGTTGCCAGGATTATGGGATGGGTTGGAGGAGGGGAGGCAGAAGGGAAGTGGATGTGGTTATAAAAAGACAACACTACAGGGGTTCCTGTGGTGACCAAACTGTGCACCTTGTATGTGGTGGTGAATACATGAACCTACAGATGTGATAAAAATATACAGAACTAGGGACTTCCCTGGTGGCGCAGTGGTTAAGAATCCACCTGCCAATGCAGGGGACACAGGTTCAAGCCCTGATCCAGGAAGATCCTACATGCCACAGAGCAACTAAGCCCGTGTGCCACAACTACTGAGCCTGAGCTCTAAGAGCCCATGAGCCACAACTACTGAGCCCGTATGCCACAGCTACTGCAGCCCGCGTTCCTAGAGCCTGTGTTCTGCAACAAAGAGAAACCACCGCAACGAGAAGCCCACGCACTGCAAGGAAGAGTAGCCCTCGCTCGCCGCAACTAGAGAAAACCTGCACACAGCAATGAAGACCCAATGCAGCCAAAAAATAAATTAATTAATTAATTTTAAAAAATACACAGAACTAAATACACACACACACACACACACATACACATACATGATGTTATCACTCGGGAAACAGGATCTCTCTATATGATCTCTTACAACTACAATGAATCTATATCTCAAAATAAAAGTTTATTTTAAAAATTGAGCAGCATTTCTGTCTAGAACATCAACACATATGCAAATATCAATGGTAACTTTTGAAGAATGTCAAACTTGTGCTTATTTACTAACAATTGTCTACTTTTTCTAACAACATTTTATATCCTAAAATAAGCATGATTATTCAAAAAACCATTTACATTATAAAGTAATGCCATAGGGTCTATGTCATTTGGAGGGCTAATATACTTCATGCCAGATAAATAAGAACATTCAAATACTATAGAAAATTTTTCCTTGTCCATCTTCAGGGTGTCCATCTTCAAGAAAACAAGGAAAAGGAAATAAGGATTAGCCATGAAAAGAAGTTTTAAAGAATTTATTTTGAAAGATCTTACTTTATTAAGCCAATATCTAACAAAACAAAACAAAACACTTTTCTCTTTACCAAATACTTGAGATGCATTGCCTCATTTACTCATTCATCATGGCATTGAGGGGAGTACTGGTATTACTATCCCATTTTTGCAGATGAGCAAGATATTATGTGGTGCTTGTTACAGACCAGCAATGTTCTACATGTTTTACGCATATTAGTTCATTAATTAGATAACCCCACTTTATAGATAAGGGAACTGAGGGAGAGTACATAATGAAGGACCTGGCAGTCTGACTCCAGACCACTTTAAGGTGTCTCAGAGAGCAGTAAGGCTCAAGGCTTTTAAAACATCTGCTCAAGGTCACACAGCTACTAGTGGTAAAAATCAGGATTTGAACTTATATTCTTTCCACTACACTAATCTTTATCAAATTGTGGATCTTTTTATCACAAATGTCAGAATTATTTAAGTGGCTTGTTAAAAAAACCCTGTCTTCTCCCTCTAGCTCTACTGAATCAAAACGTCTGGTGCCAAGACTCTGGAATCTATATTTTCAACAACCATTCTAGAAGCTTTTGATTCACATTAAAGACAGAGTCCAACTGCATTATAATACACAGAGCAGGTTTCTGTAAGTTTCAAATGAAATATCTAGTACATTAAAAATGATATCATATTTCATTAATCTTAAGATTCAAATTTTTCACAATTTGACATCTCTGAAATAGGACTGCCTGTTATAACTTATGGTGTCTTACAATCACAGTAAAAATGTGGTTCTTTTTCTTCTTGGTGGTACACAGAATAATGTTGTTTTAGATTTCATATAGTATGGAGGCTCCCTGGATAATAAAAAACAAAAGACATTGCTTATTAAACACTGTTCTTTTCAGTCCTGGGTCACTGTGAACAGGTGCCCACCTACATTCTGTGAGAGGCAAGGTGATGGAAAGAGGACAGGACGACATCCATCATAGCTCAGTTCACACCCACCACGGGGGAGTCACCAATCATTTTGGTTTAGAACAGATGAAACAATGTGTGTGAAAACACTTGGAAAATGATAAATCATTATATTAATGACATGTATGTATGAATGTGTGCATATGCATGGGCTCGAAGTAAGATTATTAGAGAGAGTGAAAATAATTTGAAAATGCTCATTTCCAAACTTGGCCTATGTGGAAGGTAACAGATGTCATGATTCTCAACTTTCTCTTCTTCCTTCTCTAAGAATAGCATGCATATCAGTAAAAACTGTTCATTAATTCTTACTGTGTTCTAGGAAATTGTGTCTTATGTAGTTTATGTCATTTGAGCTTCCCTGCAATCCTATGAAATACTATATTATTACCGATGATATTATCCCTATTTTACAGGGGAGGATACTGAGTTGTTAGAGACATTGAATAAGTTACCTAAAATTGTATAATGAAAAAGTGGTGGAGAGAGAGTATGAACAGAGGCAGTCTGAAACAGGAACTCGCCTGCTGAAGTACATCTCAAAGGAAAATTTACAGAGAAGTAACCTACGTACTGTGAGTCCACATAACTAGGAAGGAGAAAGTGGACAGAGAAGCCATGTTGTAACCATAGTCACTGTAAAGGAAGGAAGAGAAAGCAGGAGGAGCATGTGGTGAATATTTGTATATATATTTATTGAAGTTCCTTTTCAAACTTACTTGATCTAAATATTTTATTTTCATTTTTTAGATTATGACCCACAACAGAATGCATCTAGTTATGTAATTTTCCTTTTCTCTCCTTTCTACTAGTGTGAACAATCTAGTTTGATCAGTTTCATTTTAAAATGCATCATCCACATCTATTCACACTGTCCCCTCTCTGTGACTTCATTGTTTATGTTTCTATCCTAGAAGCTCTCTCACTCTATTCTTTGAGCCTTTGCCTGTGTCTGACAGCCTGACATTCCTCTCATTCTATCTCTATTTTATATTCTGGATATGTAATCTGGACCTGTCCTCAGGAAAACTGTGAAATGAATGTAATCTTTGAAATCCTGTACTTCTCGTCTCTGCATGCATCTCCTTCGTGTTCCTTAGCCCCTTCCAGTAGGTCCAGGGTTTTCTCAGTCAATTTTGCTAGATATTTGAAGACTGTGAGCTGATAAAATGTTACCCCCAAATATTAGGGACTAATATATTTTCTTGATGGGAATATTTATAGTTTGAAAGAAGACTAAATGGAGAAAGCAACACCAGGCGTGAAGGAATGGACTGCTGAGTGAGGAATCTCACTCCTGGTGTGGGATGTTGATTCAGAATGGATATCCTTCCAGTGCCCTCAGATACTCCTGCACTGCAAAGGCCTTTTGAGTACACATAAAATCCCACTTTTGTATATGATATTGTCAAAAACTAAGTGAAAAATAAAAGATGCATGTTTATTTCATTAAAAAATTATAACAGTGTACTACTTATTATTGTAAATTAATTAACTATTAATTATTGTCTATTTGCCACATACTAGCACTGTACCATCTTTTATCTTGGGCTCATTAGCCTGCTGAATTGTGTCAATTTTGGAAATTGAGACATAAAATTCAAAGCCGAAACAAAATAAAATAATAAAATTATAGTTGTCTCTGTTCAACACTGTTAACAATTTTGAAAATTAATTTCTTTCTCATTATTTTGTCCCATGTGTACAAATCTAGTTTTTGCACCTAAAATATTACCCAGAACTAAATAAATATCTTATTTTTATAATTGTGTTTTATAATTCAAATTATTATACAACCCTTTAAAATATTTGCATATTAAAATATACTTCGTATCATGTTTAGTGGATGACTGGGTCCCAACACATATATACTACAACAAACTCTACAAAGGAGCTAAGACTTTGAATTTAGCTCACATGATCTCCTTAATGTAAAATTAAGCATAATATTCTATAATTAATACATTTTGGTTAAAAGAAGAGATTCTATGTCATATTATTCTCACGTATAAGGATGGCATCTAACACAAAACATGCAGAATTATTCTCCTTTACCTCAGTTTAACCATATAATGATTTTGTTTGCAGAAACATTAACAACGTTTGCCCTTTTATTAAGAAATACAATCATTTTCTGTTAAACTAAGAAGTGCCAGAAAATTGGGTTGGAAATGCTTAAACTGACGTTTCATTTTCCTCAACTCCTCATTTTTCTCAGCACGTAGAAGATGTCTTCTGTCCGTGAAATGTCATTGATTTTATAACTGAAAGGTGATATTACTGCTTATTTCCTACATTCATTGAATAAGTTCCATTCTAAATGTAGGTCTAAATCATGGATTAATTCAGTAATCATTAATTCAATAATCTCTATAGAACCTAGGTAATTTGGAAGCTCTTAAATTTGTGAAAAGACATAGTCCTTGTCATGGAGGAGGTTACAACTTCAGCTGGGAAGCAGATATGCAGACTACTAAGGAATAATTTAATGGAATATAAGTACTATAGGAATCAAATATGGACAAAGTCCTTAATTTGACTATTAAACAAAAGAGCTTATGAAGAATAAACAGTACTTTAATATGCACTTAGGGAGCAGTTAGGGAGTTGATTTCTAAAGATGGTTAATAGGTCTGTTAATGTTAACTGTATCTGTATTTCCAAAATTTCATGGATGTATTTAGAGATATAATAACAAAGATGAAGAAAAAACTAAGCTAAATAGGCAGTAGGGAAACGATAATAAGCAAGTTTTAGGATTCCATTTATACTTTGGTTCACTCAACTCGTTGTCAAGCAGTATTATTTATTTCCCTCGGAAGGCCCACATTTAGCCTACAGTGCCCCTGTGAAATATGTGATTAAAACTTTCATCCTGGAAAACAGCAGCACTGTTAAGCTGCAGTCAGTTATTCACATACCATACAGAAGCCCACAGTTACTAAATTGAACCATCATTTTTAAATCACAGTTCATTCAGGAAGATTTTAGTGCCTACTTGTTTAACACAATCTTATAAATGATCCCTCACAAAGGATGTAAAAATCAACACATATCTTTAACGGGCTAATTGTGCTCCACTGCAGTGTTAAGTCTATAAAAGCTTTTTAATAGTGAGAGAAATGATGGCATTTTCATCTTAATTTGCAAATATAATTGCTATTCTAAATATTTTTTTGTTTCTAACTTCAGTGCTTATTGACAGCAGAAATTTCCCCAAAACACTAACAGAGTATTTAACATAATTTCATTTATTGAAAGAAAATCCAAGGGAAAATAACATACAGCTATCTGCAGAAGGAAAATATCAAAAGGAAAAGTAAGTTAAATCTAAACTTTGAGATCTAAAATGTAACTAATATTCGATATGAACTTAACACAATGTATATTTGATTAAATGTATACATTTAAATATACTGATGTCTCAAGAAATAAAAATGATATCCTGGAAATCCAGGACAACAATTAAAAGCCATATGAAAACAAACTGAAACTAATATGCTAATCCCTATTTCATAAAATTTCCCATAATTTTATTGAAAAATAAGAATATATTTTAGCTCAACTTATGGAAAATTAGTACAATTGAAATTAAACTCAATCAGTTGTAAATATTCCTTTAAGAAAACTATTTCAGTTTCTACCCCTGCCCTATTCAAATTTTGAATTCCAATTCCTTAATTCCAATATACTCAATGTAGGTTCACGGTAATGAAATCACCAATCATAATTTATTAAGCTTTATATTAATAATGTCAATAAAGTAGTCCATATACAAATATATGGAATATTTATCTCTCCCTAACTTTCACTTCTGTTTCCAAACAGACATAAGCTTATGATAGATGGATTCTGAACTGGCATATTTCACATTAAAATTTCAAGTTTTTAAGTCTTACTTTTTCTATGTAATAACATATATATTTACTTATAAATATTATGGATACTCAGCAGAGAACTTTTTATACTGGATTTGAAAAGAAGTTCTGATCATTCTGTGGTAGCTTTTCTAAGCAGAAGTAGAAAATGCCAGAGACATTGCTTTTTAAAAATAAGCACTAAGAAAACTAAGTAAGCTAGTTAACCACAAAGGGAACATTGTCGGAAAGGAAATAGCTTGGGATTGAACCCTATGATTTTATTGTTTTCACAGAAAATGCAATAACTCCTCATTGACATCAACTACCCAGTTGCAAGAAGAGTATACCTTCTGCTTTGCTGAGATGCAGACGAAGCAATTAGTAAGAAGTCGTCATCACCCAAGAGGAAAATGAATCTGGAATAAAATTTTTCCAGTTTAAATGTCTGTTGAGAGGCTCTTATCTTTGAAAGGCACATTTAAAAAAATGTTTTTTGATAAAGAACATGCATTCAATAGAATCCTTTGAAGGCATTCTATCAAACTCAGGTTATGTAGTCTATCAGTAACTTTCAAATCACTAATCAAAACAAACAAAAATAGATCATGAAAAACACCACAGCCAGTTTCATACAGTCTTAAGCATAGGACTAAATTAATTGTTCTTCAAATTACACATTTTGACAGATAAGTTTATTATAAAGTCTTTAAAATAAAAATGCATGTTTGGTGAAAAGTTAGTATAGCTGTCATTCATATTTTGTCATTATTTTAAAATATAAAAGTAAAGAATGGCATTATTTTTTACCTTTTGTAACATGATGTAACAGACCAGCTGGTTCGTAATTCTCATTATTGTAATTATCACAATTCATTGCTATGCCAAAGTTGATGCTGTGATGTAGGTGAAATGAAGTACCATTAGTTTAGCCTATTACATGACATTGTGTGCACCATGCATTTTTCAAATCTCTTAAAGAAAATTTAATGGCAGGCCAAACTTCTAACCTACTAAGTGCTATGAATCACATAAAACCAGAAAACATTTTAATCCAGGGATACATGGCATATTGTACTTCATAATAGAACTAAAAAATAGGTAGCAGGAAAAAAAGAAAAAGAAAGAAAGCAGGGCTAGGTATGTATATAATGCATGTAAGAGAAGACTCAGATTTTTAAAAAGCACAAAATAAAAGTTATGTTATTTTTAAATAATGTGTATTCAATGAGTATTTAATATAATCCTACAAATACGAAGGGGCTATTATTACTACTGAAAAGTAATAACATTGGGTATGATTTGACACTTCTGGTAACATTGGTGAATTTCAGTACCTAAGATGCCATGTATTTAGGATGCATTATTATTTTATATCTAACTACACAGAAATGCTGCTAATTATAGTTAAAATAGCCTGATTGCAGAGATGTTAAAATGTGGAGAAACAATCATCTCTGAACTGATGAAAAAAAGTAATGCTTCTAATTAATTGGGATCAACTACTGGCAGTAGGAGATTACATGACATAATCTTTCTCCCAGGAAATTAAAAGCTCCATTGCCTAATGCCTTCCTACGAAAGAACAACAACAAAATATTGCCATCAATTACACTTAAAATGTGTTATCAAAAAGGAAAAGGGGGAATACATTGGAGATTTCAACTCATATACAAAAAAGTATTAGGAAAAGGAAGGCAGTTGGTAAACAGGTAAGCGCTTTAAAGTTGTCATTATTATAACTAATATTAAAGAAGGGAATACTTAATTTATATTTCACATATGCTGACCTTTAAAAAATTTTTGCATTTTTATCCATTGCCTTTCAATTACAGCAACTAAACATTTGCTCTGGAGTGAAAAACACTGATTCTAAGTTTGTTCGTTTATATAAGTGATCCAGAACCCATTTAAGTTATAAATTTTAACTTATTACCATATCAATAAAGTTGATTGCTTTGCAGTTCTGATTACCCGTTTGTTCTTGGCACTCATCTGCAATTTCTCAAACATTTAATCAAAATTACTTTCCGAAGTACCAGCAGGTTCTCATGAACTTCTGAAGCCTTGCGTATTCTTACTGTGTGAAAGGCTATGGAAAGACTTTAGTATTTTATGAATGTTTAGTAGTAGAACTGAATCTTTTGCTTACAGCAGTTTCTTTGTGCAGGGTTACTTAGGATAAAAGACTTGATTATTTTCCTGGAAAGGATACATGTATATCCAAATATTCTGAATGTAGATTTTGTTTGTTTGTTTTTTTCAAAAGCCTCACTCAAAGATCAGGGAAAGAAGGCAGCAATGAGTTAAGCCTCTCTTTTGATCTAGAACATTTTCATTGATATTATCAGAAATGAGTATGCAGAAAATCAATTTCAAAATATGATCCGCTAATATGGAATAGTGGAGAGACGTGGTTAGTTGCCACATAAAATGGAAGTCAAGGTGAAGGGAGATTTAGTAAATATTAAGCTAAGTGCCTTGAATATTTTTACTTTAATCTCTTTGGTTTGATAAAATAGATGGGTGACTATAATTTTGAAATTCTTTCAATATGCCTGATTTGTTCAAATATGTTATAAAATTCATTTATTTATTCTGTTTAATTTAAAGAACATGGCTTAACTCAATTCTACCATTACCTGGATATTCAGACTTGTTCCCTCTTTAACTATGAAAATACACATTAAATTCCAATCCATATTTGTTTCATATTTTACTTTCAAAAGTTTGACTTTTTTTTTACAACTATTACAAATAAGGGAGAGTGCATCAGAGATTTCCTATCAAAATTTCTTCCTGCAGACATTAAGGTATATGAAGCACTGAAGATTTATCCCATGGAGACATAACCAGTAAATTGTATAACTTGTCTCATTTTGGTGATAAGTGAACATCGTTCAACAAACACACATACTGCTTTTCATACCTTACCTGGAAAGAGGCTTTATTGAACATAGCTGTAAAATTATTTTTTAAGCTGGATTACTGAATTTGCACAAACATTTCTACAGAATTAAAAAAAAATCAAGCTTTGTCATTTTTTCACTACATTTTGTTGTGCTTTTTATATTAATATTTGCAAATGTTATAATTTAATACTTATATCCCAATTACTTGCATAATCAGTTTTTTTTTTAATCCTGGGGTGTTGAAAGAACATATAATAATAATAATAATATTCTTCTTTAGACAAAAGTCTTTTTAAATGAAGTTAAAAGCTGAGATAATTTAAGGAAAAAGATCTTCAAATTTTCATAACCAACAGGTTTAAGTGAAATTTACAATGCATTGGAAAACTGGCTGGTTAAAGGTATGATTTGTCCTCAGGTAGCTCAAAATCATTTTTACAGGTTTTTGTTTTTTTGTAAAAGTGTTTTTTAATCTTGGTAAAATAATAAAATAATATTTCACAATTTTCACAGAGTCTGACTAAAGGGCAGAGGCATATTACCCTCAGTGTCTAGAATAAAGCCAGATTTTTTCAGGCCCAGTTCCACTGTAGAGTTTGTATGTACTGCAATCACAAACATTTTCTTGTTCCCTCTAAAGCTAGGGCCAATTCTATTTCAAATGGAGGTTAGAGTAAAAAATCACTCCTGTTTTACCATCTTCTGCGCTAAGTATTATCTTAACAACCTTTTGCTCTGGTTGACCCATTTAATAACCTGGAAGAAAAAAGTGTTGCTCCCATGTCTGGTCTCAATGGAAGTTATTTTCTAATGGACAATAAGCCAAAAGGCCATGGCTGTCTAGGAGGTCAAACAACAAATATCTTGTCTGCATGGGCTTACGCAGCAGCTTCGGTCCTTTCTTCTTCAGAAGCGGCTTTGTTGTCTTGCCTGTAATTTGCACATTTAGGCTCTGTAGTTTGTTTATAAAACAGTTTTACACAAACCACTCTTAGCAGTGCAAACTTCTGAGTTGAAAATTATTCAGGCTTGTTTCATTGAAGGCACTTGGTTTCCATGGCAATTTATAAAAGATGATGGTTTGGTTTCTTCGTTGGAACAGATGACTTAGTTTGGGTGTTCAAGTGGCCGCAAGCAAACTCCGATAAGCCTGTGTAATATGTAAGCCCAGGTTTACCATCCTGGATAGTAGTGCATGCAAAAAGAGACAGCATACAGTTATCTAGCTTAGCCATGGGAGGAAAACAAATAATAATAATAAAGGTGGGATGGGGATAAGGTGGGGAGGAAGAAGAATGTTGTAAATAGAATTTCTGAGTTTGGGTTATTTTCAAGGAATGGTAACAACCAAAGGTAAAAGGGCCTACATTTATTTAATTCTCTATGCAAAACCTTCTCAAAAGGAAAATAAATGCCAGCTCTTCACGTACCCTGTTTACAGTGAGGTTTTTGTTGGCAGGCCATTAGGTTTCCATGGTAACAAGCAAACTATTCATGTGAAACAAAACCAGCCATGACTTTGTGCTTTGACAAGGATTTCTATAGCTTTTTTTTTTTTTCTCGAGTTCAACCAGATGACCAGATGACGCTGTAATTTTTTTAGCCACAAAAGCACCTGAAGGTCTCTTCTCTACTCAGGTCAAGATTTTCTTTTATTTGTAGTGCAGAATAAGTTATATTTCCATGATGTCTTTTTATCCCCAGTGCTTAAAAAATTTGTTTTTATTATTTTATTTTGAGTCAGTAGTCAGTGGAGGAATCTTTGGTAGTTTGTTTTTTCAATGTCCATTTACAAAGACTCTTTCCTCATGCCAGTGCCTGGTGAATCTTTTATAGCCTCTGCCAGGGTAAGGTCACCTTCGAGGACTTAAGATAGAGATGAGGACGATAACCGGAAAAAGCCATATATGTACTAAAATTCCAACAGCACCATCAACAGAATCTAAAGACAAGGGAAGTAAATGCCAAGAAATCATTAAAAAGGAGAGTAAGTATTACATGTAGCTATCAATACAACTTCGGTGAACAAATAAAACAATTTTAGTATATGGAAGATATTTTCGGAAAATACTTGTTTTTTGGTTTGTTTTTATTTATCAGCTTCACTTCCAAGATAAGTGAAAAGGAAAATAACTTGAATATATGGTGAGGCATTTGATAAAATTAAAATATTTTCAGATTTTAAATTGATATGCTATGCTACAAAAACCTGTTCAGAAGATATTTATGTGAGTTTGTGGCTGAGCTCAACCTCAGAGTTCTGCTAGCCACATGAAGGCATGCACTCATAGAAAATTCTCAAAAATCTAAAAGGTCAGCTTCATTTTTTCTTTTTTTTAAGCTTTCAGAAATGTTTAAGCTTAAAGACCACTGAAAGAAAAACTACTCTTTATGAAAACCAGGTAGGGATTGTTATGGGTAGAGAAATTAACTACTGCAAACAGTGGATTATACATATCAGGATCATTCTATTATCTATAAATTGGGTAAATAATTTTCTCCTTAGTGTAATTTTTTAAAGTGCTATGAAGTCCATTCTAACTAAAAAATCTCTTTCACCAATCTGCCTTGAGATTCCTACTGTAGCTGGTATTTCGAGTAAAATTCATGTACAGATGATACCTCTTAGAATGTATAGCTTACCTAGGAGGACTAACATAGGCAAACCCAATAATTCATTAACCTGCCTTAAGTTACAAAATGGCTCTCACCTAGGAGCGAGCTGGGTTTTGAAAATAAGAGACAAACAATCTCAGCTTTTGATAGTGTGGCCATAGTACTACATTTACTACCAGAGAGGGGTTGGAAGCCTGAGCAGTTTAGGAAGAGGCCTTTGGCCTCCAAGCTGGTTTGTACTTAGAATTTAACATTAATTTAATATTCCACAAACACTATTCATCAAAATGAATTTAATAAGTTATAGTTAAAGAGATACAAATGTAGCAGAGTATTTTCTCATACTAATGAAAATATTTTTGTTCAATTAGAATTGTTTCCTCTGATTTACAGAGGCTAAATAAAAATACCTCCAATAAGTATAGATATATCTTACTTGAAATAGTCACACTTTTTCTTGGATTTAGTAGCTTAAGAGAATAAAACTGATTATGAAAATGTTCTATTGTATAACAATAAAGTGCCTATGGGTTTTTATAGTCATTTCACTGTGGCTACATTTCTGCTTTCTCCTTTTTGGGGAGTAAATTATGTTCTTTTGCTTTCCTCATTTGGAAAATTCAATTCTATTTATACTAATTTTCAGTGATTTAATTATCAAAATGTAAGATTTCTGTATCAGATGGTAACTATCTTTAATTAATATAGTGTATGTTACTATCACTGATTCATGTTGTGAAATTCAAAAGAAATCCCTTTTTCCTCTGAGAAGAATGCTTGCTTTTCTGTGCATTTGACAAACCAACTTCATTTGGATATAGCTGCTGGTTTTCTAAAGAAAAGTTAGCCAGACACAGGGAGAAACTTTTACTAAAATTGTTACTTGAAATGCTAAGTGTAATGACAAGAAGGTGAAAACTATGAGCAAAATGGCTCATTGTTATGTACAATCTTAGTTTTTGTCTCCTAACAATGTTTAAAAATGGAGTCAATTCAGTTTGTATGAGCAATCACTGGGTAGTTGTACAAATTTGACTTTCAACATCCAGACTGATATAATTTCTCACTAACTATACTCAATTAACAAAGACCCTGATTTGCTCTAGACTTACACAAAGTGGATTTTCATGCTCTTTTTGTAAGTGCAAAATAATTGAGTTATTTGTATGTATTTAGTTTGATTGATACCTCTTTAAATGACCACAAAATTAAAGATTTTAGGTGGGCTTATGAAAATCCTTCAACTAAGAGGAATTTTTCATAAGTATAATTTTAGATTTCTCACCTTCACATGAATAATATAATGAGGATTTTAAGAAACAGCCCAACACGTAATTCTGATGCTTTTTGCATCAGAATTTTTTATTTATAGTTCTTTTACTAAAAATGGATTTTTTGTGAAAAACATACAATTTGAAGATATCATTATACCATAATATTCAAACCAGAATAAAAAGTGAAATCAAATTACTAAACAAGATTGTGATGCAGGTATAAGGAGATTAATTATACCAGAAAAGAATTAGGGTGATCCACTACTTAATATATATACTAAGGCTCTTCACAATATTGAATCTATTAAAATGGTTGGCAAAAGTTAGACCTACAAAATACATTCATAAACTCGGAGGAATAAAAACAGCCATGGCTATATAAATGTGTGCTGAGTATATAGATTAGCCAAATATTTTAATAAAAGTGAAAAAATCCTCTGAAATTAATAATATAAATTAAGAATATTTAAAAATCTTAATTAAAAACCAAAGTGTGCTTGCCTTACATAGACCTAAATCAAAATTACTTTTATTTTAGGTCAAATAACTGAGTTCAAATGCTTACCATTGGATTTAATACTTTGATTTTAAAATATAATTAAAATTTTAAGGTCTCATGCATAGGAAATTTTTAAATAAACTAAAAGTAAACTAGTTTTAACAATTAGACCACATTAGTTTAATTGTCATTACATTACTTTAACATCACACCAACTGATCCAAGAAGAGACACTTACTCTTAGTCGTTAAATCTTGTTTTGCACATTCTCCTTCTGCAATTGATACATCATCAATGGCAATGTCACCTTCTATGCCAGGACCTCGAATACCTTCAAAAATGAGCTACAAATATGAATAAAACAAACCTAAATGTAGGGCTTTGATTTACAGATGAATTTTTATTGAGAAGTCGAGGAGCCAAACCTAAAATTGACAACAATCCTGGCATCATTTATTATTGATGGTCTTCAGAATTCTTACTTGCAAAAAACATAAACTTTCTCAACAAAACCAGTAAGATCTTCATTGTATAGCATAGTTTTCCATATTACAAGCTCTGTGTCAATTTTAAAACAAAACTAAACTTAATTGAATAACAATAAAAGCAGCTACTATTACAAATTGTATCACTTTTTGTTTTCAGAGGTAAAGAAAAGTTTTTCTCTGAAATATTTCTCTGAAATAGATTCCCTCCAATGTTTTCTAAACATATCCCATAACACTGGTTTTCGAGAAATATTTTATGGATTAATGAGTTCCGGGTTCACTGCGTCAGTATTATGTTTAATGAAGCACAGAGCAAGGGTTTACCATCTCTGTAAAACTGTTTGATCTCTTGCAAATACAATGAATAAATTCATCATATTCCCCATATGCTTTGTTTCTAAACCCTTGAAGATATTTATGGGTTTACTTATGTTGAGTGTTTAGCAGCAGACCTTTGAATTTCCAGTATCTAGAACAGTGGTTGGCACTGAGGTAAGACATTAGTGTTGAAAGAATGGAAGAATGAAATCAGTCTCCATTTATTACTAAATTCTAGATACAAGGTCAATATAAGGACAATCAGCAAGTTGTTTTTCTTTTTTTAAAGAAGATGTTGGGGGTAGGAGTTTATTAATTAATTTATTTATTTTTGCTGCGTTGGGTCTTTGTTTCTGTGCGAGGGCTTTCTCTAGTTGTGGCAAGCGGGGGCCACTCTTCATCGCGGTGAGCGGGCCTCTCACTATCGTGGCCTCTCTTGTTGCAGAGTACAGGCTCCAGATGTGCAGGCTCAGTAATTGTGGCTCATGGGCCTAGTTGCTCCACGGCATGTGGGATCCTCCCAGACCAGGGCTTGAACCCGTGTCCCCTGCATTAGGAGGCAGATTCGCAACCACTGCGCCACCAGGGAAGCCCCAACTAGCAAATTTTTATTTCATTTTTATAGAAATGAGAGTCTTCTAAAATTTTGTCTTATCTCACAATTACTCCTTGCTTCCAGTAAAACCTTTTAAATCTTTTGATACTAAAAAATAACCTATGCATGTAGTGATTATATTCCCAGAAAATTTTCTACATACCAAAATGAAATACCTACTTTGTTTTTTCCGCAGAAAAATTAGCCTAATAACTGTTTTCAACATCAAACTAATGTGTGCATTTTAATACAATTTCTAGCCTTATTTCATTGCAACAAATTGGAGTAAAAGTCTGTTTTTATCAATGCCAAAATTTTTGTTTTTCAAAGTATCTTAATATGACTCCTTAAAGACAAATTTGTGATGAATTTAAGAGAACTTACACTACTTTTGTGAAGGCTAACATTGTTCTCTGATATGCTATCATAATTTTATCAATCGAAATATCTAAGTAGTAGAGTAGGGCCATTAGTTACCACCTTTTGTATTGAGTCCTTTCCCCCACTTAAATATGGTCTATAAGAATAAGAATAATTTGCATGATAGGAAAAAATTTGATAAGAGAAAAAGATTTGGGAAGTTTTTATTATTATATTATTATTATATTTAATTTGTGTAGAGAGGGTTTCCTGCTTACCTATGTTGAGATAAGTATGTTAATAGTGTCCAAAATCATTTCTTTGAAAGGTATCCAATTTGTCTTGTCACTGAAGCCAAAATAAAATGGCAAACCAGAGTTAAAATATTTAGAACTAAATTGGCAGTATATGAATTCTCCATCCTCAGATAGAATCAGGAATGAAGCATTAATTTGGCTGCCTGGAAATGATAACTTGCATTTGACTTAGGGTGGTGTTTTGGAAGGTATCTGGGTAGTAGCTACACAGCCCTCAGAAGACTATTGAAATTGCAAGAGAGAAGATTAAAAAAAACAAATGAATGGTATAAAAATTCAAGAGCACTGAATTTGGAAAAGGAGAAGTCATTTTAATGGCTGCAGAATAGTCCATGTTATGGATGCAACAAAATTTATTTAACCAGCATGTATTGTTATTGTTAGACATTAAAATTATTTTCAGTTATTCTGAACAAGGCTGAGATGAACAAGGCTGAATTTCATATGATTATTATACACAATTATTATATGGTTCTTTAGGGTCATTATAAACTGCCCCTATCAGCAGTCTATCTGTGAGAAGGCATTGCCTTTTTCCTAACCATGGGTTTTTAAGTATTTGGGGTTTTTTTTCCCTTTTTTTGACATGTGCTGCTTACCTGGTAGAGAATCAATGTTAAGAGTAAATCAATAGTATTCCCACCCCCTTCTTAGTTTCAGTTATGTGATGCTGAGTCTTCTCTCCTGAAGATAACAACATGAATGGAATGTTATCTTGGAGAAAGTCAGAACTCAAAGATTCATGCTATAAGAGTCTGATTCCACAAAATCAAATATTTTCCACTTTGCCCCCAAGACTAATACTTTACTGAATGAAAGTGGATGGCTATCATCACAAATTTTTCTTTTAGCAGTTCTTTTAAAGGACTGAATGGAAGAAAATGTAGATTTCTCCCTCCCAGTCAAGTTTAATTCTGGAGGGAAGCAGGAATAAAAATGTATTAGAAAAATTTTGTATGGTGAAGAGGAAACCTCCTCAAGCACCAAGAGTTTTAATTTTAAGAGGTGGAGTAGAAAGAGAAAGGGAGTAAACACTGCTTGTAGAACAGAATTCAGGGTTTGTAATGTGGCTATGGCAAAGATAAGAGGATTGCATTCCAGTATGATTTGTGTGGGAAGTGAGATATTGGTGAAAAGGCTAATACAGGTAGGTTAGAATGTTCTGCACCTGCTCACACTTGAAATCTAAACAGATGAAGCTGAAGTCATAATCCTTGCATTGGGAAGGATGCTGGAGGAACACGCTTGAGAGACATGGATTTTTCCATCTTAGGTATGTAGAGGAGAGTAGATAATACAATTATCCACAGTTTTTCTTATTTAAAGTACACAGTTATTTTCACTTAAAAAGTTGCTGTTACCTGGAGATGTGTCAATATAAAATAATGGCATTATTTTAAAAATCAAAATTAAAATGTCTAAATCATCAAAATCATTCCTGAACTTTTCAAAGCTTCTTTCCCTGGAATGATCTTGCCATTGCTCAAAGGATTTCAAAACTTCTGTTACTGACTTTAAAGTATTAAACACTCCTACTTTTCCTATTAATTTTCTTTTTCTTTTCTTCTTTCTGCCTCGCTGTGCAGCTCGATCAAAAACCCAAGGTTGAACCTAGGCTTGTGCTAAAAACAAAAGTCTTGAAGCAGCGAGGTTGTGAAGGATGTTGCCACCCTTCTTTTGTGGTCAGATTGAGAGGGAGTGTTGGGGAGACTTTGGTGGTAAACATCAGAGAGTAGATTGACTGATAGAATTTAATATGTGTGCTGCCTGCCTACTGGCAACATGTTGACCACAAATGTGTAGTTGGCTGAACAGCAGAAATACAAATCAACAAAAGTTGAATTGTCATATGTACAGAGGGCTGCCTCTATCTAGAACATTCCTTTATATGAATACTTCATCCCTCAGTGATCCTGATGAAGTGTTATAGTAATAAAAGCTGACTGATCTGTAAATCTATTATTTACATTTATCTGCATAACTATAGATAATACAGTTTGTCACTGAATAAAGCAATTTGATTACTTTCCAAGTGTAGCAGTGTTTTAGTTATTGTGTGGAAATAAATCAGAGAATTAGTAGTAGTTATTACTGGGATGATAAAAATAACTTTTTACAATCAAACTCTTGACACAGTTATATAATTGGTACTTTTAATATATATTTGAAATCTTGTGATGATAAGAAATCCAATCCAATAGGCTAGAGAAATACCATAGTCTTCCTCAGGGTCCTATTTGAACATGATGAAAGAAAAAGGTACTGTGTAGTTGTTGGCTTGTTTCCTTTTAATTTCCATAGCAGCTTTGTTATTGGGAAGTATAGATTGTTTTTAAACTCATTTGACTCTCACAAAGAAATATTTATTGCCTTGTTCTGTTTATGCTCTGAACTCCAACTAGAAGTATTATAACACGATTTTATAGATTCTAATAGACTTATAAACGGCTTCGAGATGAAGACCTAGAGGGATATTTTCTCCTTATATTGTTTTTGACTATGAGATAGGTAACAGAAATAAAATGCATAGGTATTAAATTTAAATAATGTACCTTGGCCAAACTTTCAAGTGCTTTTAAAATAAATCCTTGGTGACAAACATCTTTTTTTCTCAAATACAAAGATGAGAAACTATAACAGTCCATTATAATATGATGTATCTCAACTTGGAAGATGTGATCTGTATGCAATGAAAAAAGTCTGAATTACATTCACTCAGAGAAGAAATGCTCTCTAGTTTAATAGATTAAATATGTCATATTTTAATGAAGTACCATCATGATTCTGACTACTATTACATTACAAGGATAAGACTATGTTCTTTTCCTCTTCAATACTTCTGAAATGCATTTGGCTTAATTGCCTTGAAGACGGAATTAATGGCATCTAGATTCTCGGGGAGAAAATGTTGACTTTTAGGTCTCCTAAAAAGAGGGTTCAAATTGTGCAAAACCTGTTCTTCACACATAATCACACTGATCTTACTTAAAATGGTTTCCCTTAACTGAAACAAGTTTAAAATTGTAACGTTTTCACAGTGTGTGCCTGCAATTCAGCAAACTTAATATGCAAGAAATACTGCATGATCAGAAAATTAATTCCTGGTGGGTAAATGCAAGTGGGAGTTTAAAAAATGTATGTGACTTTCTGTATTAGAATTACACTACACAAAATTATTTCAATTCATCGATTGACAGTTTCTTACATTTATTTATAATGCTTTAAAACATGTAGATATAGATGTCAATATATAGGGAGATACAGATGATGCTGTAAAAGCTTATGTTCAAATATAATTTCTCAGAAAGGGAGGAAGAGCTACATGTAGCACTAATGAGTAAAAGTAAATGGGGAGTCAAAGACTACAACGCACTTCTGATGATGACTTCAACATTAATGGTGCCTCTGCAAATGTTTTCTTTCTGACGAGAGACATCGCTTCTGATCATTACTGCTAAGGCAAAGCCAAAGCCTTGGAATGCAGTTTGAAAACTGACAGTGTACATCACTTGGAAAAATCTTAGGATGTGAATAAATTTGAAAATAGCTATTAACATTAATAATTTTGCCTTTATTTTATTACTGGTTCAGCAAATAATTAAACTATCTTTTTTTTCCCCCTCTTACCTGCAAAGAGCAGAACTATCATTAACCAGTACAGAAGAGATTTGAAGAGAGGTAACGTAATAAACCAGGTGAGTAGCCTAAGCTTTTTCTCTGGAGACACTATATAAATATTAACAATGAGTTTAAATTCACAAGACTCTGCCAGTCCAACTTGCTGGATAAATGTCAGTTGGTTGTTAAAGCTTCTAATCTGAAATAATAACATGAGATTTTGACTGTTGGCAAAAACAGAAAGAACTAGATCTCATTGTGAATTGCAATTAGAAAATGTTTTCAATAGTTACTTCAGGAGCCATCTTCATGTCTATAATTGCTCCAGAATTTGGCTTAGAATGTCAGATATGTATCTATATGAGCATGTAATGTCTACTAAGGAGGATGATATTTTCTGTATTATTATTATTCATAGAAATATATATAGGCAGCATGATGTAATGAGAGCATTATAATCTATTTTCCAATCCTTATTTAATGTTAAGGATTTGTGTGATTTAAGATAAATTGTCTCAAAACATACTTTCAAATCTCTAAATGAGGATATAAGAAGATCTCCAGAATTCTTTTCGCCTATACCTAAGAAAATGTAAAAACAGTATTATAATGTCTCTATACTTTTCCCTCACAAAACGTTTGGAATGTACTGTGAAAGAAGTAAAGCATTTAAAACAATAATTAAATATTTTCCTTGGTGTAGGATATAAAATAAAAGTGACATTCTAAAACTAACACTATATTAATTTTACTTTTTTGGAAACTTCTTCCCTAATCCTTCTGAATCCAGCTAAATATATTTTCCTCATAAGCACCGATCATGCTAAATTAATTCTAGAAAAAGAGCCCCAAAAGAAATTTCAGTAGGAGAAAACTTCTATTTGCCTGAAAAAGTACTACACAATAATTTGATTTTCAGCTAAGCAAACTAATTGGACACACTTAGACAAAGAACTTTGCAAGTGGTTGTTTTTTCAAAGGGTTTATGGATCAAACTAATTCGAAGGCATACAACTCCAAACAAAACATAAAACGTGTCAATGTAACAGAGTCTCAAAATCACTTTTATTTCATTTAAAATTCCGAGAGGTAAGAGATAACCTTTCCACTTGAATTAAAGACATCCTAGGATGCCACAAATCTACATTTGAATAACATTAAAACTTCTCACAACTTAATCTGTACAGTAATATATTCCATACTTTTCTTTGCCATGCTTTTCTGGTAGGCATCACATACCAAAGCAAGATTCTTGAAAAGCTTGATAGTTTATAAATGACTTTTGAGGAAAAAAATACTTTGTCTGAAAAAAGTTGAAAACAACAAGAAACTTGAAAACAAAATTAAATTTAAAAAATGGGGTAGGATGGTGCAGTTGCATTTCCTTGAACAATCAAGATTTATGAAATGAAAGTCCTTAGCCAATAGACCTAGAAATATCTCAGAGAAATAAGAACCTAGAGATCCAATATAAAAATATGGTTTTATTTATCTTCATTTCCCATTGGTATTTCAATAGTTTAGAAATTCATTGATTCAAAACCTTCAGTTTTTGATTGGCTTCCAGCCAGGATAGAGTAACAGAAACCAGATTTATCTTCCCAAATGAAACAACCAAATAACTGGACAAAGTATATGAAAGAATGGTATTCAGGACACTAGACATCAGGTAATGAAGAACAGTGAACCCTGAGTGATAGAAATCAAACAAGGTTTGCCTTATGACTGCCCTATACAGAATTTATAGACTATGGTGAAAGCAGAACAAAGGTAGAGCCTGGTAGAAAATGTGGGTTGAGGAGATAGAGCTGACAGTCCAAGGAATCCAAGGCAGCTAGAGTATGCAGGGTAGAATACCAGCCAAGAAAGAATTGCAGAGAAAGAGACATCTGCAGAGGGTACCCCTCAAGTATTCAGCAGAGTCCTGATCAGGCCTTGAATGTGAGGAAACTGCCTAAGACCTGGGAAAGACCCAGGGGGATGCATTTAATGTAACAGTGCCCAGCTAACCAGAACTTGGGAAACCTCATAATTCATGAGGAATTTGTGTAGAGTACTCAGAAGACTTTTGCCTCAGTATTGAGAAATAATCAATCTGATATCAAACACTGTTCTAGTCTCATGTAACAAATCTTAAAAGCAGGAACAAAAATTATCAAGCTGTTTCCAAGTAGCTAAACTGCATCACAAATAAGCTCAAGAAAAAAGAAACACAAAAGTACCCAGCAACTATGAAGGTAAAATTTACAACGTCTGACACCCAGTCAGACTACCAGACATGTAAAGGAGCAGGAAAATAATGACTTGTAAAGATGAGAAAACATCCATTAATCAAAACCAACCAAGAACTGGCACAGATGATATCGTTAGCAGACAATGACATTAGACAGTTATTATAATTGGATTTAATAGGTTCAAAACATTAACTTAAGACATGAAATGTATTTTTAAAAAAGACTCAAATTGAACTTACAGAGATGGAAAGTATAATGGCTGAGATGAAAAATACACTGAGTAGGACTGAAAGCACATTAGACATTGCAAAAGAAATGATTAGTGAATGTGAAGACAGTAGGTTATTCTATAAATTGTGAATAGTGAAATAATTTTAGATAAGATGGTGGTTTTCCTGATTTCCTTATTACCTTATGCAAATTTCTTAAGAGTGGGCACTCTCTGTAATGACCAGTCTATTGGACTTGATCTCCTTTCCAATTTGAGAATCACAGTCTTTAAATTCTGCAAGCACCAAACTTTCCTGGATCTCCTTCCTTATAACTCTAAAAAATACTACTTAGGATCAAGCTCCCTTTCCACAGTTCATGTTAATGATTGGTTAGTGTCCTGTGTGGTTCCACTGTCTTTAATCACTGTTCACATATGTACACTTTTCCTTGGAAATATCAACCACTCCCAGAGTGTTAGGCAGCACATACAGCCTAATGTCCTACAAAAATGTTTGTCCCCAAAGCTTCAGAAAAACATATGCAATAACCTTCTGCACATCTTTAAGAGGATATTCCACAGGCATTTTATATTAACATGTCCAAAATAGAAGTAACCATAATCATCCCTGAAGTTTGTCCCTTTTCCTCTTTTTGTTATTTAAGGTAATGGATAAAGTAACAGACATTACTCAAGACACTCCAGATAGAAGCTTCTTTGGTCATTCATGGCTACTTCCCAAATTTCCAACATAAAAATGTTCTGCTAGTTTTTATACCTAAGTATATCTTGAAACCATCCTCTTTTCTTTATACCACTTCCCTAGTTTGTCCTTTCAATATCCTTTATGTGGATTTTACGACAGTGTTCTAACTGGTTTGCTGGCCCGATTTTATCTCCTTGAATCATCTTCCATACAACAACCTAAGTGATGCACCATGTCATCCCCTGCGTAAAATCTTTCCATAACTCCCCAGTGTCTATGCTCTTGAGGTTCCTTAACCTCATCTCACATCAGTCTTTGATTTATTTTTGTGTACCAAATTCCAGATAAATGTCTCTCTGTTTCTCTGACAAATCCTGTGATGTATGACCTCCATGTCTTGGTTTACTCTGAACTCTGCTGCAATATTAATATTAGAACTTTTTCTACTTTGCGATCCCTCTCTTCAGGTTTCACCCCATATAACAGGCTTCTCTTGACTCTCCTCTATACTTTTCTTGTTGACTAGGTGTGCTCATAGAAACTTGTGCATATTTCTATTACTGCAATTATTAAAGTATGTGATGTATGTGTTTAGATGTGTATTTCCACCAATCTGAGGTAAACAATCACTATGAAATCTTCATGTCTAGCAATGTGCCTGGCACACAGTAGTAGCTCAATAAGTATTTATGGTACTGTTGTCTGTGACAATAAATGATTGTCTTGAAGGTACTCAATAAATATTTACTAAATTGATATCTATGGCAATAAAGGATTATCCTGAAGGAAACAATATAACTAGTCCCTTAAATACTTTATATGTATTTGATTTAATAATTTTGTGTTGGTAAGGCAGTGACATAGGAAGCAAAAATATGTCTAGAAGAACATCATTTTTTTTAGAAAGAAAGGTTCTTTGATGCCTATAGAGGTATGTACATTTTTATATTAAGGTTACTTTTATCAGTAATGCTTTGGAGTTCTGTCTTCCCAGTTTGATTTGGTTTAATGATATGTTGCTTTAGATTCAACTTTTTAATTCTCTCTTCTTATTTTTTTTTATTCTCTATTCAACTTATTTTATTCTTTTTTTATTCAACTATTTTATTCTTCATAGAAACAAAATAATTACTAGGATCTATGAATTGAGTTGCTTTTATGTGTTTGTAGATAATCAGCTAGGACTTACTCCATTTTTCTTTACCAGAGTGAAGAACTGAATGCATTTTTATCATCCTGGTTAGTTTTAGAAGTGTATTTCTAAATCAGTCATTAGAATTTTATAGATTAAGTTACAAGAAGAGAGCATTCCACCAATTGAAAATTGGCATAATTGAAGCTCTCTGAATTTCTATACCCTTACTAAATGCCATGAAATGCAATTAAGAAATACCCAGTAGAAAAACATACTAAGCCAGAGTATATAAAATACATATATAAAGTTACTAAAATCACTAAAACCACATTATTTTCTCCACTAAAATAGTTTATGAAAAAATTTTTCTAGCCATGATGACCATTGCTATAATCATTAAAATTTTTATTATATATTTGCAGCTAATTCTCTTAATCCTATCTAAGCCTTTCTTCTTTTCTATATAAAAACAAATAAAAGTAACTTGTTTAAAGTTCTCTAACTTTGATAATCAAAGTAATAAATTACTAAAATGACATTACCTCAAAGAGACACATTTTGCTAAAGTATACAAAATTCCATCAGGTAAAATTCAAACAGATTAATTGAGAATTGATTATCCAGCTTCCTTTATTATAAGAATCTATGTTGTTTGTCTTTAAGGAAAAAAATACACACATATGATTTTGTAGAAACAAATTACATTTTCTCGAGGCAAATCACTTGAATTCGGATAGACAATTATTCAAATATATTACTTGGTAGATGTTAATTAATAAAAGAAAAGGACATTTTCTCTTTATAAAACAACTTTTAGAACTAAAGGGAAACTTAATCATGTGATTTTTGTGATGCTCATGTCAGAATTTTTGCATACTCATTCTAATTTTGGTCAAGATCTGCCTTTAACATTATGTTCAAGAGCAAAAATATATCCGCAGACATGATTGTTCTTTTCTTACCTGAAATGAAGTAATTGGATATATATTAACATGTGCCTCATTCCATCGTTGTCCTTTATTCCCACTTGAGGACCACAGTGGATTCTCTATCGTTGTCTGCCCTTTCAAACGTAGATAAACATTTAAAACACCTAAAAATAACAATGAAATTTTATTTTGTATATTTGGTTTGGCTTCATGTTTGTTTCTTCTTGACTGAACACTTGTAAATTATTAAAAATGAAATTTCACAGAACACTCCAGTGTCTCCTCTTGTCTTTCCCTCTCATTTCCAATCTTGCTCTTAGGATGCTTGGCATATGTAGCAGGTCTCCAGAAATGATTACATCTTAATCCCTAGAACCTGGGAATGTTATCTTATATGGCAAAAGAGACTTAACAGATGTGATTAAATTAAGAATTTTGAGATGGGAAGATTATTCCAGATAACCTGAGTGGGTCCTAAATATTATCACATATATCTTTCTTTCTAAGTGGAGGGAGAAGGAGATTTGATACAGGAGAGAAGGTCATGTGAAAGACAGATAAGATGTAACACTGCTGGTTTTGAAAATGAAGTGAGGAGACACAAGCTGAATACAGTTAGTCTCTAGAAGATAGAAAAGACAAGTAGACAGATTCTCCCCTAGAGGCTTCATAAGGGAGCAGCCCTGCTGACATCTTTGTTTTTGTTTTGTTTTTTAATTAATTTTTATTGGCGTATAGTTGCTTTATAATGTTGTGTTAGTTTCTACTGTACAGCAAAATGAATCAGCTATACATATACATATATTCCCTTTTTTTTGGACTTCCTTCCTATTTAGGTCACCACAGTACACTAACTAGAGTTCCCTGTGCTATACAGTATGTTCTCATTAGTTGTCTATTTTATACATAGTATCAATAGTGTATATATGTCAATGCCAATCTACCAATTCCTCCACCACCCCTATTTCCCCCTTGGTATCCATTCATCTGTTCTCTATTTCTGCTTTGCAAATAAGATCATCTATACCATATTTCTAGATTCCACATATATGAGTTAATATATATTTGTTTTTCTCTTTCTGACTTACTTCACTCTGTATGACACTCTCTAGGTCCATCCACATCTCTACAAATGACATAATTTGGTTTCTTCTTATGGCTCAGTAATAGACCATTGTATATATGCACCACATCTTCTTTATCCATTCCTCTGTCAATAGACATTTAGGTAGCTTGCATGTCCTGGCTATTGTAAATAGTGCTGCTATGAATACTGGGGTGCATGTGTCTTTTTGAATTATGGTTTTCTCTGGGTATATTCCCAGGAGTGGGATTGTTGGGTCATATGGTACTTCTATTTTTAGATTCTTAAGGAACCTCCATACTGTTTTCCATAGTGGCTGTATCAAGTTACATTCCCACCAACAGTGCATGAGTGTTCCCTCAGAAGACTGAGGCAAAAGTCTTCTGAGTACTCAACCCTCAGAATGGGAGAAAGTATTTTCAAATGAAGCAACTGACAAAGGATTAAACTCCAAAATTTACAAGCAGCTCATGCAGCTCAATATCAAAAAAACAAACAGCCCAATCCAAAAATGGGCAGAAGATCTCCCATTCTGAGGGTTGTCTTTTCGTCTCATTTATGGTTTCCTTTGCTGTGCAAAAGCTTTTAAGTTTCATTAGGTCCCATTTGTTTATTTTTGTTTTTATTTCCATTCCTCTAGGAGGTGGGTCAAAAAGGATCTTGCTGTTATTTATGTCATAGAGCATTCTGCCTATGTTTTCCTCTAAGAGTTTTATAGTGTCTGGACTTACATTTAGGTCTTTAATCCATTTTGAGCTTATTTTTGTGTATGGTATTAAGGAGTGTTATAATTTCATTCTTTTACATGTAGCTGTCCAGCTTTCTCAGCACCACTTATTGAAGAGGCTGTCTTTTCTCCATTGTATATTCTTGCCTTCTTTATCAAAAATAAGGTGACCATATATGCGTGGGTTTGTCTCTGGGCTTTCTATCCTGTACCATTGATCTATATTTCTGTTTTTGTGCCAATGTCATACTATCTTGATTACTGTAGCTTTGTAGTATAGTATGAAGTCAGGGAGCCTGATTCCTCAAGCTTTATTTTTCTTTCTCAAGACTGCTTTGGCTATTCGGGGTCTTTTGTGTTTCCATACAAATTGTGAAATTTTTTGTTCTAGTTCTCTGAAAAATGCCACGTAATTTGATAGGGGTTGCACTGAATCTATATATTGCTTTGGGTAGTAGAGTAATTTTCACAATATTGATTCGTCCAATCCAAGAACATGGTATATTTCTCCATCTGTTTGTGTCATCTTTGATTTCTTTCATCAGTATCTTATAGTTTTCTCCATACAGGTCTTTTGCCTCCTCTAGGTAGGTTTATTCCTAGATATTTTATTCTTTTTGTTGAAATGGTAAATCGTACTATTTCCTTAATTTCTCTTTCTGATCTTTCATTGTTAGTATAGGAATGAAAGAGATTTTTGTGCATTAATTTCATATCCTGCAACCTTACCAAATTCACTGATTAGTTTTAGTAGTTTTCTGGTAGCATCTTTGGGATTCTCTATGTATAGTATCATGTCATCTGCAAAGAGTGACAGTTTTACTTCTTCTTTTCCAATTTGTATTCCTTTTATTTCTTTTTCTTCTCTGATTGCCATGCCTAAGACTTCCAAAACTATACTGAATAATAGTGGCGAGAGGTGACACCCTTGTCTTCTTCCTGATCTTAGAGGACATGCTTTCAGTTTTTCACCATTGAGAATGTCTGCTGTGCATTTGTCATAATGGCTTTTATTATGTTGAGGTAGGTTTGCTCTTTGACCACTTTTTGGAGAGTTTTTATCATAAATGTATCCTGAAATTTGTCAAAAGCTTTTTCTGCATCTATTGAGATGATCTTATGGTTTTTATGCTTCAATTTGTTAATATGGTTTATCACATTGATTGATTTGCATATGTTGAAGAATCCTTGCAACCTTAGAATAAATTCCACTTGATCATGGGGTATGATCCTTTTAATGTGTTGTTGGATTTGGTTTGATAGTATTTTGTTGAGAATTTGTGTGTGTATGTTCATCAGTGATATTGGGCTGTAATTTTCATTCTTTGTAATATATTTGTCTGGTTTTGGCATCATGGTGATGGTGGTCTTGTAGAACAAGTTTGTGAGTGTTCCTCCCCCTGTAATTTTTTGGAAGAGCTTGAGAAGGAAGGTGTCAGCTCTTCTCTAAATGTTTGATAGAATTCACCTGTGAAGCCATCTGTCCTGGACTTCTGTTTGCTGGAAGATTTTTAATCACGGTTTCAATTTCATTACTTGTGATTATTTTTTTTTAATTTTCTATTTCTTCCTGGTTCAGTCGTGGAAGTTTGTACTTTTCTAAGAATTTGTCTATTTCTTCCAGGTTGTCCATTTTACTGGCATATAATTGCTTGTAGTAGTCACTTATGATCCTTTGTATTTCTGTGGTGTCAGTTGTAAATTCTCCTTTTTCATTTCTAATTTTATTGACTTAAGTCCTCTCCCTTTTTTTCTTAATGAGTCTGGCTAAAGGTTTTTCAATTTTGTTTATCTGCTCAGAGAACCAGCTATTGGTTGTATTGATCTTTGTTATTGTTTTCTTTGTTTCTATTTCATTTATTTCTGCTCTGCTTTTTATGATTTCTTTCCTTCTACTAACTTTGTGTTTTGTTTGTTCTTTCTGCAGTTGCGTTAGGTGTAATGTTAGGTTGTTTATTTGAGGTTTTTCTTGTTTCTTGAGGTAGGATTTTATTGTTATAAACTTCCCTCTTAGAACTGCTTTTGCTGCATCCCATAGGTTTTGGGTTGTCGTGTTTTCATTGTCATTGTTTCTAGGAATTTTTTAATTTCCTCTTTGATTTTGTCAGTGATTTCCTGGTTATTTAGTTGTGTACTGTTTAGCCTCCATGTGTTTGTATTTTTTACAGTTTTTATTTTCCTGTAATTGATTTCTAATCTCATAGCGTTGTGGTCGGAAAAGATGCCTGGTATGATTTGTTTTCTTAAATTTAGCAAGGCTTGATTTGTGACCCAAGATGTGATCTATCCTAGAGAATGTTCTGTGAGCACTTGAGAAGTATGCGTATTCTGCTGCTTTTGGTGGAATGTCCTATAACTATCAATCAAGTTTATTTAGTCTATTGTGTCATTTAAAGATTGTGTTTCCTTATTTATTTTCTGTCTGCTTTATCTGTCCATTTGTGTAAGTGGTGTGCTAAAGTCCCCCCTATTATTGTGTTACTGTCAATTTCCCCTTTTATGGCTATTAGCATTTGCCTTAGGTATTGAGGTGTTCCTATGTTGGGTGCATAAGTATTTATAATTGTTATATCTTCTTCTTGGACTGATCCTTTGATCATTATGTAGTGTGTCCTTCTTGTCTCTTGTAATAGTCTTTATATTAAAGTCTGTCTTATCTGATATGCATATGAAATGAAAAATAAACTAGACGGAATCGAATAACTGAGGCAGAAGAACAGATAAGTGAGCTGGTAGAGACAATGATGGAAATAACTGCCAAGGAGCAGAATAAAGAATAAAGAATTAAAAGAAATGAGGACAGTCTCAAAGACCTCTGGGACAACATTAAACACACCAACGTTCAAATTATATGCATTCGGGCTTCCGTGGTGGCGCAGTGGTTGAGAGTCCGCATACCGATGCAGGGGACACGAGTTCATGCCCCAGTCTGGGAGGATCCCACATGCCGTGGAGCAGCTGGGCCTGTGAGCCATGGCAGCTGAGCCTGCGCATCTGGAGCCTGTGCTCCACCACGGGAGAGGCCACAACAGTGAGAGGCCCGCATACCACAAAAAAAAAAAAAAAAAATTATATGCATCACAGAAGAAGAAGAGAAAGGGAAAGGGCCTGAGAAATATTTGAAGAGATTATAGTAAGAGGGAAGATTATTCTAAGAGGGAAGTTTATAGGAATACAATCCTACCTTAAGAAACAGGAAACCTCTCGAATAAACAACCTAACCTTGCACCTAAAGCAATTAGAGAAAGAAGAACAAAAAAACCCCGAAGTTAGCAGAAGGAAAGAAATCATAAAGATCAGATCAGAAATAAATGAAAAAGAAATGAAGGAAATGATAGCAAAGATCAATAAAATTAAAAGCTGGTTCTTTGAGAAGATAAACAAAATTGATAAACCATTAACCAGACTCATCAAGAAAAAAAGGGAGAAGACTCAGATCAATAGGATTAGAAATGAAAAAGGAGAAGTAACAACTGACACTGAAGAAATACAAAAGATCATGAGAGATTACTACAAGCAACTCTATGCCAATAAAATGGACAACCTGGAAGAAATGGACAAATTCTTAGAAATGCACAACCTGCCAAGACTGAATCAGGAAGAAATAGAAAATATGAACAGACCAATCACAAGCACTGAAATTGAAACTGTGATTAAAAATCTTCCAACAAAGGGCTTCCCTGGTGGTGCGGTGGTTGAGAGTCCGCCTGCCGATGCAGGGGACATGGGTTCATGCCCTAGTCCGGGAGGATCCCACATGCCGCAGAGTGGCTGAGCCTGTGAGCCATGACCACTGAGCCTGCACGTCCGGAGCCTGTGCTCCACAACGGGAGAGGCCACAGTGATGAGAGGCCGCATATCGCAAAAAAAAAAACAAAAAAACCTTCCAACAAACGAAAGCCCAGGACCAGATGGTTTCACAGGCGAATTCTATCAAACATTTAGAGAAGAGCTAACACCTATCCTTCTCAAACTCTTTCAAAATATAGCAGAGAGAGGAACACTCCCAAACTCATTCTACATGCCACCATCACCCTGATACCAAAACCAGACAAAGATGTCACAAAGAACGAACTCTACAGGCCAATATCACTGATGAACATAGATGCAAACATCCTCAACAAAATAGTAGCAAACAGAATCCAACAGCACATTAAAAGGATCATATACCATGATCAAGTGGGGTTTATTCCAGGAACACAAGGATTCTTAAATATATGCAAATCAATCGTGAAATACACCATATTAACAAATTGAAGGAGAAAAACCATATGATCATCTCAACAGATGCAGAGAAAGCTTTTGACAAATTCAACACCCATTTATGATAAAAACCCTGCAGAAAGTAGGAACAGATGGAACTTTCCTCAACATAATAAAGGCCACATATGACAAACCCACAGCCAACATCATCCTCAATGGTGAAAAACTGAAAGCATTTCCACTAGGATCAGGAACAAGACAAGCCTGCCCACTCTCACCACTCTTATTCAACATAGTTTTGGAAGTTTTAGCCACAGCAATCAGAGAAGAAAGGGAAATAAAAGGAATCCAAATCGGAAAAGCAGAAGTAAAGCTGTCACTGTTTGCAGGTGGAATGATACTATACATAGAGAATCTTAAAGATGCTACCAGGAAACTACTAGAGCTAATCAATGAATTTGGTAAAGTAGCAGGATACAAAATTAATGCAAAGAAATCTCTGGCATTCCTATACACTAATGATGAAAAATCTGAAAATGAAATTAAGAAAACACTCCCATTTACCATTGCAACAAAAAGAATAAAATATCTAGGAAGAAACCTACCTAAGGAGACAAAAGACCTGTATGCAGAAAATTATAAGACACTGATGAAAGAAATTAAAGATGATACAAATAGATGGAGAGATATAGCATGTTCTTGGATTGAAAGAATCAACATTCTGAAAATGACTCTACTCCCCAAAGCAATCTACAGATTCAATGCAATCCCTATCAAACTACCACTGGCATTTTTCACAGAACTAGAACAAAAAATTTCATGATTTGTATGGAAACACAAAAGACCCCGAATAGCCAAAGCAATCTTGAGAACGAAAAACGGAGCTGGAGGAATCAGGCTGCCTGACTTCACACTATACTACAAAGCTACAGTAATCAAGACAGTATGGTAGTGGCACAAAAACAGAAATATAGATAAATGAAATAGGATTGAAAGCTCAGAGATAAACGCACGCACATATGGTCACCTTATCTTTGATAAAGGAGGCAGGAATGTACAGTGGAGAAAAGACAGCCTCTTCAATAAGTGGTGCTGTGGAAACTGGACAGCTACATGTAAATGTATGAGATTAGGACACTCCTTAACACCATACACAAAAATAAGCTCAAAATGGATTAAAGACCTAAATGTAAGGCCAGAAACTATCAATCTCTTAGAGGAAAACATAGGCAGAACGCTCTACAACATAAATAACAGCACGATCCTTTTTGACCCACCTCCTAGGGAAATGGAAATAAAAACAAAAATAGACAAACGGGACCTAATGTAACTTAAAAGCTTTTGCACAGCAAAGGAAATCATAAACAAGACGAAAGGACAACCCTCAAAATGGGAGAAAATATTTGCAAATGAAGCAACCAACACAGGATTAATCTGCAAAATTTACAAGTAGCTCATGCGGCTCAATCACAAATAAACAAACAACCCAGTCCAAAAATGGGCAGAAGACTTAAATAGACATTTCTCTAAAGAAGATATACAGATTGCCAACAAACACATGAAAGAATGCTCAACATCATTAATCATTAGAAAAATGCAAATCAAAACTACAATGAGATATCATCTCACACCAGTCAGAATGGCCATCATCAAAAAATCTAGAAACAATAAATGCTGGAGAGGGTGTGGAGAAAAGGGAACACTCTTGCATTGCTGGTGGGAATGTGAATTGGTACAGTCACTATGGAGAACAGTATGGAGGTTCCTTAAAAAACTACAAATAGAACTACCATATGACCCAGGAATCCCACTACTGGGCACATACCCTGAGAAAACCATAATTCAAAAAGAGTCATGTATCAAAATGTTCATTGCAGCTCTATTTACAAAAGCCAGGACATGGAAGCAACCGAAGTGTCCATCGACAGATGAATGGATAAAGAAGATGTGGCACATATATACAATGGAATATTACTCAGCCATAAAAAGAAACGAAATTGAGTTATTTGTAGTGAGGTGGATGGACCTAGAGTCTGTCATACAGAGTGAAGTAAGTCAGAAGAGAAAGACAAATACTGTATGCTAACACATATATATGGAATCTAAGAAAAAAGAAATGTCATGAAGAACCTAGAGGTAAGACCAGAATAAAGACACAGACCTACTAGAGAATCGACTTGAGGGTATGGGGAGGGGGAAGTGTAAGTGACAAAGTGAGAGAGTGGCATGGACATATATACACTACCGAACATAAAATAGATAGCTAGTGGGAAGCAGCCGCATAGCACAGGGAGATCAGCTCAGTGCTTTGTGATCACCTAGAGGGGTGGGACAGGGAGGGTGGGAGGGTTGGAGATGCAAGAGGGAAGAGATATGGGAACATATGTATATGTATTACTGATTCACTTTGTTATAAAGCAGAAACTAACACACCATTGTAAAGGAATTATACTCCAATAAAGATGTTAAAAATAATAAATAAATAAATTGCATTAAACATTAAATAAAGTGATAATACTTTTTTGATCCTGTTGTCATTGGATGAACAAAGCATTATGTAGCATATACCTTTCAGAAATTATTTGAAGAAATAGCCTGTGTGGGAATTAAATAGGCAAGGACTGCTTGCCTATTCCATGGCCTACCTCTACTATAACCTCTAGCTGTATCAGCGGTAACTGATTGAGTTGAGCTGTAATAATTTCTACTGACTTCTATTTAAACTGTATTGCTTTTTCAGAAAGGAAAGTATCAGTTATCTTTTTATTTTTATTTTATTTTATTTTTTGTATTTCTTAAATGTATCACCTTAGCTTCTTAACCTAGTAGAAGTCCTTCAATAGCTTGCATGTAAAAAAATGAAGCCTGCTCCCTCTAAGATACCAATTCAGTTCAAGTTGTTCCATACATTAAAAAATTATCAATGGATACTTCAGTAAATGTGAGGTGCTAATGTAAATAGATGGCAGTGAATGAATTACCATTTTATATGGAAGTCTTATTTCTCTTGGGTAGCATGGCCTGTTATTTTGATTAAAGTGACGGGAATCAATCCTGTCACCAAATCAGTACATGGAAATTTCTTTTAAATGTTAATAAAATGATTATACACTTTTTAGACTTATCCATTTTAATTAGGCTAACAAAGCAATGTTTACTATGTGTCTTTCAGAATTTTCTTAAAGTAATAAATACATACTTTTGAAATAAAACACATTAATATATATGACTTACCATTACTATATCAATAATGGTAGATTACTATATCTATACTGAATGTATTTTATCTCAGAGAATATGCTTTGCTGTGATCATGTTTACTTTTTCTTAAATAACATTTTCTTTTTACATATATAATATAATTTCAAACTTGAATTATTACTATTTACATTTATTGAATGTGAACTATGTGAAAAATATTTTTCTTAGGTCTAAAGAGGCCAGGTGTAAATTATCCCAGATTTTGAATTAGTTTTTGAATAGATTATATAGCTAGATTTTACTTAAAAAGGCAAGTATTACTTCTTCTATAACAAAAAGATACTAGAAATATAACTGAAATAAGTTCTTTCAAATATATTGTAATTTAAATGTCTTATTCTTTTGTACCTAATATTAATTATATTCCATTTTCTAAATCAATGAATACAAATTATTGATTCACTGGTCTATTTTAGAGCTGATGACAAAAATGCTATTAACAGACAAATGATTTTGGAAATTTTTTTATAGCATGTTTACAGCTTTTAAGTTATAAAAGAGAATTCAGTACCAAAACTTACTTAAACTTATGTCCAGGTTGTCTTGGTCAACAAAATTAGAACTTGCAAAACAGAATAAAGCTATTCAAGAGAAGTTAGATTCAGCAAAGCTGATTCAGAGCATTACTATAGTATTGCAGTAAGAAAATTCCAAAGTGAATATGGTGGATTGTGTTAATACCCTTTAAAAGTAACTTTAAATCCTCAGAGGCAGTGTGTTTATGCTTTGGTAAGCACCAGATATCAATAGGTATGAATTTAATCATACCCAAGGATTTTCAAATGTTATTTAGTGCCATGACACAAGTTTGAAGTTCGTAAGCAAAACGTAACTATCTTTTTCTTCTGGGTTTCCTAATTCTTATCTTTTGGTCACCAGTCTTTAAGAGTTAGGTGCCAGAGTTAGAGATAACTTGTTCATCTCATGCTTAGGGATTACAGTCAGAAAGGCTAAATGAACTAAATGCTGTATTATCTCATGAGCAGTGACCTACGTTTTGGGGTTATTCATGCCGTTATTCAATAACACACTTCTTATTTTAATATTATTTCATATAAATTGCAGTATAAAATATAACTTGCTTAAATATTATTTATAATTACTGTTACCAAGTTCTCTTCTTTCATTAAGTCCTTAGCATAAACTTACTTTTAATTATTTTACTATAAATATGTGCTTTATAAGTTTTAGATAAATAAGTTAAATATATGTCCTAAAATGTGTATACTTTTTTTTTTTTTTACCTTCACCACCCCAGCTTGAGTCCACATTCTTAGAAGATGAGCTAAAGGTTGAATTCTGGATCCTTCTGTGTAAGAGGGGGCAAAAATCTGCTGCCAAATACAGGAGCACTGGAGCCTTGAGATGGAATCCAAAAACTGGTTGTGGATGAGGAACAATGCCTTATATGGCATGACTGTTCAGAGCCACTTCAGGGAGCTAGGGGATCATCGTGGCATTGCTTATGATAATCAAGGGCTGTCTGAGATTCCGGAGGTGAAGCAAGAAGATATGTGTGGCTAATGTTGAAGAAAAGCATTTCTATGTCTGTTAACATTTATGGTGTCCGATTGAGTGGGTTAGCAAAATAAAGACAGATGGCAACAGATTAATGTGAACATTTACTATACCTACAATACTGTGCCCACTCCAGCCGAAGCTCTCCCGCTTAACTTCCTCTACAACTCACAGTCAAATGTCACTTAGTGTCCCTGAAGAGAAGAGCAATTTATGATGGATCAGGAATCAGGATTAGCCATACATTTATCATGGAATGAGGAATCAGAAACTTCATTTAATGTATAAGTGATGTTTGTCTGGGGCTCGTGGATCATTACTTTGCAATCACTCCTTGTGTTAGGAAGCAGGAATTGATTAGCCTAGGGTCATTAAGTCCATCCCCTGCCTCCAGGCTGTACAGTTTGTGTAAATGGTTCCAGCTGGATATGCCTTTATGCTATTCTTTTTTTTTTTTTTTTTAGTTTCTGCTTTATAACAAAGTCAATCAGTCATACATATACATCTGTTCCCCCATCCCTTCCCTCTTGCGTCTCCCTCCCTCCCACCCTCCCTATCCCACCCCTCCAGGCGGTCACAAAGCACAGAGCTGATCTTCCTGTGCTATGCGGCTGCTTCCCACTATCTATCTACCTTACATTTGGTAGTGTATATATGTCCATGCCTCTCTTTCGCTTTGTCACAGCTTACCCTTCCCCCTCCCCATATCCTCAAGTCCATTCTCAAGTAGGTCTGTGTCTTTATTCCTGTTCTACCCCTAGGTTCTTCATGACATTTTTTTTTTCTTAATAGATACTTGAAATTACTAAGTTCATATAAATTAATCTGTAATTTGCTTTACTCCAAAGCCTGGGGAATCACTTGTATATAAATCACATTTTTATTCTAATCATTAATACAGACTCATTAATTTGAGTTTCAAGATGTGGCAAAATCACCTAGCTCCAGGGAAGAGCTATGTCTACGGATAGGTAATTGGTAACATCATTTGTATTATACACACAGACAAAATGGGAAATTATAAAATCATTATTTTCTGCTTGAATAGAAACAGCTGCAGCATTCATTGTTATTATTTTTTTAAATATATAATTGCAAGGATATCTTAAATAAAAAGTGTCAGTTCAGGGCTTCTCTGGTGGCGCAGTGGTTGAGAGTCCGCCTGACAATGCAGGGGACACGGGTTCGTGCCCCAGTCCGGGAAGATCCCACATGCTGTGGAGCGGCTAGGCCCGTAAGCCATGGCTGCTGAGCCTGTGCGTCCGGAGCCTGTGCTCCGCAACGGGAGAGGCCACAATAGTGAGAGGCCCGTGTACCGCAAAAAAAAAAAAAAAAAAAAAAAAAAGGGTCAGTTCACTTTTTCCAGTCATTACCATGCCCTCTTGTATCCAGTTGAATCTCTACATTAGTGTCCAATAAATTTGCTAAAACATAGCTTTCATCAGGCTTTCTATTTCTCTGATATATGCAGAGACCTTATATAGATCTTGTCATTATTTGGTTCTAAAGCCGAACAGGACCCTGTGGGGCCCTCCCAGGTACAAATCCTTTCCAAGCCCTCCATTTCTTGCTTATAGGAACAAGACTTCAGTTTCCTAGACCTTTCAGGACTACCAAAGGGCAAATTCAAACAGTTGCTAACCAGAAAAGTGAAGGAATGCAGAAACAAAGGAGGGACAGTCAAGAAACAATAGTGCAATGATGGGGCAGGGTCCTGGTTCCTCCTGAAGAAGTATACATAACAACATCTTCGAATTCTTCTGCACAACTAAGGGCCCCACCTAGGTGGAGGATGATAATATATGGCTGAGCACAAGATTCCTGGAGCACTGCCCTGTTACCTCAGCACCAACCAATCAGAAGAAAGTCTCATACCCTGCATGGCTCACCCCAAATTTTGCTTATAAAAACGCTTCCCCCAAAACCATCAGGGAGTTTGGGCTTTGTAGCTTGACCTGTGTGTTCTCCTTGCTTGGCTTTTGCAATAAACCTTTCCCTGGTACAAACTCTGACACTTGGGTTTATTTGGCCTCACTGTGCATAGGGCACACTAACTTGCATTCAGAAACACTTACCTCTTTTAGAGGATGGTTTACATTTCTTTTCTTCCTTAGAAACTTTATTTTAACTTTGCTGTTCTAGGTGTCCTCTCCTTGTTCACCCATGGCATGGGCCTGTCATGCATTTTTGGTGTATATTACTTTTTGGCTTTTATTCAGTAATTTATTACCCTAAATAAATGATAAACTATTTGATGGGTAAGAACCTTTTATCCTAATTCTCTTTTATCCTTTGTAGTTCCCTAAACACCACTAGGCACATAGCATGTGCAATTCATCCTATTGAACAGAAATGAGTGAATCTAAGACCTATGGTTAAAAGTACTCATCATAATAAACCTACACTTCCAATTAAGTTAGTTTAAAAAGGCTGGTACACTGGATGAGAAACAAAAGCATTTAACTTATTTGCTTACCATTAATTTGATTGATGAAATAATACTGTTTATTAATTACACTGAAAATGAGATGTATATTTGAAACACAAGACTTTCTCAGTCACATTATTAATTTTGTTTAAACATCCTCGCTTCTACTATACATTGTTTGAGGCAACGTAGGGGATCAGAATTTGCCACCCTAAAATATGTCTCTTTGGCATATTAATTGTTTTAAGCTTGTTATTTTCTGAGAAACAGCAGAAGTGGGAAAGACTCTGAAAACCAAGTAGGAGTTTCCCCTTTGTAAGAAACATGTACATTTATAAGGGAAATCTCCATTTGTAAGTGTGTCTCCCTCTTATACCTGGACACATGTATACATGAGGACAACCAGGTCTCTCAAAACTCTTATCAATAGAGAAGGCAATGACTTAAATCTGCATCACAATCACCCAGTTACTGTGGTTTTCCTGGTAACTTCCCATAGCTGACTCTCCCCACCCTCAACATCCTTTTATCTTTAGCTGAGGAGGGTATTCAAGGTGAGGACTTTGGCCATTTTGACTAGTTACTCAGTATTTCTGGGTCTCTCCCATGTATACACGTTTGTTTGATTTTCCTGTTAATTTATCTCATGTCAATTTAATTCTTAGACCAGCCAGAACCCAGAGAAGTAGAGGAAAACTTCTTCCTCCTCAACAGGACCATCATCAATGAATAAGTAAATAGGAAAAAAATAAATTTAGGGATAGTTGGTGGTTCATAACCAGAAACTTAAAAGGTAAATGTACTACATATTACATATGGTCTTATTAGAGAGTCTGTGACAAGGATCGGTAATAATATTTTGATTATACATGGTAATAAGTCATGGTTAAAGTCTATCTACCACCCCCTTAAAAAATACATCTTAATTTAACAAAGCAGTTTACTGAATGAATGTCTTCTTTCTATTGCATTGTTTTCACACTGATGACATTGGCATTATCAGTATTAACTACAAATAAGACTTCACTGAAAGCATTATATAATACTTAACAGAAAGATTGGCTTAATATCGATTATTAACAAACAGCCCACTGTTGGTAGCTATTCTCTAATATTTAAATGTAGAATATTAAATAACCATATCTATTCTCTCAACCACCAGGGAATTGTCTTTTTCAAGAACCTTAATTCTGAGAAATTATCAAGATGTAAGTATCTCAAAATTACATATTTATTTTGCTGAGATTCTTCTACAGTCAATGTAATTAAGACTCTAAAATAATGGCATTTTAATATATTTTTTTCAGGCTCAAATTGACTCTCACGCAGTGTTTAACGCCAAGGGGAAAAATATGTGAGTAGATTTTCTGTTTTACAAATATATCTGAGATATAAGCAAAAATGTTGATTTAAAAAAATACTAATCAGAAGAAATATGATCTTTGACTAAAGTAAGAATAAAAATCAGACTCCTAAAATAATGCAAAAGATTGTCACCTTTGCCTTCTCTACACCTTGTATAAAAACATTTAAGTCCCCTTTTAAAAATCCTTGAATGTCAGCACTGAGAAAGCTTTAATCCAGCTCTTGCTAAAGGATAACCTGAGATATCTTATTAAGAGAATATTAATTGAGGTTAATTTCAGATTCATTAAATTTTATTTCTACATTTTGTTAGATCATCATAAGGTAACATATCTGGATCATACTTCAGCTGAAAACCCAAATTTTATTCTTTAATGTATTATGGGCTTTCAGTATATACAATTTTTATTTGTACATGTTTTTTGTTTTTTCTAAAAATACTACACGAAGATATTGCTAAGAGTATAGCAATATCTATATAGTATAGCAATATCTATATTGCTTATAGATACTGAGTACTTTTACAAAATACTAAGTACTTTCATAAAGATAAATTTCATTTAATTAATTAAGAAATATGTGACACTTTTGTTTTCCTCTATATTTTAGCTGCCAGATAACTTAAATTCAAATTCAAGTTAAGTCAGTGATTAACTTCTATTTTTTTTCCAACCTATCCTATAAGGTCTTGGTGAAACTACCTTCTGGTTTCAATCTAAACTCATACTTTCATTTCCCTCATGTTGTCATTCTTCTCGCACACTCAGAAGCTAAAGTATCTATTTTTGGATGATTTTTAAAAAATCTATTGAGCATTTTTTTTTCCAGAGGATCAAATATAAATAAATCATGCTATTGCTCTCAAGAAGCTTACAGTCTAACAAGGGTCAGGGTGACAAACATGATAAAGATGTGCACCAGGTGTTAGGAGAACAGAAGGAGCAGGGAGGATGGGGAGGAATTTGGGCAGATGTCTTTGAGTTGGATTTTGAAGGAAGAATATGAGTACCCTATATGATTAAAGAGGAGAAAAAGTACTACTTCTACCATATGTTTTAAAAAATATTCATTTACTTAATAAGTATTTATGGATGGTCAAATAAACATTTACATTTGCAGGGTATCATGTGATGAGAAGAATCATTGTTTCTACTCTTCCAAAGCATACAATTCAAGTAGGACAAAAAACAGAGTCTGTAAAGAAGCCCCAGATACAACACAGATTGATTTGGAGAACTTCAGGTATAACTGGAATAAACCATGGAGCTGCCCCAAGGAGATGCCAGAAAAGCATGTATCCTTGAGGCCCTTACATTACTAGTTTTAGAGAATGATCTTTATCCCCAGAAACTAGGGGCCAAAGAGACAGCAAGGAAGGCAGTTAGCAGACTAATTCAGTACAATACACAAGAAGGGATGGAGAGTCGAACTGAGCATTATATCCCAAAATACATTTCAAAACGCTGAGGAATGATGTCCTGATCTCCAACCTCTCCAACTCTCTCTATATCCCTGATCAGTATCGATTTCCTTTTACCACTTTCCTAAAATGGTTTACTCTTTGAAAATGAAACCTTTGCATTTATTTTAAAGAGAAAATAGAAACTGTTAGGAAGACAAATTTCACATCTGTTTGCTGTTCTTGCATCTAAGAATGAATCAGAAGCCACATTCTTAATTGTTTTCATCCCATCTCAGTAGAAGAGACATTAGTATCCTCTTCAAGGCTGATCCCCCACCAGACCTCTAAATTCTCATCTCTTCAAGAAACTTGCTTCCCTCTTATTTGTGTATCTCTAAATTTACCCTTTCTTTTAACTCTTTTTTCTCTCTTATTTAAGTCCTTCTACAATCCCACATCTCTCTACTTTATCACTTCTTCCTCACCCTCAAGATTCATGAGAATAGATGTCATTAATGAACTCCTTTTCCTTGCTTCCCATTTGTTCCACAGTGAAATTAGCTTTCTAGAGACACAACTGTATTTGATCCATTGTTATCAAGTTCAATGAATGTATTCATAAGTGTCTTTTGTATTTTTATATTTAATTTCCTGGTATGTTATGATGCTTATATTTCACATTCTTATTTCTAGAAATAAATGAAGTACATATTTTACTGATTTTTAATAAGCTCTTGTCATATCCAGTGACCTCATATGAGGTTCAATTTCTTTGTAAGAAAATTAGAAATTTAGCTGATTAATCAATCAAAATGCCTACTAGTGGTCATAGGATTGCTGAAATAGTCTTATATTATTGTCAATAGCCAGATCATGTACATTGTATTATATCATGTACATATAAATCAACGGTTAAAGGGTGACACATTAAAGCTCTCATTTATTTTTTCTTAAATCAATTTTGATGAAAACTTAACAAGAAATTGTACCACTGTGGCAGATAACCTCTAAGATGCTACCCAATGATTTCAACCTCCTAAGATTAACACTCTTGTGTCATTTCCTCCCCCTGAATGTGAGTTGGAACGATCAATCAGTTATAATAAATAGAATAAGTTATGGGATATCACTCCAGTGATCAAGTTATTAAAAAGTCTTGGGCATGTATTTGTTCTCTCTTCATAGATCGCTTGCTCTGGAGGAGGCCTGCTGCCATAAGACAGTCCTATAGAGACATATGGCAGAAAACTGAGAAAAGCCTCTGGCCAACAGCCAGCAAGAAATCAATATCCTTAGTCCAACACCTGTGAGGGAGTGAGACCTGCCAAAAACCTAGTGAGTGGGCTTAGAAGGGTATTGTCCCCAAATGAGGTCTTCAAATTAGACAGCAGTCCTACCTGATAGCTTATTGGCAACCTCATGAGAGGCCTAGAGCTACAGACACTCAGATAAGCCATACCCATACTCCTGACCCACAGAAAATATGAGATCATAAATGATTGTGTTTTAAAGTACAAAATGTGGGAGAAATTTATCTGCAGCAATAGATAAGTAATATAACATATCTGGTTTTACTTCAAAGAAGAACCTCTTTTCTAAATAATGAATAACTGATCACCCTTTTTTGTATTATTAAAAAAACTGCAACTCTTCTCAGTGATATATTGTCCGTTAGTCCCAGTTAAAAGAGCAATGATTATTTATGGCTGACCAAGAAGTAATAACTGCAAGTAGGCTATTAGAAATCCAGAACAAATCATTTTTGAATCTGGATTTCCAAAAGAAGGAATAAAACTAAGATTGTAATTTGTAAAAACCAGTGACTATAAATGCACCCCAGTTTAACAGATGAATGAGTGTCTTAGAATAATATTTGCAAAGAGGAAGGGTTTTAGATACAGGCAGCATCTCTCTAATGAAGTAGTTCACCTAGCCATTAGTCATGTCTGGAACAGATATTTTTGCCTAGATTTTAGTAAACAGCATGACTGTGTCCTGCTGAGAGGGGACCCAAGTGACAGACCTAATACCTGCAACCTTCAACCATCTGAGGAAGCAGAGAAATGACACAGGTATCAAAGTGGTAAATGTTTGAGAACATGGAAGAAATGGAGAACTGCTTTCTCTTTGAAATAAGCAGAACAAAACTAGCAGAACAAGCAGGCATTCACTGACAATAAAGAGCATAAGAATAACAGCTGTGACGTTAAAAGTATATTGAAATTATCTTGGGATTCAGCATAAAAATGTACACTTCTTTCATAGAGAAACATTTCCCTTTGTCCCAAAGCATTGCCTTATCCTCCAAATAGACAGAGGTCCACAATCCCTTGTCAACCTCTGTGGAGCTAGATATGCTTCACCATTCAGAATTTTGTCTTACTTTAGAAAGTTAAAAGAGGGTATGTCTTGTATATTATGTGACATCCCCAGGAAAGAACTGAAACAGAATCCCATAATTAAACATAGTAATATTTTTGCTGTAAATAGTACATATGTTCACACTCATTTGGATAAATAAAGACTATACATATGTTCATATCAGTTCAGGCCAGATATTCTAACACATGTAGATCAGGTTAGCATGTGTTGGCAGATAATTACGTTTAAAACAATTTTGTGTTCAGTTGTTTTGATTTTAGAATTGCACATAAAGAATTGTAGATCTGCATGAATTCCTTCCACCCACCACCCTTATCAGGTTTGTTAGGTTCCTTCTCGAGGTTATGTGGTATTCTGTCTAGCATGATTGCGTATTTACTCATCTTAGCCTTTGTTATTCTCAAGGTCTCTAAGGGCAGGAAGTGTGTCTTCATATTTGTATGTTTTTCAGGATCAAGGATGTTCTTAAATCCTACTAGGTGTGTTAGGCATACTTTATAAACAAGAAACTATTACCAATATTCCAAATGTGTAGATAGTGCTAAAAGCACTTGTCTTCCAAGTATGGCAATGTTTCTTTTCACGGTTATTAATATACACTGAGGCATTATTCAAGCAAATTTCTTTGTAAAGAAACAGAGTAAATTATACTGGTATTAATTCCCAAGAAGATCTCATAAAGAACTTAACCTATTGATGGTCTACCTGAATTAGGATTCTAGAGGAGGTAGGTAATGCACCCAAATTTCAAATTTTAATATAAATTTGGGAAATTAGGACATGATGGGGGAACATTCTTAGCATCTTATTTTGCAATTTGCCCGTAAGCCATTTAAAAGTCAATGATGATACTCTTTGACTAAAATTGATTTCATGCTATGTGTTTGTGAACCTTTTTCTTCTGAGTTACGATTTACTTTAGGATAAACGTAGTAATTCTTTCCATCTCACCTATATGTTGTCCATACATGTGATAAAAGAAGCTGAAACAATATGCAGTGTTCGTGGGTCCATAAGGGTTTTTGGGAGCTATGCTGAAAACAGGGCTGAGAAGTCGAGCCTTTTCTCCTTCTAATCTGGGTCTAGATGTCTCAATGTACATATAAAAACCTTTAAAGAGACAGAATAAAATGTTTAAGCAAATTATTATTAGGCAACATGAAATTTAAAATCACTGAGAAGTTTTAGAGTTTTCATACAAAGTAAATATTGATAGGAGAGTCTGCATCTCATTTATAAAATCTATATATACAAACATAATATAAAGAATAAATAATCTATATAAAGATAAAATTGTTTAAAATGTGTAAAAACTTGAGACAAAATTGGAACTTTAGACTTGAATTATCAAAAAAAAAAAATTCCTAAACTCTCTATATATGTCAGTGAGTTCTGAGTGAAAATTATTGATTACAGACTTTGGAAATATCTGAATTATTTGTATGGTATGTAAAAATTTCATGTTTTATTCCAAAATCTTCAAATCTATTGCTAAACATTATCTTGTATTTCGTTTTAACAGCACTTCTAAAAAGTCCAAGGCTGGAGTATGATTGTTATGAACACAACATTTCATACCCTCATACCTTCTTTGGAGCCACTACGATCAGCATTAGGTCCAGTGTTTGGAGTATATTTTGTATTTCTTGTTGCAGTACTTTGCTTTGTCCAGTCAAAATTGTCTGTATCATCTTGGGTAAACAAACAAATGTTACCATCTTCAAATCCACAGTGAAATTCTCCTGTTGACAAATTTTAATTAAAATAATTAAGATAAATTAAATGAATACAAATATTGCAATATTCTTACAAGAAAAAGTTAAAACGTTATACAGCAATAATAATGCAAGATTGCAATAATGGCACCATAGCCAAAATAATGCACAAGATGATGACTAAACTTAAAACGATTTCAATTTTAATGAAAATGAAAAATAATCTTGACATGTAAATCAGTCTCTTATTTAATAATTTAAACCCAAACCATTTTCCTCTGAAATATCCAGATAAATGAAATTAAAGAATACAATGCATGCTTGAATTATGGCTGAAGAATTTCCCCAACTTTCATTGTTCAAGTATAGGTACAATCCAAACAAAACTGTCAATTAGAAAAAGATCTTTATTAATTTACCCAACAGCACTTTAAAGCTGTATACCTTGAGGTTACAATTTTTCACTCCATGTCTCAAGATGCTTTCACGTATACCCATCTGCACAAATGGAAGTTTACTTAGGGGAAGATAATGGTAAATTATTTTTAAAAGTAGTTATCCTTCATGCTTTATTTGAATGTAGATTTGCCAGGTGCTTGAAATTCACTAGAAATAAAGTAATGAAGAGAACTTTATGAAGACCCTGTGGAAGGACTGGGATTTCTTGGATGCCAGCCACATGCTGAGTTAAGGCCCAACAGCAAGTTCACTGAGAGCTTTCCTTAAGTGTCCCTGAAATGAGGGTGGTAGTAATGTTTCTAGGTATCAAAAGGTTTTCTTACTGGGATGGACCCTGCTTGAAACAGGGGGGTAAATAATAGAGTTTATAATTTCCACTAGATATAAAATTAAAATTATCCTTAACTGAAAAAAAAAACATAGTTTATATTATTTCATTCAAACTTATAAGAACTCTATGAAAATACAGAAATGCTAACTCATGAGGCTCATGTAGGAGAAAGCTTTGGGTAATTCCAGCTAGTAAATAATGAAGTCAAAACTGAGTATAGATTCCCTGCAATTCATAAAGATATAAACACCTAAATAATAAAAACTCCCATTTTTTTCCCCCCTGCAATGGGTTAGATTTATCAGATATTCCTGGAAGTGGAGCCCTTGAAGTTGGGATCATGCCCTTGAATTAATCTGTGTGTTTCCATACACTGCAATGAACTATCAGAAAGGGGAATTAAGAAAATGATCTCATTTTCAGTAGCATCAAAAAGAATGAAATACTTAGGAATAAACTTAGCCAAAGAGATGAAAGACTTGTACATTGAAAACTACAAAACATTGATGAAAGAAATTAAAGACACAAATAAATGGAAAGATGTCTCGTGTTCTTGGATTGGAAGAATTAATATTGTTAAAATCTCTATACTACTCAAAGTGATCTATATATTCAATGCAATCCCTATGACAATGCCAGTGGTGTGTGTTTTTTTTTTAATAGAAATAGAAAATATTCCTAAAATCCTTATCGAACCACGAAAGACCCCAAACTGCCAACACAATTAGGAGGAGGAAGAACAACGCTGGAAACATCACACTTACTGATTTTAAAATATATTGCAAAGCTACAGTAATCAAAAGAGTATAGTAGTTTTATACTATTGATGGCAATGTAAATTCGTACAGCTATTATGGAAAACAGTATGAAGGTTCCTAAAAAAACCTAAATACAGAACTACCATATTATCCAGCAATACCTCTTAAGAATATATAACCAAAGGAAATGAAATGAGTACCTCAAAGAGATATGTGCACTCACATGGTCACTACAGTATTATTTGCAGTATACGAGAAATAGAAACAACCTAAATGTCCATTAATGGACTGTATTTACTTTTAATCTTCTCATGACAGCTGTTTTTAAACATTTCTACTGGAAGTGCAGTCAGAGAACTTACCTTCAAAATAATTATAATCAATATAGTAACTAATTAGCAATAGTACCCTGGGTAGAAGCCAGAGAGAACCTGATTTATGCCATTAATTCATCTTGAAACTGTCATGTATTTGTTCTTTTAGCAAATGATCATTGAACACCTGCTAAATATGAGATGCTGAGATAGACACAAAGATAGTGAGATGTAGAGAGAAATTAGAAACAGATTTAGTCCTTAAGTATCTTACAGTCTACTGGAGGATATGAAAAAATCAAAAATAACTTCCACATAGATGAAGATAAATTGTTATGGAAAAATCAAAACGAGGGAATAATTAATGGAGGAAAACGTATTTGTGCTAAACATTATAAGAAAAATGAACCTCAAAGAGTTGGTAATAATATCCACATTAAAGGGTCATTGTGATGACTAAATGAACTTTTATGCACTGAAGCAAGATGTGACCAATAAAGATCTATAAAAATATTCAGTATTAGTATTTGGATATGCAAAAGTGGAGTAAAAGAGGATATTTGGTAAGAAATACAGCAAGAACAGAGGCTACAGAATTTGGTCTTTGTTATATAATGAGTTAAAGGCCATTGCAGAAAAGAGAATACAGTAAAATGAGAAAAAAGATTTGGACATTTTCTTCACTAAGTATAGGAAATTGAGAATGTTGAATGGATATGCGTAAGAGTATAAATGTGGCTCTTCTCTTTTGTTAGGCAAGAATAATATATTGTTAGACACAAAATAGAAGACAAAAATCAATTCTTAATTTTAAAATGAAATATTATCTAGAGGATGGTGCTCAGATTATCTTCTTCTTCATAGAAGATTGGGATATAGAATAATGATCCATGAAAAATCTTGCTTAAACCATTCAAATACTAACTTTCTAAGTAAATATAATATTTCATGAGTGGAATGTAGAAATCAAAGAATGAAAACTAAAGAAACAAATAATAGCAATACAAATAATATGCAATGCCACAAAAGAAACAACAGTTTATTATTTGTAGTTTATACAAATAACATTTGTTATTTGTGTAAACTACAGTTACACAAATAACAAATGTTAAGCATGTTGGGGAAATGGCTCCATATTCAGGAAAAGTCAATTATCAACATTAAATTATTTGTCTTTACACCCATATCATTTGAAATTTAAAATTTACAATTATGTCAGTTTTACTGTTTCTAAGCCATTCTACTTTAAACCAAATATGAACAGTTGCTAAATAATCTTTGTATGTTTATGCATTTTCTATTTTTCTTAACTGTCAAATACAGTGCCATTTTTAAAGTGAAAATATACTTACTCAAATGAGGATTAACAGGAGCTACAAGAAAAGCAAAAAATAATGTTAGCATGGCTTGAATGTCTTTTATAAATCAAAGTCTAATCAGTGTCTCATAGTGCCTAACCAAAACTTAATGATTTTGTCCAATGTGGCCATGGAGAATTATATCTGCAATCCACTTTGTTCTAGAGGATTGAATAGAATCTACTTTGTAGCTCAGCAGTAACAGCCTCAAAGTACCCAAAAGATCAATGCTAAATAGCTGTGGGATTTGTTCATTTTCCAAGGAATGGAGTTGCTGATCTTTTATATCTTAACCAGTGCTAAACAAAACAGAGAAATCAAAACTGAGGCTGACAACCTATAATCTAGATGTTTTAACAATGAATGCAATTATCCAACAGAGATTACACTTTAGTTTTTTTTTTGCTGTTATCCACTTCTGGTGAAACTAAAGCCATCCTCATATCATGTCATTATGTGTGTCCCAAAACAAATAGCTACTTTGATGCTGCTTTAATTACATTCACACACACACACACACACACACACACACACACACACACACACCCAGTCTTCAAATGCTAAGCAATGCATTTGTATTTTCACGTACCAGAATAAATATTTATCTCAAAAAACTAATTGTGTTTGCAATACAAGTGCCAATTGACTTCTACCTGAAGAGGAATGAATACTTTAAATATTACTGAAACAGCAACAAAAATATGTCTAACCTAAGAGACAAAATGGTAGCTGTATATATCGCTTAGGCATTTATCACTCTGAGAGAAAATTCCATTCTGGATAGAAGAAAGCATTATTGCAGTCTCCCAAGATTACAATGGACAGTTAATCTAACCTCCAGAAGGTTGTCTACTTTGTTGTTAATTCCTAGTATTTGCCATTTACCACTTTTGTTAAACTTGGACATACTAGTAAAGTATGATAGTCAAAAATACACACACATGCATGAAGTAAGTTCATATATAATTGTTAAATTTAGTACACTGAGATCAATTTTAACAAAGTGATTAGTTTCTCAATAAATTACTTTTTACTATTTCTGCATTGAGAAGCCAGACTATTCCCATTATTTTAGTTGTTCTAATTGTTCATTTCCTATTGTAAATTATGAAATGAATAACACAGAGAAGGGACTATACATTTATTACTTTCACTGAAGGGGAGAAAAAATAATTCCCTTTCTTGCAAAGTATAGGTATATTTTAATTTGAAAATTAATTGTTAAAAATTAAAATTATTTCATAATTAGAATAATATGAAGTTACAATTTTTATATATTGTCTTTGAAAGAAGTAAGCGTCTTTAAATTATAATTTAGTTCTAAGAAATGTCACAGCTACATGTAACCTGTGACCAGACTGAATTTTGAGACTTCTCCTACAATATTTTAGTCACCAAATTCACTATAAATATCACAATTAACCTTGTGAAAATTTGTCATTCTAAATTTGAAATATTGCAGTGAGTCTATTTTTCTTTTTTCAAACTAACATGTCAAATTTCTTATAGACGCCTATATACATTATATGCTTATATACACTAAAGTATACTTTACCCAAGTCCATAGTGTATAGAAGTAATTTTTAATTAAAATGTTTAAGATTTTAATAAGCATGCCTAAGATATAAAGATAATTAAAGAAAGTTGGAACTAAACATAATGTCTATTTTCCAGATTTATTTTTCATTTCATTTGTTACCTCAGAGTTTTCAATAAGAACTACTGAGTTTATGAAGATTTTTTTCTATATCTCTGTAAGACAAGTTCTAATAATTTCTAAACTTAGCAAATAAGTAAAGATTTCTGTCATGGAGGAGTGAGTCCTAGTTTTAGTCAGAGATAGTCATTTCATAGTTGTTTAACTCTACAGCACACAAACTTTCTGGGTCGTAATATCTTCATCTTTTAAAGGAATGGATAGTAATGCATGGTTTCCAATGCCCCTCCATATTACATAGTTTACAGTTTTAGAACTTAGGGGCAGGGAGCATAAATACTAGTTAGGCGGAGATAATTCATATTTTATAAAAACATATGACACTAAAAATTTAGAGAAATATACTGGGATGTTATCTAGTTGTTTGCTCGATGGAATCATGAAGGTGATTACATAATAACAATTACTCTTCTGCAATAATAGTTATATCACTAACAAGAAACTGTACATTTTTAAAAGAATCATATTCAAGAAAATATACACAGTGATTCTAATGCTTTTACATTCCTTGATCTTGTATGAATATTCCACTATACATTATACAATTTTTTAATGAAAATTGAATATATAATGCCCAATGTGTACTCTGACTGATGAGAGTGAAGAAAAGTGACTTCACAACCCTAATGAGTTTTTAATAATTTCACCTTATTTTTTTTATTTCTGACAGTATTCACTGTTACTCTCTTAAGTAGGAAAAAATATTTAATGCTAAACAGAATGGAGAACTTCAGCTGCAAAAAACCTCATTCTATTATCTTTTTTTTAACTCAAACCTTAACAATCAATAATAAAAAGAATAATATTCCACTGAGGTAATGAAACACATATGAAATATTTTGCCAGTGACTTATTCAACCTTGAGAAATACATTGATGAGTTTAGAGCTAGTCTTTGAATATTATAAATTTCAACTGAAAAGATGTACATAAATTTCAACTGATAAAATATTAATCTGTCAGGTATATGTTAAAAATAATATAATATCTAATCACCATTATTTCTATTTGCACTATTAGAAAGTTTTTGACCAACTTTTTTTCACAGGTTTATACTATTTTCTACTTTTAAGTAGGACATTTAAATAATAAAGAAATATTAAACGCATATTGTTTATAAATGCAAACTATCACTAACATATACACATTAACGTTAGTGATCTAAAGGAAAAAAAATGACCCCCCAAAAAAATCAACTAAGATGTCATTCAATAGGTGAATGGATAAACAAACTGTGGAACATCTACACAATGGGATATTATTCAACCATAGAAAGAAATGAGCTACTTAGCCACAAAAAGATATGGAAAAGCTTTAAATGTGCATTGTTAAGTACAATAAACCAGTTTCTAAAGGTTATATGTTGTATGATTCCAAATACCCAGCGTTCTGAAAAAGGCAAAACTATAGATATAAGATCTGCGGTTGTCAGGGTTGGAGGAGGGATGGAAGGATAAATCGGTGGAGCACAGAGGAATTTTAGAGCAGTGAAAATATTCTGTATGATACTGTAATGGTGGATAAATAACATTACACAGTTGTTAAAATCCATATAACTGTACAACACAAATAATGACCCCCCAATGTAAATTACTGACTTTAATAATGTATCAATATTTGTTAATCAGTTGTAAGAAATGTGCCACATTAATGTAGGATGTTAATAATAGGGGAAACTGTGACAGGGGGAGAGGGCATATATGGGAACACCCTGCACTTCCTACTCACTTTTCTGTAAACTTAAAATTGCTCTAAAAAATGAAAAAAATATTAAAACTCAATCACATTTCCTAATTTCTTAATGATATTAATTTTAAAATCATCAAGAATTTGAAAAAAAATGTATACATACTGCTTCACAACTATGCGATAGAAAATAAAAAGACATTGTGACATTATCACCTAGGTTCAATGTTAATTAAACATTTTTCTATATCTCTATTTATAACCAAATATTACAATTTATGATGATTAAGCATTGTGGGATTTTTTTTTTCACTTGGCTAATGACCCAGAAAGTCAATATGCTAAGTTTTGTTTTGTGTCTAAATTTGGTAGATAGTTACAACCTTCTAGAGAGTTTAGTATGCAAATAAATACTTTTAAATGAAAAGCTACTTACCACTATATTTGATGACACGAATTGTTGAATCTCCTTCTCCAAACTTGGTGAGAGGAGTCAGTCGGACTTCATAAGCCTCTGGTTTAATTAGCTCAGTCAAGTTATATGTAATTAATTCTCCCTTTTGAATATTCCCATTTATTTTAATCTCCTGTTCCCACCATCGCTGCTGTCCAGCCTGAAATTAAAAGAATTATATAATAATGTTCCTGGTATTTTTAACTATGTGTTGGTCATGTGGCTAAAAATACTACTGCTGGGGATTCTTTGGGGCCTAGGACAAAGTTATATTCCGTTAGAGATGTACCTTTGTTTCTGATATGCTCCTAGGGGCATCAATAGTATGGTTCACTTTTACTTTGAATATGAAGCCCTTTGGTGTCACAGATTAAAGTGGAGATGATCCCTTGCTTTGGACAGGCCTTGCGTTTTCAATCCTGTCTGCCTCACCACTGCCAAACTATAAGAAAGTTCAAGTTTGTCTGGGTTGGTTAATAGCTGAGGACAAAAGCAATTTGGGTGGGAAATCCCATTTACTACTTTGATTTTCCATTGTCCCTTAGATTTTTACCTAAGGGATGTGTGTGTGTGTGTGTGTGTGTGTGTGTGCCTGCAAAAAAAAAAATATATATATATATATATATATATATATACACACACACACTATATATGTTAATGTGTATATATATACATATTCATATATTTATATATTTGCTTGTTTTCTGAGGGTGGGTTAATCCTAATTATATAGCTTAGCTTATATTTCTGGAAATGAAAATCTCAAGTATGTGTTATTAGCAACAGCATTAGACAAATGACAAATAAAATAATGAAATGGAACAGAAAGCTCATATATAGATTTGTGGGGTTGTTCACATAGAAGACATGAAAATATAAACCACTCATTGGTTATGTATATAAAAAAATACATAAATGTAATCCCTATCGCATATCTTATAATGAAAAGAAAAAAAAAAAGAAAAGGCAGTCTCAGGAGGATCAAATACTTAAATTTAAAAGGCAAAAGTTAGGGCCTCCCTGGTGGCGCAGTGGTTGAGAGTCCGCCTGCCGATGCAGGGGATACGGGTTCGTGCCCCGGTCTGGGAGGATCCCATATGCCGCGGAGCGGCTGGGCCCGTGAGCCACGGCCGCTGGGCCGGCGTGTCCGGAGCCTGTGCTCCGCAACGGGAGAGGCCACAACAGTGAGAGGCCCGCATACCGCAAAAAGAAAAAAAAAAAAAAAAAAAAAGGCAAAAGTTAAATCATTTAGAAAAAACACAGAAGAATGTCATTATGACCTCAGGTAAGGTGTTATTTTCTTAGAATAGAAAAGCACAATTAGTAAAGGAAAAGATTGATAAATTAGCCAATCTTAAATTTGAAATTAATATTAAATTTAAAATTTTAGCATAAAAATTTCTTCTCATCAGTGCTCCTCATTAAACAGGTAAAATAAAGGTAGAGGCTTGAAAAAAGATATTTAGAACAAATACAGTTAATCAGAATATATTAAAAACTCCTATAACTACATAAGAAAAAGAATTCAATAGCAAAATGAGCCTAATAGGAACAGGTATTTCATAAATGAGAAAGCCCAAATAACTAATTAGAGAAAAGTCTCAGCCTCACGGTGAATCAAAGAAGTGAAAATTAAAGCCACAATATTATTTCCCAGATAAAAGCTTATAAAGATAACAACATTAAGGCTTGTTGCAAATATAAAACAATGAGAATCTTTATACCTGTCAAGAACCTGGAGCAGCAGAGTGTGGATGGGTAAGATTTTAGTCTACTTACAAGCTAACAAGTTAGCCCGCAACAGTATCATGGGCACAAGCAGAAGAATCCAGACAACTGAGTCAGAGAAAAGGATTCATGACACAGCAGACAGTACAAGCTTTACTTTCAAACTGGTTCCCTTTGCCTCCCAATTCCCACAGGGTGATGCAGAAGTGCCCAATTGGATTTTGCACATGCCTTCTGTTTGTATCACATCTGTAGGACCCTGAGCTTAAGAGACCCTAGTGTGTTACAACTGACAGTACCCAAGCCTGTCAAACCATTGCCCAAGAGGGAGACATTATACTTATTATACTAGATATTAAATGGGCTTTACCTCTGTTCCGGGGGAGGTCTCTATATTCTAAGGATGTTTGCTATGCAAATAACCTTGAAAAGATAGGCTGGAATAAAAAAGACAGTGCCTCTGCACATATGTTATGCAAAAAAGCAAGAGACCTACAGAAAACTGTATTCTAAAAATATAGTCTTTATGAGTATGTAAATTGATATAAGTATGGAGAGCATTTGGCAATAAAAACAATATTACAATGAGAACAGATAAACTCTTGTACACAGGAAACAGGAATATTCATGGCATAGAAAACACAGAGAATGATGTAAACATCAGTAGGAGATAGAATTATCAAATTGTATACTCTTCATAAAATATAATTTTAAATATAGCATAAAAAGTGAACCTAAGCTATAATACATCACCATGGATGGATTTCACAAAATATTGAATGAAATTAATTTTAAAGCAGACATATTATAAAATTTAAGTTCAAAATATGCATTTTGATAAGGGATGCATAGATATGTACTAAAGTATAAAGAAATGCAGAAAATAGTAAATGCTATGTTTAACATACTGGTCACGTGGATTAGAAGAGTATCAAGAGGAGAAGATGCAATTGTGAGGAGATGACAAAGGACTTAACTCTGGTGATCTTTAGTTTTTAGATTGGTAGCAGGTATATAAAAATACTCATATTAGTTTTGGCTATGCCTGAAATATTTCTCTTTGTTTTTCAAAGAGAGAATTGAAGAATAAGAGACAGGCAACTGTGAGTTTTCTTAAAACTCTTTCTCCCTTGAATGTTAAGATTGCACTCTTGTATTGATTGCTTCCTCCATCTACATCTGTGGCAACTCATCTGCTTGCTGGGCTGCTTTTCCTTTTCCTGAGTTCTAAATGTTGATAGTCTCTGGAGTTTTATATTTGGTGTTTTTAATACACTGTGTTAGTGGTTCTCACTTTTAGGCAAGAATGAAAGTCACAGGACAATCTTGTTAAAAACCAAAATTCCAAGTCTTAACCACCAGTATTTCTGCTTCAATGAAGTCTACAGATATAATTTTTCAGTGAGCTTAGAAATACATTTTTTTTTTGAAAAGCACCTCCTCCTTTACAGGGTAATTTGGAAGCAGGTGACCCAGGGCCTGTATTTGTTGAGGCACAGCTCAGCCTTGCTAGTTCCACAGCATTAATACTAGTGGTTTCTTCTACACCTCTACACTGATTACTCCTGCTACATCTATTAGTCCTTACTATGTGCCAGTCAGGCACCATGTTAACTGTATTATACCTACTATATTTAATCTACCACAACCCTTAGTAGGTAGGAACTAATACTAGCCCTATTATACAAACTGAGGAAACTGAGGAGGAAGCAAGTTACTGTAACTCTCCTAAGGTTGTCAGTAGCAGCTGCAAAATTTGGTTACACCCAAAATGACTATCTGGCATCATTTCTTCCTTTGCTTCCCCAGAATTAATTGCTCCCTTAATTGTTTTAATCAGTGTCTTTATATATTTAGTTATAATACACTTAAAAGTATTTTTTGGCACATAGATTATAAATCAGGAACAATTTCTTATTAATTATTTTACCTATAGTGTCTGGTCATTAACTAGGTAGAGATGTGACAAGATTAAATTCCAGCACACAGTGTATATTTAACTGACCCAATGAGTGCAGTAGAAAATCTAACTTAGTGATAACTGCATACAGTCACTGAATTTACAAACACAAGTAAAAATGGACCTAAAACCTAAATTGACAGAAAGTTCTTTACTTATGCATAGCTGATACTAGACACTACAAAGTTTCTATCAGTTTTGGAGACTAAAAATTCTATAAAAGAATATAATATAAATGTCAACTCTTTCAATGTCATTAGATTTTTAAGTTATTACATATGAACTAAAGGCAAAGTACTGTCATTTCAGAAGACAAAAGTAGTTTAAACCCACAGGAATATATACATAATAATTTGACATTATACTATTATCTAAAGACATACAAGTTTAATCAAGGTATATTTTTCTGGATGTTAAATATAAGTTTAATACCACTCAATACTTATAGTACATTCCAAGGAGAGACTGGTATTCTGTCATTATAATGAGATGGTTTACTCAAGTAATTTTAGTTGGCATGTACATTGATGTTACTTATTACAAACTCTGGAGTAGATAACTTCATATGTGTATTAAAAAAGCAATAATGTTGATTCTAAATATTTAATTTAAAGCTATAATGAAAGTATATACTTCAGTAGTTGAGGAATAAGCATTAAACACTTCATATTGTATCTCAGTGAGCTGTGCAAAATGTAAAAATGGAAAACTAAATGCAATGTTTGCACATACACCAAAGAATATACAATATTAGTCCACTGTTTGGAGGTAATACCACAAAACCCTCAGAGAAAGTGGACCTAAAACATAACTACAGATGACAGTTCCAGAACATACCTGGTAAGCATGTTGATATGAAAACAATGTGTAAAGTATTTCTTACCATTTCTATTTGTAAAAAATTTTCATGTAACTTTTTCTGTTCCTAGGAGATATGTTCCTTTCATATAATTTAGAAGACTATTTTCACTATTTGAAGAAGAAATGAGCCATAATTTTTCTGAATGCTAAGATCTGTAACTTGAAATACACAGTATCTGGAAATACTGACTTCTAGAGAGTGAGGCTCAGAACAGTTTTACAGCATGACATGGAGGAGTATTAGAAAGCTATATTCAATAGCAATTGGAGAAAGTATGGATTTTATAAGCACCAATGTGCTTCTCTTAAAAATTGGATATTCTTTATTCTTCTAAAACTGAATTCTACTTACCTCATTTCTGTTGATGAAATACTAATTCTTGCCAATCTAGGTTAAACTTAATACGTTTAAGATTTGAACTTGATACACTTAACCCAATCATTTTGTGTACTGGGTTCCACCTAGGGAAGTACTTAGGTGGGGCAGGGGCAGAGGAAGCCCAGTCCCCAGCTTAAGTCCTCCTGGCTTGGTGGTAGACGGGATAACTGTTGCTTGGTTTATCCTGTTTCCTATTGATATTCTCTTGGATTTAGTCAACTTCATCGGGTCTTTCTTGTCCTGTACTAGCATCTTTTGCATTGTTTTTGGAACTGCCTTGGATGATGGTCAATATTTCTAGTCAATCTGCATCTTTCTCAGGCAAATCACAGGTTCTTTTGGTCTAAAAGCTCTAGCTCTGCCTTTTTTAGAGGTTTGAAGAATCCTGTTTCTCCTGTAACACAGTGAAGCAAGACTTGCCAGGCCCCAGTCCCTGAAAATCAGGCTCAGTCTATGATATTGTGATACTCAAGGGCCCCCTCAGGCGGGACCCAGAGCTTCAAGGCAAGTTCTGTAGTCTTCCTGATCTACCGGTGGGGAAGTGGGCCATTTCTCTCCTACTCAAGTGGATGGTAGGTACCTTTCTCAAGGAATTTCTAGGACTTACTCTACTGTTCTTCTTTCACTTTTATTAAAATATCCCCTGATACCTGGGGACTCTGTGTATTTGCATTGAAATATCTTTCTATATTTTTATTCTGAAACTCAACACCTTTTCTCCCTTAACGACCTCCTGCCCACTTCTATGAACTCTTGTTTGATGTAAAGTCTAGGCTTTCAAGGCTAATCATTTGTCCTTAGGTTTTTTTTTTTTTTCTTTTTTCTTTTTTGCGGTACGCGGGCCTCTCACTGTTGTGGCCTCTCCCGTTACGGAGCACAGGTTCCGGACGCGCAGGCTCAGCGACCATGGCTCACGGGCCCAGCCGCTCCGCGGCTCGTGGGACCTTCCCAGACCGGGGCACGAACCCGTATCCCCTGCATCGGCAGGCGGACTCTCAACCACTGCACCACCAGGGAAGCCCCTGTCCTTAGGTTTTATAAAATCTGTTTAAAGCTCATTTGTTATCTTTTTAATTCTGTACCAGTGTGCATTTGTGGGTTTGTATTCATATTCTTGGACCATAAACCTCAGCTTCCTTTGTTGTGATTTTAAATAATGAGAGAGTAGCTGATAAAAGAGAATTACAAGGATAAAAATATGCATTTGTTAATATTTCAAATTCCCAACTGTCCTTTGTAATCAACATTTTAACTTACATAGTATATGAATGTCAATCTGCATTTAGCTTTGAATGTCTTGATTGTCATTCCCTATAGTTTTTCTAATTTATATTCCTTATCATAATAGTTACTTGATTAAAAAACAAAACAAAAGAATACAACAACCCTCAGGTAAAGACAGCATCGAGTGGGTCCACAGATTCAGTGAATCTCTCAGTCTTTCATGCAGTTTTGAAGTTTTCCATCCTTGCCTACCTTGGTGGGCCACTGCTGTCTGGAGGGATGAAAAGTGGATATGCAGGCAGAGTCTCTGGTAAACATCACTGGTATATAAATGAAAGACCTTGCAAATACATTTCAAGAATTTAAAAAGTGAGAACTAAACATTAGGCACATAGAACAGTCTTCAGTGACAACCAAATGAAATATGCTTGCTCAGTGATCATAGAAATGGAAGAAATACAATAAGTAGAAGAAAATTAGAACCTAAAACTTCCTAAATATATTGTGTGCTGTGGCTTAAAGTTAAAAATGCAGTTCCAGAAAAATGAAGACAAATATTAGAACAGAACTTTGGATGAAAGGAGGTCCTTTAGTACCCTAAAAAAATAAATGTTTCTGCAGTAGTTAAACATTTAGTAAAGACTAGCACTTTAGGTGCTTCACTGGTGGCGCAGTGGTTAAGAGTCTGCCTGCCGATGCAGGGGACACGGGTTCGTGCCCTGGTCCGGGAAGATCCCACATGCCGTGGAGCAGCTGAGCCCGTGAGCCATGACCACTGAGCCTGTGCGTCTGGAGCCTGTGCTCCACAACGGGAGAGGCCACAGCAGTGACAGGCCCACGTACCACACACACAAAAAAAAGACTAGCATTTTATATAGTCTTAAGTGTTTAGTTCATATTTTTTAATGTGACTTAACTTTACATTCCCAATGGGACTGTTTATAATATATTGGAAGAGTTACATGAGAATATTTTAAATAGTTTTATAGTTAATGTTTATTGAGTGACTACTATTGGGTTGGCCAAAAAGTGCCTCCAGTTTTTAGTAAAAATAAAAGACACATTTTTCATTTTCACCTAGAACTTTATCCAACTATGTATTCACCCTTTTGTTCCACTACCTTCCTCCATTTTTCAGGCAACTTCATAATTCCATCTTCCTAAAACTTTTTATCTTTTTGAGCAAAGAACTGTTCCAGATGCCGTTTACAGTCTTCTAGGGAAGTGAAATTTTTTTCATTAAGAGAATTTTGTAAAGACTGAAATAAATGGAAAGCCGAAGGTGTAATGTCTGGTGAATACAGTGGATGAATCAGAACTTCCCAACCAAGCTGTAACAGTTTTTGCCTGGTCAGCAAAGAAATGTGCAGTTTTGCGTTATCCTGATGGAAGATTACGTGTTTTCCCTTGACTAATTCTGGACACTTTTCGTCAAGTGCTGCTTTCAGTTGGCCTAATTGGGCCAACTGGTTGGAATTAATAATTTGATTTTATAGAAGGAGCTCATAATAGAGGAATCCCTTCGAATCCCACCATATACATAGTATCACCTTCTTTGAATGAACACTGGCCTTTGGTGTGGTTTGCAGTGGTTCATTTTGCTTGCCCCACTATCTCTGCCATTCCACATGATTGTACAGTATCCACTTTTCATCGCCGATCACAACTTGTTTTAAAAATGGAACATTTTTGTTACGTTTATGTAGAGAATTGCAGGCGGAAATACAGTCAAGAAGGTTTTTTTCGCTTAACATATGTGGGACCCAAACATCAAAGCAATTAACGTAACCAAGCTGGTGTGAAATGGAGCAGGACCCTATGGTCCTTCCCCACCATATCCTCTGCCTGCCTTTTTTAAAAAACATCTTTATTGGAGTATAATTGCTTTACAATGATGTGTTAGTTTCTGCTTTATAACAAAGTGAATCAGTTATACATATACATATATCCCCATATCTCTTCCCTCTTCTGTCTCCCTCCCTTCCGCCCTCCCTATCCCACCCCTCTAGGTGGTCACAAAGCACCGAGCTGATCTCCCTGTGCTATGTGGCTGCTTCCCACTAGCTATCTATTTTACGTTTGGTAGTGTATATATGTCCATGCCACTCTCTCACTTTGTCCCAGCTTACCCTTCCCCCTCCTCATATCCTCAAGTCCATTCTCTAGTAGGTCTGGGTCTTTATTCCCATCTTGCCCCTAGGTTCTTCTTGACCATTTTTTTTTTAAATTCCATATATATGTGTTAGCATACAGTATTTGTTTTTCTCTTTCTGACTTACTTGACTCTGTATGACAGACTCTAGGTCCATCCACCTCACTACACATAACTCAATTTTGTTTCTTTTTATGGCTGAGTAATATTCCATGTATATATGTGCCACATCTTCTTTACCCATTCATCTGTCATTGGACATTTTGGTTGCTTCCATATCCTGGCTATTGTAAATAGAGCTTCAATGGACATTGTGGTACATGACTCTTTTTGAATTATGGTTTTCTCAGGGTATATGCCCAGTAGTGGGATTGCTGGGACAGATGGTAGTTCTATTTTTAGTTAAGGAACCTCCATACTGTTCTCCATAGTGGCTGTATCAATTTACATCCCCACCAACAGTGCAACAGGGTTCCCTTTTCTCCACACCCTCTCCAGCATTTGTTTGATTTTTTGATGATGGTCATTCTGACCGGTGTGAGATGATATCTCATTGTAGTTTTGATTTGCATTTCTCTAATGATTAATGATGTTGAGCATTCTTTCATGTGTTTGTTGGCAATCTGTATATCTTCTTTGGAGAAATGTCTATTTAGGTCTTCTGCCCATTTTTGGATTGGGTCTTTTGTTTTTTTGATATTGAGCTGCATAAGCTGCTTGTAAATTTTGCAGATTGATCCTTTGTCAGTTGCTTCATTTGCAAATATTTTCTCCCATTCTGAGGGCTGTCTTTTCATCTCTGCCTGCCTTTTGTCTCTGGAAAAACTTTAGCCAAAGAATAAGTTTAATCAGAGAAGCGAGAATATGCAGACAGAAAGGAAAACAGTCAAAGGAGATCAAATAATAATAGTTTAGTCATTAAGCATAATCAAGGACCTTTAGTTCCTCCTCAAGGACTATAGATAATATTCTGAGCCCTATCCTGTGAGCTGTCCTACAGATACTGAAACCCCCACCAGGTGGAAGAAGTTAACTACATGATGACCAGACTGTAGCCATGACATAAGTTACCACACTTCCAAGAATTGGCCTCGGGCTTCCCTGGTGGCGCAGTGGTTGAGAGTCCGCCTGCCGATGCAGGGGACGCAGGTTCGCGCCCCGGTCCGGGAAGATCCCACATGCCACGGAGCGGCTCTGGGCCTGTGAGCCATGGCCGCTGAGCCTGCGCGTCCGGAGCCTGTGCTCCGCAACGGGAGAGGCCACAGCAGTGAGAGGCCCGCATACCACAAAAAAAAAAAAAAAAGAATTGGCCTCAAGGAAATGGGAATAAACTGACCCTGGAACTGAAGATTAACTGTACTTAAAACAATCAAGATGATGCTGGTCAGACCACGGATGACCAATTTCAAGATGACTGTCAGAGCTGACTGTGCTGTTTCTGCATGTAGCACCAACCCTCTGTCTATAAAAGCTCTTGCCCACTGACTGTCAGTGGGGGGAGTCAGCCTTTGGACAGGTATCCACCCTCCCCACTGATTGCCAGCATCCAAAATAAAACAAACTTTCCTTTCTACCACCTGGCCTCTTTTTTGGCTTTTGAACGGTGAGCAGCCAGAGCCCACTTTTCGTGGCAGGTGCAAATGATTTTCAACGCTTGATTTGGATATTTTGAGTATGTCAGCTATCTCTTGTATGTAGGTATAACGTTGACTGTTGTCAGTTAATGTCTTGATTTGCTCGTTATCAGCTTCAAGTGGTCTACCCAACCGTGGAACACTGTCCAGAGAGAAATCTCTAGCACGAAACTTCGCAAACCATTTTTGACACGTTTGACCAGTCACAGCACCTTCTCCATACACTAAACAAATCTTTTTTTGCACTTCAGTTGCGTTTTTACCTTTCTTGAAATAATGAAGCATAATATGCTGAAAATGTTGCTTTTATCTTCCATCTTCAATATTAAAATGGCTACAAAAAATTCACCAATTTTTATAAGTCTTTTTTAAAATGCACTCTGATATGACAGCTGTCACAATACAGTCTAACAAAATTGTTTCAAATTAAGTTAAAGACAACTAAGAGCTACTAGAGCCATCTTTTAGACAAAAACTGAAGGACCTTTTTGGCCAATTCAATATATACTAGGATGTTTTAAGTATTTTAGTTATTATTTAATTACACACAAACAATTCAATGTGGTAGCTAAATTAACTTTAGCTTGTATTATTATATTTCCACCTATTCTATTATAATGTGTACAATTATTGTTTCCAAAGATAAAAACATCTGATAAAAGTAAAGTAATAAAAGTAAAGAGAAAAAGAGTAAATGTGGTACCTCAGAAGACATACAGAACAAATTGAGCATTCAAAGGAATCTTGCTAATCTTCTTTTCCTGCCCCTTGCATGAATATTTTAGATTCTCTGTAACATACACGGCATTTGAAAGGTAGCTGCTAACACTTAGCTTACGGAATGCTCCAGGAAACTTTTTTTTTCCTTTTAACTCTGTAGAACACGTTTATCTTGTTATATAAGTATGGGATAATTTTTTTTCCTGTTTTATGAAGTTACTTAATAATAACTTTAATGATGAATTGTAGGCATAATTGTAAACTATTTGGTAGAATTTAAAAGATCTAGTATTTAACAGAGCATAAGGAAATCTTTTGATTTGATACTAAAGTGATCTTTTTCTCAGTTTATAAAGAATAGTTTATTTTTGTCTAAAGGTTAGAATATAAAATTCTAATAACTACAATTCATCACCCCAAGCACTCCGTGATTATGGACATTTTTGATAACAATTCATTTTATACTATGATTATAATAAAACATTTTAAGATTTAAAAATAAAACAAAATTTGAACATATGAAAAAGTTCCTATCTAAACTTAAACATGTGTTAATGTGTAGCAGAAGTAGCAGAAGTGAATATTGGTGGTTCTAGCTCAGAAAAACTGTCATTTTGGTCATGGTCAGGCTAACATATCTACCTGTGGGGAAATGGTCCCATTTTGAGAAACATGAATTCTAAAGATACAAATGACTACTCTGTTAAAAATGAAGTATAAGTTTCTTTTAAGGAATATAATATAACACTCATTTTTAAATATAAAAATATAGATATAGTACATTCATATTTCAATGCTACATTTAAATTTCTAGAACAAATTTGAAAACTACAGTGTTCTTTACATAGGAATTAAGAAATTAATCAAAAAGACTGAGCTTACTGAAAGATTCTCTTTAAGTATATATTCTCTTTGAGCATAAATAGTAGTAAATCAGGATCCCTTCAATCCATTGTGACCACAGGAAACAGGCTGCATAAATGATGACTCCTGTATAGTATGCCTTTTAATTCAACCACCAGACAAAAGAAAGGCTGATCCTTTAAAAGTATGTTTGGCTCATCTTCCACAGTTTATGGAACTGCAGTTTGGGATGACAGCTGGTAATACTCAACTAAATTATTTAACTATTTTTGTCTACTAAGAGAAGTAAAAAATAATAGCTACCAACTTTTTGAGGACTCACTATTGCCAAGCTTTGTACTAAGGATTTTATATACTATTTTTCATTTAATTTTTATAAAACTCCAATGAGGTTAGAATTATTATATTTATTTCCCCAGTCAAGGAAACTGAGACTTAAAGAACTGATAAACTTTTCTAGGTCACATGGTTGATAAGAAGCAAGAGATGATATAGGAACCCAATATTGTCCAATTTCAAGGCTACCCTCTTAATCACTATTCTTTATTTCCTATTATTTATATTAAATGTGTTGCCTTCACAAGTTTTTCAAACCTATGTGCACTTTATTCACATCCCCTTAGAAAAGTGATAAAGAATTTTTACACTAGTGAAGGCCTAATTATGTTGAACTGAATTACACAGCAATGGGTGATAGACTAAGATAATGGATCTATCTTTTGGATGAGGGTTAGTCATACAAAAAGCTTTTGACGCTGTGAGTCCTGACATTTTAAGAGCATTCAGACTCTGCTTTTGAAATTTACTCTGGAACTCCAGTAAATGTATGCTCTGGTTGTGTTAAGTTCTGTGTTCATACCTGTTACATAAATCATTAAATGACATGGTATTTTATATTGCCTCAGGAAAGAACTCACCTGTGTTACTGGTGTATCCCCTCAACCATGTATTTATTACTGTCATCTGTTAAAACAACAACACTGAAACCACTCAAGAGACCATGTAAAACAGTAAAAATAATCATTCTTTAGCATGTAGTGATAAATCACTATAGAAGAAAAACTGGTTTCCTATCAAGCTTGGAAATAACAGTCTAATTATTTTCTTGCCATGCTTGGATTAGCAGGTGAAAGGACACCTCAGCCTAAAGATTAATTCATTACAGATTTCAACCTTAATAAATTGGAATTAAGCAGTTCAGGCTGCATCATTTTTCATAAGTTAGTTTTTTCAGGATGTTAAATAGATCAATTTTTAGGGTTTTGATTTTGGCATTTCATCTTGGTATTTCTCTGATAAAAAGGGGATCATAATCACATCTTTCCTTTTATGAACAACCCTGTGTACTGTTTTACACCTCTAAGATATTTTATTACAGCTATGTTCTGGATTTATTACTAATAGCTTTGTATTTTGATACTACAAATGCCACCTGACCCCTCCATGTCTCATCAATAACTTCCTCTAATCTTTTTTTTTTTTTTTTTTTTTTTTTTTTTTGCGGTACGCGGGCCTCTCACTGTTGTGGCCTCTCCCGTTGCGGAGCACAGGCTCCGGACGCGCAGGCTCAGCGGCCATGGCTCACGGGCCCAGCTGCTCCGTGGCATGTGGGATCCTCCCGGACCAGGTCACGAACCCGTGTCCCCTGCATCGGCAGGCGGACTCTCAACCACTGCGCCACCAGGGAAGCCCTCCTCTAATCTTTTAATTGAACTCTTTACCACTAGTGAATTTTGATTCCTACCCAACTTATATATTGCCACCAAAGTAATTTAATCTTATTTTCCTGCTCCAATTACCTGAGTGTAATGCTTTTGTAGTATTATTTATAATAATAGCTAACATTACTGAACACTCATTAGGTACTTTGATGAATTATTCAATTAAACTTAGTTGAAATCTACAATATCACCATGAATATTTTCTGTGTTTCATTAGAATATGTTGATACCACTTAAATAGTTATCCATTTGGGCAATCAATTTGACACTCATAGGGAGAAGCCTCAGGTTAGTATATTTTCATAAACTTTATATAATAGAAACTAATCATATAACAATTTAAATGTATTGATATACTGATACTATCAATTATTGACAATGATAAAAAGTCTTAATCATCCAACTGCTTTCAAATTATAGGCTTAGAAGAAAAAACAACTCTTACCCAAATGTGTAAATAGAGATTAGAATCTCTTACTGCATTTGGGGAAGAAAATCAACAACATTCTCTTTTCATAATAAACACTGCACAGCAACATTGACTGATACATTTATTCATTTATTAAAAAATCACCTAACTAGATTGGCATTAAAAAACAAAAAAAAGGAGAAACCATGCAGAGTAAGCTCTTTTTATATCTGCTAAACTGAAAATGGAAGGGTGAGAGAACAAGATAATGGGTATGTTATATAAAACATATTCAAACACATTTCAAAGATAATTTCAAACTCTGTGTACATTTTTTTACAGTCTTAGGAAACTTAGATTTAAAAGTTTCCTGAGATATAAAGCCTTTATTTTTTAGTGAGTTTAAGGCCAATAAGATACAATCACTTTACTTAGTAAATAAATAGAGCACTGTCACTAAAGCCACTGCTTCCTAACTCATTCCCAGTCCCCTTGCTCTTTAGCAAGAAAACCCAATTTTTAGCTGTGCTACATTTCTGAGTCTCCCTTTAAACAAGATGTTGTCATGTGATTTAATTCTGGCCAATGAGAGGTGAGTAGAGTTGCTGCATGGTGATTCTGGGAAGGCTGGGGCAGACAGTCTAATCAGCCAGTAAGGGTTTTTATTCGTTTTTCATTTTTTAAGGATTTTATTTTTTTAATGCTTTGCCTTTACTTTTGATTCTGGCCTGTGATTAATTTGTGATGGCTCAAGTTCTAGCAGTTATCTTAGATCCTCAGGTAACCTGGGCATGAAAGACATGCCTACCGACAGTGAAAAAGAAAGCTATAAACTTAGGTCTCTGACGATACTATGGAGCACATGTGAACACTGTATTGCTGATGTCTGAAGTGATTCTATGTGAAAGAGAAATAAACATCTATCTCATTTAAGCCCTTATTATTTTGCTCTTTTCAGTTATATGAAACTATACACAATCTTAATTATTATAGACACTAATAATTTGTTTCTTTTCCTATATATATTAAAAAAAACAGACTGTTGAGTTCACTCTATAAAATTGTAAAATAAATTTTTCCAGACATTTTTAACAGATCGGATTATGGTTGCGTTAATGTTGTCTTCTATCAAAGACTCACTTTGAAAAATTGAAATATAAGATATCAAGGAAAAAATAATAGTATGCTTGTTTCATTTAGCTGTTGCATAACAATGTTGTTTTATGAACAACCAGAAAATCTTTTTTTTTTTTTTTTTTTTTTTTTCTTTTTTGTGGTATGCGGGCCTCTCACTGTTGTGGCCTCTCCCGTTGCGGAGCACAGGCTCCGGACGCGCAGGCCCAGCGGCCATGGCCCACGGGCCCAGCCGCTCCGCGGCACATGGGATCCTCCCAGACCGGGGCACGAACCCGTATCCCCTGCATCGGCAGGCGGACTCTCAACCACTGCGCCACCAGGGAGGCCCCAGAAAATCTTAATGGCATAAAACAATAAGCATCTGTTTCTTGCTTGTGCATCTGCAGGTTGGTTCAGTTTCAGCTTATTTAATCTACGCTTGATTCTACTTGTCACTAGTCATGGATCAAATTCAAGTCAATTCTATGTCTCTTATTCTTCTTGGACCACCAAGCTACTATTCGTCTCATTGATGAGGTCAGATGGTCCTTGAGGGTGAGCAGAAATCATGCAAGGCCTCTTAATGCCTAGACTTACAACTAACATTTGTCTAACATTTCTGTACATACTCCATAATGACAAAAGGAAATCACATGCCCAAGCTCAATATCTGTGGGTACAGGATACATTCTTTCCATGAAGATCAGAATTGGGGAGAAATAAATTTTAGATGAACAACAAGCTAATATTCTATAATGTGGTATTAGAACTTTGAGTGTATCACACATTTCCAACAGCAAAGTTTTCTTATTAAAGGGAAAATTTTAAATATATAAGTTTTTGTAGCTTATATATTAAGCTCCAAGATGTATCATACTGTCATATAATTGCATTTTCATACTCCTTTTCATATATGACAATTAAAAGCAATATTTTTAGAAGCTAACATTTACCTTATCTAAAAAATGTCATCGACTATAGATGCTTAGCTAGTTATAGCTCTTTTCTATAACATGAAACTAATTCCAGTTTTAGGGAAGAGGTAATTACTGAAATCGTTCTACAAATTTTCATTAGTAAATACTGAAACAGTTATATATCAACAGTCTTTTGTTTAAAGAAATGATATATGTGAGCCCCTTCCCCCAAAATGGCACAAAATAAATTGATAATTGAAGCAATCAATGTCTTATTATAGAATAACATATTTAAATGTTTTTCAGAAAACTCATAATGCGATATCTATATATATCCATTGTGAAACCCATATTTAGGTTATTACTCTTTATTAATATATTTACATGTATTATTAAGCATATAATCTAACATCACTCTAATGAAGTATGCTTATGCTTAAATATTATTTTAACTTGATATTATCCTCATACCTATATCCTGTATTCCTGTCATTTTCCAGAAAAATGTCTTAATCATCCAAGTATTCTTAGAATATTGCTTTTGAAAATGATCAGAGAAGCAAGCAATGTTATGCAAAGGTATATACTATGGTCATTTGCATTTTCAATAACAAAAGTCAGTTATACCTTATTTTAATGGAAAATGTTGCACAATATCATTGGTTGATTAATTCATTCAAAGCCATATACTGACAGCCTATTACTTAAACAAATTAAACAGAATCTTTGTTCTTCATAGAACTTAAAAATCTAACCTAGTAACTGCCTCTGAGATACTGTGAGAATTAAAAGACTTAATACATGTAAAACACTCAAAACAATGTGCAACACAAAGCAAGCATTACATAAGTGTTAGCTAATACAACAATAATTACATCTGCTAGTCCTAAGACTAGTATTATTATTTCTGATAGGTAATTGGTATGTAAGTAAAAAGGGTGCAGTTAGAAAGAGATTAACTTAATTATCACTCAAAAATATATAATAATAAGCTGGGAATTATAACATGATTAACATGGGGATCTGACCTAGTTTGGGGGATCGTAATCATTTTTACCCATTTTCTTTAATTAGAAAATTTAGGACTTCCTTGGTGGTTCAGTGGTTAAGAATCCACCTGCCAATGCAGGGGACACGGGTTCGAGCCCTAGTCCTGGAAGATGCCACAGAGTGACTAAGCCTGTGAACCACAACTACTGAGCCTATAAGCCACAACTACTGAGCCTGCATGCCACAACTACTGAAGCCCAATTGCCCAGAGCCCATGATCTGCAACAAAGAGAAGTCACCACAATAAGAAGCCCGCGCACCGCAAAGAAGAGTAGCCCCCGCTCGCCCCAACTAGAAAAAGCCCGTGCTCAGCAACGAAGGCCCAACGAAGCCAAAAAATAAATTAATTTTTTAAAAAAGGAAAATTTATTGAAATAAATTACAGCTAGATTCTAATTTTAAAGTAAATAAATGAATCCATAAAATTATTAGAAGTAAACGTTTGTGATTTTGTTTAGATCTTTGAGTGTGCTAGGCTTTTCCAAGAAGACTTAAAATTGAGAAACCATAAGATGGAAAAATTCAATTGTATAAAAATTTTTTAAAATATGCACAATAAAAATAACATAAATGAAAGGATAAGTGCATGAAAGAGTATTTCCAAACTTTATGACAGGATTCTTAATATATACAGCAGAGCTTGTATAATCAAAAATAAAAATATCAGCAATTAAAAATAAAATGGATAACTATGGAAAACAATTTGAAGGAGGCAAGAGTATTCAGCATGAGGCTCTGGTAATTTCTCTGGCAAGAAATTGGATTTGGCGATAGTGGTAGAGATGGATAAATGTGAAAAGATTTGAGGATATTCAAGAAAAAAAATTGGCAGAAATTGGTGATGAACTGGAGAGGAGGAATGAACAGAAGTGTCAAGAATTATTTCCAGTTTATCTCTGGCTTGAACAATGGGATAGATGATAGGACTATTAAGTGTAATGGGGACACTGGAGGAAGACTGGGCTGGAAATAGAATAAGTTAGCAGTTAGACATGTTTACATTTGAGAGGCAATGAGGCATCCAAGTACAGATTTATCAAGTGGGTAGGTCTAGGGAGGTAGCACTAAAACTTTGAGGACATAATTCATGGACACGGTCTTTGGTACTTGACAAATAATGTAAGTTAATGGCAATCACATATTGTTCAGTGGCTCCTTTAAAGAAAAAGAAAATGAAAGTTTGAAAAGAAAGGTTAAAAGCAAATACTTCAGGAAGGAAATAATATATTAAGGTCAGTCAGGTAATTAAAACAAAGAGTGTCAATCACTTTAATTAGACAGATAACATCAACAAAAATATTGGAAAACAATATAAATTTTAGCACAGATTAAGCAAAGGTAGTATTTAATAGTCAGTGCAGTTCTCAATAAAAAGGAAATTAACAGGATTTTTGCTCCTCTCCAGACCTAACCCTGGAGACACCATGAAAGCAACAGGGAGATTAATGAACCTGGGGAGGGGGGTAAATTGCAACCCTAATGGGAAAAGGCCATGTCACAAAGAGGAGACAGGTTGGCACATAACTTTTTTTCTCACCCACCCCACATCATTTTTATGAGTTGATCTTTGCTCAGCCTTTTCCTGCTGAGAGGCCAAAATTTAATCATACCAGATAAAAGGCTGGGAAGTGGATATACTAGTTGTAGGCAGATTAATAACCTGAGTATTTTCTTTCCTCCTCACTCTTCTTTCCTGGAGAAAAGTGGGAGAAAAGAAATTTTTTCCTGGAGGAAATGACTACAAGACGCAGCATTTCCTGCACAGGAGAAAAAGAAGTTTCCCTGAGGGGCAAATGAGTGCCTGTACAACTAGAGAGTTCTCATTAAACTCTATGGAATGTATGAATATCAATTTCTTGCTTTTGATAATATACTCTGTGTGGGATTTTGGCTTGGAAATGGGCTGGAGGAGGGGTTCATGGAACTTCCCTGTACAATTCTTTGTAGCCTCTCATGAATCTATAATTATTTCAAAATAAAAGTTTTAAAAAAAATTTTAAATGACTTCATAGTGAAAAGTCTTTTAAAGCACTAAAAGATATACATAATGGTGAGAAAAAGACATACAAACAAACACACTTTAACTTGTTATAGTAAAACTTAAGAATATATAAAAAAATATTGGAAGCTGGGAAATCAGATTGACAATATGCTTCTCAATAGCATCAATGAATAAAAAAGACAATGGAGCAATATTTTCAAACTGTAAAGGAAAAGAAAATCAAACCTAGTATTGATGTCCAGCTAAATTATAGCACGTATACTCATTCATTTATTCAGCAAATATTTACTGCACTGCAGCTATGTGCCAAACGCAATGAATAACACAATGAATTAAACAGACCCAAATATCTTATTCCATGCCTCTGCCGTTGTAGATGTTGTTTCACCAACCTGTGATTGTCTCTAGTTTTCCCAACCAGTTTGGAAAGCCATGCTTACACCTTTCCTTTCCCTACTGTCCTAGGCTCATTGCTAGAGCTTAAAAATGGTGAGCCGAGCAGGTGGCCAAGGCTGGAGCTTTCTCTGGACCATCTTGGCATGGCAATCTTAACTAAAGAACTATGGCTAACCCTGGGAGTAAACCTAAAAAGAGATAACTGTGGCTTGTGTTGGGAACTTAATCATTCACCACCACGGACAATGTTGCTTGGGCTTGTGGAGGAGGTTTCAGCAGTAACTTCATAAGGCAAATATACAGATGTTACTATGGTCTAAATCCAGAGTCACTGATGAAACTTCTTCTTTCTACTTCCTCTCTTTATGGGACACATAAGCACGACTTATTATTTGCTCTCACTTTTCCCTTCCTTGTTTTACAAGAAAGGGTTTTATATAGACCATATACAAGTGTAGAAATAGTATGTCTTCAGTTAAATAAATGTTTCTATTTTTTAAGTTAGTTCATTTTTTCAACAGTGTAACCAAGATCTCGATTTTTAAAAAGTTTTAACATTTGAATTGTTTTTACTATTTTTATACTTCACATTATCCACATAAATGATAATTAGTCGATTTTTTAAATATACCATCATTAATATACCAAAAAAAGATTTAATGAGTGCCTTCTATATGTCAGGCACTTAACCAGACTAAGAGATATACAGTATTCCATTATCTACATACTAGGAATTCATAGTAAAAAAAATTAACAACAACAATAATGATAATCATAATAAAAGAAAGATACCCAGCTTTCTCAAAACTATCACTTCAGCTGTGGGAAACAACACTAGACAATAATAAAAATTAAATACATAATATGTCAGAGAGTAATAAGTGTGATGAGACAAATCAGGTGTGTAATCAGTAATAAGTGTAATGAGACAAATCAGATAATGAACAAAGGATCTCACAAAAATTATGGTGAAAAGAAAAATTCCACATTATTTAAAATACAATTCCTTAGGCCCTAATCTGGATTTTGCAATACTAGAGTATAATTATACTCCATATGAACCTTCCCAGACCTGTGGGGATATGAAGTGCTTTTTTGTGGTTTTTCTTCTATTTCAAGTGGGACTTTATATTGTGTTTGTCCTTTTATATCTTTATTTAAAAATGATAGCTATAATGTAGCTTATGTATTACTAAAATTTTACTATAAAAACACCAGGACACTACCTAACAAGATTCATTAAACAGATTTAGAACAGAAAAGGCATATAATTGAGTTGAAATGTCTTAAAAGCAAAAGGGTCCAGGATGATTAAGGATGGATTATGTAAGTCTGGTTACTTAGTTTTTATTTCTATTTTCATAACTATTAGCTGTTTATATTTGGGCCCATCAAGAAATTTGAGGGCTGCAGTTTCCTCAGTAGTAATATAAGGTGGTCTTTAAAATCTACTGTAGCACTGAAATTGATGAATATTTGAACATTATGTAATATCTAATTCTGTAGATGAGATGCACTATTAACACTATATCATAATCCACTATTTTTCCTTTCTACTAATAAATGAGCTGGCTGAATATTTGCTATAAGTGCTTGAAGATTATTAGACTGTGTGACCAAAAAAACCAACCATCTGAACTATGGAAGCATTTTAATTTAAAAACTTTTTTTGTTTGTTTTTGCGGTACGCGGGCCTCTCACTGTTGTGGCCTCTCCCGTTGTGGAGCGCAGGCTCAGCAGCCATGGCTCACGGGCCTAGCCGCTCAGCGGCATGTGGGATCTTTCCCGGACCGGGGCACGAACCCATGTCCCCTGCATCGGCAGGCTGACTCTCAACCCCTGTGCCACCAGGGAAGCCCTTTAAAACAATTTTGAAGCTATGAAAAAGGTTAAAATGCAGAAACATACAGAGAATATATAAACAATTAACCATGTATTTATTAATAAAATGATCAATATTTTATATTCTGGTTAGATGTCTTTTAAAAAGAGATAAAATTTTACAGATTAATGGAACCCCACAATCTACCTCTTTCCTGATACATTTCCTTTTCCCTCATCGCAGGGAGGGACTACACATAGGATGTGTTTTTTATCTTTTCCTAAATATGGTTTCATACTTTTTCAACATATATTTGAATACATAGAAGTTATGCTGCTTGAAAAAGAAAAAAACTATCTTCTTCTAAAATACCAACTTTTTGCTATGTTAAAAATAATTTTTATACAACTGAGTTTTTTTTGTTTTTTTTTTTTCTCTAAGCAATTGCACCTAAGTGGGCCTGGCATTGTGTTGATGTAGAATGTGTATAATACATGAGTTACAACAAGAGTTTCTTTCCATTATTTGTCTATATTTATTGCTTCATATATGGGCATAATATCCTCATGCTATCAACTAATAATGGCTAAGAATCTGCTTTATGTTGAAGGTAGCATTTTAAAGTGGAGAAAACACGCATTTTCTGAAGATTTACACTACTATGTATGGCAATACTTCATTTGCTGCATTCTCTAAGGCACTGAGAAGCCACAGATCTAGTTAAATACACAGATTAATCAGTGCTTCTCTTTTCAGTATAACCTAATTTCCCATTTTTAATAGATTTCACCAGAAAATAAAATTATGTTTTTTTTTTAATGTCAAGAAATATACTCATTTAATGTTAGTGTTAGGGGAGAGTTAGCCTAGTGTAGCATTTATAGATAAAATTGATGGCTTATTATGTGCTTTGACTTTTTACTATCTCAAAACAATAAATTTTATTTTCATGCTTCAAAAGTTTTATTTTCTAATCTTGACCAAAATGTCCAATTCTATAGTTGACTTGGGGGAACTTTATTATGTTTCCAGTCCAAGAAAATATTTTCCTTCTTCACTTCCATTACAGAGCCACTGTGTCAGATAGCCAATATAATTTATTTATTTTCCAAGGAGATCTAGTTGAACTTATTCTTAGTCTAATATATGTACCTGTCACGTTATTTGTACTATATGGCATAATGAAATGCTCTTCCCACTCTACCACTAAAAGCTCCTACTCTATCTTGGGTTGTGGTTTTGCTAATTAAGCATTATTTAATTATTTATTAAGATAGTTTGGTTTACAAGGAACAGTTTTTTGAAGTTGAAATGATATTAAATACCTTTGTATATAGCAATTTTTTGACTACTGTTGTTTTGCATTCATCTAATTAGAACTGTCAAATATAGAACACATTATAAAATAATTTTATATTAACTAAAAATAATAAGATTTTAGATGCTTTTGAGTCAATTAGAATCACTTTGTAAACAAAGGTGGTTTCAAAACATACATTTGTTAAAAAAAGAAAAATTTATAAAAAGTTTTATAAAAAGAAAAATTTATAAGAGGTTTTAATTTTTCTTTGAAATATTTTGTTACATATTACAGCATTGCTATTATTAACGCTGGCAATAATAAAATTGATAATTTTAAACATTATAATCCATAAAATAATATATAGACATCCAGAGCATGTCAGTGAGGCAGACTAAGTAATTTTATGAGCCTAATACAATTCTCAGATCAGCTACCCAAAATAGAATTATTACTGAGTGTTCAAATATATTAAGAATAGTTGAGAAAATTCATACCTGAGCTATTTATTTTTATCAAATCTTTTTTGATGTCTCTAATATGCAAGTTAATATGGTTAATATATGTTCACATTAGCAAGTTTTCTTTTGCAGAATTAGGGGTCCACAAATAATGAATAGCATATATCATTCTTAAAAAATCCATAAACTCATAAGATGAAACTTGACTAAAACCTGCACTCAAGTGAGTTCTCCTTCAATACATCCAACTTCAGGGTCTCAACATCCTTGCTTTTTAGACAACTCACACTTGTGTTCTTGGAAGTCTATATCCTAGTCTCTTAAGTGGTACTACCAGGATAGACTATGTAGGATCACTGGAAGTAAACGTGAATTTCTGCAGCTGCGAGAAGCCATGGAGAAGTCACAGCTATTAATGGAACATGCGGGGACAACCCTATGCAAAACAGATAATCAGAAAAAAATTTCAATCTCCCAGAAGACTCTTCTCTAGGCCTAGCTGATTATCTTTCATCTCATTTCATTCTCACAAGACCATTATCTATTAAGTTATCTGCGATAAGTTGCTAACTAGATGAAAAGTCCAGGATTTCAGCTTATCTGGAGTACTCACTTCACACAAGAAGACAAATAAAGATAGAAAAGATTTCAGACATTCAAAGCAATTCCCAGTGGTGCAGTCTCAAGATTTGGAAAGCTATTTTTGAGCATGTGGGACTTCTTGAAATCTCTGTCAAAATACTAAGTAGTAACTTTTGCATGAACACATATAAAACCTTGTCTCATTTTCTCACTTGACAAAAGTACTGATTATCTTTCAAATTCCATTTTACACTTTTATTTATATTCTTTTGAGATTGCATGCAAACTATCTCATATGTAATTACTGATACCAGTTTGCGTCATTATGCATAGGCACACTAAACCACACACAAACTGGAAATAGAAGCAAATGTAAGGAAATCAAAGCAGAGGAGTGCACAATACTTCTGAAACATTAAAATTTATCAAGTTATTATCTGGTTATACAAAATGATACTAAAATATAGTAAACTACAACTACTTTATTGCCAGTTGCTTTTTTTCTAATTTATTTTATCCAAGTATAGTTGATTTACAGTGTTGTGTTAATTCTGCTGTACAGCAAAGTGATTCAGTTATACATATACATACACACATGATTTTTCATTTTCTTTTCCATTATGGTTTATCACAGAATATTTTTTTAATTTTTATTTTTTTAATTAAAAAATTTTTTATTGGAGTATAGTTGATTAACAATGTTGTGTTAATTTCAGGTGTATAGCAAAGCGATTTAGTTATACATATACATGTATCTATTCTTTCTCAAATTCTTTGCCCCTTAGATTGTTAAAGAATATTGAACAGAGTTCCCTGTGCTATACAGTAGGTCCTTGTTGGTTATCTATTTTAAATATAGCAGTGTGTACATGTCAGCCAGTTGCTTTTAACAGCAATATGACTGATCAGCTACTGACAGACAAAAATGAAGCACTCATAAGCATGAAGTTTGATTTATTGCTAGAACTCATTGCCTTTTATAACTGTCTGACAATGGGTTAATTTATCCTCTATAAGGGAGCTCCACAAAGTGAAGGATTTTTTTTGGGGGGGGGTCACTGTAACGTTCCCACAGTCTAGACTAGTATTTATTGAATTGATGTATAAGCATTATTGAGTCAGTTACTCAGTAGAAAGATGTATCATACTTTCCGGATCAGCAAGAAAGGCATTTTGCCCATCCTGACAAAATGTCATGCCACTACTTACATTTACTGACAGAGAGCTAATAAAAAATCAAGGCCAACTCCAAAATTAATTACCAACTCTCACTCATTGAGCAATCCCAATTAAAACAAAGTTTCATTCTTTGCTTGTCTTAATTTCTAGCAAATCAGCTGTGGACTCTACATTTTCATCTCCCACATACTCAGTGTCCTGTAAGTCCTCTCAGCCTAACACTATGAAAACATCTGCTAATCACATTTCTAGTTAGCAAAATGCCTTATTCTCTTCTGCTGGCCTTTTTATTATTATAAAAATCAGATTCATACTAAAATTTTTTATTTGGACTTCCAATATTTTTCTTGTTTTTTTTAACATCATTATTGGAGTTTAATTGCTGTACAATGGTGTGTTACTTTCTGCTTTATAACAAAGTGAATCAGATATACATATACATTTATCCCCATATCTCCTCCCTCTTGCATCTCCCTCCCATGCCCCCATCCCACCCCTCTAGGTGGTCACAAAGCATAGAGCTGATCTCCCTGAGCTATGCAGCTGCTTCCCATTACCTATGTATTTTACATTTGGTAGTATATATAAGTCCATGCCACTCTCTCACTTCGTCCCAGCTTACCCTTACCCCGCCTTGTGTCCTCAGGTCTATTGTCTGCGTCTTTATTCCTGTCCTGCCCCCAGCTTCTTCAGAACAATTTTTTTTCAGATTCCATATATATGTGTTAGCATATGGTATTTGTTTTTCTTTTTCTGACTTATTTCACTCTGTATCAGATCATCTAGGGCCATCCACCTCACTACAAATAACTCAATTTCATTTCTTTTTATGGCTGAGTAATATTCCATGGTACATATGTGCCACATCTTCTTTATCCATTCATCTGTCAATGGACACTTAGGTTACTTCCATGTCCTGGCTATTCTAAATAGAGCTGCAATGAACATTGTGGTACATGACTCTTTTTGCATTATGGTTTTCTCAGGGTATATGCCCAGTAATGGGATTGCTGGGTCGTATGGTAGTTCTGTTTTTAGTTTTTAAGGAAACTCCATACTGTTCTCCATGGTGGTTGTATCAATTTATATTCCCACCAACAGTGCAAGAGTGTTCCCTTTTCTCCACACCCTCTCCAGCATTTATTGTTTGTAGATTTTTTGATGATGGCCATTCTGACAGGTATGAGGTGATACCTCATTGTAGTTTTGATTTGCGTTTCTCTAATGATTAATGATGTTGAACATTCTTTCATGTGTTTGTTGGCAGTCTGTATATCTTCTTTGGAAAAATGTCTATTTAGGTCTTCTGCCCATTTTTGGATTAGGTTGTTTGTTTTTTTGGTATTGAGCTGCATGAGCTGCTTGTAAATTTTGGAGATTAATCCTTTGTCAGTTGCTTCATTTGCAAATATTTTCTCCCATTCTGAGGGTTGTCTTTTGGTCTTGTTTATGGTTTCCTTTGCTGTGCAAAAGCTTTTAAGTTTCATTAGGTCCCATTTGTTTATTTTTGTTTTAATTTCCATTTCTCTAGGAGGTGGGTAAAAAAAGATATTGCTGTGATTTATGTCAAAGAGTGTTCTTCTTATGTTTTCCTCTAAGAGTTTTAGAGTGTCTGGCCTTACATTTAAGTCTTTAATCCATTTTGAGCTTATTTTTGTGTATACTGTTAGGGAGTGTTCTAATTTCATTCTTTTACATGTAGCTGTCCAGTATTCCCAGCACCACTTATTGAAGAGGCTATCTTTTCTCCATTGTATATTCTTACCTCCTTTATCAAAGATTAGGTGACCATATGTGCATGGGTTTATCTCTGGGCTTTCTCTCCTGTTCCATTGATTTACATTTCTGGTTTTTCTGTCAGTACCATACTGTCTGGATTACTGTAGCTTTGTAATATAGTCTGAAGTCCGGAAGCCTGATTCCTCCAGCTCCGTTTTTCTTTCTCAAGATTGCTTTGGCTATTCAGGGTCTTTTGTATTTCCATACAAATTGTGAAATTTTTTGTTTTAGTTAAAAAAAAAAGCTGTGGGCTTCCCTGGTGGTGCAGTGGTTGGGAGTCTGCCTGCCGATGCAGGGGACATGGGTTCGAGCCCTGGTCTGGGAAGATCCCGCATGCTGCAGAGCAGCTAGCCCCGTGAGCTACAATTACTGAGCCTGCGCATCTGGAGCCTGTGCTCCACAACAAGAGAGGCCGCGATAGTGAGAGGCCCGTGCACCGTGATGAGGAGTGGCCCCCACTTGCTGCAACTAGAGAAAGCCCTCGCACAGAAACGAAGACCCAACAAAGCCATAAATAAATAAATAAAATTTAAAAAAAATAGGAAAAGAAATCTGAATGAAGTATGGTCTTAAAAAAAAAGAATAAATAGCCTTTAAAAAAAAAAAGCTGTAACAAGCAATGAACTAAAAAAAAAATTCATCATTTTACATTTCTTTGAAAACATTCCATTATATATTTGCTTAATATTCATCTCAGTAACAGTTCATTTTTCTCTCAATATAAACAATAACATTCAAGAATATTTTATTAACATATAAAGATGAGAAAACCAGTATTAACGTGTTGTGACATAAGATCTTGTAAAGACAACAAGCACTTAAGCAGTGAACATTTTCTTCATCTCTGCCTTCTTGCTCCCTTTTTTCCCCAATGTACACTTAATCATCAAATCCTTCTGATTTTGTCACATAAATTTCTCTCCAATTACCAGTGTAGCAGCACTGATTCAGGTCATTATATTTCACTTGAAATAAAACAACAGCTTTTACTCTATGCTGTCCCTTATTTTGTACCACGATAGTGATTACTTGACGCCTCTGTTTTGGCTCTTTATGTGTCTTCCCACTTCTCTCAAGGTAAAGTCCAATTTCTTTGGACTAGTTCAGATGGCCCTTCATGATTTCAGTCCCTCATATCTCCACTATGATCTCTTCCTTCTCTCCTGAACTATGATTCAGGAGAGGTCCAGATATACTGCATTATTTTCGGTTCTCCAAATGTTATCAAGCTGGCTTTGTATCCAGGCACTTGTTAATTTCATCCAAGTCCCTTGATCTGGGTAACTTCTCTTCACCCCTCTGGTATCAGTTTGCTAGTACTTCTTCCATCAGCATTCCTTACCTCCCAAAGTCATCTTAGGTTCCCCTCCAATGTTTTCCCATTATACCTTATATTCACACTTATAATACTTATCAAACTGTATTGTAGTTTGATATCTGCTTGGTTGCCTATCTCTTTGTTTGTTCTAAATGCTCTGAAGGCAAGAACTATCCTCTCACCCTCCCATCCTCACTCCTTTGGCAACTCAAATGCTTGACAGAGCCTTTCATCTTTAATCTGAACTTAGTACATATTTTGTTGATTACATGAAATAATTCTTTCTTATTAATGACTTATTTATAAATTGACATGAAATATAGAATATAGATTTAAGTATTGTTTTAAAATAAAGCTTAATCCCATTTTGTCTAGTCTCATTTATTTAAGGCAAAGCAAATCCCTATTCTTATAATGGTATTTTTAATTTATAAACTTATTTTATTTGTCTGGAGAGGGAGCAGCAAGAGGTGAGTAGACATTACAGCCCTTCATGATAGAGCCCTGTGCTGCCTATCCAATCTCATCTCCAAAAAAACCCCACCTCTCTTTATATTCTAATAATTCATAGAATTACATCTAGTTTTATAGCAGTAAAGTATAAAAGTTAAGAAGAGAGCTTTTAGAATTAAACAAAAAAGGTTAATAATCTAGTTCCCCAGTGACCTCTCTCTCTGTAGAGCATGTGTTATACAGCTTAAATTCTGTAAGATTATTTCTGCATCTAAACAACAGTTATAATACCAAATTTACAGAATTTTTGGTATTTAATATTATATTTGAATATTTTCCTAATTTACATTTTTTTCTGAAACCAATTATTCTATTTTTTCATTTATCATTAAAATTTTAAAAAAGATATTAATATGATATCATAATTGAACAATTTATAAAATTAAATTTTAAAGCTAAAAGTTTATAAAAATTTAAAATTTTAATTTATAAAATTAAAAGTTGAGGAAAAGATATCCAGAAACAGAAAAGCCTTGTATAAAATATATACATGCATTGTTGATGGGAAAGCAGATATATTCTCAAATATAGAAGAGATTAAAGGAAATAAAAATATAATATTCAAATATGTTGACATAAGTTTATAAACATAGAAGTGTATAATTTAATTAAAATATGAATGGCAACTGAAGTTAATACAAAAAGAGATAGAAAATTTCAACAGAAAATTACTACAAGAGAAATTAGGAAAAAAGGTAGAGTCTATCAGAAGAAGGAGGAGGAGGAGGAGGGGGAGAAGGAGGAAACAGAAGAAAAATACAAAGATAAAGGCACATGGCTCAGATGGTATTCAGCTGAATTACACTTGCCAGACTCTAAGCCAGATGACTTGAGTTCAAATCCAGCTTAGTCTTTCATTTAATTCTATGATCTTGGATGAGTTACTTAACCCCATGGTTTCTTTAGCCTTAAGATAGAAATAACAATAGTATCTACCTCACTGTGTTGTTTTAAGAGTTAAACATGATGATATATGTAAAGCACCTAGAATAGTGTCAGACTGTATGGTATTGATATATATATATATATATATATACACACACACACATGAAGGACAGCTCAGCTATTAAAAATAAGTGATGCCTATGATATTCAAACTATTACCTTCAAATTTCTACTCAACTTCTTGCTTCCATCTTTTCAGAAATGGTTTCTTTAATTTGAAGTACGCTATAGCAACTTAAGCACTTTGTGATATTTTGCATTTCTTGTTTGAACTTTTTAAAACAGAATAGAAACTTGGAAAAGCCAGCAATCTATAATCAAGCTATCATACAGCAGTAGTTATTGTATGTAACTTTATTAACATTTTATTGAAATCTGTCATGTTCAACATTTATTATTCAAAGGTAAATATTGTTCCAGCTATTTTAGTTAAAATATTTTAACTCTGAAAAGTAGTCAGGTTTTTGGTATAGAAATAGTGTAAAAATAAGTATGACTTCATATTTTAAAACAACTTAAGAAACTTAAAGAAATACAACTGAAAATGATAAAGCTAAACAAATATTAATTTATATTTAGAAATGAAAAGAATAAGAAATAGTTATCAATTCAAGACAACTCTGACATTCATTCTTGAAATCTGAGGGAATGTTCACTGAGGAGTTGTGTTTTAAGGTAGTCGTGCTCCTTTGTAAAGCACTGAATTAGCCATCAGAATTACCAAATGCAAGTTTTAGTTTACACATACCACAATTAAGTAACTTTTAATATCTCATTAATAGGTTTCTTATATAAAAAAAAAGCTCTTAGAAATATATATAAATGTAAGCCTAAGGAGCTGTGTATATCTTGCCCAGAAGAACCAAAGAAAATATTTGCAGTTGGGTTAGTTCTCAGTCCATGGTATAAATCTTGAAATTCAACAGTGGACTGAGAACAATATTTTAATAATCACTGGTTTTGGAAATGCATGAATCCAGGCATAACTAGAGGATGCACCTCCAGTTGGAACTTAATGGTTACCTATTATAACATGTAAATATCAAATCCATTCATTCCACAAATGGTATTGAGCACCATATGCCAAGCTCTGTTCTTAAATCAGTATTTATATTACTGTTTTTCATATTGAGATCATATAGGAATGTTAGTATAAGAAAAAGCCAAAAGATGAAAATGGAATCTGATCTTAGTCTCTTTATTATAGTCTGAAAATATAAAACAGTGGTTCTCAAAACGTGGCCCCAAACCAACATCACACAGGAAGTTGTTAAAAATACAAATTCTTGAGCCACACCCCAGACCCACTATACCAGACTCTGGGGGTCGGTCACAGCAACTGTTTTAACAAGCACTATGGATGATTCTGATGCTCACTCAAATTTGGGAACCACTGATATAAGACAAAGAAAACTGTGTTAAGTTTATGAATAGATACAGTACATAAATAGATTATAAATCCATATACAAATTTGTACTCAAACAAGCAACTTGCATGGTGTTAAAAGCCGAAAAAAAGAAAATGACTGTTAATCCCAACTCCATTTTTCATTTAAAGTTTTGATCATTTTTTTTCCTGAAAAGTAGTTGAAAGAGTGACTATTTTCGGGCTTCCCTGGTGATGCAGTGGTTAAGAATCTGCCTGCCAACGCAGGGGACACGGGTCCGAGCCCTGGTCTGGAAAGATCCCACATTCCATGGAGCAACTAAGCCCGTGCGCAACTACTGAGCCTGCGCTCTAGAGCACGCGAGCCACAGCTATTGAAGCCCGCGCGCCTAAGACCTGTGCTCCACAAGAGAAGCCACTGCAATGAGAAGCCCGTGCACCACAGCGAACAGTAGACCCCACTCGCCGCAACTAGAGAAAGCCCACAGCAACGAAGACCCAACTCAGCCAAAAAACAAAACACAAACAAACAAAATAAGTGACTATTTTCCATTGAACTCTACACTCCCAGTCATTTAAGACACTGAATATATATATTGGTCTATTGGATAGTTTCTTTGACAGGATAAAGTCTTGGAATCCATAATAACCATGTATCTATAGGTTTATAGGTTGTAAAAGAAACAATTTAGACATTTAAAAATTGTTCTTTCATCCAAGGAAATATATCAGTCAGTCTTCTTTTCTTTATAAAATATTGATTCAAGTGGACAGCCAGGATAGGCTTAGGTAGATTTAATTAAATTTGTAATCAGTTGACCTTGGAATAATATTAAACCTATATACAATCTTTTTTTCCTTCCTATTTCCCTCTTAAAAAAGCAACACTGATTTTTTTTTTAAGTTGAAGTACATTTAATTTGTTTGAATAAGATAAAATACTACTGACAACATCTCATGGTTTAGTATAGTGGTTCTCAAATGTTTTGACCTCAGGATGCTTTGCACTCTTAAAAATTATTGAGGTCTCAAAACAATTTTTTTATGTGGGCAATATTTACTGATATTTGATGAATCAGAAACTAAAACAGAAAATTTGTTAATTAATTTTAAAGATGATAAACTCGGGGGAATTCCCTGGCGGTCCAGTGGTTAGGACTCCACACTTCCACTGCTGAGGGCGTGGGTTCAATCCCTGGTCGGGGAGCTAAGATCCCACAAGTCTCGCTAGTTATGTAAGCAGCCAACTGTTTTGGAGACTTCTTAACCTCCTTCATGTTCTTATTAGTGAAATTAGAGATCCTTTTTCTAGGAACATCAATGAAATGATCTTCAATATTATTACAAAAGTTGCGTTTTTTAACATTGTGGGTTTCAGATGCCATAATCTCTTAAAAACCGGCGCCTCATGGTACCGCGGCGCCTCCGCCTAGCCCAGGCGCTGACCGACTGCGCCCCGGCAGCCCAGACTATCCCTCGGGTCCCTGGCCGAGCCCACTCAGGGTCATTCAAACGCGGCCGCACGCGCGGCCCGCCGGGATAGCCTAAAGCAACACTGATTTGTCAGTATCTGGTATTTTAAAAATTTAGGGCTTTTTAATCTTTAAAAATTTTATTTACAAGTACAAATACCTCCACCACCAACACACACACACACACACACACAAACACAAACTCACGTATTCTTCCCTTAGTTTCCATGACATTGGCAGATTTTTCTACCTCTCAGTTCTTTCTTTTTCACTGGACCTTCTATCATCACTGTCTTCATACAGTACATTTATGTCTACATCTTTGCTAGCTTCGGTTCTCATGTCTAATCCTTCTGACCTATAAATTTACACATTCAAGGGGAAGTGTTCACTCAAATTCTAGTAACAGGGGCTTCCCTGGTTGTGCAGTGGTTGAGAGTCCGCCTGATGCAGGGGACACGGGTTCGTCCCCCGGTCCGGGAAGATCCCACATGCCACAAAGCGGCTGGGCCCGTGAGCCATGGCCGCTGGGCCTGCGCATCCGGAGCCTGTGCTCCGCAACGGGAGAGGCCACAACAGTGAGAGGCCCGCGTACCGCAAAAAAAATTAAAAAATTCTAGTAACATGTTTCTAACTACGGTAACTTTTGTTTGATGTTCCTCTATCAACTCAAATTTAACAAGACCAATTTGAAAACATGAGTATATTTGCAAACTTTGATTCAATATCTTATTTCTGGCAATAATTTAATACTTTTTCACTCCAAAAGTCTCTTTGAGGTTGCTCATTTTCCACTACATTCAGGGTCAAGAAAAAGGAAAATTCTAATTAATTTTCCTTAGCAGTATTACTACACAAAATGAAATCTGTACAAAAGGCCACAGACTCAGAAAAACTCCTCAGAAAGTACTTGGAATTTTCCAAGACAAAATACCCTTATTTCACAAAGCCTTCTATATCAAAGGTCTGTAGGTCATCCAGGTTTTTAAATTTACTGTGCTTATTCCTCCTAGTAGATACATTGTGATGTTAGTATTTATAGAAATAAAGGGAATATGTTCAGTGCCCTTCACTTAGAATATCGAGACAATGTCATTTTTTTACCAACTGGCTTATGGCTTATTTCTTTTCTGGAGCCAAAAAGACCATTTACAAAATGGCTTCTCTACATTTCTCTATACCCTTACTCTCTTCTTCATCTATATATTTGATAATTTCTTGAGCATTCATGGAAGAAATTGAAGTAAACAGCAGAGAACATAAGGTCATTATACTCTTAAAAACTGTTTCTCAAATTTAAATCAATATTCAAGTTCTGTCCATTTCAAAATTTTCTTAATTCATTTTTTCTTTCTCTCCCCCTTCACTACTCTAATTTAAATCTTACTCAAACTTACTTCAAACATGCCTAATTGTGGCCTTGCCTCTATTGTAATATCATTCAATGTACTATGTATGATATGATCAGATTAATCTATCTATAGAAGATGTCATTTTACTCATGACTTAAGACTATAAAATCAATTCAGATGATCTGTCAATTTGCCACAGATTTCCCTGGACTTGGCATTAAATGCTCTTTGTCAAATGGTTCTGCCAAACACCTATCTCAATAAAATCTGTCCAATGGCCTTAAGTCAATTATGTACATTATTCTAATGTACATAATTCTAATATTATTGTTATATTCTAATATTATTATATTATCTAATAATATAATTATTATTATTCATAATAATAGAATATTCTATTCTATTCACTTCTATCTTATTCTACCATTTTCCTTCAGCATCTGTAGACTGTGCCATAGAAACTAATACTTCATACAAGATGCTAAAGCATAAAAAGCCATCTCTGCAAATTTTTCTGCTTCTTCTATCAGTGCATTAAATTAGGTACTAGCTGTATTAATAACCATAGTTACAATGCGTATGGTCATCTATGTAATACCATAAATTTATAAAATTTTAATTACTATGATCTATTAAAACATCAACCTTTTAATAAACAATAATAAGCAATGAATTATTTAATAAAATAAAAAATATGTTTTAAATGGAAGGAGAAATAAACTCTAGCTCAATCATTATAGTAGCACGCATGAAGACCAAAATAAAATTTATAATAAATTCATCCAGTAATCAATTTTACCAAAACGTGTATTTGTGATTAGCGATTTCTTAATTAGCCATTATTAACAATAACTATTTATGAAGATAAACCTACCTATAGAAACTAACAAGTCTCTACTTTGCTGATCATGTCACTTAACCACTATGTCACAGTATTAACTGCTCCCATTCATGTTACTATGGAATTTTGGACATGCTCCTACTATAGCACTTTTGTTAACAGGACATTGAGGACAATACTTTTTTAAAATATTGGTATTCACTAGATGATTAATTTACTAAAAGTTTTGTTGACTGACTGGGTAAGCATGTGGGTATGATAATTCTAAGCATTTTAATATAACAAGATTTAAGAAGACAGGACACTGTGAATTAAAATATTTTATTCAATAAAATATCCCACTTTCCAAAGATGACAGTCAAAAAGTCACATTCATTGTGCATGTCTTAGGCGGAATATAAAAAGGAAACTGTATAAAAGTCTAAAATCCTTTATTATCAGAACCTATAGTGTGTATGTTAAATGGAGTCAAATGATGTTTGTGTTGCTTGGTATATCCAGATAATTTAGAAATAGTTTTGCTTGTTTCTTAATTCCTTAGATACTAAGGAAAGCAGACATTCAAATAACCTTTTTCTCTTCCCTGTTAAGCAATAAATGAAGCAAACAATTGGGAGGCTAGTAGCTGTCTAAGGAGATTAAACAATTGCTTATGAGCCTAAAAAGTACAACTTAAGGACATTAAGATTTTGAGAAAACTTTTTTTCCACACTAATTTTTTAACTTCACATGAAATATCTGTTCTCTTTTTAAGTTTTTTAAAGCGGTGATTCCAGAATTCCAGTGCTTTTTTATAGATCGACTGCAGCAACTTTTAAGAAAAGTGTATAAGCCAATACTCTAATTCTGAGACAATTTCCCTCATTATATTTAAATAAAGACCCTACAGTTTAACCAAAAGGGTCAGCTAATTTTACCAGAAAGGTGGAGGAATGTTGGGTTCAGTTTACCAACCCCATCTAGCCAGGGATTTAATAATATACTAGTGATTTTATAATCTTACTTAATTTAAGAATAAGTAATAAAGTTTCTAACAGTTTGTGGATTAAAAACAAAGTCTGGGCTTCCCTGGTGGCGCGGTGGTTGAGAGTCTGCCTGCCGATGCAGGGGACACGGGTTTGTGCCCCGGTCCGGGAAGATCTGATCCCACATGCCGCAGAGCGGCTGGGCCCGTGAGCCATGGCCGCTGAGCCTGCGCGTCCGGTGCCTGTGCTCCGCAACGGGAGAGGCCACAACAGTGAGAGGCCCGCGTACCGCAAAAAAAAAAAAAAAAAAAAAAAAAAAAGTCGGACGCTTTACAACTGAATTTGCCATGAGTCTTAAAGGATCAAATTTGCTTCTCAGACTTCATCGAATCAGAAGTGTGTTGTACACTTTAGGTCATGTTTGATATTAAAAGGGGAAGTACTTTTCATTAGATAATCTAGATAATTTATGGATAGAAGAAATTAGATATATAGGCTCAAAATAAAAATATAGGGTAAAATAACGATTTTAAAATAATAAAATATGTAACATAAATTAATAATCCCTTGAACAAAACTTAAGTCTCATAGTGAAAGACATAAATACTAATTATTAGAGAAGAAAATCCATTTTTAAAATTTATGTTGCTTAGGTTACATTCCTAACATAGTTTATTTAAACATCATCCAAGTTATGTTGGTTACAGTCAAAAGCTCATAGATTCAAGATTCTAAGCTTGGGACATGAAAAAGGCCATATGCTGTCATATAAAATCTTCATTACAATGATCATCAATCAGAATTCAAGAGTGATTATTTTAATCACTGGTGTCTGATTGTGTGTTAAAACAATGTTGATAAACAAATGTACATACCTGAGGAAGAAGTAATCTAAATTTTTAAAGATAATATAACCTTATTTTACTTAATGACTTTGTGTCCTATTATTAAACAGGGGATATTCTTAAAGAATTATGTCAATTTCATTGTATCTAAAATGCTTCTGCCCTATCATCCTCAATTTTGGTATGCAAGGGGATCTTCAAAAGAAATGATGTCTATTGAGGCCATTTTGCATGGGTTAAGTGTAGAGAATATGGCAGTGGGGAAAAGAGTAGTGTTTATACATGATCTTTCTGTTCCTACACCATATCTACGAACATTTCCTTTCCATTCATATTGGCAGAACAGCAGAAGGCCATTACTCTTTATTGAGACACCCACAAAAGATATATCAAAGTTTCTCTTCCATGGCAAGATGTAGTATCTTAGTAAAATTATTAATAAATAGAGTATTACAAAAAAAGCACTCCACGAAAAAATAATACTTGTTTCTAAATATAGAAGAAAATTCTAGTAAAATAAATAATGCTAAGTCAAGTAAAGAGTTAGCTTCAGAAATTGTGTAAGAGAAAGGATTGTTTTCTGGACCATGGTTTATAACACTAGAAATATGTTTTCCTCTAGTGCATAGCATGAATCTCACAAACTTGGGAAGAATAGTGTTAGCAGCAGACTTAGCGATCTGATCAGGAAGGCTTTAAAATAAGACTCAAAGTGGAAGAGAAAAATGTGAATCAGTAAAATGGATATTATGGAGGACAGCAGGTTTGAAATAAAAATAAGACGTAGTGAAAAAAATGTCTAGAAATTATTTTGTGAAAATCATGGCTTGGAATAATACTTAGGCCCAGGTTATACAGTGTACTAAATAAAACTGAAATAAAAATAGTAGATATGTTAAGGTCTTAAGATGCACTTAAAAAAACTGTTACACAACCCAGGCAGATGAGTGCAAGAATTGCCACAGATGTTTGTGCAGAGAGTGCCTTGCACAAGGGAACCTGGCATGTGGGATAAATGGGGGATGTATTCCACTCCACACTTTGACTGCCTGACAGGTATCATTATCTTTAACTTCCCAGGTAGGAGACTAGGTTTGGTATGTTCAGAAACCTGTTCAAGGTTACATAGCTAAAAATGATAAGGCTAGATTGGCTAGAATCAGAAACCAGATGTGTCAGGAATTTATAATTTTTGCAAAACACAGTAAGGGGAAATTTATACACATATATGCATGCATATATAATGTATTCTAAAGTAGCAGAGTAGGGGGAAATTACCTAACTAATTTGTTCACAAGGATGAACACAGACTGGGAAATGTGTGACACTGCATATCAGGGAGTTATATACTAGTTTTATGATCAGGAAACATAAAGACAGGAATTTAGCAGAGATGTTCATATCAGGAAAGGAAAATCTAAGAGAAACTGTCATTGGAAAATAGCATAGCAATCCTAGCAAAAAAAATTATAGAAGGTAGTGTATTAATAACTAGTACAAGATATGGATGAGAAGGAAGGGCTTTAATTAGGTGGATCCCTCTTAGGAGGAAGTCTAATTCTGCTAAAATCGCTCCAGTTGAGGGGGAGGACAGAGATGGTAATCATTCTGTTAAATTTGACTCATGGAGAAGGTGACTTGCATACATAATTGAGACTTTGGGAACAAAGGTTTAGAAGACTGTTAGAGTAAAAGAAAGGAATGGTGAGTAGGGTTGGGTAAATTAATTCGGCAGATTAAAACAGGCAGCCCTTCAGCATACAGGAAGCAAAGGGCAGTTACACAGACACTCCAAAGAAATATAGCTGAGGAAGAAAGTGAGAAACTAAAGATGAAATTCTGACTCTATTGTTGCAAAAAAAACCTATAACCAGAAAAAAGGAAAAGACACCTAAATAAAATGATTCAATTTTACAAATAGCAATTTGGTATTAGGTTCGTAGTTTTTTGAAAACATAGGGTAATAAAAGATGAATGTGAATGACCAAAATGTAGTAAGGACTTGGAAATGAATGTGAGGTGTCTAAAGTCAAGAATGTGCTAAGATGCTCCAAATATAAAAGATCTAAAAATATTAACTGTGTTGAGAAAAGAAAAAGAAAGGGATAAGCCCATAAACCAAGGGAGACTGCTGATCTTTCTTTTTTCTATCTTCTCTATCAAGAAAAATTATCATTAAATTAGAATGAGTACAACAAACAATTTTGATATGGATTTGGGATTTACTCAGATTTACTTAGGGACCAAAGTAAATGAGAGTAATAGAGCAAGTTTCCAAATGATCCACTCCTGTCTACCATGTCTGTGACCTGTGAATACTTAGACAAGAAGGATAAGAATATTCAACTTACAATGCATCTTAATTTTAATGGTGTATCTTACATAGTCTTTTATTATAACTTTGTTAACAAGATTTAAAAAACATTGGTCTTATGATAGTAACACTGAGTGGATTGCTGATGGTTGACCAATCTTTCTCCAAGCAAATTCTGTCCTTTCTGCTATCCAAACTCAAAATGTTATTGTGTGATTTAGCTAAGGAAGTGGAAAACACATTTTACAAATCTATGGATAATACAAAGATGTGAAAGAGAGCTAATAGCTTATGTGGTAATCAAATAAATCTTCAAAAACGTTTTGTTATGCTGAAATAGTCACTCCAGATAACCTACTATGTAACAGGAAATAATGTAAAGACCTACATTTAAATTTCAAAAATATCATTTATACCAACGAAGGATAACTGAGTTTAACAGTGGTTCATTTGAAAAAGCTATGATATTCTTACACAATCTATAATCTTCAGCTACCTTAGGAAAACATATTTCATTGTTTCTTCTCATTTTACCAAAACATTTCTATTCTACAGACACATTAAATTAGCTTTTAAAAATCCTATATATAGTTTGAACCTCTTAGAATAAAAATATGTAGAATTTCTAGCTTAGGAAACAAGACAGAATTATGCAGTATAGGTAAGTGTGAGAACATCTTAAATAAGTTTCTTTCACAGAAATTATATCATGTAATTTCTATAGCACATGTAATGATGAAGGATTTCAGAAAGCTCACTTTAATATGTCTCCTGTCATAGTGAAAAATGTATAAATTAATTTCAAAGATTTGTAAATAATTTGGAACAGTCCTGGGTAAGGTAATATTATCTTTGATATAGAAAAATATATTCTGGAATTCATGCAAACTGATTAAAACTTTATAGCAACACACCATAGTAACAAGGTCTTCACAGAGGATCACACACACACAAAAGAAGACAATTAAATTCCTCACCTGCCTAATACCCAAACGGTATGCAACGATCCGATCTACTGCATCAGGATTCATCTGAGTCCACTGTAGACTGTAGGAGTAAACACGGTGTCTGTTCTGCCACACAGGATTGTAGGTATCGTAATAGAATTCTGGAGCATAGGCTTTTCCTAAAAACAGAAAGAGTCCTTACATTTAAATGACATGTTACAGTTAAACATACTTACTTATTTTTTACGCCCTTTTATTACTTTCTACTTCATGTTCCATAAGTAATTCTTGTATTTAAAAAGTCACATGATTAAAATCTAATCAATTTCTGGAGAATTTGAGAAGAGATGCAAGAAGATTTCCTGGTTGGTTGTATAAGCAGTGTAAGAGGAAGAGAAGAATCAAGGATGACTGCAAGTTTTTTGGTCTAAGCAACCAGAAGAATGAAGTTTCCATCAACTGATATGTAAAGCTATGGGAGGATCAAATTTGCGGGGAGAAGAATAGGAAATTATTTTTGAACAATTTGAATGATCTAAATGGAGCCATTAAGTGGGATACACTTGACTAGAATTCAGGAGATGCCAGGGTTGGAGATATAATATTGCTAGCTGTAGGCATATAGATAAGAGTTTAAATTTAAGCCATGAAACTAATGAGATCACCAAGGGAGTTTGTGTGGATAAAGGCTAAGGTCTGACCACTGGGGCAATCCAAGGTTAAGAGATATGGGAGGAGATAACAAAGCCCACAAAGGCCTGAGACAGAACAACCAGTGAACAGGAGGAAAATTTAAAATGTGGCATCCTAGAAATCAAAAGAAGTATATCAGTGAGATAGGGGTATAGGATTAAGAGACACAAACTACTATGCATAAAGTAAGCAACAAGGATATACTGTACAGCACAGGGAAATAGACCATCATTTTATAATAACTTTAAATGGAATATAATCTATAAAAATATTGAATCATTATGTTGTATACCTGAGGCTAATATAGTATTGTAAATCAACTATACTTCTAGAAAAAATAAATAAATAATAAAAAAGAAGTATATCAGCAAGTAAATGATCAACTCTGTCAAAAAAAAATCAGTGAAGATGACAATTTGTGTTTATATTATCCATGTCTTTGGTCACTAAACTGAAATTAACCAAAAAAAACCTTAACAACACAAGAACTTTGGTCAATAACAAAAAAGGCTTTTATTTAGATTTTACGGATATGTGAGGTATACATAGTGTATGTAACATACATAAACCATCTCAGTTTTTGTCTTTTAATTACCTAATAGAAAAATGCACAGACCATGGGAATTATATGCCCAACTTTAAAAAATTAATTAATTAATTAATTAATTAATTTTTGGCTGCATTGGATCTTCATTGTTGCGTGCGGGCTTTCTCTAGTTGAGGTGAGCAGGGGCTACTATTCATGGTGTTGCACGGGCTTCTCATTGTGGTGGCATCTCTTGTTGCCGATCATAGGCTGTAGGTGTGCAGGCTTCAGTAGTTGTAGTGTGTTGGCTCAGTAGTTGTGGCACTCGGGCTTTAGAACACAAGCTCAGCAGTTGTGGCACATGGGCTTAGTTGCCCCCAGGCATGTGGGATCTTACTGGACCAGGTAATTGATCCTGTGTCCCCTGCACTAGCAGGCAGATTCTTAACCACTGCACCACCAGGGAAGTATCCCAACTTTTTGATATTCTGAAATATAGATTTTTTTCACACCATCTATTTTTTACCAATAATACATTTATTTATCAAATCAATATTTAGTTAGAGCCTATTGAATGCCAAGTAGTGTTCTGGGAAATGAACGAGGAGGTATGGCCTCTGTCTTCCGGGAAATTGCTTACATTTTCTCCAACTTTTCAAATAGCTTTGCAATTTTTACTGGATTATGATTTAATAAGTTGTACATTATTCAACAGATTGTTTTTTGAAATTAGGTTAAATATTAAATGTCCTCCTGGGGTTTTCCTCCTGGGTTCCTTTATGCAGGAATATATCTTACCTGTTTTTTTCTTTTTCTTCATCATTAGTCATCTATCATCTAGGGATTGCAGAAGAGTTGATTCATAAGAATTTATAACATATAGTTAAAGTATGAATGTTGAACACTAAGAATGAAAGTGATGGTCTCTATTACCCTGGTGAGGTTCACTAGGAAAAAGTGTCAGATGAACTGAATTTAATTTTTGACAAATTTACTAGTAAAATTAAATACATTGAATTAAATATCTGAATTTTAGTAACATTTGGAGAAGTCTCCTATATCAACACTGTGTGCATTAAAAAATGTTCTATGAATATTCATTCAGTTTTCTTGAAAATGGATTATCAACTCTATACAAACAATCTTGCATAGAAGGAGGTCTCTGGAAAAGAGCCATCACATTCATTTTATTTCTTCTATATCTTGTATGATATTTTTATTATTACTAACTAAATGATAGCACAAATTCATGTTCACAACACTTAGCAAAATTTAGATGAGAGGAACACAATATACTGAATGAAGGAATCAATATCCAAAACATCATTGACAACCTGTATCTGAGACCAAATTTCCCAAACTGTTATTAAGGAGGTACATTTAGTAGTAGCCTAGATAAAGAGCCAGGAGTTTTGATTAAAAATAAGCATCCAAGGGGCTTCCCTGGTGGCGCAGTGGTTGAGAGTCCACCTGCTGATGCAGGGGACACAGGTTCATGCCCCAGTCCGGGAAGGTCCCACATGGCGCGGAGCGGCTGGGCCCGTGAGCCATGGCCACTGAGCCTGTGCTCCACAACGGGAGAGGCCACAACAGTGAGAGGCCTGCGTACTGAAAAAAAAAAAAAAAGCATCCAAAACCTATAAATGAAGTAATGAGGTTTTTAAGTGAGAAATGTCAACTTAGAGTGTTTTCATTAGGCATTAGTGTCTAGATTGAATTGAGGAGATAAAGAGTCTCAATGGTTGGTTTTTCATTTTGCTTATAGTTTTTTTTTTTTTTTGAGGGGCACAGGGAGAAGAGGGGCTTGCTTTTGTTTTTTAGCCAAGAGGGAAATACAAGTGGTATTAGATTTAGTTCTAAGTATCAGTTTTTTCATAAAATGAATGATACATTCAAATAGAAATGAGAAGAGAATAGTCTATTTAGCATGGAAAAGGAAAAAAAAAATCTCTCAAAAACTGGCAAGTGAAGTTTTCTGAGACTTGAAACTCCATCACAGGCTAAATTTTAACAGATCTATGAAATAAGATGAATGCCAGTGAGTGGCTATTAAAGGATACATATTTTGTCTTAGAAATGTTCTAGCAATCCTCTCTGAATATGGATGATTTTCCCTTCACTAGAGGTATTTAGTCAATACCTAACTGCCATTTAGCAGGGTCGAGATAGGTGAGTGACTGTCCACAAAATGGCCATTAAGGTAAGGCACGGTCTCAAATCTCTAGGGTTCTATGAAACATTTGCCTACTGTTTCTTGTATTATTTCAATTGTTTTAAGCACACTTATTTATAAATTCCATTTAATGTTTCTATTATCTGTCTTCTAATCCTGCTTTTTGTTGACTGCCAGAAGGGTAAACTAGCTGCACGTCATAAATGCAAATTGTCATAATACTAGAACTGATTGTTTATCTAAATAAATACTTTTCAGGTTATTGAAGCAGTTTGACACTGAATTTAAAAAAAATTCTTATGACCTTGTGAAAACACGAATTTGTTTATCAAAATCTATTTTCAAGGTTGTGAAAAATTAAGCTACAATTTAACCCTCATTTGAATATTCTAAATAGATCCAATTTTACAATAAAATTCTATCTTCATCTTTGTTTTTAATTACAGATTGTTACAAAGGCTTTTCAATGTAGTTTTGAAAGTACTTAATTTTATTTGCATTGACATTCTGCATTACATATGAGTGACATCATATGTAATATTTTTCATGAAATATTAGATTGGAAAAAGAAATAGAGATGACCAGTTCCACTGTCTCATATGACAGATATATTTTGGGACAGAATAGATATGGGGATGATATATGGATGTTGATATAAAGTTGTATTTTAGTTGAATAATTGTACCACCTTAGAATTAAAGATGAGAAAAGCTTTTTTAGCTGGTGCATAAATAATATTGATTAGTAACAAATAATTACTGATAAGAAATGATTTTGTGTAGTTATAGTTAAATATAAATATGCTTGCTACGTCTCAGAGCACACTTTGTACTAAACCTCTTTTGGATAAACTTGATAAAGGAAAAATGCTTTCTGACTTTGAGAAATCTATCTTAAAAGTAAAAAAAACCCCCACAAATTTGTTCTCTGATTTCAGAGCCAATCATATTTAATATTTATACACTTGTTTTGTAAGAAGCACATAGTATACATAGTAATACTAAGGAAATGCCCTTATAATAATCTTAGGCTGTAACAACGAAACATGACATCTGTTGGTTCATAATTTTTCTTGTTTTATCCTTCAGGCATTTTTTTTGTCCTTCTAGCAAGCACGCCAAAAATTTTTTTCATTCTCTTTTATAGTCTACTTTTATTTTTATGCAACATTGTTCGAGTTTAACTCATTTTAAACTAACTGACCTAGAACTATATTCATTATCTAAATTAGCAGATAATTTTTAAATATGTATGATTATCTACAGATTTTGGATTTTAAAATATTCTTAAAATATATATAGAGAAAAATTTAATTGTTCAAAATTTAAAAAATTTATATAAAAGTACATTTATTCTATTTTGCAAATATCTTCTCAAAAGTGAGTAAATTGAGTTTTCAAAATATTATTTTATGCATAAACCTCAAAGTAAAAGATATATTAAGAATATATGACATGTCACTTTCCTAGTGTAAAAATGTTAGATTAAAGTATAACAAAAATCTTTCTTACATGCATTCCTAAGCTTGCAAGCAGAAAGGGATTTGTTTCTTAGGGGTCAAAAAAACAAAGAACTGAAAATCAGACACTGAATAGGAGTTTAGGGAGAAAAGGAGTGTTGCTGGTGTTTGTATCCTTGGGAGCTGGAATTTTAAGCCCATAGGAGATGAGGTTAATGGGCCAATTAAGATGAGATGTTAGAAATGAGGTACCACATAACAGCAAGATCAGTAAAAACAGCAATCTCAGTAAAAACAGCAATCTCAGTACTGTATAAATGAGTCAGTAAACTTTTCTCCATATTGCGTTTCACTTGCCTACATTCTAGTGACTCAGCTTGCCAGTGACTGAAAGTTCCTAAAACTCTAGTTTTATCCTAACACATTTTGACTCCTTAAACTGAAATGCTTTCTTGGTGTAATTTCTACCTGATTATCAATTCTTACCTTTTGGTACCCAAATCACAACTATCCTTCCTTTCTCTAATTACTCTTTCTTCAATGATAAATATTTATACTACCATACTTAACATTTAATTAGGAAAACACATTGTAATACTATACCAATATATAAGTACTCCTGAAAATATTTTCTGTATGATCATTTTTGTTTTTCTGATTAGAGGCCCTTTCCCAGATTTAGACATAATGTAATTGGGGCCAATAGAGTGGACTGAACAATGTAAAGCAACTAACACCTTGTTGTTTTAGAATAATATTGATGTTTCAATTTTCACACACATACATTTGTTTTTAAAAAATCAGAATTGTGGTATAATAGATAATATCTCTAAATAAAGCCAGTTTTAATTTAATTATAGCCATTAAATAAATTTAATGCTACTGACCAAGAACAACCTTCCCTAGGCATGCCTATGTTTTTAATATTAATCCATCAATATGATATTTAGGATGATTTTTGCAAAGAGAAAATAAAATGGGATAATTACTGTAAAATTGATATAGCATTTACATGTTTTTATTTCTGATTGTAGTTTAAAATATTATTTTGAGAGCTTTGATAAGGATAGGTTAACATAAATATTGATATGCCAGGGAAGAAAAAGTTAAGAAACTCTGTAACTTGCTCCCTTTCTCCTCAAGGATGCCTAAGGTAATTGTGACTCTACCAGACCACCTTCTAAACCAGGCTTCAGCAAACTTTTTGTGTAAAGGGTCAGATAGTAAGTATTCTAAGGCTTTAAATTGTGATCATAAGATATCTGTCACAAATATTCAACTATGATATTATAGATACTACTAATTCATGTAGTTCAAGATGATATAATTTGAGAGGGTAATATAATACAAATTCAAAATCCTTCTACTTATCTAATGAGTTGACATGTTAATAATATTCCAAATTTTATGATTTTCAGAATTGGCCAGGTCTCTCTAATTGTACGTACTCACAGCTGAAAATCTGTATCTTTCATAAGTATTCAAACAACCCAAGGAATTAAAAAAAGTGCCCCAAATGAAAAGACTTAGAAGTTCAATATTCTCAAATGTAGTAGCTACATGTTGACAAAGACTTTAATAAATTTTAAGAGAATTTAGTTTATCTCTCATAGACATTTGATTAAAACAACCAATTATAGTTTGCAGATGTATACAAGCAATACTTTAAAAAAATTCTCTAGAGCAAATTGCAATAGATTTACTATATCATTAGTGAATTCACCCCCCAAAATGGTCAACTACTATATCATAGCCTTTTGGTATTCAATGTGTTATTCTCTGATATATCAACATCATTAAACAAAAAAAAATTGTAAATAAAAATAATCTTTAGAATAGAGATTTAATGAGGTATTTAAAACATCACAAATTTTAAAACCTTTAAAAGAAAACGTTGACTAAAATAAAGCACTCATTTCTCATGCTTAAATTATTCTATATAAGACCCTGTTTAATGACAAATAAAAAATAAGATTCAGAGTTATTCATAAAATCCTTATTATTACATCTTGCAGCATTTTGATACAGTGGTGGCTGTTAACATGCTGTACTAACTCCATGCACTGCCCAAATTATAATATTTGCCCCCTTTCTATGGTTATGTTAAATTATCTTTTATTTAATAGATTATAAGCACTTTGATGGCAGATGCCTCATTTTTTATATACTGTCCCCTCAGCTGAGGATATGAAGAAAACCAATTGAACTCAAAAAATATCTCTACTTAAATTTTTCATGTAAATGGCCATTTGCACCTGTATTTTTTGGTGTGGAGTGAGGAGTAATTCAGGTACTTACTGCTTACAGAGTTGTCATCACAAGTACATTAACTAAAATTTTGTTGATTGGGAAAAGATTTTTAAACTTGTTAATATTATTAATGAAAATACCTCCCCAGAACAGAACACTCAAATATGTATAATCAATTTCAGTAGGACCTTGAAAGACTATTTCATCATTTTCCAGTTGTAATGTAGAAAGGAGTATTTTAGCCCAATTCCTTTCAATTTATTTTTAGGGTCTTTTTTAGGATAAATAAGATGATGTTGTCAGTTTTGTTGCAGTGAAAGCCTTTACACAAATTTCCTTTAAAGTTTTATTTAAATAAAAAAAATTTGCTGGAATAATCAATAGATCAATAAAGTATATTATTGGAATAACAAAAACTGATGTAGAGCAAAATGGAATGTGTTTATATATTAGAAGTTGACAAATCTCAGTTATTCTTGCTTGATCCACATAGGTGCGAAGTTGATTAGTTATTATTAACATAACCTTATAAAATGCATTCAGAGAAAATGCCATACAGCAAGATTCTCATGAAACATCTTCATAAAATTCATACTATTTATTAAAATGTGTTAGCATGAAGTGTAAGAGTTATTAAGTAATTAAAATTACAGAGATACCAATGCTTTTTTCCTAATTAACAAAAAAACATTAAAAGAAGATACTTAAGACTTGTGTGCAAAACTTAGTCTTTTCACAGTTTGCTTCAATAAGTTCACTTGAATATAATATCCTATCATATAATTCAATTTTCCTTTACAGATACTTCCTAAATGATTTAGAGTAAATATGTTTATAGAAATACCTACTCGGAACATTATTTAACTATAATGAGTTCAAATTGTCTAAATTAAAATATCATTTTTACCTCATTTCTTGAAACGTGGAATGAGCACAAGATCCAATTTTATACACTCTCCTAAAATCATCTTCATATATTAATAATTTAGCCTTTTCCTTAATCTCTAGAAAGGCAGAGGCCATTAAAATAAGACCAAAGAATATGGTCTCCAGGCGTATTTGCTAGGAAGTAGAAACTGAAATGATGATCAGGCGCAAAGACTGTATAACTTACCAAGAATCCTGCCCTTGGTTATTAGGAAACAAATCACTCAGACTGCAATAGGTAGGCAATCAGGTAGGATTTTCAGAAGTAATATGGCTTGGCAATTCTTGCAAGAAAAGGGTTCATTTTAACAACTCACTAAATGCTCAAGCCACATATATTCATCTCAGTTGGAAGCTAATGTGATATGTTTCCCACTGTAAAAATTCTCCCCCAATTTAAGATACTTCTCAAAAGGGTGCATGATTTTATTTGAGTAGGGATCTACCATATAAAGTCAAGATTCTTTATTTAATAGAATAAAGAGTTAATGAATATAGTATAGTCAGCAAATAATGATAGATTCATTTGTTCCTGGTAAGGTTAGGTTTTTTGGCTCTCAAAAATAATAATTATTTTATGAAGTAGTTAGGTTAAAAAGATATCTCTGGAGATCCCAATGGATGAAAATATAAAATTTATTCTATTTAAATTATTTGACATAGTCTATATAAAATACCTATGATAGCACTGGGGAAGTAATAAGTATTTAATAAACATTAACCTCACACTGTACCTTCTCCCGTAAAGAAAAAAAAAAGTAAAATAAAATTCTCTAGGAAGAGTTCCATAGTTTGGTTCCATTGTTACTGTTTAAAAGCGCAGGAACTTGAAGCAATTTAAAAACTAAACTAGACAAATTTAAATGAGTTCCTATTTATTTTTTTAAAACTTCAATGAAGCACTATTTCAACACAATTGAGTAACCTCTGATGCCTTTTTGGCATCAGCCTAGAAAACAAAATATTTATGCAAAGTAGTTACTGGCTTATGCACTAAATATATATGGTTGTCTTGGGTAATATAAAATAAATGCATGCACTTACCAGATAACATTTTAACTTAAATGAATAACCCTTTTACTCTAAAACCCTGAATGTACTTTGCCAAAAATGACATTAAATATGAATAATATGAGGGTTTTTTTTTTCCAAAATTGGCTTAGATTATGATCTGGTCCAAAAAATTTAAAAGATGATTTGGATTTGATGAAACAATTAGCTTTCACATTAGGCATGTAAATAGGAAACTGCTAAGGGTTTAGAGAAAGTTTAGAAATAAAAATTATAAATCAATTGATGTCTTACTGGGAAATATCTAAGTAAGTGTTATGTGTATTAAAAACCACATGTTCTAAAGAAAAATAATCTGGAGAGTTCCTCTGGGAATAAAGATGGTTGACTTGAGAGAAAGAAGAAAAGGCAGCTCTTAAATTCTGTACTTCAATTACCCCCTTGTACAAAATAGAGTTGGCCCAAGGGCCTTTGCTCACTACTATTCTGTCAAGTATTTGAGACACCTACCAGAATTGTAGGTCTAGGATTGCTGTTAAAAGTTATTCTATTATAATTTACCATTACAACCATGGACTCATGAAGCAAGAAAAATCTTGAGAGAGGAAAACTGTATCTCAAATTTATATAGGAATTTACAGTTAAAAAGTACTTCCACAAATATTAACTTCTTTTAGTCTTCACAGAAGTTGGAAGGGCAAATATGCAGAGGGATATTACTTGGCTTGAATTGCAAATCTGGAAAGTTAATATGAATATCATAATTAATGAAATAATGCAGACTACTGTCCTTGTCTGATCTGCAGATCATCCCTCAAAAAGATCCAAATGAATATTTTGTGAGAAGGAAGAGAGGTTACACCATTTACCTAAATATGCAAAGGAAGCTGGCCTTCAGACTGAGAGGGTCTGATCATCCCTACCTTCCTCAATGTATTTGATTTCAGGAATGTTAGAATAAAATGAAATTATTAGAAATCTCTCTTTTCAGAAATATTGCAGCAAATACTCCCAAGGTAGAAGAATACAAAACTATTTTGCTTCATTTTATATTTTAGAAAAACATTTCATTAATACATGGTACATGTCAACTATCAGTGGGTGAGGCAAGCACACACCAAGCTTTCCCATCATTGGTGAGGGAAGCCAAGGTTGGAGTAGCTATCTGGAGTACCACATTTGGCTATGTCACAATCATGGCTCTAGGCTGATTCTGTGATGCTCTTTTGCTATCCTTTCAAGAGTTATGCCATTTCTTTCATATATCATAACTATGCTTGTTAATGAGCCAACTCTATAATATGTATGTATGTGCTGGCATGGGAAGCACAGACAATTGAGGTTGCAGAAGAAATTCTATAGATCATTAAATTTCACAAGACAGAAGCAGATTCAGAAACAGAAAATGATTAAATATACATGGTGTCCAGTTCCTGGGCTAAGCACAAATCTATTTTGTAGCAAGTGCACTGTTTTATAAAAATAGTGAGTACATCCCTGTTCTCTGACCATTTCCCCTCGCCTGTCCTATACATCCCACGTCTAAGAAATGCTGGTAGAACACCAAATCACTGAAGTAACTAGCAACCATTTATTCATAAACTCAATTGCTAATTCTTATATGGCCCAGAAAGGAAACAGAAATGCTATATGCATCCCCCTCAAATATACATGGATACTTATGAGTCAAGATATGGAATAACCAAAATCTCTGCTTATTTACTAGGGCCCACATTTTTATAAGACTTCAAAACTTTTCCTTTCCTTTTTCTAGGAATCCTCAAAAGACGTCTCACATATAATTCAAAAGCCAGTCACTTTAGGCTTTCCTGCCCTTTCTTTCTTATTCCAGCTTCCATCAAAGGGACAGTCAGAGAAATTCTCCCTTGAGGTTGTGTACAGTGTGGGAAAATTTTATTTAAATCTGAATTATGTAACAGAAACAGTATGTGAAAAACATACCAGTGTTCAAATTTGAAATAGAATATGCCCAAACAAGGGAAAAACCCCAAAGACAATGCAATATTAGAGATTCAATTTATTTTTGTTCAGTTTGGATTTTTCTTTTCATATAGCATGTATATATGTCTGTAGATATACAACTTCTCATAAAATTCTCACGAAATGCTTTCCTCTGGGGTCTTCCTCTTTGTAAGCCTGCTTGCATTGTTTTACCTGTACACAGAAAATATTCTAATTGTGACATTAGGAGAAAGCTTAATCTAGGGAATAAAACAGTTCTTTTTGGCTTAAAGAAAAATTGATGCTTGATCTCTCCTAGACAAAAATAAGATTATTAAAGGCTCTTATGTGGTTAATTTTTGTTATTTGCCCGGCACCATGCTAACCACTTGCATACATCGTGTTTCTTAATATTCACAATCCCCTGCAGGATGAGAATATTCTTACCATTTTCCTTTTGTGAAAGATGAAAGTGAAGATTAGCGATCTTAAACAAATTGCCCTATAGTAAGCAGCTGTGGAGTAACAAAGCTGCATTCTGAATCCACATCGGAAGCCCGTTTTATTCTAACACCCAACGTCTTTGGATAGGGTTGCTCTCTACCGCGCGTGACTGGCTAAAGGGGTGAGAAGGGCTGAAATCCAGGCTCTGTTTCTGTTGCAACCACTTGTGCCCTGGTATGGGAGTTACAACTGCTTGAAGAAAGGGGCACCTTTTTCCTAATTCACACACAAAGACTGTACAGGCTGGTAGATTTCCTGATAAGATGCTACTCCCAGTAATCTAACAAGGATCCCTACTTCCCTACTCTACCCATTGTGAGTATGGAAACTTAAACTACAACTTACCCTTGGGAGTCAACCAGATTTGCCATATTATATCGTTATCTGAAAGTATTATCAAGTCAGGAATTTATAAAGATGAGGATTGACTAAATCTCTAGAATGAGAACTACATGTACTTAAGCATTTAACTCAGAAATAATGAATATATAATAAGCTGCAAACAATTCAGTCTTTCCTAAAGCTTTACATTCCCTAAAAACTGAAAAGTTCCAAAGTGTCTAAAAGCCTTGGGTTCCTTTGAAGGACCACTGGTTGGGGGGTGTACACGGAGGGGGAATGGCTGGATGAACTGACCCAGCAGCGCTCAGGCCGAGAGGACTGACTGTTCAATGGTGTACTTAGGAAGCACATTAACTTCCTGGCAAGCACCGCTGCCACACATGTGGGTGGTCCACTGCTGAATATGAATGTGTGGAATATCATTGAGGCAGGGAGTAAGAGGTGTTCAAGTGAGCTGGAGAGGAGCCCAGAAGGTATGCTGTTTATCTGCAAGGAACATTTATTTTCTCCAAAACATATAACTTGCATTAATAAAGTGGATTTAGATGTGAATAAAGGAAACCAGTCATTGAAACTGAATAACTGTGACTCTCTAAGAATAACCAAAAGATCTGTGAATATGGCTCCTAGAGCAAGAAAAAGATTAAAGCACAAATAACTGTTCTTATTGTATTGCTAAGAAGCACTGGTCTGGATCTGACTGCAAAGCAAGTATCTGCCTGCAGTTAGATGCTGAGGCTACTAGCAACTGTCATTTTGATCAGTGCTTTAGAAATAGACAAAGTTCATTAGAACGATGAAAGAAAGTGATTTCTTAAGTAACACTTACATAAGTAATGTAAAATTATAAGACTTTGGTTATATCCTCTGGTCTGAAATTCAAAAAGAATTTATAAAAAGAAAACCTCTATCAACTTTCTCAACTTACTGCTATGTCACAAAATATCCCTTGAGAAAAGACAATATATCAAGTTATGGGCAATTATCTGTGGAATCTCTCACCTGACCATCTTAAGTCTGGTTTCTGGCATGTCTTTGGAACAAGTTTTGCACTGTTCTCATCTATTAATCATCCCTTCAGGGTGATGGACAAAGGCCAAGTGCTTAAATAGACACTTGGAGGTTTGGGATATGGCTTTGATTCCACTGAACTAAAAAGTCCTTTGATTCTTTCACAGATTTATTTTATTACCACCCAATATCTACTGAAAAAATCCAACTGCACTAAGTGCTAAACAGACTCTTAAGAATAGAAATACTAAACATATAATATTCACATACATATGTGTGGACTTCTACATTTGGGTTTCTTTGCTTTATTCTTTTCTGGTGTCAGAGAATATTATAAAAATTCTTTTCTCTCAGGAGAAATTGTGATTTCGAACCATTTCTTATCCTCTAAAAACTGGATCTAATGCCTGCCCAAAATAATATAAGGAAGCTGTGAGCAATACTTTTGGAATACTGTGTCCTACCCTGTTATGCTGATATCTCTGTCTTCCCTTTATTCTACCCAGCAGTGATGGTCTTGCTTACAAAATGGTAATTCTCCAAAACTTGATTCATATCCTTCTGATTTCATTTGTATACATGACCTTTGTTACCAATATATTGGGTCATTCAGTATTCTTAATGTAACAGTCACTATCTCTTAAAGTAAGAGATACAGTTGGGCAAAGATGGTAGTGGTTATCTTGGGGAGGGGTACTACTGTGAAGATAACCAGTTTATTGTCTCCTCCTAAAGGAAAGTAATTTAGAGGTTAGGGGAAGAAAAAGGAACAAACGATTCTCGAGGAACAACCAAATGTTTAAAAAATTAACACAATATGGATTAGAAAAAGTATATACATGACAATAGTAAATCGAACAATGCCATTCATATTATGAAACACCTCCTATTCCCAACCCTATCTTATTTGGCAAGTATCATCCACTTTTCAGTAATACTTGAGGTATAATTTACATACAATAAAATGCACACATTTTAAGTACAGATTTCATTGAGTCTAGAAAAATATATATTACTATGTAATCGCCAATCAAGATACAGGAGATTTCCATCACTGCAGAAAGTTACCTCCTACTCCTTTGTAATCAATCAACTCACCCTCAGCCCCAGCCAAAGAATATAATTTCTATTACTAAAGATTAGTTTTGCATGTTCAGGCAATTCATATAAATGGAATCATAAAGTATGCACTTTCTGTGGCTAGTTGTGTTTATTCAATATAATTGTTCTTGAAATCCATTCATTCATGTATTGTATCAGTAGTTCTCTCCACTTTTATGACTGAGTAAAATTCCACTGCATGAGTAGATTAGATCACAAGTTGTTTATTCAGCCACCTGTTGATGAATATTTGTATTGTTTCTAGTCAGACACTATTACAAATAAAGCTGCTATTAAAGTTTGTATATAAATCTCTGTATAGACATACATTTTCATTTCTGTTGAATAATCATCTAGGAGTGGAATTGCTGGATCACTTGGTAAGTAAATATTTAAGTTTTTGAGAGACTTACAAGCCATTTTCAAAACAGAAATCCCATTCTACACTCCCAGCAAGAATGCGTGATAATTTCAGTGACTATATATCCTCACCTACATTTGCTGTTGTCAGTCTTTTTAACTTTTGTCATTATAATGTGTGTGTAGTTCTAACTCATTGTGTTTTAAATTTCATTTCTCTGATAACAAATGATGGCTACCAGTTTTAATACAAATACTGGTCAATTGGATGCTATTTTGTGCAATGTATATTCAAGTCTCTTGCCAATTTTATTTGGACCGTTTGTCTTATTATTGAATTTTATGAATTATATACTCTGGATACAAACACTTTGTCACAAACATGTATTTCAAATTCCTTTTCTAGCCTCTGGCTTGCTTTTTCCTTTTTCCCTTTTTTTTGTTTCTTTTTTTTTTTTTTTTTTTTTTTGCGGTACGCGGGCCTCTCACTGCCGTGGCCTCTCCCGTTGCGGAGCACAGGCTCCGGACGCGCAGGCCCAGCGGCCATGGCTCACGGGCCCAGCCGCTCCGCGGCATGTGGGATCCTCCCAGACCGGGGCACGAACCCATGTCCCCTGCATCGGCAGGCAGACTCCCAACCACTGTGCCACCAGGGAAGCCCCTTTTTTGTTTCTTTAGACCAATAATTTTTTTAAAAAAAATTTTATTGGAGTGTAGTTGATTTACAATGTCGTATTAGTTTCAGGTGTATAGCAAAGTGAATCAGTTATACACATACATATATCCACTCTGCTTAAGATTCTTTTCCTACATAGGTCATTAAAGAGTATTGAATAGAGTTCCCTGTGCTATACAGTAGTACATATGTACAGTGGAATATTACTCAGCCATACAAAAGGACAAAATAATGCTATTTGCAGTAACATGGATGGACCTAGAGATTGTCATAATGAGTGAAGACAGACAGAGAAAGACAAATGTCATATGATATTGCTTATATGTGGAAGCTTTTTCCTTTTTTAATGAGGTCTTTTGAGGAGCAGGAAGACTGCAGTTTTAATTATGCTTGTATTATTATTATTTGTATTATTTTTAAATGACTGGTGATTTTTTTGGGTTTACTTTCTATTCAAAATTTGCCTAGATTTTCTCCTGAGTTTTCTCCTAGAATTTTACAATTTTAGTTTTTTATATTTACATCTACAATCAATTATAAATTAATCTTGTGCGTAATGTGAGGTATTGTTTAAGGTTTTTTTTTAATATGAATATCCAGTTCTTCTAGCACAATTTATTCAGAAGACTATCATTTCCTAATGGATTATGCTGGTGACTTTGAAAAACTCATTTGACCATATGTGTATCATCTCTGTGACCTTAGAGGTCTATTCCTGGATCCTTTATCCTGTTTCAATGAACCATGTGTTTATATTTATACAAAAACCACACTATCTTGATTATTGTGACTTTACAGTAAGACTTGGAACAGGGTAGTGTGAGTCCTCCAACTTTGTTCTTTTTCCCCTTCCACATAGGTCTAGCTATTGTTAAGCCTTAGCTTTCCAAATAAAATCTAAAGTCAGCTCTTCAATTTCTATAGAAACAAAACCAAAAACAACCATGCTGGGTATTTTGTTGGGATTGCAGTGAATCTGTAGATCAATTCAGAGACAATAAGTATGAAAACAATATTGATTCTTCCAAAATATGAACTTGGTATATTTCTCCATTTATTTTGGTTTATTTCCCTCAGCAATTTTTAAATATTTTTCAGTGTATGTCTTGTGCATATTTTATTAAATTTATTTACACTTTGATGTCACTGGAAATGGTATTTTTTACCCTTCAGTTTCAAATTTTTGTAGCTATTATACAAAAATATGATTGATTTTACATACTAATTTCATACCCTATGCTCTTGCTAAGTTATCTTAATTCAAGTAGATTTTATCATAGATACTTTAGCATTCTCTTCAAAAACAATGACATAATCTGTGACTAGAAGTAACTTTGTTTCTTCCTTTCTGATTTTTATGCATGTTATTTACTTTCCTTGTGTTATTGTAGTGGTAAGGACCTGCAGTACAATATTTGTGACTAATGAGAGTGGGTATTTTTGTTTTGCTCCCAATTTTAGAAGGAAAATGTTAGATCAGCATATTATCTATCTTGGTGAGTATTCCATGTGCACATGTAACAATGTGTAGTTTAAAACTTTGGGTATGATAATCTATAAATATCAATTAATTTAGTTTGCTTGTAGTATGGTTCAGATCTTCTAAAACATTAGTGATTTTCTGGGTACATATTCTATAAATTATTCATAGATGGATGTTAAAACCTTTAGTGTAATTATGAGTAGATTATTCCTCCTGGCACTTCTTTATTTATGAATTTTGAAGCTCTATTATTAGGTGCACACATATTTATATCTGTATAATCTTCCCTATAAATTCCTCTTTTACTATTATTAAACATCCCTCTTAAAATTATCTTAAAATAACTCTTAAAATTTTCTGTCTGGAAGTCTATTTTGTCTAGCAATAATGTAGCCATGTCAGCTTTCTTATGTGTTCTTTGCATGTTATGTATTCCTCCATCTTGTCCTTTCAGCTTCTTTGTGTCCTTGTATTTAACATGTGTTTCTTGTAGATAGCAGTGTCTATCTTGTAGATAGCTTGCTTTTTGTTATTTTTTTAAAAATCCAGTCCAATGATTTCTGACAACTGAAGTACATTTACATTTCATGTCATTATTAATATAACTGGGTTAAAGTCTATCATCTTGCTCATTGTTTTCATTGTCCCTTCAGTGTTTTTGTTGTTGTTGTTCACCTGTTATCTTTTCCTCTGATATTTCGAGTAAATTTGAATGTATTTTAGTTTCTTCAATGCACCATTTTTTTATATTTATTTAAACATCTTTATTGGAGTATAATTGCTTTACAGTGGTGTGTTAGTTTCTGCTTTATAACAAAGTGAATCAGCTATACAAATACAGATATCCCCATATCTCCTCCCTCTTGTGTCTTCCTCCCTCCCACCCTCCATATCCCACCCCTCTAGGTGGTCACAAAGCACTGAGCTGATCTCCCCGTGCTATGTGGCTGCTTCCCACTAGCTATCTGTTTTACATTTGGTAGTATATATAAGTCCATGCCACTCTCTCACTTTGTCCCAGCTTACCCTTCCCCCTCCCCATGTACTCAAGTCCATTCTCTAGTAGGTCTGTGACATTATTCCCATCCTGTCCCTAGGTTCTTCATAACCAGTTATTTTTGTTGTTTTTTTTTAGATTCCATATACATGTGTTAGGATATGGTATTTGTTTTTCCCTTTCTGACTTACTTCACTCTGTATGACACACTCTAGGTCCATCCACCTAACTACAAATAACTCAATTTTGTTTCTTTTTATGGCTGAGTATTATTCCATTGTGTATATGTGCCACATCTTCTTTATCCATTCATCTGTCGATGGACACTTAGGTTGCTTCCATGTCCTGGTGATTGTAAATAGTGCTGCCATCATCCAAAAATCCACAAACAATAAATGCTGGAGAGGGTGTGGAGAAGAGGGAATCCTCTTGCACTGTTGGTGGGAATGTAAATTGACACAGCCACTATGGAGAACAGTATGGAGATTCCTTAAAAAACTAAAAATAAAACTACCATATGACCCAGCAATCCCACTACTGGGCATATACCCTGAGAAAACCATAATTCAAAAAGAGACATGTACCACAATGTTCATTGCAGCAATGCACCACTTTTTAAAAACTTTTTAGAAGTTTCTGTATGGCAAAAACTATGCAACTTTAACTTACTGATTCAATTTAGAGTCAATATTGTATCACTTAATATATCACACTTCACATTTCATGCTTCTCTGAGGTCTCTATTTGCTTCTCAGTTCCTACTTCACAAATGTTATAAATTTGGAACAATACAACTCAAATTAATTCCATCATTTGTGCTATTGCTGTAACATTTTGGTTTGTGATATGTTATAAACCCTAACTTATAATGTTATTATTTTTGCTTCAAACCAAGGATTGACAGACTTTTCCTCAAAGGGCTAGAGGTAAATATTGGGTTGGCCCAAAAGTTTGTTTGGGTTTTTCAGTAACATCTTACGGAAAACTGTGAATGAACTTTTGGCCCAACCCAATATTTTAGGTTTATGAGCCATGTGGTTGCTATTACAACTACTCACTTCTCCTGTTGTAGCATGAATGGAGCCACAGACAGTACATAAGCAAGTGAAGAAAACTATGTTGCAATTAACCTTTATCTATAAAAACTGTTGGCTGGTCCCCAAGCTGTAATTTGCTGACCATTGTTTGTACAGCTGTTTATTAGGGAAGTTACAAAAAATCTTAGCTTTACCCACCTATTTACTGGATCTGATCATCTTCATTCCATTTTTCCCCCATGTTTATTGAGGTATAATTGGTATACAAAAAAAGTGAATATAATTAATATAATACAATTTGGTAAATTTAGACATACGTATACCTCCTGTTACTATCACCACAATCCAGGTAATAAATATATCCATCACCTCCAAAAGTTTCCTTGTGTTCATGTGTGGGTGTGTAGGTGTGTATGTTAAGAGCCCAGAAATAAACTCACTCATATATGGTCAACTGATCTTCTTCAAAGGTACCGAGAATACACAACGGAGAAAGGATAGTCTCTTTAAGAAATCATGTTGAAAAAACTAGATATCCACATTTAAGAGAATGAAATTGGACCCGTGTCTTTCACCATACACAAAATTTAACTCATAATGGGTTAAAGATTTGAATATAAGATCTGAAAACATAAAACTCACAGAAGAAAACATATGAGAAAAGATTCTTTATTTCTTTTTGTAGATCCTGGTTTCCACTGATAACTTTTTCCTTTAATATGAAGAATATCTTTTGGCATATTGTGTAGTACAGTTTTACTGACTACTAATTCTCCAGCTTTCATTTTCCTGAAAAATATTTGTTTGGCCCTATTTTAAAGCACATTTTCACTGGAAATAAAATTATTAACTGACAGTATTTTAAAGATGTTTAAAGATTTAAAGATGTGTCATTGTCTTCTAGCTCACATTGCTTCTAATGAGAAGGTACCTGTCATGCATATCATCACAATATCATTTTTATTCTGGCTGCTTTGAAAACTTTCTGTCCTTGGTTTTCTGCAATTTGATTATGATGTGCCTAGGTGTGAATTTATTTTTATTTTTTCTTGGTTTGTGTTCCATGATATGATTGGATCTGTGGGTTTGAAAAACTTTTTTTTTTTCTTTTTTGGTCCCATTCTCATTCTTTACTAGAATGTCTAGAACTTCAATTGCAATTATTTTAGGCCATTTTTCATTATCCTCCAGGTCCTTAGGTCTCTTTTCTTTAGTCTTCAATCTTTTTTCTATCTAGCAGATTGTCTCAGCTCTTTCAATTTGTCTTCAATTTCACTGACCCTTCTACCTTTTCCAATATGTTGTTCATTCCAACTAGGTAATTTTTTCATTCCAGTTATTATACCGTTTTAGTTATAGTATTTGCATTTGGTTATTTTTAAAGGATTTTTTCCCTCTGCTGAAATTTCTTATGCATTTGCTCATAAATACTGCATTTATCTTTAAATCTTTGAACATATTTTCCTTTAATACTTTGAAATTATTATAATAGCTAGGCTTTGCTATATCCAACATCTGGGCCGTCTCAGGGTTAGTTTTTAAAAGACCACTGTTATTCTCTTTTTATTTTGGTTTATTTTTAAAATTTATATTATTTATTTTTGGCTGCATTGGGTCTTTTTTGCTGTGCATGGGCTTTCTCTAGTTGCAGCAAGCAGGGGTTACTCTTCGTTGCAGTGCATGGCTTCTCATTTCGGTGGCTTCTCTTGTTGCGGAACATGGGCTCTAGGCATATGGGCTTCAGTAGTTGTGGCACACGACCTCAGTAATTGTGGCTCTCGGGCTCTAGAGTGCAGGCTCAGTAGTTGTGGCGCATGGGCTTAGCTGCTCTGCGGCATGTGAGATCTTCCCAGACCAGGGCTTGAACCCATGTCCCCTGCATTGGCAGGAGGATTCTTAACCACTGCACCACCAGAGAAGTCCCATGACCACTGTTATTCTTGACTAAGGGTAACACTTTCCTATTTTCCTTGCATGTCAGGTAATTTTTATTATTTATTGAGCATTGTTAGTAATTATCACTACATTATTACATTGTAATGTATAATACATATTATATAATATATTATAGATAACTGGACTATGCTCTCTTCCTCTAAACAGTGTTGATGTTTATTCTAGTAGGTAATTCAGCTACCTGCTAATCACCTCAAACTTTTGTATTCTGCCTTTTTACATTTTATTAGGGTGAGATGTATGGAGAATGTAGAGACTTGCTCTTACAAATTGGTGGAACTCTACTTCCAAATTCTACCTCCCCATGAATCTTATCGGGGCTTGATGTTAGCCTTTGTTTGGGAGTATCTAGAATAAGCCTTTATTTTCAAACAAGGCCCTGACTCCTAAGGCTTAATCATTCTGATATCTAAGCAGGATGTTCGGAATTTTAAGAAGGTATATCTTATTTTGCTAAGCTGAAAATTCTAGCTTTCTCCATCACTGCTTGAACTCTACTGTCAGTTTTCTGCTCTGAACCTGATATAGAAGAGTGTGCTAAGCCTCAACAGTTTCACCTTATCTATGCATCCCAATCCTCAGGTAAGGACTAGGATGGAATCAACACAAACTCCTATAAGCCTTCCTCTAATCAACCCTTTCTGCTCCATCTCTAAATATTGTATAAATTAGATTCAATATTAAAGTAAATATTTTGGTAAAGTTTTTGCTAAGTCATAGTATTAACTTCCTTAATTAATATTTACATTTTTATTTCTACTTTTTTAGGTTCAGCATGGACTCATCTACATTTTATCTAGCTTAATTATCCAAAAATTCCTTTAGAACCACTAATAAAAGAGTTACTGAGGTGTGTCAAAAAGAGCTTGAATTTACAGTCAGAAGATATACATTTTACTTTTGGATTCCTTAGCCTCTATTAGCTTACCTGTCATACAAGGGTGATATTGCTTCTTCTACACCCATAGCAGAATTGTTTGAATGAAAAGAATACAAGTGGAATCACTTTGTACACCACAGAATACATCAAGAGTTGTTAGGACATATAATGCATTTTCTGCTCTATAGTTTTAACATAACTGTAATTCATAAGGCTGGCTGAAACACTGGGATCCATTAGTCTATCTGTTATCATCATAAGTAAAATTCTAATAAATTTAACAGAATTTTGGCTCTGAAAAATATTTGACATTGAAGTTTTTTGCCTTTTAGAGTTATCACAGGGAATTTTATTAGATATTTTTCATTAGTTCATTTGCTCTTACTTCTGATAGTTCTAAATGATTTTTCTACAGTTTTATGATGTTCATGTTTAGACACTCATAACAAACAAGTATCCAGGTGAATAGCACAAATATATGCATTGCCAGAGAATAAAATACATTTTCTATCTGGTTACTACATAACTCAATCTGAGTTTAGAAAACAAGAATAAAACATTTTGATTTGGAGTCAAATTTGACTTGGTTGTTATTTCATCCTTTTCATTCTTTAGAACTAAGTAATGCTAGAGTAATCCAACAGCCTGTTTTAGGCATATCACAGTCCTCAGTCATTCTGAATTTCTTTACATTCACTGAGTGAGAGCATGTACTCCCTTTCATAAAAATGTCTCACTCTTGCTTTATTTGTTCTCTAGGATCTGTCTAATTTTGGTTATGTGTCTGATCTGCTGGTGCTGAATACGGAGAAAAGAGTAGTTCCAAAATGTCAATCTGAATGTTGTAATATATCAAAAGAAAAGTAGAGGATGCACAATCCCTGTACAAATACTTCCAAATTAGAGGTGAAAGCAACAGTCACAGGCAAATTTTTATTTGTAAAACCCTATTTGTCATGTTTATTGAAAGGGATTAAACTATGAGAATTTCTTTAACTATTGCCATAGATAAAACAGTTTCATATGTAGGTTGTATTTAAAAGTACTCCTAGCAGCAGGTAATGTTGATACATGTGGCAGACTGAACCTAAGGTGATTCCAGTGATTTCTACCTCTGTTATTAATGTCTTTGTATATAATTCTCCCCCATGGAGGGTGGGAAAAAACTGAGATGAGATGTTCCTTAAGTAATTAGGTTATGTTATATAAGATTACATCTTAACAGACTAGAGCTAGAGAGTCTTCCTCATGGCTTGATGAATTAAGCAGCCACATTGGAAAAGCACATGTGACAAGGAATTACAGGTGATCTCTAGGACCTGCAGAAATATTCTAAGACATGAAAGTGGCCTTCACCCCAAAACCAGCAAAATGCTAGGGCCCTCTATCATGAAACCATAAGGACATTAAATCTTTCACTAACCTTACTTGATCCAGGATAAGCTCCTTCTCTCAAAATCCTTAATTTAATCATGTATTGCCACATAAAGTGATATTCACAGGGTTTGGGGATTAGGACATGGATTTACCTTCTTGGAGGATACTATTCAACCCACTACTTATTTTCAACTTGAACTACTCTTTCACCCTGATTTTTTTCCCATTAAAAAATAATTTTCAGTAAGATTACTTCCATTTAATCATTTACTCTTGGTCATCCCTCTATCTATTCCATCATTCCAGATTTACTGGTTTTCTTTTCTGGATCAAGCTGTGTGCTAGGATCTAACCTAGGATGTTATTCACTCGTATCTGTAATGTAATGAATGTGCCTAGATGTTTTGAAGTCTTTAAAAACATTTTTTCCAAATGTTAATTTGGAGCATTTGAACCTGTGATAAAGTGAAATCCATGCTCCAGTTGAGTGATCTGCTAAACAGTACAAAACTATTTATTAATATAGAAATACTTATGTCTATGTATTTATACATATATACTTGGAATTACACATTTACAAGTGGACTTATTATAATAAATTAATATGTCACGTTTATTTATAGAACTTGTAAAAATTCTCCCACAGAAAAATATGATAAATGGTGTTCGTGTTCCTGCCATAGTTCACAAAGGCTTAAAACACAAAAAAACTAGGCTTAACTTCACTATAACAATACTAGTAAATAAAATAAATGAAAGTACACAGTATTTTGTAGTATTATAGCTAATATTCTCTAATATGGACAGTGCACAACAAGCTAGGTTGGTCACTCTTCCCAAAATACCTTTGCTTACTATCTACTTTTCCTTTCCAGGAAAATATTCTCACAGCCCCTCTGAATTCTTGGTAAACACAACCCCACTCTCCTACCCCTAAACACCCACACACATTGCATACTCATGATATAAATGAAGAAAACACGTCCGAACTTTTGAGCTTTCCCGGGAGCTGGAATACATATAGACATGAGGGCTGCCATTGCCTTTTAGTTCAATTCTGTACATTTTGATGTGCAGTCAGATCAAGTCCACTTTCAGGACGTTTAGGACAAGCAAGTGGAAGAGTTTAAATTCTTAAATTTGGTACAATAGTTATAACTTTGAAAATTTAAATGTTTCTTAGTTAATTTGGGCCTCAAGGAAAAAGAATTGTCTTCAAAGGTCTGCTTTGTGGGTAAAGAACATATGCATAATAAATACATGAATCCTTGCATATATTATATTCTCTAGTTCTCTTCTGCATAGCTTCAAAGAGTTTTGAATTATGGGAAATTGATAAGGATTACTACTAATTCTGGTATGTTTTAGTAGAAAAGTAAATAACCTTTCAAAGTTTCTTCCAGAGGTCTGATTCTATGGAATCATTGATTTCCTTATATATTTTCCTGAATTATACTGTATTTGGAATTCAATCATTTCTTTTTCTCCTCTTCAAAACTTTATTAGATTTTATGTGGAGATCTTGAAACAATGAGGTTGACCTGGAGATTGAAAAATGCACACTGGAAACAAATTAATGCACGGGGCTGTTTCCTCTCCCTCTATGGGGCAATCCATAACAGGTTTATTCCTTCCTGCAACTACTGAAATCTACTTACTGCCCCCCATGGATCTGGAATGGGAGAATGGAGCTAGTGTTTATTCTGGTCTCAGCTTGTCTTCTAGCTCAAAAAATAGGATTTGGATCATATAATAGAGAACAAATGAAAATCTTGCAGAGGCAGCATGGTCTAAACCAGTCAAAGTTAGAAAACAGTGTCACCAGAGAAAATCAGAATGTGTATAAAGCCAAAAATATTGAAGAAAGGGGTTTAGTTAATTTTATGGAGTATTTTTATTTTGGAGGGTTAATGAAAGAAAGTAAAGTGCTCCATTTGTACCAATATGTGAAAAACAATTGCCTTTGAAGGATTCTTATTGCTTGGGATAATAACATATAAATAAGGAATGAAAGTATATCATGCCATTTAAATTACCCCATAGAGTAATAGATTACATTCTCTTACCCTTGTAAATATTCCTAGGAAGAAAAATTGGATCACCATGTAAGTAATTGTCCTAGGGATTTTTTATTTTGTTTTAATAGTTCACTTTAAGTATCAAAGTAGAAAAACCTTAAGTTCAACTGAATGTTAATCAAAGAGATTGCAAAACCAAGAGGTGGTAAGATCCAGCAGAGAGGATGTCTTCATATTCTTTGGTTAGTCAATTGTATTTTATCCACCTAATATCCCATTTCAGGACGCAAAAATGTCTCAAGGCAACCCATATTAGAGAGTTCTCTTATGAGTAAGAACTTATTAATAAGAATTTATATTATCAATGAACAAGATTTAATTAATTCTGAAACATTTTAATCATGATTTTTATGATTGCTTTCCAGATAACATACAATGTCCAGTTTCTTCTTTTAGCAGCATAAACACTATAACCATTTCAACTAATTTTATCTAGAACAAAATAATAATGAAAAGGAGTATATCCTTTTAATGTATGCCTAAACCCTAGCCCAAAATTACACAGATTTACTTTAGATTACCAAAATAATTTAAATAAACATGTATGATTTAATACAGATTTAATATTTCCTTAAATACATTAAAAGATGATATCAAAAATGATAATTCTCTCTAATTCATTATATACCAGATACAATTATATTGATTTCCCTTTGAATATCTGTGGTCCTATGGTAAGCCAGGGACAAAATGAAGATTCACCATACATTAAGAGGTAATAAATAAATAAACAAGAAAAAGAAAGAAAGCACTCTCTACTATTAAAACCAGAACAGGTATTGGATTGCAAGGGATTTTAAACTTGCAAAAGAAAACATGTATTATATTTGCAACTTGATCCAAATAAAGCTAGTTAAGATTTGCTACTTTATTACTAAAACACTCAACATAACCAACCTCATCACCAACTCTATTTGAATTCACATAAACTTCTAATTTTATAGGCACATTAACTATCTTAACTACTAAAATAGACTTGCCTTGAAAATAAATGAGTAGAAGCTCTAAATATGAACAGTCAAGCTGTTCGTGGTATGCTCCATGGATCTGCAAAATGCTTTCATTCTTATATTGACATAAGCCTAAGCTCCCATGATCTAAAAAAAAAAAAAAAAAGCAAAATATTCAGCATCTTACCTGTAACAAGAAAGCTGCATCTCCCTGCTCCAGCTTCATTTATGATGCTACAATTATAAACCCCATAGTTTTCGTTGGAAAGACTCTTCACCGGGTACTCTGTGTATTCTTGAGAGTCAAATTGACCCATCCGTAATAATTTGTTTCCCAAGCGCCACTCATAGGTCAGCACCCGTATTGGATAGGCTCTCAGGACCCTGCAGCTCATAGTGACACTGCGGTCTTGTCCTTGCCGGATTTCCAGAAATGCTGGTTCCACAGCAGGAGGATCTGTAGAAAAGAGATATTAAAACAGATAAAATATGTGGTTTGCAATAAGCCAGTGGCTACTCTTACTGTGAGAAGCTATTTTTAAGAATACATCTAGCAACAGGGAAGGAATATATATATATATATATATATATATATATATATATATATATATATATATTGTGTGTGTGTGTGTGTGCGCCTCTTTTTGTGGTACGTGGGCCTCTCACTGTTGTGGCCTCTCCCGTTGTGGAGTACAGGCTCCGGATGCACAGGCTCAGCGGCCATGGCTCACAGGCCCAGCCTGTGAGATCTTCCCGGACCGGGGCACTAACCCATGTCCCCTGCATTGTCAGGTGGACTCTCAACCACTGTGCCAACAGGGAAGCCCCGGGAAGGAATATTAAGAGGTGGGTGGAGAACATATTTAGGTCTGGGAATTTCAGCTTGGGTAGGGAAACGTGATTCCTGAGTGTGGGCAATGAATAAGACTCACTGCTTTAAAAAAGTATTTGCAGGTGAAACTAAGCAGAGTTTATTTTTTCTTTCTAGTTGCTTCCCAGAAAAAAATGTCATAAGTATGTTTGGTTTATATTGTTAGCAAGCAAATGATGTTCTGGGTATAAAAGCAGAGTATCCACACTAGCATGAAATTCTGAAGCAGATGAAGCCATTGGTTCAAGTCAGTGAATTCTAATTATCCCATATGAGGCTCAGTCCTTGGGCTTCTGGATACCAATTATTTAATAAAATGGGTAACACAAGTATATAACTTTATTTTCTAAATTATTCGGTCAGAAAGAATTTGACTGCAAGTCATAATATTCATGCATAAACCTTAAGCAAACTTTGCAAATTATACCACAGGTGGATATGGATTTCAACCCACTGCAATGGCTCATTTGTTTGGCTTAATTGTGAGTTTCTTCCCATACAATCAAAACTTGCTATGTTAGGTACCTAATCTTTTTGTTTTTGACAGGAAGATTTCCAAAAGATGTTACACATTTCTCTCATTAGGGTATGCAAAATACAGTCCTTTTCTTAATGATGACTCCCAACTGTCATAATAAATAACAATTATTTCCTGGGCTCTAATGACATGGTTCATTTGATCAAGGAAATTGTGTGGGACCACTCAGGATTTTTTGCACTCAGGATTGCTCTGGGCAACAATATCACATCCTTGACTAGATGTGTATGGCACCCTCTTTAGTTGTGCAGTATAAAAGCTGTACAACTCTACCTGGAAGCCCTTCCTTCAGGATGCTAAAAGGTTTTAGGACTACCACACCAAATGTGCCATCTGATATTCTTTACATGTCATTCCTCTACTTTTTATAATATTGTTCTCCTTTCTCATAGCCAACATATTGACTGACCCTTCTTGCTTCTTTCAACAAATATGTTTAAGCTACCATAAGAATTTTAATTTTATTCATAAATTCAATTTGTGAGCCCTCCTTATATAAGTGCTAAGAATAGAAAAAGAAATGAACAAGAAAAAAATCCTATCTGCATGTAGTTTATGGTCTAACACAATAGGCAGATATTTAAATAGCTAATTTAAAAAACTGAAGTACAAAAAACAATTCTAGGGTAGAAAGTGAAGAAGTGAATAACACTATGAGGATTGACCAGGCAAGGAATGTATACTTGAATTGTATCTCCCAGGATATATAGGAAATGGTCAGGTGGGTGAATAGTAAGAGAGAACATCCCAGGTAGAGGGGTAAGTAGGTGCAAAGGTAAGGAAGAGACAGGGAGAACAGGGTGTTTAGGGAAGTATAAGTGAATAGCATAACTGATGCATAAAAGGTGCACGAAGGCTTGGGAAGAAATAAAGATGAAAAGAAAAGCAGAGGCTCTATCAAGGATCCTTGAATGTCATGTTATGGAGTTTGAATTTTACCCTGTTGGTACTGAGGGTCTTTAAAATTTTTTTAAAGGCTTTATATGATTAAACCAATCTTTTAGAAGGCATAGTGTGGCAGATAGGAGGAGCATGAACCCCAAAGAGAGGAAACTCAAAGAGAAGGCCTGAACTAAGGCAATGTCATGGGACCATAAATCATGCCTTAGACAAGAGGGGTATGAGTGATGAAGACAGGGAAGAAAGGAGGGGTAGTTTGGAGTTTGGTGGACATGTTGAATTTGTGCACCCAAGTGCTTCTTTATTTCCAAACATATGGTTATGTTTTATTTTTTCTTTGTTCTGATTTTGTGCTTAACTGAATCATATTCAGAGAAAACAGTTCATATATATTCAATCATCTGAAATTTGTTAAAACTTGTTTTATCTCCCAGAATATGATCGATTATTATCCTGTTTGTGCTTGCAAAGAAGGAGTAGTCTGTAGTTTTGGGATGTGATGTGGATCTACTGGGTTAAGTCTGATAACTGTGTTGTCCATATCATTTATATAGTTGTTAGGGTTTTTTTTTTTCACCCCATTTATTCTACTTGGATTAATTTAGAAGAAAGTGTTGAACTCTTCTAAAAGGGTAGTAGCTTTTAAAAATTTTCTTCTTGTAGTTCTGTCTCCTTTTCGCTCTACATATCTTGAGGCAATGCTATTCATTACATAAAAATTTAACTCGGCTTTATGTTATTGATGATTTGAAACTTTTATCTTTGTGAAATATCTCCTTTATCTCTATTAATGTTTTATTATTTAAAACTCTATTTTGTCTCATATTAATATAGTTACCTTGGCTTTCATTTAGTTAATATTTACATTATGTCTTTTACATCCTTTTATACTTTCAGTAACCTTATATTTTACTAGCACCGCTTTTAAACAGCACATTGTTATATTCTATTCTTTCCAAAAAGTCAGACAATCTTTTTCTTTTACTCAGAGTACTTAGCACTTTAAACATTTCAGTTTAATATACTGATATATTTGGGTACAAGTGTTTCCTGTTATTTTATTCTTTCTGTTTGTGTTCTTTCTTTCTTTGTTTTCTTTGTATTAATGGATTATATCATTATTCTAACCCTTTTCCTGCTACTAGTTGGGAACTTAACTGCTCTGTTTCTATTATTATATTGATTGTCTTACAGCATGCAACATGCATACTTAAGTTATCCAAAAACATCAGTTAATACCTTTACCATCCTCTTAGACAAAATAAGAATCTTAGAACACTTTGTTCCTTTTATTCCTGTTCTGACATATGTTACTGAGTCATGAACTTTAATTCCCTCATTTAAAAAAAATTTATTGGACATTATCATACTTTATACTTGCATTATTTTTTAAAATTACCCAGATATATGTTAGCTTATTTGCCCTTAATTCCTTCTTTCATCACAGACCTTCCAAATCTGTGATCACTTTCCTTTTGCCTAAAGTATATCATATTGAATTATCTTTAGTAGACTTTCTGATGTTGATTTTCAAAAAATATATATTTTACCTCATTCTTTTTTTTTTTAACATCTTTAGTGGAGTATAATTGTTTTACAATGGTGTGTTAGTTTCTGCTTTATAACAAAGTGAATCAGTTATACATATACATATGTCCCCATATCTCTTCCCTCTTGTGTCTCCCTCCCTCCCACCCTCCCTATCCCACCCCTCTAGGTGGTCACAGAGCACCGAGCTGATCTCCCTGTGCTATGCGGCTGCTTTCCACTAGCTATCTATTTTACGTTTGGTAGTGTATATATGTCCATGCCACTCTCTCACTTTGTCCCAGCTTACCCTTCCCCCTCCCCATATCCTCAAGTCCATTCCCTAGTAGGTCTGTGTGTTATTCCCGTCTTGCCCCTAGGTTCTTCATGACCATTTTTTTTTTTTAGATTCCATATATATGGGTTAGTATACGATATTTCTTTTTCCCTTTCTGACTGAGTTCACTCTGTATGACAGACTCTAGGTCCATACACCTCACTACAAATATCTCAATTTCGTTCCTTTTTATGGCTGAGTAATATTCCATGGTACATATGTGCCACATCTTCTTTATCCATTCATCTGTTGCTGGACACTTCGGTTGCTTCCATGTCCTGGCTATTTTAAATAGAACTGCAATGAACATTGTGGTACATGACTCTTTTTGAATTATGGTTTTGTCAGGGTATATGCCCAGTAGTGGGATTGCTGGGTTGTATGGTAGTTCTAATTTTAGTTTTTTAAGGAACCTCCATACTGTTCTCCATAGTGGCTGTATCAATTTACATTCCCACCAATAGAGCAAGAGTGTTCCCTTTTCTCCACACCCTCTCCAGCATTTATTGTTTCCAGATTTTTTGATAATGGCCATTCTGACCAGTGTGAGGTGATACCTCATTGTAGTTTTGATTTGCATTTCTCTAATGATTAGTGATGTTGAACATTCTTTCATGTGTTTGTTGGCTATCTGTATATCTTCTTTGGAGAAATGTCTATTTAGGTCTTCTGCCCATTTTTGGATTGGATTGTTTGTTTTTTTGATATTGAGCTGCATGAGCTTCTTGTAAATTTTGGAGATTAATCCTTTGTCAGTTGCTTCATTTGCACATATTTTCTCCCATTCTGAGGGTTGTCTTTTCATCTTGTTTATGGTTTCCTTTGCTGTGCAGAAGCTTTTGCGTTTAGTTAGGTCCCATTTGTTTATTTTTGTTTTTATTTCCATTTCTGTAGGAGGTGGATCGAAAAGGATCTTCCTGTGATTTATGTCATAGAGCGTTCTGCCTATGTTTTCCTCTAAGAGTTTTATAGCATATGGCCTTACATTTAGGTCTTTAATCCATTTTGAGTTTATTTTTGTGTATGGTGTTAGGGATTGTTCTACTTTCATTCTTTTACATGTATCTGTCCAGTTTTCCCAGCACCACTTATTGAAGAGGCTGTATTTTCTCCACTGTATATTCTTGCCTCCTTTATCAAAGACAAGGTGACCATATGTGCATGGATTTATCTCTGGGCCTTTAACCTTATTCTTAAAAGATGTTTTCCTTGTACATAGGATTATAGGTTAGCAGTTATTTTCTTTCAGCACAACAGGATATAATTCCATTGTTTTCAGATGGCCATTATTGCTGTAGAAAAGTAAGCTCAAAGTCTCATACTTTGAAGTGAACATCTTTTTTTCCTCCAGCTACTTTCAAAATCTTTTTGCTTTGATGTTATACAGCTTCAATATAATGTTTGTAGGTATAGATTTCTTTTTACTTATAGTTTGCAATTTGCTGGGCTTCTTAAATCTCTTGATTTAATTTTGGTGTCCGTCATCTAGGAAATTTTTGGAAAATTCTCATCATTAGCTCTTCAAATAAACCTGTATTGTTCTCTTTCTATTCTCAATTGATAATCCTTTTTATTCTGTTTTCCATGTCTGTTAACCTATCTTCCAACTTTTCCATTTCTTGAGGTTTTTGCATGAATAAATTCTCTGAGCTAATTCAGTTCATTAATTCTTTCTTTAGCTCTGCTTAATCTGCATTGTGTTATTTACAATAATGTAGTTTTCATTTCTAAATGCTCTGTGTAGTTCTTTGGTATACCTTTTATACCACTCTTTTAATACTTTCTCATTACCTGCAAAGGTAGTAACACTTATCTTTAAACAAAGTAATTGTTTTATACCATCTGATATTTCCAATTATAGTATTGAGAGGGCTTTTCTGTTGGTTTTCTCTCAGGGTACCTTGTTCCTGTGTATTCTTGGTTAATTTTAACTCTGTGCTACTCATTATCCTTTAAAAAATATTTATGAGGATACTTCACGCCTCAGATGATGGCTTCCTCCTCTAGAGATTTGTCCATAGACAACTCTTGGCATTAATGTCTAGGATCACATTAATCCAAGTTCATTGCTTGAGGTTTTATTTTAATCATCTGGGTGACATGAATTTGAGTCAAAAATCCATATATATAAGAGCTGGTTTGTCATTATAACTTCAAGAATGGTTCCTACATCACCTCCACCCTTCTCACGTCAAAGGCAAGGCTCTTTGCACTTCCTTGAGAGTAGGAATGTGTAGACTGGGTTTACTTCTGCTCTACTCTTACCCTGTGGGTACAGTCCTTTGAGTTCCAACTTCGATTGGTAGACACTTTCCCAGGGAACACCTGGGTCTGGAGTTCTGCATCCCTTGCCCAGCTATGCCATTAAAAACTGAAGCTCAAATTTGTCCATGTCAGCTAATGCCCCTAAGGGCAAAAGTAGACTCACTGTACTATTTTTGTATAAATTTCGCCTGGAAGTTTTAAATAAACACGTTAATGCTTTCATAATATTTTAAGAATATTTTCCAGCATTTTCAGTTGTTTGCATTGAAAGGGTTTTGTGGAATATTTTAGCTATTTTTATGCCCAGAAATGCATGTCTCTGATTGCCAAGCAGAAATATGGATCTAAAGCTCAGAATGGAAGGCTGACTGCAGGCTACAGTTCTGTTGAGATATCTCAGAGAAAGTATAAACAAAGCCATATAAAATGTCAAATTTGAATTTACTCTTGAATATAATCACTTACGGGGTTGGAGGAAAATAAAAGCTCCTAAAGGCAAATAAACATAAATTAGCCGAGAGATATGTGGATCCAGAAAGTTGTGTTACAAAAATTAAAGGAGTTGTATGCTTCAAAGAACAGGATGTAATACAATGTGCCAAATGTTAGCAAGGCAGAAGTTAACACTTAAAATATCTACTGTTTGCAACAAGTTTAATATTATTAATGATTATAGTGAAAGCATTTTCTGTGAAGTATTTATAACCTGGGTTACAGATTTTTGGCATACAAAAGGATGGTTAAATAGTAGAGATCAGTAATGAAAACTATTTGTTCAACAATATTGTCTGTGATTAGAAAAGATGGTTATTTCTATTGATTCTACCTTCAAAATATATTGGGAATTTATACATTTCTCTCAGTCTCCACTATCACCACTATTACCTCTCACATGGACTACTAAAAATGTCCTGTGATAGTCTTCTAGAAGGCCAACATGCTTCCGCTTTTGACCTTCTCTCAACCTTCTGAGACTGGCCAGACGTCCCTTTACTAGAGAATCAGCTCTTTTATTCTCCTGTTTACAACACTTTACTGACTCACCCCTGCTTGTTAACCAGGCCAACAAGGTCCTGAAAGTTCTGGCTCTAGTCGTATACCCAACTATTCTCATCTTGAACATTATGTTTCAGAAACATAGGTTTTCTTCCTGCTTCTGCATGATAAACCCTTTCCGGACAATGGACCTCTGATTTTGTTTTGTCTTTCCTTTACTTTATCCACGGCTTTGTGACTCTCATCTTTTAGATTTTACCTTCAGAAAGCCCACCTTTGACTACCAGTAAGTGAAGTATCTCTCCTACTGTTAATAATATAATGTTAGTTACCATTGTATTTGTCTCCTGTGTAAGCTCTATTATAAAGAAACTTACAACTTCCTAGCCATTGAATCACCCTCTGCATCCATCAAGTACCTATTATTATAGTTAGTAATAAATCATTATTGATTGAATAAATGAATGCTGAAATGAATGAATGAATGATGTAAAAGAGTAAAGATGTCCATAGTATATTCAATATTCTCCACATCAAGACCTGGAATCTATGTTCACTTTGTTAAATATGGATGGGTTCTGTGATTACTTTGACCAATAGCATATAGCAGAAATGATGCTGTGCTGATTTCTGGGCCCAGGCCACAGAAGACAGGGAATTTCACTTCCTATCTTTTGAAATACTCACTCTGAGAGTCCTGACCCATGTAATAAGTCCAACTACTTTGTTAAAGAGATGAGGTGAAGGGGCCCTGCGATTACATAAAGGAGAGGGCAGAGTTAAGCCCAGCCTTCCAGCCATCCCCAGGTTTCAGGGGATGTGAAGCTATCTTGGACCTTCCAGACCAGCCCAGCCACCCACAAAGTACCACCAAGTGATCCAGATAATATCACAATCCATATGAAGCAAAATAATAGCCTCCTCAAGTTATTGACTCACTAGAGATTAGATAACTAGATTTAGTAAAATGTGATATTTTTTGAGCTCCTAAGTAATACAGCAGTTTTTAACACAGTAACAGATAACTTACACAGTTGCCTTTTAGCCTTGAAAATCCAGCAGTTTGATATTCTGTGTGAAGACTCAGCAGAGTGAGGCATAAGGACAAGGGGACAGGGTAGTTGAGGAGACACAGTGTAAGCAACAGACCATGGGATCCAAACTGGCTCTGGAAAGGAATTAGCTCAGAAGGAAACTAATGGGGGAAGATAATCAATGGTTTGGATTACTAGGACAACTAGAAAACTTGAAAAGCAAATACACTGAAAACAGAGTCAGGAAACAAAAACCTTGTAGTCAATAAATAGAATTTTGTCGCAATTTAATACTTCAGTGATAGAGAAATTTAGAGTGATCACAAGATCAGAGATATGGCCATTGAAACAAAATGCTAAAGTGGAGTAGAGATTAATGATACTAGAGTCAAATGAAAATAAATTAAGAGAATATACAATTACTTTCAAATTATATTTGCATTTGTCTAGCAAAACAAAGTATTTGCAACTGCTTATCTTCCTTCTTATTAATTTCTTTTTAAATGGAAAAGAATATAAATGTAATTAATTATACCTAACAGGGATATATCTTAAAATACATATTTACTTTTTCTATGAATGATTTTCTATGAGAATTCTTTGAATGTATCTCACCTATTAGGTTATTTCAAGTAATGGATTTTTTAGACCCTCATTATATATGAATGTGTCATTCATCCAAACCTAGAAGATTTAGCCCTGTAAAGACATCTGACAGTGCTGGGTTAAAACTTTTCAAGCACACTGTGTTTTCATACATTCAATAGAATCTGAATTGAAAAGCATCCCTAAATGAAGGTAATCGTTACTGCAATTTAATATACTGCCCAAACTACTTGGATTCCAAGGTGGTTCCTTAACCTCAAAAAAGCAAGAGAATGTAAAACTGAGAATATTCATTATAGTTCAGTCAGGTCTGCCTATGGAAAACTTCTGTGATAATAAGGTTTACTTTAAGCTCACTGGCTATTAATGAGCTCAGCATCTCATTCTTTGGAATATCCAGTGAGGATAACCGGTGCAGTTATGACTAAATGGTATAGTATGAAGTCTTTGAATATGATGAAAGAAAGCTTCAGGTGTCAAAAAAGTTAAAGTTCACTATTCTGACAGAACCAGTTTTTCATGGTGTAAGAGTTATTCAGTATGTTCTATTATGAAATAATCTTAAGAAACTAAAATAAATAAATAAAATATCATGAGAAAAAAGTCCACTTAGTTATGAAATGCTTAAAAGTAGGACTGCTTAGGAGAAATAACTAGGTTCCTGAGTTTTGTTCAATTAAATAAAATGATTCTAAAAATACATCATTACATTATACTGAATGGATTCACTTAGGTTAAAAATCTCTGGTTGAAAAGTTTGTCAAAATATCCCCCTACAAATATACTGGAGGATGATGGTAATAAAAATAAATTATATTTGTTGATACTGAATATTTACTAAGTGCTAGGTATTGTGTTAAAATCTTCACACAGTTTATCTTTTTATAATAATAAGTCATTTTATAGAAGACACTGAGGCACAAAGCAGTTAAGGAAAGCCAAACAGCTAAAAAGTAGCAGAATAAGGATTCAAACAAGGTAATCTGATTCAGAATGTACACTCTTAACAACAACCTATGCTTCATTCTTTCCAATTACAAATATTACCAATGTTTCATGATTTCGTTCTTTTCCTCAGAGGATTTTGAAAATTTTGCCCTATTAAAGTTATCAATTGAATTAGATGTTGGCCTATTCACACCAGCATTTAGAATGCACAAACTTTCATAAGTCAAAATGGGAAACATGTTTTGTGGAAAGCAAAAAAGTATTGCAACAAAATTGCTATGTTAAAGAAAAATGTTGTTAACGATGGATTTCAAACCAGATTCAAATTGCAGCTTATATAGCAGTGTACTTCATGTAAATGAATTTCTGTATTATCCATGTATTAATATACATGATGAGTGCCTGCAGATTAGCTATCTGGAGGTAAACGTGTAATCTTTTAAAGTTATTAAGGATTTTGATAGGAATTAAGTAAAAAGTGCACAAAATTAATTAAGATTTTAGCATTTTCTGTTCTTGTACCTACTGGTTCCAAGTGTTACAAATGGGGAATGGTTCTAATGTTTAAATTCACATAAAAATGTCTAACTTATCTGGAAAGAGTAATGAATGAAAACACCAGACTATAGAAAAATGTGATTCATGTTTGTTTCTCAATAAGGGGATCAGAGACAAGTTCATGAGTTCTTTTAACCTTGTGTATGAATAAAAATTTGCCTCTATTTCTTAAAAACAATAGCCAGATTCTAATGACAACCAGGACTGTGAGCAAATCAATACCTTTGATTTAAAAAAAAATACTTTTGTATAAGTAACAATCTTCCAAAGCTATCTTAAGGAATATTAATAAAACCCATTTTTAAGTCTTTAAGGGAGTGTGAGACTATAGATGAAAAATTAGTTACAGTTTAAAAGAGGAGAATGCTCACCTGTTTGGAGAACTTCAGGGTAAGAATGATCTTAATTATTGAACCCTTAGAGGGGACTGATAAACATGCACACAATAGGGTCATTTTTTTCTCAAGTCAAATGCCTGCTTAATATGACACTTGTCTGCTCTTTGCTGTTTTTTTGTTTAAGGAGATCTAGGAAAATTGTGCCCTTAAAAATAAAAAAAGTCTAGTACTGAGATGAGAAGATCGAGGAGTTGGAGTGTTAAGTCAGCAAATTAAATCCTTCCTTTGTCCAATAAAAATAGTGAAATTATTACCTTTAGTGTATGACAACCTCTATTCTTCTGTTTCTGTGTGTGTGTGTCTTTCTCTCAAACCTTTTCATGGTCTTATAATTATACCTATCTCAGTGGTAAGGAAACTGAACTTCAAAGAGATGAGTGAGAGTAACCTGTTTATGGCCATCGAGGGACACTAAACATATTTGAACCTAGGCTAATTTATCTTCAAGATGTTAGCCATTTAGATTTGACCATGTGATATATTGAAGCATTTTGTTACCATACAGATATAGGTTCAAAATATCCCTATTTATTAGTATCAATCAAGCACATAAATACTTAGAAAATTCTTAGATAATGTTAGGTACACAATGATATATTAAGAGATTAAACAAAAATGAATAAAAAGGCTCCTATTAACATATAATTTACAGTATCAGTGTAAAGATAACATCTTAACAGATGTCAGTATGCACAATTTAATACAAACAATATATGAATTCTTAGATGGCAATAACTAATTAATTGCTGTAGTATGATAGGAAATACATATATATATATATAAATTATATGTTACATATATATGATCTGTGTTTTTCATTCCTGGAACAGATCTCCTAAAACTTTTGGAACTTTTAGTCCACCCCTTGACTTTCAGGGAGGAGAGAGAGGCTGGAGGTTGAAAACTGAGTTCAAACGCCAATGCCAGTGATTTAATCAATTTTGCCTATGTAATGAAACCTCCATAAAAACACCTCAGTGATGGGCTTTGGGGAGATTCCAGGTTGGTGAACACATTGAAGTGCTGGGAGGGTGGTGCACTTGAGAAAGGTATGAAATCTTGACACGGCATCCCTCCTCCACCCCATACCTTGCCGTATGCATCTCTTTTATTTAGCTGTTTCTGAGTTGTATCTTTTATAATAAACTGGTAAACTCAAGGAAAAGTGTTTTCCTAAGTTCTATGAGTCATTTTAGCAAATTACCAAACTTGGTAGGGGAGGAAATACCAAGTCATGGGAACCCCCAAATTTATAGTTGGTTTGTTAGAAGTATGGATGGCAACTGGGAATTGTGACTGATGTCTGAAGTGGAGGCGGTCTCGTGGCACTGAGCCCTTTAACTTGTAGGATCTGCACTAATGCTAGGCAGTTAGTGTCAGAAGTGAATTGAATTTTGGACATCCAGATGATGTCAGAGAATCAGAGAACTGGTTTTGGAAGACACACCACTTATTTGGTGTCAGAAAGAATAATATAATTGCTAATCAAGTCTTAAAATAAGCCTAATTTATTCAATAGGGAAAGATATGAAAAAGGATGGACTTGGGAAAAGATACTGAGAAGTTTGTAGGGTCTGGCTAATGTATCTAGAAGAGACAGGGATTGAAATAGCTAACATTTTTAGGATTAATATACTCTGTATAACTGTGCTAGCACATTTCACATACTTATTACCTCATTCAATTCTACAACAACCTTGTAAAGTGTGTATCTCCATTTTACACATAAAGAAACTAAATCTGAGAAGTTACATTCTCAAGCATCCCACACAGCCCAGGTGACAGACTTCAGACCTAAAACAACATGACTTCAAAGTCCATGTTCTTTCCAGCACAACAGATTGAGAAAGTAGTGCCAAAAGCAAATTGTAAATTAGTCCCTAACATAATGTTAGTCTAACTTGGAAACTGGCAATATTGGGAAATGTAGTTTAAAAATAAAAGTCTATAGCATTTGTAAATAATTAGCAGGAAAGCAACCCCAAAGATCTGGTGATACACTTTACAAAATTAGTATTCACCTCTCTCCACAAACATTCTGAGATTGTTAATAATTGTTACTTATATCTCTAATACTATTCTCAACAGGACAAAATTTTGGAGTTACAGTGTAGAATTATTGCTGTGTGACTGAAAATATTGGTACATTTGTATTGTTCCAATTAGGCACATGATGGATAATGTACAGAACCATTGCAATTTCTTCCTCATAACAAAAATGATAGTATTCTCAGTACTCTTAATCTGTTTATAGAAGCTTTGCTTTGTATGATTATTAGATATTATTTATTACTTAGTTATACTGTTCCTAGGTCTAAAAGAAAGTGAAGAATAAAACAACTCTAAATAATTCAAGGTGTTTATAATAAAACAATTGATTTAATTATTTGAATTTTTCTAGGCTATTAATATGAATAAAATTGTTTTAATTAGCACCTCTCCATTATAGGCAGTATCCATAGAGAGAATTTAAATGGAACTTAAAATGTTTTGCTTCTAACTCACTCAACTAGATTCTTGATATATGTATAAATAAATCTAGAAACATCATTACTCACTATGATGATAAAGGTATCCTAAACCAGTACAGAAATCTATTTCCATTTTGAGTTTATTTTTATGTATGGCATAAGGTCCCAGTTTCATTGTTTTGCATGGGGCTGTCCAGTTTTCCCAACACCATTATTGAAAAGACTATCCTTTCTCCATTGCATATTCTTGGTGCCCTTATCAAAGATTAGTTGACCATATTAGCTTGGGTTTATTTCTGGACTCTCTATTCTGTTCCACTGGACTACTGAAACTGAGTCCCCTGCCTCTTTTCTGTAGAAAAACTTTAGGCTCCTAGGCCTTCCCCAAGTTCCAAAGAGCAAATTCAATCAGAGAAGTCATATTTTAAATCAGAAAAAAAAAATGGTTTTTAAAAGAAAATACAGAAACAAAGGAAAGCAGTCAAGCAAGACAAAATAATAACAGTTTATCCATAAAACAAAGTCAAAGACCTTTAGTTCCTCCTCAAGGGCTATAGATAATATCCTGAGCTGTATCTTTGAGCTGTTTTGAAGACACTAAAACCTCCACCAGGTAAAAGAAGTTAACTGCATGCTGACCACCAGCAAGTAGACTGAAGACTGGTTGGAACCAGATAACTGATAACTGAGATTCCTAAAATACCACCCTGTTACCTCACCATCAACCAATTAGAGAATTGTACATGAGCTTATCAGGCACCCAGCAACCTTCTCCCTCACACATGTCTTTAAAAACCCTTCCCTAAAAGCTATTGGGGAGTTCGGGTCTTTTGAGCCCTGGCTACCCACTCTCTTTGTTTGGTGCTCTGCAGTAAACACTGTACTTTCCTTCACCACAACCCCGTGTCAGTAGATTGGCTTTGACACATGTCCAGTGAGTAATCCAGTTTGGTTTGGTAACACTATGTGCCTGTTTTTATGTCAATACCATATCTTTTTGATTACTATAGCTTTGTAAGATAGTTTGAAATCGGGAAGCATAATGACCCCAGCTTTGTTCTTCTTTCTCAAGATTGCTTTGGCTATTTGGAGTCTTTTTGGTTCCATAAAATTTTAGGATTGTTTTACTTATTTCTGTAAAAAATGCCACTGAAATTTTGATCAGGATTTCATTAAATCTGTAGATTGTTTTGGGCAATACAGATATTTTAACAATATTTGTTCTTCAGACCCATGAGCAAGAAATGTCTTTCTGTTTATTTGTATCTTCTTTGATTTCTTTCATCAATGTCTCATAGTTTTCAGTATATAGATCTTTCAACTGCTTGGATAAATTTATTCCCAAGTATTTTATTCTTTTTAATGCTATTATAAATTGGATTGTTTTCTTAACTTCTTTTTTCTTCTGAGAGTTCATCATTAGTGTATAGAAACACGACTATTTTTATATATTGATTTTGTGTCCCACAACTTTACTTGACAGAAGAAAAATCAACTCAAAATGGATTAAAGACTTAAACATAAGATCTGAAACCATAAAACTCTTAGAAGAAAACTTAGGGAGTAAGTTCCTTGACACTGGTTTTGGCAATGCTATTTTTGGATTTGACACAAAAGCAAAGACACCAAAAGCAAAAATAAACAAGTGGAATTACATCAAACTAAAAAGCTTCTGCACAGCAAAAAAACAAAACAAAACAAAAAACAAAAAAAAATACCACCAACAAACTGAAAAGGCAATCCATGGAATGGGAGAAAATATTCACAAACCACATATCTGATAAGAGGTTAATATTCAAAACATATGAGTTATATTATTCAGCCATGAGAAAGAAAGGAAATCCTGCCATTTTCAACAACATGGGTGGATCTTGAGGGCATTATGCTAAGGGAAATAAGTTAGAAAGAGAAAGACAAATATTGCATGGAATCACTTATAGATGGAGTATACCTATATCTATACCTGTATCTATAATTTAAAAGGTCAAACTCACAAAAACAGAGCAGAAATGTGGTTGCCAGGGCCTGGGGTATAGAGGAAATGAGAAGTTGAAGTTGATAAAAGGGTACAAACTTTCAGCTATAAGATGAATAAGGTCTGAGGAACTAATATATAACATCGTGGCTATAGTAGATGATGCTGTACTGTATAATTGAAATTTCCTAAGAAAGAACAACTTAAATGTTTTCACACACACACACACACACACACACACAAAGAAGGCAAATATCTGAAGTGATGGATGTGTTAATTCTCGATGGGGAGAATCTTTTCACAAGGTATACATATATCAAATCATCACGTTACACCTTAAATATCATAATTTGTCAATGATACCCAAATAAAGTTGAAAAAATATATTTCCTGTCCTTTGTTCCTGTTCCCTCCTCATTGTCTTATTTACATTTTTCTTGTTGTTTAAATGGTTATAATAGTCAACTTTGTGCAAGGTGGTGCAATTAAGTTGTTGTATGTTATATGCTTGGGAAAAAAGGTTGCTAATAGTTATACAATTTTTTAAAATGTATGAGCAATATGTCTTACTAACAAAAAAATGAGACATTCAAAAAAAAACAGTCTCTTGTCGTTATTTAGTTTACATACATGCAATGGGTATGTGTAAGAGATATTTTACTGGAGTAGTATGATAAAATTGCAAAATATTAAACTTGTTACACTAGTGATCAATAGTTATGATTATAATCACTGATTTGACTGGGACACCTTCTGTTTTGAGCATTCATCACAGAAAATCTCTGAAGCTTTCTCCTAAAGATTCATAAATGACAAAAATTTATGTCTGTTCATGAGTTTGCAGTTTCAGCCTTGATCTTTTGTTTAAAAATCTAATGAGGGTGAAACAGTATAAATGAATACAATTCATACATAATTAAATCACCCATAGGGTCAGTAGCATCATGATTTCACATTCAGTCATCTGTCTAAAGAATTCGCTAAATGTTTACTAAGTAATGACTTACAGAAACAAACTAAACAACAACAAAAAAAATTGAGGAGGAGTTGCATCTTAAGCAGCTCATCTTGTCAAAACCTTATGTTTCTCTTCTAAATTTCCTCAATCTATAAAAACTTCTTTTGCTCTCTTCCATCAATATTTTACACATTAGCTTCTGCTACTCTATTCTCTACATTCTTCTTATTGTGATCAAATGTCCCCAACATATAACATTTTCATTATGTATGGCTTCCCTGGGAAGCAGCATTCTTCACCCTTTCCCTTGCTTTGCTCAGGACAATCAGTGCAACTGCTTCACTGTCCCCAATACTACCTCAAGTTTTAGTTAATAAAATTCTCTTGCTTGTGTGTTCTTTCTTGAACACACAAGAAAAAAATGTTGAGTCAGAAGAGAACACTATATTGGATTGTTTTCCTGATTTTTTAATTAAACATACAGCTCTTTTAGTCAAAAAGGCAAATACAAAAAAGAAAATTCTACTGTAATCTCACTCTTTAAAAGTGGGCACAAGCCTAACTAGACTACAATAGTGTATCCAAAGAAAGAGTCTTTGTGCTTTTTTCTAATATTAGGCAATGAAACATAGAACTGAGTATTTAAAATAGCTATTTCTACTTCAAAATTATTTACATATGTGCCTACATTTGAAATGTAGATGATTACTTTGAAATAGTCTTACTTTTTTATTAAAAAATTGTAACTGTTTGTGGTGATGGATGTTAACTAGACTTAGTATGGTGATCATCTCACAATATATACAAATATCTAATCATTATGCTGTACACCTGAAACTAATAAAATGTTATATGTCATTTATATATCAATTAAAAATATATAAAATAATGCCAAGGAACTCCTAGCAACATAGATTTGGTAATAATATCAATGTAAAAGGAATTTTTAATATAAGTAATATAATACCTATTCTTTCTGGGTAACTTTTTATGCTTTAGTTTTTTGTTAATTTTGGGGAAGTGTACATTTAACTTGGACATTATAGAAATCTTCAACTAACAATATCCTCCCTTTGTTTTATGAGAAAAAAGGGCAACACGAAAAGAAAGAAAATGTATTCACAATATTATTATTCAGAAAATATTTTAAGGTCAATTATCTAGTGTTGCACAATTTAATGTATAGTCTAAGGTCCAGGTCTGGTTCAAAAACTGTTACATGCCTGTGACAAGATAAGGAGGTTGTACAAAAATGTAAACTAATTACATCACAGCACACTATTAAAGTCAGCTGATGATCTGAATGGGAAATTTAGGAGTTTGGTAAGAGCAGTTATGCAATATATTTTTATTGATGAAATCAGCTAAAAAAATCCAGTCCCTTTAAAGCCTCTTAGAGCTTACTTGTGTGTCCATATAACTCAACAAGCTGATATCAAAGCTAAAATAAAGCCTTAGATGAAAGCTGGAAAACTGACTTGTTAGCAACAAAGTCAAACAATATCTGAGATGGAGACTTTAGTGAAGAAGCAGAAGAACCAGAAGAAACTAAATCTTCAAAACCTCAACCTTTTCTATCCTTTGTATTCATCGATGCAAGGAATATTTCAGAATCATAAGCAGTAAGGATCATTTCAATAAAGCTGGCCTTTTACTTAACTCTAGGTCAACCAAGAAGTTCAATTAAGCAGAATAACCTTCTCAGAAAATGAAATTTCAATAGCCTCAATCTGTGCTCATGTTTGATTTTACAACACACAGTAAATGAAAAACAATATACTAGATTTTACAGTAAATTTTGAATTTGGTCTATAGACTATGATGTCGTGTAACTGTCCTTGAGTTTTGGAAATTGATACCTGCTATAAAATTCCAGTTTAAAAATTAGTTCAATTTAAAATAAAACTGAAAATAAATAGAATTGACTCATTAACCTATCACCTTAGAATAGGTTTAGGACTTAACAAACTGTGGTAATCATCTAGTTCACCCTTTTATATAATGAAGGATGAATCTATAACACAGAAGAATCTGCATTTAGAAGAAGCAGTAGCTTACCAATGATCATAGAACCAATTCTTGAAAATCTGGGACAAGAAATTTTACATTTTATATTGTTTTAAGTTTAGGAAGTGATAACTTAATTGTTTCATGAAAAAGGTTTCCCAAGAAAATTTAGTTTCTGATGGAATTAAAGAGGAATTGAGAGGTCTATAAAAAAGTGGTTTTGACATAGAAAATTCAATTTTGAATAAGTTAAAAAAGGATTGTTGAACATTGTGGTTCCAATATGCAAATAAGATACAGGAATATGAAACATGAATTTATAGGTGTTACTCAGGGATTCCTCTAGCAAATGCAATTCCTATTGGAGATGTTTAGAAAAAAAGATGAGACATTGGAAACAGGAATGTGAAGTAAGCAAAAGGCAAAGTAAGAGAACAAGTTTTATGAAAATGTATTTTGGCAAAGATAAAGGTAACAGGAAAATTAAGGTATTCAGTAGATATCCTGCATTTTTAAGGAAGGAAAGGTATGTGGCACAATAAAGAGGGACTAATATTTTCCTTGAGTATGGAAAAAAGAGAATAGGGTCTATAAGAATACCAATGTACCACCACTGTGGAAATTGAACAAAGATTACATCAAAGTTTTTTTTCACCCACGAATACAGAACAGTCACTTAATTGGCTCCTCTGGAACCAATGGTTGCATTTGGTATGTCTTTATAATTTGAATCAGAGAGTAAGAAAAGCAGCTTAACATTTGGTTAGAGGACCAGGCAGAAGTTTGCTTTATGTATATAATCTGCAATACATGTAAACAAATTTACAAATAATCCTTTGAAAATATAAGCAAGGTTGGTCCCCAAAAGTCTCTACAATGGCAGATGCTGGCAAATAACTTCACAGTTAGCAAGTAAATATACTTTTCTTACTCATCTGCTCTTTAAGATTATATGTGTCATTACTGAAGCTAATGTGTAGCTAGTTTGAGATTGATTGTAATTTTAATAAATTTAGGTCTTAGAATATGCACAAACTATTGCTTTATATCTTTCAAACTTCATTATTCCCTTGGAATTTAGGACAGAAGATGGGAGAAATTCAATCCAAATTATGCTACTAAGGACAAGGGGACCAAGTTCTCAATTCTGTGTTATATAAGTTATATTTAATAAGGTAGAATATTAGGATTAACATGACCACATGCCATGTTTATCATCAAGCTCAAAAACAGTAAAAATTAACTCTAGAACTTTTATATTAGCAAAAAATGTCAATTTTCAAATTCCATCCTCAGAAATCCTTTTTATGGCTTACTTTTAGTAGTCAGCTTAGAGTCCAAGACCCTCACTTTTTTCTTTAAGGATAATGTAAAGTATCTTTGAAAACGTTAAATGAAAGTGGTTTAAATGAGAATGAGTTAAATTTTTAATACTTTCTTCCTTTCACATGGATAGACAAATATTAATAATAAAAAACAGAGACTGATCATTTTCTATGTTCAAAGTAAAAAATCATAATTAGAAAATCCATTTATTTTATCTCAGCCCATATTTCTACATCCAAATATGAAATGGTTATTTGATAATAGCTCCAATTAGGTAAAACATGAAACCATGTAGCTCTGCCAAAAATATATTTTAAATGTTGCATTTTATATATAGAAACCTGTTATATATAGCTATGTTTGCTCTAAGTCAAAGGAATATATTTAAGAAAATAGATTCCTACTTTGACAAATGAAATATTAATTAATTCATCTTTTAAAAATCAAATATCTAGATATTATGGATCACTGACACAATAGTAAACTTAGTAGGTGTAGAAATTTTCAGAAGTAAAGAGGGGAACTCAGCAAAAGTATTATCCTTGAAAATCTTGCTATGAAATTGTGAAGACTAATCTTATGTCAATCATAGTGGATGATGTGTTGTTTTAGTCTTGGCAGCAAGGAGCTATAAAAAATGAACTCCATCACCAAAAATATTACAAAGTAGAAGTTGTATTTTTTTTAGTTTTTGCTCCTGGCTTATGACTTCCTTCAAAGTATTTTTTTTTGTATTTAGTGGATGGTTTAGTTATCTCATTTTCTTTAAAAGTTAAAGACTCTTCATGTACTATTTATTTATACATAAGATATTTTCAACAAAAACAACAAATAAAACAAAGCAAGAAAACAAAACCAAAAAAAAAAACAAAAGAAAACAAAACCAAAATGATTATAATACAAGTGGCTGCAAAATTGTATCACCAAATATAGTGATCACATTGTTTTATTTTACTTGTTTGACTTATAACAAAGATAAACAGTCTGATGAAGAGACTATTAGGAACCACTCATATGGAGAAAATATTTCAATTAATATATTATGCTAATTTAGGTATCAAAAATGGCTTCTGAATTTATCATAATTTAACAAAAACATTTAGCATACATGCTAGTAGTCAAGAAGTACATTAAATACGTTTGTGTAGAAATGAGGGATATAGGTAGCAATTTAGATAGCCATGTGTTATGCTATTTACATTAATTATAGGGCCCTATAGTGGAGCTTTCAGGATATATTTCAAAACAGCAAACAAGTATGAAAAAAAACCCCACCTATCGTTTCACTATGTTTCACTTAGTGGTAATGACAGAAGAAGCAAAGCACTTTTTAATCTGCTGTAAATTCTTGTATATCATGTAACTATAAATCTGAAATTGCAGCTTCTGGGAGTCATTGTTGGTAACAGAGGAAGAAGTGCTTTCATTAACTCTGCCAAATCATAGCTGCTACATTTGCAAACATTGGGAAAATATTACAGAAGCCCTATTAAAAAGTGCTATATCTTTCCTGAAGAGTGATTCAGAGATGCAAGATGATATCTGTATCTCCATTCACACATTTTAGGATGTATTTTGGAAACTGTACATTTATATTAAATACTGAGTTTGCAAAATAGGCCCTTTCCTAGACTTTCTCTATATAGGTGCATTGACTGAAACATAAACACAGTTGGGTTAGTATTTGGCTTCATAAAAATGTCTATGTTTAAAATTTTGAAAAGTTCTGACCATCCCTGATTTTAAAGTATCTTTATTATTTTTCATTGGAAAATAGTACACACTTAAGTCAGTAAACAAATATACTGAGATGAGGAATCATGTGAAACACCATGCAAGACATTTTTTCTAACTTTAAGAAACTCTGAGTCTGAACTAGTAGATAAGAAATAAAAAATATAAGTTACATATACTTCATAATACTACCAAATGCAAATCAGTTTGTCAAGCACTGTGAGAAATCAATTATATTTCAATAAAAGTTGAAAAAAAACAGAGAAGAGAGTTTTGACTAATTCTCTTCTTCATCCAACAAAATGTGACCTCATTAAATACCTACTGCATGCTCAATGAAATTAGTTTGAATATTAATGTAGAATTAATAAATCAGTAATATTAGTATAAATATGACTATAAGTATAATAGTAACAATATAGATATATTATTCTAATAAGGATACACAAAAATATTTTGCATGGTTCTAATGAACATCTTAACTTAGATCCTTGACTTCTAAACTTCCAGACATAGCTACTAGCATTTACATCCTGAGCCTTGTTTCTTTATTTATCTTACCAAAACAACAAACTATACCCACTAAATAATTTTCCTGGTATTTCAAAAGAGTACCTGACATGCATTTCTGATTCATCAAACTGTAGTAGGGAAATTAATCAGGAATTGTAGTCTCTAGGGAAGCTAATGATCCTATTTCCATTTTTAATGTATAAGTATTTTCTATTTTTAATGAATTTTTATAAATAATTTTATATGGTATCCTTAAGATCCTTTGCTCACCTTTATCTAACTATAATCTTCCAAAAATAACTTTGGCCTGGGTTTTGGATTATCCTACAAGGAAAGGCCTCAATGAAGGTTTGTAGATGCAACATGAGATATACCTTCTACTAATTTTTCTCCCTTTTCCACATGTATTCTACTCTTTAATAATGTTGAGTAAAAGTTTATTTATTATACAAATATGCAAAATATAATCAATAAAATCATTAAATTCCCTCATAGAAAAAAATGATTCCTGCTCACACATCTATAATCAGCAAATCAGTGCCACTATGTCCAAATCAGGACAATGATTTCCAGTGGATACTTGTATCCAGTCATCTCCATCACATTTGTCAAGAATATTTACACAGTCCATCCATTCACCAGTTAAAATCTTATACAGCTGATTTACGACACTATGGTTTCTCCTTAACTATTGAACTGGATCTGCTCTGGCAGCCATATCAAAATACTGCAATAGAGAAATGGTTGCAATTGACAACATGCAAAAGGACTAGAAGTTATTTTCATGTTCTAATTTTCTGTTAACAAAAATCCAACATGTATATACAACTGAAGTTTCTATTTTGCTCTTTCATCTCTAATATCCAAGTCACCAGGAAAACTTTAGTAATAAACTTAATAACCGTCATTCTAAATTATAGTTAGTACTGAAATCTCTAAGTAGGCATTTGCTGAATTTCCCTCCCCAATTTTATTTTAAATAGGAATTGTTCTTCAACATTCAGTAGTGTATTTTCTTTCTTTTTTCATTCATTTTCTCCTTTAGGGCCTTCTGAAGATTATTACAAAGAAATAAGGGAAGAATAAAGTACAAAGAGCTATAGACAAAGAACCAGAAGTCCCTTTCTGTTACTGAAGCTGATGGTCTAGGTGACTGGGACCCAGCCACATACTTTTTTTTTTTTTTTTTTCCGGTACGCGGGCCTCTCACTGTTGTGGCCTCTCCCGTTGCGGAGCACAGGCTCCAGACGCGCAGGCTCAGAGACCATGGCTCACGGGCCCAGCCGCTCAGCGGCATGTGGGATCTTCCTGGACCAGGGCACAAACCCGTGTCCCCTGCATCGGCAGGCGGACTCTCAACCACTGCACCACCAGGGAAGCCCCCAGTCACATACTTTTGATTAGATTCAATGTTCTAGTCTCTATTTTGTGAATTTTAAGTATAGACTCATCTCTGTCGATGAGTTCTCATGAAGACTGAATGAAACAGATGTGAAAATGGTTAAAAAGAAGTAATAAAAAATAAAAGTATATACATACTCTACAGATGAGCACACATGGGAGATGCATACTCAGAAACATTTTATAGATAGAAACACTCAATGAAAAACTACAGAGATCACTGGTTGGAAGCATTAGAGCCAATATTTAGATATTTTCTGATCTTAGATATTGTTGACATAATAAATGTTCAACAAATGATGACCATTGTTACTGTGCAAAATTAGTATTTACCAGATTCTCTTCCTTGTTTAGTAATAGTTATCATTCAATATTAACCCAAAAAGGCTATTATTAGTTTATATTTAAATTGCAGGGAAACAGAGAAAGACAAATATCATATGGTATCGCTTATATGTGGAATCTAAAAAATAGGGTACAAATGAACTTATCTACAAAACAGAAATAGGGTTACAGAAGTAGAAAATAAAATTATGGTTACCCATGGGTAAGCAGGAAGGGATACATTGGAAGATTGGGATACTACTACTACTATATATAAAATAGATAACTAATAAGGACCTACTGTATAGCACAGGGAAATCTACTCAATGCTCTGTAATGGCCTATATGAGAAATGAATCTAAAAAAGAGTGGATATATGTATATTTATAACAGATTCACTTTGCTGTGCATCTGAAACTAACACAACATTGTAAATCAACTATACTCCAATAAAAAATTTTTAAAATTTAAAAAATAATAAATAAATTGCAGTGAGCATCTACCTCAGGTCCATGCATATAGTAATAGTTCAATAAAAGTTTAATTTTTCCTGTTAATTCAGTTGTAGTATTCAAATTTAGCTGTTTGAATAAAGAATAAATTTTTATTTGAAAACTGAAAAAAGAATAAAAATGTAAGATAATACAATGGCAGGCAATAATTTATTTATTAACATTATTTTCTACTAATTTATTTGATTTGTTTGAGAAAGCCAGTACAGTTTCTTGAAAACAAGTGTTTCTCCTAGAGAAAACGTTGACAAAAATTGAACTGACCCTAGAGGAGTATGCATTTATATGTAATTATACATGTAAGTATTTAGATGCCATGGGATGCTAAATTGATAAGTCAGTACCTTGCTTTATCCTATTAAAATTCCTACTAATGTTTCAGTTCTTTGTAATTCTGGTGATTTATAGTATGGTTAGGACAGATAATGTTTTAGAGAAAGGTCAGTTTTCTTGAAGGCACACTCATCCCCTCCCTGACGTTCTGCTACTCAAAATAGCATGCGCTGGCAACAACATACAATGCACTTACAAAGAAAATCAGACCACAGTGGGAAAATCCATTCTCAATGTCAAGCAGTGAAATATGGCATCTCTCCTACAACTAAGCAAACCTTTACTTGAATGTTTTACCCTGGAGCTAACAAAAGAGTTGGCAAACAGTGGATCTGGGGTGGTATCATACATTGACCATGAAATAACAGAGTCAAGGAACACCTTCATAAATCCTACATTATTTTAATAATCAGGTATTCAAGTGAAAAGGGAGACATTTGACAGAAGAATCACAGATCTCATCAACTTATCCTACAGCATCAACACTGGTGTCATCCACCTTATCAAACCACCATTAGCTATCTGCAACTGAGACATTTTTCCAGGAAAAAAAAAAAAGAATTAAGCTTTCTCAGGTTTTACTGATTGCTCCATAAATGTGATTTACCACAAGGTAACATTCTGAGTAGTACCTTTGCCTACTTAAAAGCATCACTGTATTTTGTTAGTTTGACAGCCTGAGGAACCCTTCCTGGAATATCAGGTTTCAAGTGAGTATTAGAACACTGCAGCTTTTACACAAACCACTGTTTTTACCTTATGGTGCTAGCACTTGGCACAGACACAAGATAACAGATGGCACAGAGATATCAATTGTTTTCCATTCAAGAACAGTGTCATATACAGAACTAAATTATGCACAAATGGATACAGAAGCCCTTTGTACAAGAAGTTTTATCAGCTACCTCTACATCTGTGCCTTTATTATGTGTACCAACAAAACCTCTTCAGGGATTCTTTCTGAGGTAAGCTACTCCCTTTAATTATAAAACCCTGGGGTGCTTTGCTCAACACTAATGACCTCCTAAAATGGAAGAACAATATTGAAGGCTGACAACCTGAGCATCTGCCAACACTGATCCCAGAATATCCCAAACACCTTCCCTGAAAATACTGATGTGAGATTTTCTTTCTGATTCTCATCTACAGGCTGATTAAATTCAGATTTAACTTTGTGGGATACTACTGAGGAAACAGGCTATTGAGGAAATATCCAAAAGAGAAACTTCCTAAGAAAATTAAAGGTTTGACAGAAATCATCTACCCAAAAGGCACAACTAGCTGTTTAGCATGCTTAGTTTTCTTACCAACACACTGGCACATTGTTTGTCCCTAAGCATCGGCAGTGAGCTATATTTGATTGCCTAGGACTGACTTAATTATTGAAGTCAGTAGAACTAACTTGTTCTACACTTCTTAGCATAGTCTGTCAAGACTGTCTGATTTTCTATCAGAAATTACTTAGAAACCTTGGTTAAGAATGCATATTGATTTTCAGGACCATTCTGGGGGAAGAACTTTATGACTCTTAAATGCAACTTCTCCCATTTACCCAAAGTGGTCTTGGTTTGATTTCAAGCTATTACAGTGATGCTTACAACTCTGTACCAGTCGGTCTGTCATCTACCTATCTATCTACTACCTATGTATCTACCTACCTATCTACCTATCTATCTATCTAGTCTGTCATCTATCTTTTAGTAATTCATGATAGTAAAACACTAAGATAACTGACATAGAATCTGCATTTCCCTCAACTTATTTTAAGAAATCTATTCACAGAAACATTATCTGAACTATCATTCTCAAAATGACAGTTCTCTCAAGTAAATGATTAAAGTACTAATATGATCAAGGTGAATTCTGGATAAAAGCCTGGCCGAGCAAACAGGTCTGAATTTCTCATTGCTAATATGTTAGTCCATGTGATGAGTCACCCTCCTCATTAATACTGAGACAATGTCACAAATATTTTTGTGATCTGCCCTGCCAAGAGAACTTGACATTAAAATGTCCAAGGAAAAAAATGTCATTATCTACCACTTATTCATAATATCCACAAAACCTATTCTTTCTCAGGAACCATGGAGCAGTTTAAGAGATTCTCTCTTCTGCAGATGGGCATAAGGCCTATGTTCTGAGTGTTCCAGTGCACAGAAGAAGCAACATGATACTCACCATATTGATAATTTGAGAAGAAACTTACCTTGATGAGAAAATCAAGGAGCAACACTAGTGTATATAAAAATTTTTGTTTAATTAATCTCCTAAATATGCATAAGATTCACAAAAATATTAGAACACTGCTTTGATAATCAAGTGACATTTACTAAGTTCCTACTACATGCTAGGCGTTTTAACCTGGATTAAATGAAGTCAAAATATAGCATATACCATTAGGGCCTCAAAAAAGGACTTCTTTACTGATAAATTATTATGTCTTATAAGGTAAGGGAAATATGTATGGAAAAGGATGTTGATATAGAATACTCTGGGGTGTGTGTGTGTAATAATTTAGTGTAGAAGTATGCTACAGTTATTTAGGGTGGAGATTATAGTATGTGATGGTGATAGGAAATATAAATAATAGTGCTGAAATGAATATCATTAACATAATATTATTTTATATATTATTAAAAAGTCATGGAGAGTAGAATCCATCATTGAAAAAGAACAAAGTAGAGACCAGAGTAGAGAGAAACTGGAAAGTTTTAATTCTGATGTTATGTGGGAGCTGAGGGTAAGTCATGGAGATGGAGATGGATAAGAGAAGAAGCCTAAGATGAAGGTCTCCACTTTAAGAGTAGAAATCTGACTGAATCTGTTCAATAAACCATTTTGTAACGTTCCAATCAGCTCTCTGGAAAAGTCTATCCAAGAATACATTTCATAGCCCTTCAGAGAAAAGCAAAATATCGTCAACACAACATTATAGCCAATAAGAAGATAATTATCAAGAGTTAAAAATACAAAAGTGAAGAGGTTATAATAACCACAAATAAAGACAAATTATATTTGTCCAAAACTAATTTTGAAAGGACAAATAGAATATTCAAAGTTCTAAAATAGGAATTATAGCATAAATTGGCATCAAAGGGATATAAGCATTCAAAGGATGCAAGTTGAGTATCCCAGTACCTCCAATCAATAAGCTCATTCATTTGAACACTCCCATTCACCTGTCTTTGGCATCACTTACTCTAAACACTGGTTTTCTCTTTCTTCTCCCTTCCTCTGAACATAATCATGAAAACAGAAGGACAGGGAGGAATACGCAGGACCATCTAAAGAGGTCGCTCTCAGTAAGAACTGTGGTCCTAAATGATATTTACTAACTCTCTTCAAGAAAGAGTACATTTCAGATTTTTAAGACATATTCTCACTACTATCATAGTGAAGATAGCTTTTTAAGATGGTACTAGTTAGCAATGCCATATAGGAGTAAGGGAGAAGGGCTGTCTTTTGTCCTCCTTCCGTAGGGTTGATTATTGTGTCCTCAGAATCACAATGGGAGAATTGTGCTGAGTATTCCATAAATTATAAAGAATAGGAATAAAAAAGTAGTGTCAAATAAAAAAATACACAGAATAATTGAGGATTTATATATACCTTATGGAGTGTCTAGGAAGGAGGAGTTGATGGAAAAAATCAAGTAAATTAGCATAATTCTGAGTCCAAAACTCAGACAGCTCTGCCACAAAGTCAAATTTGGACATAAACAACTTAATAGAAACTGAGACACCAGGGAAGCAAAGGTTAGATTCTGACTTGTTGGCTGACAGAAAGGCTGCTGATGCTGTGTGTGGTGATAGCAGTGTCTCAGCTCTCAGAAGACCCAGTGTAGCAGTTTGATACCAGGATAAGAATATTATGGACAGGAAGAAGCTAAAGAGTGGCAGAAGCACTCATAGAAAAGTAAATGCTAATAAAGAGAATGAACAGGTACAGCCTTCATATATGCTAGCAAGGATGTCATATGTAAGCTGGAAAGAGGGATGTATGGAGCAGAGCTTTAAGAAAGAAATCTCAGGAAGATCTGATTTACATGTCTCTTCTTAGTAGAATTGAAATTCATGTTCTATGATTTTGCCAGTGGGAATGAGACGCATTGCTAAACAGATCCCTTTAGAAGAGTGATCTTCAACTGTTTCTCTACCATGACACCTGGATAATGTGTTGTCAGGCACAATACGATCCCATGTATTCTCAGATTAGGGACAAGGATTGCTAAAATACTAAATGATATATGCAATTCCTGGACTGCTAGCATTACTTCCACCCTTCATTTTAAAGAAAGCATATCCAAGGCATACCCTGAGATTTGCTCTAATTTCTTTTAATTTATATTTAAAAAGCAAGTCACAAATTTTAGTTCCTTATACTAATAGGGAATTAATCATCACATACACCTATAATTCTCTGCCCAGTTCCCTTTTCTTTGTATCTGTGCAGTAAATTCTCCAAATTCCAATGTCATTACAAACTTCTGTGTTCTGTGTCTTCTGTGTTCTGTTTGCCCTAATTTCACTAGCAGCTCTTAGTGGTCTTTTACATCTGTATGGGTTAGAAATATTTACAGGGAAGTGATGGGGAAATGGAACTTCCCTAAAATATTGGGACAGTGAAATAAAAGCACACATGTAAAGTCAATAAAAATAGACATGTCTGGAGAAAATTCTTACTGGAAAATGAACTAAAGGTAAATAAAAACACAAGGTGGCAAGCTTATACTTTTTAATCTTGGCAGTTGACAGTACATGAGTAATCTTTTTCAAAATCGCCTGAATTACATAATATTAGTACTATGAGGGGAGAGACTAAATATAACATCAGCTTAAACAGTCTATTGGCAAGAGCTACACAAAACACATCCAGTTAACTCCTGAGTGACTGTACCAATGGGAGAGCAAAAGATAGAGACAATATAAATAATGGATTGCTTTTTCTTTCAAGATAGGTTCCATTTAGATTGTATTTTATCAGTGATAGAACTACATACAAGCACGTATACATGCTTTATATTATTAGCTACATAGGACCACACCAGTTGGCAGTGGAGAAAGGTGGCAGGAATCACAAAGAGTGACTCATCACGCGGATTATGAATATTTCATAAAATCACAGAATTCTCAGCATTGGAAGAAACATTAAAAGTCAGAAGTTCAACAGCCCATTAGTGCCCGAATTCCTGCTACTACTTTCTACCATTCAGTTTATTCATCTTATGAAACTAAAATTACAGCATCAAATTTAATATATATGACAAAATGTTTGACTTGTCATGTCCTATGCAGGGAAGCCTATTATAAAGGATCAGTCTTTTATATAACATAGGGTAGTTAAGAGCACTCAGGTTTGAACCCAGACTTTATCACTTGCTAGACATATGACCTTGAAATATGTGAACTAAATTTCTCTTAGGCTTCAGTTTTCACATCTGTAAAATGAGAATGGTAATAGTGTTTAACTTACAGGTTTGTTCTGAAGATTAAATTAGATAATATATATGAAGCATTTAATGTAGTTCCTTGCTCCCAGTTTGATAGCTACTGTAAAGGCTCTGTAGCGCACTAGTCCTGTGAGACTAGTTTATTAGAACATAAGCTCCATGAGAGTAGGGACTTGTTCAGGTTTGTTTACTATGGTGATTCAAATAGTCATCAAACATCTCCTAAATAAATTGAAAGATACAAAGTTTTAAAGTAAAATTAGTTTGGAAAATGCTGTAGGTTCTATTCTTCTCTTGGGAATCCACGATATACTTTAACAAATAAAAGGTGTTGAGAAGTACTATAAACAGGTACAGGTAACAAAACCTGCTGACAATTGTTAAGCAGTTTCCAAAAATGTTAACTACTCCTTTTATTTTTGAGTTTCTGCTAACGTTTAGAGTTGTATGCAATGCACATTGGAAAATGGTGTCTTGAAATATTGTATTTAAGAAAAATAAGATCAAAGATTTAAAATAATTTCTAGTAAGGATACTAGGTATGGATATGTAATAAAATATAAATTTTATTTGTAAAATATATCAAATTTTACATTGTTATATATAGTAATATGCTTAATAATTTAACTGCTAGAAAAGGTATAAAAATCAAGCTTCTAGTTATTGACTTCTCTTCATATATGGAATCAATTATGCACATGCATAAGACAGAGCCAGGAAGTACAGGAGCAAGCGGTTGTTGATCACTTCTGTAAAGGATTATGGGATAATGGCTGTAAGTGTCAGAGTACACACTGAATTAGGCTTTATGCTCAGTGATTTTTTTCTGGCTACCATCTGGCCCTTAAATATGGAATAAGTAGTGTTAATATATTTAACTTGTCTTATTGGGGTCATATAGCCAGATACTTTTTATTATAATGAATGTACTTCCTGTTCTGTCCTTTAATATTTCTATTTAAAGTTCTGTGGAAATGTCATACACTTAAAAGAAACTTCAGGATACAGAATAATAAGGAAGACATCCTCTTCTTTAGAAAGGTCATCTCCTGAGGATTATTTAAATCCTTCATGAAATGTAAAGAAAATCTTATAGGTTTCAGAAAGAAAAAAAACAGTATCCTCATCTCAGTACTTAGAACACAATTATTTTCTTAAGTATTGAGTTGTCCAGACTATTGATCACATAGAACACTTGTCAAACAGCAATACTAGCCATCACTCAATAATTTACCTTAATAGTTCCTAATGCCTCCTTTCTTTTTAAATTTATGTCCTAAGATTTGAAGCAGGAAAGTTTAGTCATCGATGGCTTTAATATTTAAATTATTTGGCAATTTTATATCCACTAAATGAAAATACAATACTTTTCATGAAAAAACTAATGATGCCTGTGAGGACATTTCCAAACATATAACTTCTATCAACAGTTAATCAGTTTTTCTCCTCTCAGGCTTGAATGTTTCTAAGAGAACATTTATCCACTGAAACTAAAAGGTAGTTATTTCCCCCTATGACTGCAAGAAGAAAGAAATAGTTAATGCAAATCTGTTTCATAATAAATTCCTAAAATTAAAAGTAAACTTTTTAATATCTTTGTTCATTCAAAATCCTGGAACTTTGCTAGATCATGATCCATCATACCATAGAGTTTAGTATAAGACTCTCTTGGATTCAAAGGTTGAAATACAAAAAGAGCCTTGTTGTATGTTGGCTTTTTGTCATGGACTCAGAAAAACGCATAATTGTGTGATCTCAATAGCAGGAAAATAATTGCTTCCAACTCATATTCCATGATTTGGTGAGAAAAGCTAGTTTTAACTATAATCTTTTTGTCAAAGATTAGAACTAACAGTTGCTTTCAGCAGTTGAGGTATACACCTTGACAACAAAACTACTTCCAGTAACAATGGTTAAGAAATTCTTGTACAGTTCAAATCCTTGGTGCGGGCATAAGCAAAGAAAGGAAAGGAGAATAGCTTAATGGTAACTCTAACTTGAAATTTCATATTTGGAAGTAATTGGAGTTAAAATATCTACTGTGAAGCTAAATCCATACTTTTATTCAAAAGAAATAGATAAATGATAGACAAATTCTACAAAAATTAATCAATTAGCTTAGAATTTTAAATAATATTTTAAAAATCTTATAGTTGTTTTCTTCCTATGAGGGTATAACTGCTTACAATTCCATGTTTGTTATAATTAAGTACTACAGAACAATTTACTAAAAATTTATATACTACAGTAGCTTGTGACAAAAATTAATGCTCAAATTTATTACACACTACAAATGTTACAGTGTATTTTCATTTGTACAAGTTTTCACTCTAGAAGAGAATATTCTGTCATATCATTCTTATCATTTACTGATACATTTTTCATAGTAGCTAGACAGACACCTGAGTTTTCTAGCAATCATATACTTATTTGTACTTTGCTAAAAGCGTCTATGTAATAAGCATACCTATGTAAACTGTGTCACTTCTGATATGTCAGAGGAATTAAATGTTGATCTCAGCTCTAAGAAATGAATTATGAGACAAAAATAGTTTCCAGAATTGTCCCGATGATTCCTGAGCCATGCATGAAGTTGACTAATGACACAGCAATATGCCTTGACTAACCTAATCACTTACATATTTAATAATGACAAGAGAAAATGAGTGATATGAAAACATTTTCAACAAATGTCCCAAAATTGTATACCTCTTTCCCCCAAAACTGAATTGCCATACCTTGAGTTTTAATTGTCTTTTTAGTTATTTCGTGTGGAAATACAAATATAATATAAATATATGTATCTATCTATATACACACACACACACACAATTTCTCATACACTAGGAAGGAGTCACCCCTGATGAAAAAGGTGTTAACAGGTTATTAGGAAAAAATAAAAATTTATTTTCCTGGCAATATGATGATGTGAAGCAGTTTTTAATAAAATAGCACTGTTTATTAAGCATACTTTTCAAATTGTATCCCAGTTAGCCACAAATTGATATAAGTTATTCAAAAAACACCTAAAAACTATTTATTCCCTCTATCAACATTTTATTTCCAGAAGGTTCCTTCACTACCTAGTTACGTTCTCATCCTAAAATACTTCACACTGAATCACCAATTCCAAATCCTGTGCATTTAAATCACTGTTAATAAATAGTATTTATAATGAATTTTACACAATTATCAATTTTTTTTCCTATGTTATTCTTTGATACCAGGGTCCATGTTGACTATCTCTATTTAACTCATTCAAGCTTTTTATCTTTCTGCTTTGAGAAGCTGTGTAGTAAAAGTAAAAATCTTAGCCTTGCCCAAAGAGTGATCTGGCTTTCACTCTCAGTTTCTGGGACATATCTATATCATAACTGACAGAGATGTCTTTGTTCAGGGTGGCAGCTGGCCACACCAGACAGTCTTGGGTTTGTCACACCAGAAAGGCCATGTAATTTAGGGTGGGAGCTTTGGATCATGCAGTATTAGGTGACCTGGAGACTGAGTTCAACCATGTGGGCAATCAATCAATCAATCATGCTTGGTACATAAAATCTGTAAACACTGAAGCCTGGATAAATTTCCCTGGTTGGCAATACTCTGTGCATATTGTCACGTCAGTGCTGGGAGGGTAACACATACTGCCTTCTTGGGGAAGACAGAGGAAGCTTCAAATTTGGAACCCTCTGTGTGTCTTCCTCTGTCTTCCTATTTAATGTGTCTCCTTTGCTTGTAATAAACTGTTACTTTTAATACATAGCTTTCAATGAATACTATGAGTCCTTCTAGCAAACTATGGAACCTACGGGTGGTTTAGGAAACCACTTGAACTAAACCTTGCAGTCGGTGTCAGAAGTAAGGGCAGTCTGCAGAGAACTGTGTCCTCAAACATTGCAGTTTGGTTAACTCCCAGGCAGAAGTGTTTAGATGACACCTTAACTAAAAGGCAAACACAAAAACAAACACACACACACACACACACACACACACACCACTGGAAAACACCACACAGAAACTCAGTCTCAACATAAAAATGAACATCATAACAAATGATAGATCAACAAATATATTTCAGTAACGTACTGCCAGTGCCATGTGTGTTTGCTCTCAAGCCTCTTACACTATAAATAGATTTTAATAGTTAATTCAAGTGTTCATGCAAAATAATCTTAAATATAAGAGCAAAACCCTTAAATATAAAGCCTCTATAATGGAAAGTATTCAGGCATCAATTTCATGTCCTGATGCAAAGGAAATAATACATAGCAAAGTAGAAAATGCAATTAAATGTAACTCCTTATAATCTTTTCATGTTTTTAAAACACAAAGGATAGTTTCTTTAATCAGTTCTCTGAAGACATCATTTTCAGACCTTGCTTCATTACAATATTATTCTTGTAGATGCATCCACATTTGTCAACACCAACATTAAAATGAAGTATTTGTAATTCTTAGTTCCAAATTTAGCTCATATAGTGCAGAACAAAACAATATTTCTGAAACCTGATCAGAGTAGAATGATATTTCTCTAATCAGAAAGAGAAGAGAACCATTAAATGGTTATGAATATCATTTTATGAAAAGTATGACACAGCATTAAAACAGAAGAATTAAAATTGGAATTTTAAAGTAAAGTAAAAAAAAATTCTATTTACTCTGTTTCCATTGATATTCTCTTGCATTATCATCTACTGCAGTGACTTTGATCAAATCAGTGTACATTAGAACCACTGGTGAGTTTTTGGTTCCCAGATCCTAACCCAAGATATTCTGAATTGGCAGATTGGGTAGGATCCCGGGTTTCTATATTTTAACAAGCTCTATAAATGATTCTCCTGAATATCAAAATTTAAGGACTACTGATCAACTAAGTAAAGTTTCCTGAAGACTGGACCTAGCACATTGCTTTGCACTAAATAAATGTTTATGGAATTTAATTGTATTCTAGGAGTTAAAATTTTCAGCATTGTACCATTTAATTAACTATGATTGTTTACATAATTTTTGTGATTTTTTTCAGGTAATATATGTGTTTAAATTATTTCTATGACAATTGCTTTGTTTGACAGTATCTTTTGCTGAATTCATTATCAGAAAAAGCTCTCGCTAGTTGTTCTGAATGTTCTAAAGTTTCTTCTGACAATATTTAAATTAGAGGTTTTTTCAGCAGAAATATTTTTAACATAATTGTATGAGTGTGAAAATTTATTTCTTCACATATTTTAAAATAATGCAAGGGTAAAGACATGGAGATCACCTTCCTCCCCACAGATACACCAGAAATACAGCTACACGTGGAACAACTCCTACAGAACACCTACTGAACGCTGCCAGAAGACCTCAGACCTCCCAAAAGTCAAGAAACTCCCCACGTACCTGAGTGGGGTAAAGCGGAGAGATTCCCACACAGAGGATCGGTGCCAACCTGCACTCACCAGCCCGAGAGGCTTGTCTGCTCGCCCGCCGGGGTGGGCGGCGCTGGGAGCTGAGGCTCGGACTTCAGTCAGAGCGCAGGGAGAGGACTGGGGCTGGCGGCGTAAACACAGCCTGAAGGGGCTAATGCACCACAGCTAGCCGGGAGGGAGTCCGGAGAAATTTCTGGACCTGCCGAAGAGGCAAGAGACTTTTTCTTCCCTCTTTGTTTCCTGGTGTGTGAGGAGAGGGGATTAAGAGCGCTGCTTAAAGGAGCTCCAGAGATGGGCGTGAGCCGCGGCTGAAAGCGCAGAACCCAGAGACGGGCGTGGGATGCTGGGGCTGCTGCTGCCGCCGCCAAGAGGCCTGTGTGCGAGCGCAGGTCACTGTCCACGCCTCCCTTCCAGGGAGGCTGTGCAGCCCATCACTGCCGGGATCCTGGGATCCAGGGACGGATTCCCTGGGAGAAGGCACGGCGTGCGTCGGGCTGGTGCAACGTCATGCCGGCCTCTGCCGCTGCAGGCTCGCCCCACACTCCGTGCCCCTCCCTCCCTCCTGGACTGAGTGAGCCAGAGTCCCCGAAGCGGCTGCTCCTTTAACCCTGTCCTGTCTGAGTGAAGAACAAACGCCCTCCGGCGACCTACACAGAGAGGCGAGGCCAAATCCAAAGCTGAGACCCGGGAGCTGTGAGAACAAAGAAGACAAAGGGAAATCTCTCCCAGCAGCCTCAGAAGCAGCGGATTAAAGCTCCACAATCAACTTGATGTACCCTGCATCTGTGGAATACATGAATAGACAACGAATCATGCCAAATTGAGGAGGCAGGAGTCAGTGCTGTGCCTCTGAGGTGGGAGAGCCAACTTCAGGACACTGGTCCACAAGAGACCTCCCAGCTCCACATAATATCAAACGGCAAAAATCTTCCAGAGATCTTCATCTCAACACCAGCACCCAGCTTCACTCAACGACCAGCAAGCTACAGTGCTGGACACCCTATGCCAAACAACTAGCAAGACAGGAACACAATGCCACCCATTAGCAGAGAGGCTGCCTAAAATCATAAAAAGTCCACAGACACCCCAAAACACACCACCAGACGTGAACCTGCCCACCAGAAAGACAAGATCCAGCCTCATCCACCAGAACACAGGCACTAAGTCCCCTCCACCAGGAAGCCTACACAACCCACTGAACCAACCTTAGCCACTGGGGACAGACACCAAAAACAACGGGAACTACGAACCTGCAGCCTGTGAAAAGGAGACCCCAAACACAGTAAGATAAGCAAAATGAGAAGACAGAAAAACACACAGCAGGAGAAGGAGCAAGATAAAAACCCACCAGACCTAATAAATGAAGAGGAAATAGTCAGTCTACCTGAAAAAGAATTCAGAATGCTAATAGTAAAGATGATTCAAAATCTTGGAAATAGAATAGACAAAATGCAAGAAACAGTTAACAAAGACCTAGAAGAACTAAAGATGAATCAAGCAATGGTTAAAAACACAACAAGTGAAATGAAAAATACTCCAGATGTGATCAATAGCAGAACTGAGGCAGAAGAACGGATAAGTGACTTGGAAGATAAAATAGTGGAAATAACTACTGCAGAGGAGAAGAAAGAAAAAAGAATGAAAAGAACTGAGGACAGTCTCAGAGACCTCTGGGACAACATTAAACGCACCAACATTCGAATTATAGGGGTTCCAGAAGAACAAGAGAAAAAGAAAGGGACTGAGAAAATATTTGAATAGATTATAGATGAAAACTTCCCTAATATGGGAAAGGAAATAGTCAGTCAAGTCCAGGAGGCACAGAGAGTCCCATACAGGATAAATCCAAGGAGAAATATGCCAAGACACATATTAATCAAACTGTCAAAAATTAAATACAAAGAAAACATATTAAAAGCAGCAAGGGAAAAACAACAAATAACACACAAGGGAATCCCCATAAGGTTAACAGCTGACCTTTCAGCAGAAATTCTGCAAGGCAGAAGGGACTGGCAGGACATATTTAAAGTGATGAAGGAGAAAAACCTGCAACCAAGATTACTCTACCCAGCAAGGATCTCATTCAGATTTGATGGAGAAATTAAAACCTTTACAGAAAAGCAAAAGCTGAGAGAGTTCAGCACCACCAAACCAGCTTTACAACAAATGCTAAAGGAACTTCTCTAGGCAAGAAACACAACAGAAGGAAAAGACCTACAATAATGAACCCAAAACAATTAACAAAATGGGAATAGGAACATACATATCGATAATTACCTTAAATGTAAATGGACTAAATGCTCCCACCAAAAGACACAGATTGGCTGAATGGATACAAAAACAAGACCCATATATATGCTGTCTACAAGAGACCCACTTCAGACCTAGAGACACATACAGACTGAAAGTAAGGGGATGGAAAAAGATATTCCATGCAAATGGAAACCAAAAGAAAGCTGGAGTAGCAATTCTCATATCAGACGAAATAGACTTTAAAATAAAGACTACTAGAAGAGACAAAGAAGGACACTACATAATAATCAAGGGATCGATCCAAGAAGAAGATATAACAATGGTAAATATTTATGCACCCAACATAGGAGCACCTCAATACATAAGGCAAATCCTAACAGCCATAAAAGGGGAAATTGACAGTAACACAATCATAGTAGGGGACTTCAACACCCCACTTTCACCAATGGACAGATCATCCAAAATGAAAATAAATAAGGAAACAAAAGCTTTAAATGATATATTAAACAAGATGGACTTATTTGATATTTATAGGATATTCCATCCAAAAACAACAGAATACACATTTTTCTCAAGGGCTCACGGAACATTCTCCAGGATAGATCATATCTTGGGTCATAAATCAAACCTTGGTAAATTTAAGAAAATTGAAATTGTATCAAGTATCTTTTCTGACCACAACGTTAGGAGACTAGATATCAATTACAGGAAAAGAGCTGTAAAAAAAAAACAAACATATGGAGGCTAAACAATACACTACTTAATAATGAAGTGATCATGCAGAAAGCAAAGAGGAAATCAAAAAATACCTAGAAACAAATGACAATGGAGACACGATGACCCAAAACCTATGGGATGCAGCAAAAGCAGTTCTAAGGGGGAAGTTTATAGCAATATAATCCCACCTTAAGAAGCAGGAAACATCTCGAATAAACAACCTAACTTTGCACCTAAAGCAATTAGAGAAAGAAGAACAAAAACACCCCAAAGTTAGCAGAAGGAAAGAAATCATAAAAATCAGATCAGAAATAAATGAAAAAGAAATGAAGGAAATGATAGCAATGATCAATAAAACTAAAAGCTGGTTCTTTGAGAAGATAAACAAAATTGATAAACCATTAGCCAGACTCATCAAGAAAAAAAGGGCGAAGACTCAAATCAATAGAATTAGAAATGAAAAAGGAGAGGTAACAACTGACACTGCAGAAATACAAAAGATCATGAGAGATTACTACAAGCAACTCTATGCCAATAAAATGGACAACCTGGAAGAAATGGACAAATGCCTAGAAATGCACAACCTGCCAAGACTGAATCAGGAAGAAATAGAAAATATGAACAGACCAATCACAAGCACTGAAATTGAAACTGTGATTAAAAATCTTCCAACAAACAAAAGCCCAGGACCAGATGGCTTCACAGGCGAATTCTATCAAACATTTAGAGAAGAGATAACACCTATCCTTCTCAAACTCTTCCAAAATATAGTAGAGGAAGAAACACTCCAAAACTCATTGTACGAGGCCACCATCACCTTGATACCAAAACCAGGCAAGGATGTCACAAAGAAAGAAAACTACAGGCCAATATTACTGATGAACATAGATGCAAAAATCCTAAACAAAATACTAGCAAACAGAATCCAACAGCACATTAAAAGGATCATACACCATGATCAAGTGGGGTTCATTCCAGGAATGCAAGGATTCTTCAGTATATGCAAATCAATCAACGTGATACACCATATTAACAAATTGAAGGAGAAAAACCATATGATCATCTCAATAGATGCAGAGAAAGCTTTTGAGAAAATTCAACACCCATTTATGATAAAAACCCTGCAGAAAGTAGGCATAGAGGGAACTTTCCTCAACATAATAAAGGCCATATATGACAAACCCACAGTCAGCATCGTCCTCAATGGTGAGAAACTGAAAACATTTACACTAAGATCAGGAACAAGACAAGGTTGTCCACTCTCACCACTACTATTCAACATAGTTTTGGAAGTTTTAGCCACAGTAATCAGAGAAGTAAAGGAAATAAAAGGAATCCAAATTGGAAAAGAAGAAGTGAAACTGTCACTGTTTGCAGATGACATGATACTATACATAGAGAATCCTAAAGATGTTACCAGAAAACTACTAGAGCTAGTCAATGAATTTGGTAAAGTAGCAGGATACAAAATTAATGCACAGAACTCTCTGGCATTCCTGTACACTAATGATGAAAAATCTGAAAGTGAAATCAAGAAAACACTCCCATTTACCATTGCAACAAAAAGAATAAAATATCTAGGAAGAAACCTACCTAAGGAGACAAAAGACCTGTATGCAGAAAATTTTAAGACACTGATGAAGGAAATTAAAGATGATACAAATAGATGGAGAGATATACCATGTTCTTGGATTGGAAGAATCAACATTGTGAAAATGACTCTACTCCCCAAAGCAATCTACAGATTCAATGCAATCCCTATCAAACTACCACTGGCATTTTTCACAGAACTAGAACAAAAAATTTCACAATTTGTATGGAAACACAAAAGACCCCGAATAGCCAAAGCAATCTTGAGAACGAAAAATGGAGCTGGAGGAATCAGGCTCCCTGACTTCAGACTATACTACAAAGCTACAGTAACCAAGACAGTATGGTACTGGCACAAAAACAGAAAAATAGATCAATGGAACAGGATAGAAAGCCCAGAGATAAAGCCACGCACATATGCTCACCTTATCTTTGATAAAGGAGGCAGGAATGTACAGTGGAGGAAGGACAGTCTCTTCAATAAGTGGTGCTTGGGAAACTGGACAGCTACATGTAAATGTATGAGGTTAGATCACTCCCTAACACCATACACAAAAATAAGCTCAAAATGGATTAAAGACCTAAATGTAAGGCCAGACAGTATCAAACTCTTAGAGGAAAACATAGGCAGAACACTCTATGACATAAATCACAGCAAGATCCTTTTGCACCCACCTACTAGAGAAATGGAAATAAAGACAAAAATAAACACATGGGACCTAATGAAACTTCAACGCTTTTGCACAGCAAAGGAAATCATAAACAAGACCAAAAGAGAACCCTCAGAATGGGAGAAAATATTTGCAAATGAAGCAACTGACAAAGGATTAATCTCCAAAATTTATAAGCAGTTCATGCAGCTCAATACCAAAAAAACAAACAACCCAATCCAAAAATGGGCAGAAGATTTAAATAGGCATTTCTCCAAAGAAGATATACAGACTGCCAACAAGCACATGAAAGAATGCTCAACATCATTAATCATTAGAGAAATGCAAATCAAAACTACAATGAGATAGCATCTCACACCAGTCAGAATGGCCATCATCAAGAAATCTAGAAACAATAAATGCTGGAGAGGGTGTGGAGAAAAGGGAACACTCTTGCACTGCTGGTGGGAATGTGAATTGGTACAGCCACTATGGAGAACAGTATGGAGCATCCTTAAAAAACTAAAAATAGAACTACCATATGACCCAGCAATCCCACTACTAGGCATATACCCTGAGAAAACCGTAATTCAAAAAGAGACATGTACCAAAATGTTCATTTCCACTCTATTCACAATAGCCCGGAGATGGAAACCACCTAAGTTTCCATCATCAGATGAATGGATAAAGAAGATGTGGCACATATATACAATGGAATATTACTCAGCCATAAAAAGAAACGAAATTGAGCTATTTGTAATGAGGTGGATGGACCTAGAGTCTGTCATACAGAATGAAGTAAGTCAGAAAGAGAAAGACAAATACTCTATGCTGACACATATATATGGAATTTAAGAAAAAATATGTCATGAAGAACATAGTGGTAAGACAGGAATAAAGACACAGACCTACTAGAGAATGGACTTGAGGATATGGGGAGGGGGAATGGTAAGCTGTGACAAAGTGAAAGAGAGGCATGGACATATATACACTACCAAACATAAGGTAGATAGCTAGTGGGAAGCAGCCGCATAGCACAGGGAGATCAGCTCGGTGCTTTGTGACCGCCTGGAGGGGTGGGATAGGAAGGGTGGGAGGGAGACGTAAGAGGGAGAGGATATGGGAACATATGTATATGTATAACTGATTAAATTTGTTATAAAGCAGAAACTAACACACCATTGTTAAGAAATTATACTCAAATAAAGATGTTAAAAAAAAATAATGCAAGGGTAAGTATAAGGAAACTGTCATAAAATGGTTTTAATGTAACAATAAGAGTTTATATTTATTTGATTAATATAAAACTCTCCCTTATATTATTCATATGATAGGATAATAAGAATTTGAAATAAGCATTTGAGATTAGAACAAGTTAAAGAGCAATTTTCTTGAATTCTAACATGTTTCTTATAAAAGTAAAGTGTTTAACATGGCTGGAAAAAACTGGAAATGCCTTTTCAGTTTTTCACATTAAAAGACTGGTCTACAGCCAATATCTATTCACTTTTAAACCAGTGGTCAGTGTCTTAACCATACGCACCATTAGTCATAGGAGTAGGAAAATAGAATATGTGAATAATTTTGTTAAGTATTTAAGTGGTATCCTGAGAGTGATGAGACAGTAGTATTATTTTTATAGGTTTTAGGAAAAGCTTTTTATTCTCTAAGTTTTGCCATTACTTTCAAAAATCACCAAATTTCTGCTTATAGAAAATTATTTCATTAGTGAACTATTGTTTTAAATCTCTGTGGGCTCAACATTATTCAAATTCAAAATGCAAAGGGAATTTAAAATATTTGTTTTGCTCACAAGTATTACTTGTGGAATTCCATAATAATGCGAAGGAATTAGGGTGGAAAAGTTCTACGTGTGACAAGTATCAATATCATCAAAAAATCAATCTTGCTGTGAATATTCCAAATTCAAAGGTTTATGAATGCAAATATTTTGTGTATATCTCTTCTTTATTAGGAGAGTGATGGTTTTGTTATTTGAAGATTATTAATAATCTATATTAAATATCATCAGAAAAAATAAGAACCAAGAGTGAGAAATTTAGACAAAGGGAAATGGACGGCAAAGAAGGAAAAGAGAGTTGTTTTAAAAGAGCTTTTGGGAAAAAAAGGGAAATGAAGTGAAGCATCATGAGGCTTGAGGATTGAGGAAACCAAGCCACTTGTAAGAAGGGTGAAACTCATGAAGCTATCTTGGGAGACCTGGGGTTATATAAACATATGTATTGGAGAAAAGTTTAGAAATATATTGCTCAAGAAGTTTAATAAAGCTGAGCAGGCTAAATAAAGGTTACTTAAACTTTGTTCAATCTTAAAACTGCAAGACCAAGCTCTTCTTTATTTCTGAATCCAATAAGACCATAAGGTGGAAACTATTAACAGCAAGTCATAAAATGAGAAAACCTCATGGAAGATCAGATACTCATTCAAAATTCCTTTAAAAATAGGTATTCTCTGCAGTCCAACTATTTTTCACTATAGTGCTAGTAAAGGTAATAGCCAATATCTTCAATATAAAATTTTTTTTGATATTTGAAATCATAAGCATTAGTGGAACACCACTACTTACCAGTAGTTATAACAAGTGGTTTGATTTAAAAAAAAATCCTTAAGGTCAAGTGTTTAAAAGTTTTTTCAAAATTGCGTATTTGCCATTAATAGCACAAATAGGCATAAAATTACTTGACTCTAAAGCTGGGGCAACATCTCAAAAAGTATGTTTTTTCAGTATAACTGAAGTCTAAAAAGTGCAGATTTTTGCTATTACACTTTGTAATCTATTGATAAACATATTTACAATGAGGTAAACTTGTACTCATAAGAATGACTGAATAACAATAAATCCAACATTAAATATTTAAAATATTGACTATGTAAGAAGGGATAAGGATGTGAAGGAAATAAGGGAAACCATATATTTCCTCTTCTGCCAGCTTGGAAACCACAAAAATGGCAGTATCTCTCATACTCTCTCTCCTTATTCATCTCCTCCTACTTCTGAAATTTTGAATCACCATGACATATATTTAAATTCATGAAGACATAGCCTAGCAGGGCACAAATACCTAACAAATTAGGACATGCTAGATCATCTACACTATCTACCTGCACCCATTTCTAGGTAGTTGGGTTCCATAAGAATGATATATGCTCATCAGATATAATGAATAGGATTTAATTATGGTGACATTTAAAGTGAAACACCTGGGTGGAAACTCTAGCATTGCCCTTTGTTAGCAGCACAAATTTTACAAGTCATTTATTCTTTACAACTTTTAGTTTTACTGCTTAAAAATAACTACAATTATATGTATAAGAATAGAAAATACATTACAGCTGAAAACCTATACTAATATTAATGGCTGCTATTTATTTCATACTTACTGTATGTCAGGCATATTTAATTCTCACAACACCAAGTAGGGCATTCTGATATCTATTTAATACACAAGGAAGCTAAAGGGTAGAAAGTTTGACTTCAAAGTACATAAGTGCTATAAAGGATAATAATACCTTCTTTGCCTAAGTTCCAGGGAGCTGTGAATATATAATTAAAAAATGTATGCAGCTTCCTAGCAAATTAACTGTGAGGTATTGGCTATTATAGCATAGGTCTCAAAAATATATGAGCCTTCAAAGTAAAAAGGAGATGTTCTAATCCCTAAATCCATGAAAAAATGGAATAGAATGATCACAGAGTTTTAGAATCAGGAATACAACAAAAGTCTTCAAGATCATCTAGGCCTCTGTGTTCCATACTTTCAAAAATAATATGCAAGATCAGGAACAAGACAAGGTTGCCCACTCTCACCACTACTATTCAACATAGTTTTGGAAGTTTTAGCCACAGCAATCAGAGAAGAAAAAGAAATAAAAGAAATCCAAATCAGAAAAGAAGAACTAAAGCTGTCACTGTTTGCAGATGACTTGATACTATATAGAGAGAATCCTAAAGACTGTACCAGACAACTACTAGAGCTAGTCAATGAATTTGGTAAAGTAGCAGGATACAAAATTAATGCACAGAAATCTCTGGCATTCCTATACACTTATGATGAAAAATCTGAAAGTGAAATCAAGAAAACACTCCCATTTACCATTGCAACAAAAAGAATAAAATATCTAGGAAGAAACCTACCTAAGGAGACAAAAGACCTGTATGCAGAAAATTTTAAGACACTGATGAAGGAAATTAAAGATGATACAAATAGATGGATAGATATACGAGGTTCTTGGATTGGAAGAATCAATATTGGGAAAATGACTCTACTCCCCAAAGCAATCTACAGATTCAATGCAATCCCTATCAAACTACCACTGGCATTTTTCACAGAACTAGAACAAAAAATTTCACAATTTGTATGGAAACACAAAAGACCCCGAATAGCCAAAGCAATCTTGAGAACGAAAAATGGAGCTGGAGGAATCAGGCTCCCTGACTTCAGACTATACTACAAAGCTACAGTAATCAAGACAGTATGGTACTGGCACAAAAACAGAAAGATAGATCAATGGAACAGGATAGAAAGCCCAGAGATAAACCCACGCACATATAGTCACCTTATCTTTGATAAAGGAGGCAAGAATACACAGTGGAGAAGACAGCCTCTTCAATAAGTGGTGCTGGGAAAACTGGACAGGTATGTGTAAAAGTATGAAATTAGAACACTCCCTAACACCGTACACAAAAATAAACTCAATGGATTAAAGACCTAAAGGTAAGGCCAGACACTCTAAAACTCTTAGAGGAAAACATAGGCAGAACACTCTATGACATAAATCACAGCAAGATCCTTTTGGACCCACCTCCTAGAAGAATGGAAATAAAAACAAAAATAAACAAATGGGACCTAATGAAACTTCAAAGCTTTTGCACAGCAAAGGAAACCATAAACAAGACCAAAAGACAACCCTCAGAATGGGAGAAAATATTTGCAAATGAAGCAACTGACAAAGGATTAATCTCCAAAATTTACAAGCAGCTCATTCAGCTCAATAACAAAAAAACAAAGAACTCAATCCAAAAATGGGCAGAAGACCTAAACAGACATTTCTCCAAAGAAGATATACAGATTGCCAACAAACACATGAAAGAATGTTCAACATCACTAATCATTAGAGAAATGCAAATCAAAACTACAATGAGATATCATCTCACACTGTTCAGAATGGCCATCATCAAAAAATCTAGAAACAATAAATGCTGGAGAGGGTGTGGAGAAAAGGGAACACTCTTGCACTGTTGGTGGGAATGTAAATTGATACAGCCACTATGGAGAACAGCATGGAGGTTCCTTAAAAACCTACAAATAGAATTACCATACGACCCAGAAATCCCACTACTGGGCATATACCCTGAGAAAACCATAATGCAAAAAGAGTCATGTACCAAAATGTTCATTGCAGCTCTATTTACAATAGCCAGGACATGGAAGCAACCTAAGTGTCCATCATCGGATGAATGGATAAAGAAGATGTGGCACATATATACGATGGAATATTACTCAGCCATAAAAAGAAACGAAATTGAGATATTTGTAGTGAGGTGGATGGACCTAGAATCTGTCATACAGAGTGAAGTAAGTCAGAAAGAGAAAAACAAATACCGTATGCTAACACATATATATGGAATCTAAGAAAGAAAAAAAAAGGTCATGAAGAACCTAGGGGTAAGATGGGAATAAAGACAGAGACCTACTAGGGAATGGACTTGAGGATATGGGGATGGGGAAGGGTAAGCTGGATAGAAGTGAGAGAGTGGCATGGACATGTATACACTACCAAATGTAAAATAGATGACAGCTAGTGGGAAGCAGCTGCATAGCACAGGGAGATCAGCTCAGTGGTTTTTGACCACCTAGAGGGGTGGGACAGGGAGGGTGGGAGGGAGGGAGACGGAATTGGGAAGAGATATGGGGATACATGTTTATGTATAACTGATTCACTTCGTTATAAAGCAGAAACTAACACACCATTGTAAAGCAATTATACTCCAATAAAGATGTTAAAAAAATAATAAGATCCAAGGTCACTGCATGAATTGTTTGACATCATGCAGTTGCTAGCAGCAGATCGGGGAAGTGAACTGAATTTCTTAGATTCCTAATTTCATGGTTTTTTTTAAGATCCCCAAGGATGCTGCACTTTGGATATCTGACTTTTCATGGATAATCTTCCTTCAAGTGTACACAGAGGGAAGAAAATAACAACATTTAAATCCTAAACAATCTTTTTATTATTAAACTAAACACGGTTTGATTCGAAACCAAGCACACTACACTTTATTTCAATGTGACATCTAAAGAAAATAAGTTAGTTTCTCAAAGTAGTTTATTGAGAACAAAGTATCATCTTATCAGCCCAGCTGTTCACGGTGTGGACAGAACATTAAATACTCAGATTTCAAACACTAACATAGGGGAGGAGACAGTGGATATATACTCTAAACGTCAATCACTCTATATCAGAATAAATTGCCTATTCTGAGCTGTCAAATCCAGAACAAGATGGAAAAACTTTCAAGCCAGTTATGCAACTACAATAGGAGTACAAAATCTCAAGCAAACACTTAAAAATGAAAGTAATGTGATATGTAAACATGGACAACAATCTCAGCTGAGTAAGTAAGCATAATCTCAGGAAGGAAAAAAAATTACATGTGCTCTATGAAATAAGATTGCTTATTAAGAAATTGAATTCTGAAAAATCAGTGTTTTTAGATGAGAAGCTAAACAACGAAACAGGATGAAAAGAGAAACTGTACCTACAGACACTAAATGTGTCCCAAAACAACCAATAAAGAAATAAATAAAATCAGAAACAAGAGGGAACAAAATATATGTGGCTGAAAGTTGAGTTACTAACATAGTGGAAAGACAAATAACTAAGGTACATGTATACAGAAAAAGAAAGAGACTTTACAAATTAGAAAGGAAGTAATAAATAGGGAGGTCAAACACTGTCCAATAAAAAAATAAAGCATTCCTGAAGTAATAATCTGAACAAATGAAATTGAAGATTACCCAAACTAAAAGATTTTTTTCTTAATGTAAAGAAGCCACCATATTCCAAGAAAAAAAAAGTTATGTAGGATGCTCAATCACTGGTACATGTCTCAGTTAGGTTATTGAACTTCAAGGATAAAGATGTAGTTCTTCAGCAAACCAGGAAGACTGAATACAGCTCCTGGGGGACATGTTGGAGGCAAAAGTGCTGGTAAATATATTCTAGACATTTTCACAGTAACAATCAATGGAGTAATATCTATATATGGAGAAATATATCCAGTCAAAATGTCATTAAACTATAAAAGCAAGAGTAAAAGATTCCCAAATATATATGTTTAAAATCAAGATATATAATACCTGTTATCTCTATATTGTGGGGTGGTGGCAGTTGATGAGAAAATTCAGTCAACTTAGGGATCAAAATGAAGACACTGGGAATAGAGAAGCTAAGGAAAAAGGATTGGTGGTGGGCACAGAGTTGATGTGATACAAATATATAAAAATAATGATTATAAATCAGAATGTAAAATATATAGACTTTCATAATGTAAAAATAATAATGCTTATAAAAATAAGGAGATTAATGAAAGGAGATTGAAGAAAGATTAAGAATGCTTAAATTCCTGAATATGTCTGAAGTTTTTATATATTGTTAAAAAATACAGGTCTCCAGCCTTTTAATTTTTCTTATCATTAATTTTACTAATTAATTTCTTTTTTTTAGACAGAGAAATCTTTTATGAGAAAAAAATCTACTGTGGTCAAGAAAACTAACCAATTCATTAACTTTTATTTTTACATTAAAATTGTTAATTTAATCAAATTTTAATTTAATATATTTGATGTAGCATATTTAATAAGACCTTTTTTGAAATGAATATATGCATTATTTGAGTTAACTTATCTTACCAATTTTATTGAGGTTTAACTGATAAAAAATAAGCTGCACATATATAAAGTGTATTATATGATATATATTAATATATATTTTGACAAACCTGTGAAACCATCACCAGAACCAAAATAGAGAACATGTCTATCACCCTATGTTTCTCCACACTGCTTGGTGATTCCTTCCTCCCAACGCTCCTCATCCCCAGGTGATCTGCTCTCTGTCAATATATATTGGTTTGTATTTTCTAGAACTCAGTGTAAATGAAATCAAGCATCATGCATTCTTTTCTCTGTCTGGCTTCTCTCACTAAGGATAATTATTTTGACGTTCAAACATGTTATTGTTAGCCTATAGTTCATTCCTTTTACAGAATACCATAGTGTTTCTCTATTCACCTATTTGTGGACATTTGGCTTGTTTCTAGTTCTGGGCTACAGTAACCAAAGATGCTGCGAATGTGTATATTAGTCTTTGAATAGACTAAAGGCTTTATTTCTCATTGGTAAACATCTAGGAGTGGAATGATGGGATCATAATGATATGTGAATTTTAAATGCTTAAAAAATCCACCAAACTGTTAGCCACAGATGTTGTACCCTTTTACATCCCCAACAGCACAGTATGTGAGTTCCATCTCCTATTCACATTTGCCAGCACTTGGTGTGGTCCGTCATTTTAATAGTAGCCACTGATAACAAGTGTGTAGTGGTATATCATTGTGGTTTTAATTTGTATTTCCCTGGTGAGTAATAACGTTGAGTAAACTTTCATGTGATTATTTGCCATCCATGTATCTTCTCTGGTGAAGTGTCTACTCAAATCTTGCTCATATTTTATTAGGTTGTTTTCTCATTGTTGAGTTGAGAATTCTTCACACACCCTGGATTTGCAACTATTTTCTTCCAGTCTGTGGCATGTCTTTTCATTCTCTTAACAGTGTCTTTTAAAGAAGATAAGTTTTTTTTTTTAATATAATGTCCAATTTATCTTTTATTAATGGATTGTGTTTTGCTTGCTGATTCTAATAAATCATAAAACTATAAAACTTGTAGAAGAAAATCTTTGTAACAATTGATTAGGCAAAAATTTCTTAAATATAACACCCAAAACACAATTCATAAAAAAAGAAAGAATAAATAGACATTATCAAAATTAAAAAAAAATCTGCTGAAAGACATAAAAGAATGACAAATCAAAGACTGAGAGAAAATATTTGCAAGTCATATATTTGATAAAAGATGTGTATCCAGAATATGTAAAGAATTTTCAAAACCCAATAATAAGAAAATGACTTAATGAGAACTTCATAAGATTTGAATAAACACTTCACCAAAAAAGATATATGGATGGCAAGCAATCATATGAAATACTAAACATTATTACTCATAAGGAAAACAAAAATGCAAATTCATGATAAATTTTGTGTTATTTTTTGTTTGTGGAGCAAAGGATGCACTGAAGTTCATTTCTTAGGTTATGGAAATCCATTTATTATGGTATATTTTATTGAAAAAAATTATTCTTTCTCCACTAAATTGCCTTTACACATTTGCCAATAATGAGTTGTCCCATATACATGTGGATTTATCTATATTCTGTTCCACTAATCTATTAGTCTATTTTTACATGAATACCTGTCGTTACAATAAGCCTTGAGATCAGGTAGTGTTAAGTCATCCAACATTGTTCTTCTTTTTCAAAGTTGTTCTGGCTAGTGTAGTTCCTTTGTATTTCCATAAAAAACTTTAGAATCAGCTTGTTGATGTTTACCAAAAATAAATCTAGAATTTCAATTGAGCTTACTTGAATCTATAGATCCAATTGGTGACAACTGAAATCTTAGCAATGTTTAATCTCATAATTCATGAACACATTTCTCTTTCCATTTATTTAGATCTTAAATTTCTCTCAGTAATATTTTATACTTTTGTTGTGTAGTTCCTTCTCTTCTTTTTTGAAATTTTCCCTATATCATACAGTAGCATCACATTTTAAAATGCTATTGTAAATGGGATTCTTTTCTAATTTCATCTTCTGTGTATTTGTTGATCATACATAGAATTACAATTAATTTTGCATATTGACATTTTATCCTGTAACCTTGCTAAACTCACTTATTCTAGTATATTTAGTAGACTTCGTTAGATTCTTTACTTAGACAATCACATCATCCGTGAATAAAGCCATTAGATTTATTTCTTTCCAACATAGATGCCATTTACTTCTTTGCCTTGCCTTGTTGTATTAGTTAGAATCTCCAGTATGATGATGAACAGACCTGGTAAGAAAAGACATCCTTGCCTCTTTCTTAAGAAAGAAATCACACAGTTTTTTCCAATTAAGTATGACATTTTTCCCATTAAGTAGGACATTAACTCTGTTTTATTTTACCAGGGTTAGGAAGTTCCCTTCTATCGTTACTTTTTTTTTTCAGGAAAAGTTGTTGGATTTCAACAAATACTTTTTCTACATTTATTGAAAGAAGCATATGATTTTTCTTCTTTAATTTGTTAAGATGGTAAATATATTGATTGATTTTTGAGTGTGGAACCAACTTTGCCTTCTCAGGATAAGCCACACATCATCATAATGTAATATGATTTTTATATATTGCTGGATTCAATTACTATAATTTTGTTTAGAACTTGTGTTCATGTTCACAAGGGATATCAGCCTGTAGTTCTTATTTTCTTCTACTATTATAGTCTGTTTTTTGTGGGGTTTTTTGTTTTTACTTTTTTTTTTCTTTTTTCCCTGTTTTTTATTTTTTTATTGGAGTATAATTACTTTACAATGTTGTGTAAGTTTCTGCTGTACAATGAAGTGAAATAGCTATATGTATACCTATATCCCCTTCCTCTTGGACCTCCCTCCCACTGTCCTTTCATTGCACCCATCTAAGTTGTCACAGAGCACTGAGCTAAGCGCCCAGTGCTATATAGCAGGTTTCTACTAGCTATCTATTTTACACATGGTAGTGTATTTATGTTAAATCGAATCTCCCAATTCGTCCCACCCACCTATTCCCCCACTGTGTCCACATGTCTGTTCTCTATGTCTATATCTCCATTCCTGCCCTGCAAATAAGTTGATCTGTACCATTTTTCTAGATTCCACATATGTGCATTAATATATGATATGTTTTTCTCTTGCTGGCTTACTTCACTCTGTATGACAGACTCTAGGTCCATCCACATCTCTACATAAGACTAAATTTTGTTCCTTTTTATGGCTGAGTAATATTCCATTGTATATATGTACCACATCTTCTTTATCCATTTATCAGTTGTTCGACATTTAGGTTGTTTTCATGTCCTGGCTATTGTAAATAGTGTTGCAATGAACACTGGGGGTACATGTGTCCTTTTGAATTATGGTTTTCTCAGGGTATATGCCCAGTAGTGGGATTGCTGGGTCATACGGTAGTTCTATTTTTAACTTTTTAAAGAACCTCCATACTGTTCTCCATAGTGGCTGTATCAATTTACATTCCCACCAACACTACAAGAGGGTTCCATTTTCTCCACACCCTCTCCAGCAAACAAAATCCAACAACATATTAAAAGAATCATACACCATGATCAAATGGGATTTATCCCAGGTATGCAAGTATTCTTCAATATACGCAAATCAATCTATGTGATACACCATACTAACAAATTAAGGAATAAAAACCATATGATCATCTCAATAGATGCAGAAAAAGCTTTTGACAAAATTCAACACTCATTTATGATAAAAACTCTCCAGAAAATGGGCATACAGGGAACCTACCCTCAACATAATAAAGGCCATATGTGGCCTTTCTCAATGGTGAAAAACATCACCACAGCAAACATCATTCTCAATGGTGAAAAACTGAAAGCATTTCCACTAAGATCAGGAATAAGGCAAGGATGTCCTCTCTCACCAATCTTATTCAACATAGTTTTGGAAGTCCTAGCCATGGCAATGGAGAATAAAAAGAAGTAAAAGGAATCCAAATTGAAATAGAAGATGAAAAACTGTCACTGTTTGCAGATGACATTACACATAGAAAATCCTAAAGATGCTACCAGAAAACTACTAGAGCTCATCAATGAATTCAGTAAGGGTGCAGGATACAAATTAATACACAGAAATCTCTTGCATTCCTAACAACAAACAATCAGGAAGGGAAATTAAGGAAACAAGCTCATTTACCACCACAATAAAAAGGATAAAATAACCAGGAATAAACCTACCTAAGGAGGTAAAAGATTTGTACTCAGAAAACTATAAAAACTGATGAAAGAAATTAAAGATGACATAAACAGATGGAGAAATATACCATGTTCTTGGACTGCAAGAATCAATATTGTGAAACTGACTACACTACCCAAGCAATCTACAAATTCAATGCAATCCCTATCAAACTACCAATGGCATTCTTCACAGAATTAGAACAAAAAATTTCACAATTTTTATGGAAACTCAAAAGACCTTGAATAGCCAAAGCAATCTTGAGAAAGAAAAACAGAACTGGAAGAATCAGGCTCCCCGACTTCAAACTATACTACAAAGCTACAGTAATCAAGACAGTATGGTACTGGCACAAAAACAGAAATATAGATCAATGGGACAGGATAGAAAGCCCAGAGACAAACCCACGCACATATGGTCACCTAATTTATGACAAAGGAGGCAAGAACATACAATGGAGAAAAGACAGCCTCTTCAGTAAGTGGTGCTGGGAAAACCTGACAGCTACATGTAAAAGAATGAAATTAGAACACTACCTAACACCATACACAAAAATAAACTCAAAATGGATTAAAGACCTAAATGTAAGACCAGACACTATAAAACTCTTAGAGGAAAACAGGAAAAACACTCTTTGACATAAACCATAGCAAGATCTTTTCTGACCCACCTCCTAGAGTAATGAAAAGCAAAAGAAGAAGACAAACGGGACCTAATGAAACTTAAAAGCTTTTGTACAGAAAAGGAAACGATAAACAAGATGAAAAGACAACCCTCAGAATGGGAGAAAATATTTGCAAATGAAGCAATGGACAAAGGATTAATCTCAAAAATATATAAACAGCTCATGGAGCTCAATATCAAAAAAAAAACCAACCTAGTTAAAAAATGGGCAGAAGACCTAAATAGACATTTCACCAAAGAAGACATACAGATAGCTAAGAGACACATGAAAAGGTGCTCAACATCACTACTTATTAGAGAAATGTAAACCAAAACTACAATGAGGTATCACCTCACACCAGTCAGAATGGTCATCATCAAAAAATCTACAAACAATAAATATAGTCTGTTTTCTGTATCAGAGTAATATTGGTATTGTACACTGACTTGGAAATAATTCCCTTACTTTTAAGTTTTCTGAAAGAACTTGTGTATAACATGACCTAATTTTTTATTGAGGTTTAGTTGATTTACAATATTATATTAGTTTCAGGTGTACAAGTTAGTGATTCAAAATTTTTATAGATTATACTCCATTTAAAGTTCTATAAAATATTGGCTATATTTCCTGTTCTGTACAATATATCCTTGTAGCTTATTTAACGTATACATAGCAGTTTGTACCTCTTAATCGTCTACCCCTATCATGCCTCTCCCCATTTCCCTCTCCCAATGATAACCACTAGTTTGTTCTCTATATCTGTGTCTGTTTTTGTTTTGTTATATTCATTTGTTTGTTTTATTTCTTAGATTCCACATATAACTGAAAACATACAGCATTTGTCCTTCTCTGTCTTATTTAACCAAGCATAATACCCTCCAAGTCTTTCCATGTTGTTGCAAATGGCAAAATTTTATCCTTTTTATGGCTGAGTAGTATTCCATTGTGTGTGTGTGTGTATGTGTGTGTATATATACAATATATGTATGTGTGTATATATATATATATATATACATATATATATATACACACATATATACACCACATCTTTATCCATTCATCAGTGGATAGATACAGGTTGCTTTCATATCTTGACAATTGTAAAGAATGCTGCTATGAATACTAGGGTGCATTTATCTTTTCTAATTAGTGTTTTTGTTTTCTTTGGATATATATCCACAAGTGGAATTGCTGGACTATATGATATTATAGTTCTATTTTTAGTTTTTTGAGACATCTTCATACTGTTTTCCACAGTGGTTGCACAAATTTAGATTCCCACCAACAGTATACAAATGTTCCTTGTTCTCCACATCCTCACCAGTATTTGCTTTTTGTGGTCTTTTTTTTTTTTTTTTTTGCGGTACACGGGCCTCTCACTGTTGTGGCCTCTCCCGTTGCGGAGCACAGCCTCCGGATGCGCAGGCTCAGAGGCCATGGCTCACGGGCCCAGATGCTCCACGGCATGTGGGATCCTCCTGGACCAGGGCACGAACCCATGTCCCCTGCATCGGCAGGTGGACTCTCAATGACTGTGCCACCAGGGAAGCCCTTTTGTGGTCTGTTTGATGATAGCCATTCTGACAGATGTAAGGTGATAGTTCATTGCAGTTTTGATCTGCATATCTCTGATGATTAGCAACATTGAGCAACTTTTCATGTGCCTGTTGGCCATCTGTATGTCTTTTTTTGGAAAAATGTCTATTCAGGTCTTCTGCCCATTTTTTAATTGGGTTGTTTAAGTTATATGAGGTGTTTATATATTTTGGATATTATCCCTTACGTGTCTTACAGAAGTCTGTTGCATTTCTATACACTAACAACAAATTAACAGAAAGAGAAATTAAGAAAATAATATTTACCATCACATCAAAAATAATAAAACACCTAGGAATAAATCTAACTAAGGAAATAAAAGACCTGTACTTGGAAAACTATTAGACAGTGATGAAAGAAATTGAAAACGACACAAACAGATGGAAAGATACATCATGTTTATGGATTGGAAGAATTAATATTGTTAAAATAATCACAGTACCCAAGGCATCCCACAGATTCAATGCAATCCCTATCAAAGTATCAATGGCTTTTTTCACAGAACTAGAACAAATATCTCTAAAATTAGTATGGAAACACAAAAGACCCTGAATTGTCAAAGCAATCTTGAGAAAAAAGAAAAAAGCTGGAGGTATCATGCTTCCTGACTTAAGAATACACTACAATGCTAAGTAATCAAGACAGTATGGTACTGGCACAAAAACAGACACATAGATCAATGGAACAGAATAGAGAGCCCAGAAATAAACCCACACCTTATGGTCAATTAATCTATGACAAAGGAGGCAAGAATACTCAATGGGGAAAAGACAGTCTCTTCAGTAAGGGGTTCTGGGAAAACTGGAGAGCTACAGGTAAAAGAATGAAATTCTCTAAAACCATATACAAAAATAAACTCAATGTGGATTAAAAATCTAAATATAAGACCAAAACCCATAAAACTCCTAGAAGAGAACATAGGCAGAACACTATTTGACAAATCTAGCAACATTTTTTTGGACCGATCTCCTAAGGCAAAGGAAACAAAAGCAAAAATAAACAAGTGGGACTTAATTAAACTTAAAAGTTTTTGTACAGCAAAGAAAACCACTGAAAAAACAAAAAGACAACCTACTGAAAGGGAGAAAATATTTGCAAATATGATCTAATGTTGATTTAAATATTTATGAACATATTTATCTCTTTTCATCTCTCAATACATATATACATTAATATCAATCTAAAAATATTGATACTAATTGATGGGTGTTAGGAATTCAGGTGATTTGTTTCTATTTTTCATATGTTTATGCATTGATTGTGTGTTTTATAAACACTATAAGGGACTTAAAAAGTCTATAAAATTATATTCTGTAATTAAATAAATGGATATTGTCAGCACTTTACATTGATTACTAGGGAACCATGTTTTTCAACATGTTTTCTGAGAATCACCAAATTATTCTGAGTCCTTTAAATTGGTCATCAGTAAGTATGATTGTTTCTGGGGATTAGCAGTAAATTCAAAATTTTCACTTATGTTTACCAAGTTGAAATGTAGATTAGTAACTGTTTTCAAAAAATATTATTTTATTAATAACCATTATATTCCTAAGGGTTGAGCATGCAGTGCAAGGACTATTCTGGTCAGTAAACCTCAGGTTTGTTTCAGCTATCAGGACACAATTCATTCCAAGCCAAGTTATTTTCAAGATTTTTAATAAATTTACAATAACTAAACGTGAAATAATCTCCAATCCCCATTTCACAAAAAATAGAATGATGGTGTAAGAATGGTTTATTATAATATTGATATATAAAAGATAATGATATATGTGCTTAAAATATAGAATATCATTAAATACACAGAGTGACCATCACTTCAGTTTGAATATAAAATGTGAATTTGTGAGTACTCAATCAACTGTTTATCATATGAGAAAATTTAAATAATATTTTATAAAAAAAGACTTTTTCCTTTAGAGAAGGAAAATGAAATGTTTTTATTATTCCATTGTCAGGGAAGATGATGATGCCTAATATTTTGCTCCTTCCCAGAAATGACTTGCTTGGAGTATCACCTAATGATGATCTGGGAATGGAAATTTTTATTTTGTTATTTTTTTAAGCTAGAAGACTGCCATCTAAAATTTGCCATTTTTTTCTTTCTTTAAAAAGGGAGATGCAGGGCTTCCCTGGTGGCGCAGTGGTTGAGAGTCCACCTGCCGATGCAGGGGACACGGGTTCGTGCCCCGGCCCGGGAAGATCCCACATGCCACGGAGCGGCTGGGCCCGTGAGCCATGGCCGCTGGGCCTGTGCATCCAGAGCCTGTGCTCCGCAACGGGAGAGGCCACAACAGTGAGAGGCCCGCGTACCACAAGAAAAAAAAGGGGGGGGGGAGATGCAAACTCATCTTTAAGCAGAGTTCCTATGTCTGAAAATAATCACCTGGGTGGCTCCTTTCAGCTATGTAGATGTAAAGGAGGAAAGTATGCATTATTCTGGGAGAATAGCCTAACAGACTGTTATTTGGCCTGGAGCAGGCTGGAGACTTAGGTAAGCTTTCTGGGGAGTAATTTAGGCAATGTTCTTTCTCAATGCAACCATTTTTCTTCAAATTTATATAGATACAAGAAATTTTCAGGAAGAAACATTTTCTATACGAAGTTCAGCATTTTGGATAACTGATAGTTTATTAAAGAAAACAGGTTGAAAGACCAGTGAGGAGTTCCTATAGGATTTGTATCATATGAAAGTAGAAATTCTGGTCTTGTGAGTGAAACTCAACTCCTGAGTCAAGACATTTATAAAGAGGATGGAGTAATGCAGAGGTGTCTGATGATGCACAGCAACATATATTTTTCAAGCAGAATTATACACATCTAACACAGATGCTTTAGGAAAAAAATCCAGTCAAAATTATTGCTGCCCTATAATTTTTCAGATCAATTCTAATTAATTAATTGAAGGTTGAGATTTTATGCTGTATTTCCTCTATGGTATGATGTATTTGCTATAGGATTTGATGAGTCTGGTGAGTGAAGGTGAGAGAAATTAGTTTGGTAGTTGGAAAGAGCTTACCATATACTTACACATAAACATAAAGGCCATTTTAGTCAACATTAGAATTACATGATATCCTGTTAGTTGTGAGGGCACTATGGACCACTTACTAGAGATATTTACAGTGAACAACACAGCTACTCTGCGAATTAAGGAACTTTACACAGACTGTTCAGAATGTTACCATCTTGACGGTAGAAAGTCTGTTTCTTCTCTATGATTAGAAAATGAAAGAAGACAAGTAGGGAAATGTAATAGAGTTTAAAAGAACTGATATTTTTCAATGATCTCTAGATCTTTACTCTTGTTCCCTAATTATGCTGATTGGGTAGAACTTTTACTGATATAAATAAGTACTAGATTGTTTTGTCTATTGTGTAAATCATGCTCATTTTCATGCTGTGGGTTGCTTTCTCTGCTGGAATTAAGTTTAGGTGAAGCAATTTTTTAAAATATTCAATTATATTCATTTCCAATTATGATTTAGGGAAATAAAATAAGCACAAGGTGAATTTTACCATGATGAAACTTATTTGGAAAGCATCCAATTTCCAAATGTGTTTTATTTGGGACCTTTATTTGTGTCTACAATTTGAATTTCAAGTTTATTGATTATAAAATGGCAAATGTGAAACAACTACTGTATAATTACACCTTTAAATATTCCATAATGTATATATATACTATATGTACTTTATGAGGGCAGGATGTAAGTTTTGGACATATGTGCATTTAGAGGAACAAAAACAATTCAGAGGTCCTCTGGATAAAAATGAAGAAGGATTATGAAAAAAACAAAACAAAAACATAAAGTTTAAATAAAAATTTCAAAGCTAAAGGTAGATCAAAAGATTCCTAACAGACAGTGTTGGAGCAATTAGCTAATGTCTAATTGTTATTGTTCTTGTAGTTGGCTCGTGCAAGCAGCTAAGCAGCTAAACAGTGATAACTCCCATCTGTATCTGGAATGTGGAAGTAAGTCTTTGAATACAAATATTCCCTGGGCCACCTTGCTAATCAGTCTCCAGTCCCTAGGACTGATCTGAGTGTACTAATTCTATCATATCCTTTGAGCTCTACAGTTAAAAAGCATGGGGTATTTTATGTTTCTGCCCAGCACAGACTTAAATATTTAAATATTTTACAGAATTTGGCAGTAATGAAGTGAAAAATAACACTGGACTACAAATTCTGGCCCCAGATCTGCCACTAATCAGGTGTATGAGTTAGTTAAGTCACTTAACCTCTTAATTTAAAATGTCATTATCTATAAAATATCTTCTCTGGAAGTAAAGATGAAATAAAATGTTCTTAAAGGAGTTTTTAAACATTAAAACTTTGCATAATCATAATTGTAGATCATTCTATCAGATCTCACAGTCCCTTCAATAGTGTCTTTATTCTTTTTGTAATAATATTCCTGTTATTTAAAAATATCTAAGATCCTTATTAAGAATTCATTCAAATGTTATTTCTCCTGAGTACATCTTAGCTGTTTAATCATTAAATGTTATTCAGCAAACAAAGCTAATGTCTATTTCTTTCTATTTTTAACCTAATAACATGGAACTACATGAAATTATTTCCATTACCCAACTCAAAATTAAACTTCCTAGGAAGTATCACCAGGTTAACTTTGTTTAATCAGGCAATACAATTTAATGCTATATTTATTTCATAGAACAATAAAATAGTATAGTATGGCACTCAAACAGTCCTACAGATCAGTTTGCGTTACCCGCATTAATCAAGTTGACACATAACAATTTTTTTTACTTATGTATAAGAATATTCTTTTTCTGGAATAAGGACGGGGCAATAATGTACTATGGAAATGTTCAAATAAAATGATTAGATGTCCTAATGAAGCTGGCTATTTTAATATACTGTGGTTTTTCTTAAGGTCACTATTATGAGGGAAAAAAATCGTAAATACAGGTGACTTCAATTTGACCACTCTTTAAACGTATGCCTTATGGATCAGATCACCTGACCGTTTTCTACCTCCTTTGATAATTATGGAATCTTGACATGTTAACTGGACTCTCTGGCCCTCTGCTTCCCAATCTTTAAAACCTGATCAATATCCACTTTTCTTTAGCACATAGCAAATGTTTTAAGTTCTGTCAGAAATACAAAGTTAAAGAAAAAAAATCAGACTTATAGTCACTAGGACTTCAGAATTATTTTGCTATGATCAATGTGATATAATGAGTGAGCATTATTTGTACATTAAATTGTGATTCCATCTTTCCTGGTAAGATAGTGCATTTAATTTCCCCTGTTGGACATACTTACTAAATCTTATCAAGTGTAGGTAAGAATTTTGAACTCAGTCTCTCAGGGAAAGAGGACAGCAGTAGTAAGAGACAGTCAACTCTGCAGCCAGCCACAAGAGGGAGCATACCATGACTCCATCCCCCCACACCTCTCTAGCCATAGCTGTGCCTTTTTTTGTCTTCAATTTTCACTCTAGCAATACTGACTTCCTCCTGTCACCCATAAACACCATGCTCTTTCTAGCCCTCTGAGCCTTTGCTCATGCTGGTTTCTGTGCTCTGTACACTCTTCCCAACCAACTAAATCCTGATCATCCTTCAAATCCTAGCTTAGACATCACCTTAAGAAAGATTTCTGATTCCCCTTCTACTAGACGACACTGAATCTCCATTTATTGATGTTCTCCATTGACTATCAAGTCCCTGAAGAATCTTTCCCTTTATGACTAGCACAGAAATGATCCATGGCTATTCTGACTAGTCAGCCACACTGGAAATTCTTAAAGATAGGAATTAGACCTTAATAACCCTTGTACTCTCAGTACTTAGTCCAATTGCTGACATGCAGATGCTCAATATGTGCTCTTTGAACTTATCTGAAAAAATAGTTTAGAGCTAATCAGAGAAGCTTTTGAGATCTTCTTAAAAAGAAATATAAATTAGATATAAAAAACCCCAGAAATTTCCAGGACATTAAAGCTGAATGTATACACTCTGAGGTTGAATATTGAGGCACCTACTTGTTTAAAATAAGGGTAGAATTCACCTTTCTGACATATCTCAATAAATAAATCAATTTTTAAAAAATCTGCATATTATGGAACTGATTACCTCAATTCATAACTGTATCTTCAAAACCCCGTTTTGCCTCCTACAGTACTTGTAATATTAGCTGGGGATGAGCAGTAAATGATTCTAGTCATTTAATATAAAGACTGCATAGAAATGTCTTCACTTAATTCACTCAGTGCTTAGAATGTCCAACTTCCTTTGTTAACCAACTAAATATTGTATTAATTAAGCGTGGTGTTTAGAAATGAACATTACATGTATCTGTGGTCTGCCTTAAGAATGTACATACCACTTCTAGGGGAGTGAAATTTATCACCACAAAATATCTCTTTTTGACATGAGGATTAATACAGGCTGATTATTTTTTTTGGAAAAATAAGGTTCAGGAAGTTTTTCTTGTTACCTCTCCCTTAATTGTTTAAAAGAATTTAGATAAAAGGCCTGTTCTGGGAATAGAGCTATCAGACGGAAGAGATGTATAGGACAATGTATGTTATGGTGAAAGGGCAGGGAGCTGTCATGTCCCTTCCAGGTACGTCATTCTCCCAGCACCTCCACAGATTCACCAACATGAAAGCGCTCTGAACCCCATCCTTTTGGGTTTTTGTGGAAGCTTCATTATATGGGTATGATTGATTAAATCATTGACCATTGGTGACTAAACCTCCATCTCCAGCTTCTCTCCCCTCCCCAGAGGTCTGGGGTGGGACTGAACATTCTTATACTGTATAACAATTATAACAACCTACATTGTGAGCTCTGAAGAAGAGCAAGGAGTATAAACATATATATAACTCTTATTTTTGTTAAGGAAAACAAGAAAAAATAAAACCAAACATAGATAATAACAATTACTAGTTTTAGTGATGACAATTTAATCTGGTGAGTAAGTACAATTAATTATTTATACAATCCAAAGTATATTATTAATAATACCTAAAATATTATTTCCTCAAATAATCATCATTCTATAACTTCCTTAAATCTGTTAGATTTTCAAGGTTTACATAGCACACTAGGCTAGATAATTTCTCTGTTATTCAAAATTTATTCTTTACATTTCACTTTGTACAGTGAACATAGATTTATCAGTTTACATGAAATTAGAAAGTAAACATACTGGAGATGTCAGTATATGTATTTCAATGTCTACCCTGAGTATATCTTGAAATTTCCATTGGGAAAAGGAAAACAGCCTGAAATTCTCATTACTACTCCATTAATTTGGAATCTGCAATGATGCACCTTGGAGCTGGGAAAACTGTCTTACCAACAAATTCATAGTGAATATAGCTAACATGAGTACTTTTTTTTTTTTTTTTTGGCAGTACGCGGGCCTCTCACTGTTGTGGCCTCTCCCGTTGCAGAGCACAGGCTCTGGACGCGCAGGCTCAGTGGCCGTGGCTCACGGGACCAGCCGCTCCGCGGCCTGTGGGATCCTCCCAGACCGGGGCATGAACCCGTGTCCCCTGCATTGGCAGGCGGACTCTCAACCACTGCGCCACCAGGGAAGCCCAACATGAGTACTTTTTAAATGAAGCTTTATCATTATTTTTTTGTAAATATGAAGTATGAATCTAAATTTCTGATATATTTGTTAATACATCTAGGATAAGTTCAAAATTAATAGGAAATTATTTAGATTTTACATAACACAGACAAATGCTTCTAAAACACTTGCTTAAAATATTTTCATATCTCTCAGTCTTGATAGTTTTTATTATTTTCTTCCATATTCTATCCTTTTTTTCTATTTTCTTTTTTTACAAAATGTTTCCATGTTGCAAAGTACCAGCATTTTATGTGTTACCACCTTTCTTATTTAGGAAAACGAGATATTATGTACCTATTTATGTGTCTATTTCTCCTGGTTTCCATTTGTGTTTATCTAGTCTGATTCACTTTTATCAAGGTACTTTATCCTTGAAATTGACTTTTCAAGCTTATCAAGGAAAACATTTTCCTGACTTCATGTTCCCTTGCTGCCCATAGAGACAGGTTTTATTTTAGACTGCATTAGGAAAACCTAGTTCCATTAAAAGCCACCACCCAAAGGGTCAAAAAGAATTAATCTAGGCTCATATAAAGAAAAGAAATAAAATTCAAATCTAGTTTTTATTTTTTTGCAAAGTTTTTGAGTGATAAATATAAAATACTCCATTAATCAATATTTTAAATCAAGTAGGAAAATATATAATAAGAAGTAAAATGCATTCAAATTCTATATTATGTCCAGCTGTGAAAGAGATACAAACACAAAAAAGAGAGAACTGAAAAGACCAGAGAAAGAAATGTGACAGAGTCTCAGTATTTAACCAAACCCTAAATTGAGAGCTCTAGCATTTATATACATACATGCAATCTTCAACATTTAGGGGGAAAAAAGTGTAAAAGGATTTCAATCTAAAATGGAATCAGAGGATATGAAATGGTGAATCTTGACAAAAGAAGGGACAAGAAAACCCTAACATGATTTCTTAAGAAAATAGTTTTAAAATTCCACATAAAGTTGAAAAATATAATTATTAAAATTTTTTTCTTTTATTTTCATTTATTAGAGAGACAAACCCTACTTTCATGTTCTGATATGTGGGAAATACATGTTCTCAAATTTTAAGGGAAAGATTCTACATAAATGGATTAACACTACCATCTTGTATTCCTTTAAATTTCAATATTGTTCATAATGATTTTTAAGACAAAATGCATGAAGTAGGACGTATATGCTGTAAAGCTGTTAGAGAGGACCCCCAAGCAAAATGTGGAAATTTGCTTTGGTATTATCCCTTTTTGTCACTTCGTTGAGTTTTCATTTCAATTCTTGTGGTATTTATTACTCTCTGTTCTTTTCCCAGTGTACACTACCTGCTCTATCTTTGATATGTGCTCTGCAGATACAGACTCACACTCACACACACACACACACACACACATGCAAATACACCAGTACACACAGAAACATATAGTCACACACCACACAGAGAAGGAAAGTAAAAAATGTACTGTTTTAAAGTCCCAAATGACTATACTCTGTGGAAATGTCTTTTTTTATTTTTTCCTGGGGTAATTGGCTCTCTTTTCTTTTTAAAAGAAATATCTTTACCAGTCTAAACAGAACAGTCTAAATAGGAGGGCACCACCATGAAAAAAACTAAATTTCTATACATTATAAGTAAGATATATATGAATTGTGCCTTTTATTAGTGGCTCACGGGTAGGAAGTAAAGATGTCACCTAGGAGGGAATTAAGGAAACACCAACCAGAGAGTGACTGCTTGCAGAGGGAAATGCTGATGATGATTATCTGGGAACTGTGATAATTCATTCTACTCTGTCCCCCAGTCATGGAAAGCTTCAGTAATCTGTTCTGCCTCTCAACGTTAGATTAATACTGTTTGAGGGAAATGAGGAAGAGGGATTATGTCCAATAAATTAAATTATGTGAGGGGAAAATTATGATTTGCTAAGGGAGGGATGATGGTGAGGGGAATGCTGAGAACACAGGAGGAATTCAGAGTGAGAGATTCACAGAATTAAGAACCCCCAAAATTCTTAGAAATATTAGGGAGGCAGGCTAGGAAACATCCCATAATTAATTGTAGGGCTCAAATCATTTTATGAAGTTTATGTTGCGAGAATAAAAATGAAGTGAGAGAATTGAAATAAAACTTTTATACATTCATATTTATATCTATCAGTATTGGTGAATTCAAATGTAAAAATATATACTGAACATATATGGCTGTCAGGACAAAGCATAATTAGCTAAAACCACCCCCTCTTCTGTGCTCATATGGTACCTGTTATATACCTTACGTTAACCGTTTTTGTCTGGTTCTACATTACATTATTATCTTACTTGGCATACACACTACTTTTCTTTCTTATTTGAAAACTTCCCTTAGTCTAGCACAAAAATTCATAGGTTATCAGTAAATATTTATTGACTGAATTGGATTAAACTTCCCCATTTGAATACTGATTAAAGTGAAACAAGGAAAAGAGAAACAGTTTCATTACCTTGGAAAAGAATGAAGCATTTAGTAATAAACATATATAAGCCAGGAGTCAAAACAATGCCAATGTTTGAGTTTATGATATAGGAAGAATAGTCATTGTTTTGAGCAAAACACAGGAAAAAGGAAGTATACAAAACAGTCATGGTGAGGTATAAAAGATACACTACAAGTAAATGTTCTTCTGTAATTTGGCTTTATTTTTTTATGTCAGTTTATTGTTTGTTATTGTTTTCTTTTAATTTTTGCTTTAACAATGTATAAAGGGATTTGGAACAATGAATATTTTATATGGAGAAATAAAGTCAAATTATTTATTTGGCAAAAGAGATGAAACACTTCCAAAAACTAGCATCTTATCTACACTGAATTTATGTAGTATTACTATTGCTAAAAGGGAGAGAACATACACTTCTATTCCTATTAGTTTTAGTATATTCAGTTGAATATAGAATCTTTATTTGAATTTTATAGACAGATTAACCCCAGGTTTTCAGGCCCACATTCAACATTAAAGCTGAAAATTCAAGGCACTGATATTTTGATATCAAGTGTCAACAAACAGTATTCATATTCAGATAATCAGATCTATTTTTTTTCATTTAGGTGAATCTATCTAACAATCACATGAATAAACACATCAGTGTTAAGTAATTCTGTAGATGAACTAATGAAAATATGAAATATTAAATTATTGGAGCCTATAGTTGGGGGTTATAAGATCAAATATGATTCTTAAGAAACACTGGTTTATTTAGTCACCAATGTGAAAACCCAAGAATTATGGCCAAGCTACAAATTGGGACCATGTGTATTCCATAACATGGGATGGCTTGGTGCTCATCTTCAGGAGTATGAAGAATGGAAAAGGTCAAGAATTTTTCATGTAGAATTCTAGAGAAAACCAGTCTGATTATTTAAAACAGAGAGTGGCAAGATGTGTTCCATCTTCAAACAAGGAGCAATAGGCTCAAATTATAATCACCTAAAAGTAAATATGTATGTATGTATGTGTGTGTATATACATATGAGGAGGGGAGAGAAGATGACACGGGGTGGGGGAGGAAAAGACAGACAAACAGACAGACTTTCTGAAGGTAAGACTCTTCCAAAGCTACCTAAGAAAATAATCATGCTTTCCTAAGACTATTGGAGGAAACTTGACACACAACTCTTGTAGTGTTGTCACATGATTTATTACATGCTACTTTGGGTGTAGCCCAAGGTCAAAATGACTATTTCAATTAAAATATTTTTCAAATCCAGACAAATACAATGTGTATACTGAAGAAATTTGTTTTTTCTTTTTCTTTTTTTTTAACCCAAATGAAGTCATATATTTAAAATACTGGAAGCAGAACTTCTTTTAACAGATTGTTCTATTAAAAAAGACTTGGGAACTTCTCAAAAAAAAAATACACTTGCTAAAGCCAACAGGTAATCTAATTTTAAAATCAGGCACTTGACATAAAATCACTTTTGAGAGAGAAGTACTAATTTTCAAGCTACCATACCTTTTCAGTGCTTTGTAAAATTTATCTTCTTTACAGATAAGCTGCAAAGGATATCTACATAGAAACAGACATACACACAAAAATAAAATGATTTAATTTGATTTACCAAGTATTCTGGTGTTATTTTTTTCAAAAAGGAACCAGACAGTAGATCCAAAGTCTGTAAACATAAGTAATTGTAAAATAACACATATTTGTATGCATGATGTTTGGACTAGCATATGCATCCAGTACTGTACCTAGTGACCATTGTTATTATAAAATGAAGTTAATCATAATTTATTAAAAAAGGGGAACGGTTCAGGTAAAATTCACAACAGCTTTAATAAACTTTAAAAATTTTAATTTATCAGACACTGAAATCTTGTAATTATACGTACCAAGAATGCTTTTACAGTAAGATTTCAAACACATTGTACTCTCTAGATGCAAGAGATGCAAAACAGCCAAGCACATATAATTATAGGTGCCTCTAGTCTCCAAGTTATCTTTTTTTTTTTTTAATTTTTTTACTCTCGTCTTTCACTTAGAATAGACATCCGAATTATTTTAACCCTGGGTATTTATGTGATGAAATGTTTTAATCCACGTATCTTTTTAATTCAAGTATGTGGTTTCTAGGAGATTCCTGAAACGATTACTAGAATATGTGTTTTCTGTGACATATGCATTAACTGTAATGGTTTGTTGGTAACAATTTGAAGCTTCAAGAATACCAAGAGATTGGGCTTCCCTGGTGGTGCAGTGGTTGAGAGTCCACCTGCCGATGCAGGGGACACGGGTTCGTGCCCTGGTCCAGGAAGATCCCACATGCCGCGGAGCGGCTGGGCCTGTGAGCCATGGCTGCTGAGCCTGCGCGTGCGGAGCCTGTGCTCTGCAACGGGAGAGACCACAACAGTGAGAGGTCCGCATACTGCTAAGAGATCATCTTACTAAGTTCTTCATTTGCATAAAGAAACTGGTGGTAGAGACTGAGACAAGTCACACAATTAAAAATGTCACTACTAGAATTAGAACCCAGTGCCAGATTTAGAATCTATCCTACAATTTATAGTCTCCTATTTCTCCCCTATTCCAGAGTGTACCCATATTCATAGTTATGGTAAAAACTATGTGTAGTGTTATATTTTCATTAACAAAACTGTAACTGAAAAACATGGCCAAAGTCAGGAGTACGTATTTCAAATATTCATTAACTAATGCATTTAGTGATCTAGGCTCTTCTGGAAGAAGTAATTATGATTCATAAAGGGAAGAGCTTATACTCTAATGAGAAAAAGACAGAAAAAAGGGAGAGAGAACAGAGACATGCATGTATAGATATAATAGATAGATACAGATAAAATCTATATCTATATGTATACCTATATCAATTAGTAGTTGGAAGGTTAACATTACTAAGAACAGAAAAAGGGTCAGATTTACAGGATAAAAAGATTACACATAGCTGGAGGTTTTGGAGGATACCATTAGAGAAAAGGCATTTGACTGTTGCTTTGAAGGTGGTAAAGAGTGAGCTCATAGAGGTGACTCTAAGGATATTTATGAGAGAGGAAATGAAATTACAAAAAGCACCAAATTCAAAAGTACACAGGATGATGAACTGTTCACCTTGACTGGAATATGGTATATGATCTCAGAGAAGGGTGAAGGATCTTGTTCTCCAGTTTAGGAGTCTGAACATTGAATCACAGGTAATGAGTAGTCATATAGAGTCTTTGAACAGAGAGAGAACAATCAATGCTTGCATTCATGCCTTTTCATGAATTTGGCTTGGTTATCCAAGCCAAGTAAATCATGTCCCATTGGAGTTAATCCTTGATGAGAGGCAAAAGAGGGCAAGTTTGTTTGTTTGTTTGTTTGTTTGTTTCAGATGTAGCTGGAAATAATGAGAACCACTAAATAAAGTAAACAGAGGATGGAGCTAAAAGTTGAGAAGAAGGCAATATTTAAGCTCCTGAAACCCACTATACTTTCTTGCCCATAAAAGACAAGAATTTTCTGTCAGTTTCATCTGACAGTGTTCCCGGCTAATAAAGAAACATTCATCCAACATCAATGTTCTGAGAGGAAAGGGAAGATCAGAGGTGGGGAAAAATAGTAGGAATTTCTTGCAGGAGATAAAAGGGCCTCCCTTTGAAAATGACAGTTCAACTAGAGAGGCAGGAATGAATTCAGAGAATGTTTTGAGAAATAACAGCTAATATTTAGGAAGTACTATCTATGTGTCAAACACTGGGCTAAAGACATCTCAGGCATCATTTAATTTAATCCTCGGATAAATTTATGATACAATGAAAATAAATCTCCATTATGACAGATATAAAAAACAAATATTGAGAGAAATTATGGTTAAAGTAGCCAAGCTGGAATTTAAACCACATGTCTAATTTCAGAATCCAATATTCTAATTTTTAAATGCATATGGGGGAAAAGGGAAGATAGAATAGTGACTCTAATATTGGTAACAGAGAGGAGAGAGATCCTTTAAGGTGGGACAGGGAATTCAAGAGGAGAAAAATAATTAAGGGGAATAATTATAAAGTTTAATGTCAGTCACATTAGATTTTAGAATTCATCAGGAAACTAAGTGGGAATTTCACAGAAGCTGGCTGAATGCCTCAGATATAAATGTGGGGAAGATCTGCACAACAGTGATGGCTTAAGTCATTATATTGCCAAGTGAGAAAGTGCAGAGTAAGAGAACAATAGGACCAAAGCCTGATTTGGAGAAAGGAAGGATAAACAGCAATAAACACAAGACTGGAAGGTAAAAACAAAACTAGCACGTACGGCATCATAAAAGACAAAGAAGAATGCATTAACAGTAATGAGTGTTCACTCAATAAACATGCCCTCTTCATGGAGCCAACATTGAGTTAGATAGATATGCATCATATGTATTTATCTCTCCCTACATATTTGCATAATATGCATCTATATCTATTTATACGTGTGACTGATTGATACATTTGTACCTTAGGGTTTGAAGTCAGCACTTAAAGCAAAAACTTCATATACTCAGATTACATATATATATATATATATATATATATATATATATATATATATTATTTTTTTTGTGTGTGTGTGGTACCCAGGCCTCTCACCGTTGTGGCCTCTCTCATTGCGGAGCACAGGCTCCGGACACGCAGGCTTAGCGGCCATGGCTCACAGGCCCAGCCGCTATGCGGCATGTGGGATCTTCCCGGACCGGGGCACGAACCCATGTCCCCTGCATCGGCAGGCGGACTCTCAACCACTGCGCCACCAGAGAAGCCCTATATTTTTAACTGAATTAAAATGTGCTATATTTATCATCTTATATTGTACACAAAGCGGTTAGTTTATGTTTAAGAACATATATTTAAAACACTAGGATCACCAGGGAAAATACTGACACTGACAAGCAGAAAAAAACTAAGAACAACTGAAAAAATGTCAGATTACTTCTGCCATTTCATCCATACATTTCAATGCAAATAATTTAAATGCTAAGAAATTGTCTCATTTTTCTTAAATATTTTTCAACTTCCTGCTTAATTTTGAACATTTTCTTCCCCTTATTAAATTTGTATGTTTAAATCCCTCTTATATTTAAGAAAGGTACTCAAGCTACATAATTTTCTTCTCAAGAAAAACAATAATTTTAATTCATTGAGAAACAATATTAAGAACAAAGTCCATGTATTCACTAATTTTCAAGAACATTATTTGACTTTTTTCTCTTTGGAAATAGTTTGTAACTAAGAAGAAAGTAATTTCCACATTTAAAATAAGTCTAATAAGTGTGAAATCAATGGAGAATTTCTTTGAAATTCACAGTGCGTGGTCAGCATAAGTTTCAAAGTTTCCTTTTGAAGAACTATTGCTTTTGTCTACTAGAATCTTTAGGGCTTCAAGGAAATACGCGTTTGCCAGAAGAAAGGAATTCAAAAGATGATCAAAATGATTCATGAATAAAATACAGCTACTTCCTCCCAAACCCAGATACAAAGCCAAAAGACCAACAAAGAGAGAACATAAGCACAGCAGTACACAGAAAATGAGTCAAAAAGCAAGTTAAGAGAAAAAAAGTAAGGTATATTAGAAACAATACTTGCATAATATACATAACTGTAATTATTACAACCAAATGAAGAAAAATACTAGAGCAAAAGAATTACTAAGAAAGTTTAACATGGCAGATGAAGAGAGTAGATGAATTTGAAAAAATGAAAAAAAAATTCCCTCCTGCATGAGAATCTGACCTTTTAAAGTTCTAGCTGTGCTCTCTGTGAAAAGGGAAGAATGTCAGCTATGATTTTAGGCAACATTTCTGTATTAAATTGATCCTGGATTGAGAGGAATGCTAATATTGGATAGGAAGACATTAACTTCAAGCTTAGTGTAGTTAGTGACTCTTGTAGCTTCAGGGACTCTGGAAGTTATACCTATAGGTTTGTTACAAGAGACATAGAGACGTTGGTTCCTGTGGGGCAGAGGATTTGCCAGAGTTCCAATCCCCAAATTACATAGATCTTGTCTCCTTATATATGTGTCATCATCTAGGCAGAGGTTCCCAACTTGGGATAATTTTGCCCATCAGAAACTCTTAGCAACGTCTGGAGATATTTTTTATTGTCATGACATGAGGGAAGGGCGTGCTACTGGCATCTCAAGATTAGAGGCCAGGGACACCTCCAAAGATCCTAACATTAACAAGATAGCCCCCACACACAACAGAAAATTCCATTTTGGGAAGAATAATTCCCTGTTGGGAGTTCTATGCGTTTGAGACATTTAGCAGTACCTCTGGACTCTACGCAGCAGACGCCAGTGGTATCCCTCCTTCCCCAATTATGACAATCAAAAATGTTTTCAGAATTTTCAAGTGTCCCCAGAAGTAGGGATGGGAGGACATGCTGGCAAGCTGTGGTTCCTGTCTTATATCTGCAAAGTGAATTTGATTCCATATGTGTCTACAGTAACCCCACGAGTCTGAATGTAGTTGAACCAAGAAGACCCTCCGGTAGGTTATATAATAGAGGAGCTCACTACTAGGTTAAAAGTTATTAATATAATATAATATAATATAATATAACCCCAAATAATATAATATATGCAAAAATCTTTGGCTGGTATTAAATATTAAAATATGATATTGGATCAAACAATTGATAATAAATAAAGATAAAACTGTTAACAACAACATGTAAGCTAAAATTCTATATGAACAATGTTTGTAAATGGATTAAACTTTGGTAACTGTGTCTCTCTTGCTGGAGAAATAGGAAGTCATGTCTTCCTTTCACAATACTGGTCTTTGATTTCTCACTTCCAGATGATTTTATCATGCACTGACTGAAGTGCCTTTTTGCCATTCAATTTCTTACATTGTTACCTAACTTCTGAAGTGCTTGTGCTTTTTTTCCTAACCGGAGAGTCATGTCTTTTGCATACCTTATGTTGCCCTCTGCACTGAACATTTCATAGGGGGGTGTATTTATAAAATAAATTGATGAAGTCACAAGCACATTTATGGGATATATTATTGTAAACCTCTATGTGTGATTTATTTTAATGGTTTATTATTATTACCTTTTTATTTTCATGGGAGAAAAGCACAGTGTTTAGACAATTTATAGACAATAAATTCTATATTTGGGAAGAATACATTTATTTTTGGATGAGAGATAAATCCTTTTTTAACTAAGAAAGATTAAAAAGGCACAGGTTTTTGTAGTTACACATATATATTTACAAACGTGTTTATGTTCACCTCTCTTACAGAATATATTTCCATAAAGTGAGGAAGGGGGAAGGAGAGAAGACCCAGGGAAAGAGGCAACATAAACCTTCTTCATTCAAAATACATTTAATCTAATCACATATCTGAAGGCTTTCAAGGGAGAAAATGATCTTTTCAGTATCATGGAAATACTACAATCATCTTAAATTCATTTCTGCACAACGGGGGTAGGCAGAAGTACTTAGCTGACAACATCAATAAATAAAAATTTGTCTGAGTTAAGTTGTCAATACTTTTAATCATTCTGTTTAAGCTGGTTGGTCCCTATCTCACTTCTTTGCTTAGATGCTGAAAATAAAACTATTAATGAAAGGTTTTTTTTCTAAATATTAAACTATGGTTGTATCTACATGGAGATAGAAGCGGAGATGGAACTAGGGGAAAAATTATGCATGTATTTTTTTTTACAAGATGCATATACTTGACAAACCGATCCTCTTTCCAGGTAATCTGTGATCCATGGCTCAGTAAAGACATCTTGTCTGTGCTCTACATTGAGAAGCTCTTTAGTGTGGGAGAGTTTCTACTGTCTCTGAGAATTTCCTTAGATTAAATACCCTGCTGTATTCTCTGAAAGAGTGAGAAACAGGGAGAAAGGGGATAGCCCAGGAAGGCAGGAGTTCAGCTAAAGTATATTCATCATAAAGACTCTGCAAAATATCATATTCACTTGGGAAGTTCAAATTTCAAATATTCAAGAGGAACATAAAAATAAAATGTTTAAACAAATCTGTTTTCAATGCAGCTCCATTATAATTTCTCATTAAATCTGCTGGGAAATGAGGTGAAGTATATTTATATGACATATTGACTTGAAATAAATATTTTAGAGTTTATTTTATACAGTTTAAATTATACACCATCGTATACAGCTATTGTTTCTTCTTTTTAAAGAAAAGATCTTAACTACCTTGGGGTGGGGAAGGTAGGATGGGAGAAAATAGCACAAATAATAATGTTTTCAAAATATTAACACTGCCTCAAGGTTCAGTTGATTAATATTTCTAATAACTGTTGCAAACATCAGAAGAACAAATATGACCACTTAATTCAAAGAAAGGAACAGTGTGTAATAAATGCTGAGTTCTATTTAATAATCATTAATGTTAAAATATGAAAAATGAATGCTTAAAATATTAAGTATTTTCTTAGTAAACGTAAAAGCTTTCCCCAACCTACATTCAGTTGAGAAGATAAAATTTTTAATTTCTTATTAGCAGAGGTTTAGCTTTAAACTTTTCCCAAGTACAGAGACCCTGGAAATGGATCAGTTAATCAAGAATCTACCAATTTTACAACTGCTGTGGTGCTAGAAATGTAAGAGTTGCTTAGGCCCACAAAGCGCTTAAGTTATAGTAGGAATGGATCAACAGTCTTTAGAAAAAAAAAAATAGTAAAGAGTAACATGGGGTATAGGAGAAATAATTTACAAGAAAATGGATTCTTTTCATTAAAAGATACCAGAAATGATATATTAAAATGATAATCATAATTTCCACTTTGTGCTGCATGGTAAGCAATGTTCTAGTTGCTTTGCAAAATTATTTCAAATAAATGTTAATTGAAAATGGAAAACATTTTTCTTTCCTTGGAAATAGAAAACTAAAGCTCAGAGAAATTAAGATTTTGGAAAAGGGCCACATATATAGTATTTAATTAACACTCAAACTAATTCTATAAGCAATAGTAAAGAGAGTTTTGATGAAGGCAACAGTGAAATAATAACCAATGATTTTGAAAGAAGTTTATCATCTAATATGTATGTTCAAAATGAAGTTTCGCTTTGAAGTTCTAACTTGTGCAGACTAAATGCCAGTGTCCACAAGGCTATCAAGGAGGGCCCTCTTCTCAGTCACCAAGGGGCTTCCTAAAGAGGGAGGACTGAGTCAAGACTTAAATGGTGAAAAAGAATTGAAGAGTTGGTGGGAACAGAAGAAGGGAGGAATAGGAATCTACTACAGAGGCAACACCAAATTACCATGTCTATGAGGTTAAGAAGAGACTGGCTGAATTAACACCAAAAAAAAAAAAAAAAAAAGGAACACATCTGAATAAGTAGAGCATTCTAGGCTATGCTAGAAGGCATTTTATTGTTCTTTTAAGTTAAAATTCTTATCCATTCACTTATAAATTCCTTTGGATAGCCTTTAACATCTTCCTTTGTGAATATGGCAAACTGCTTCCTTGTTTCCTCTTTAATCAATATTTACCTCTCATATTATTAGCTTATATTAGTCTCTTATATTAGCTTTAGATCAATCTCTAGTCACAATATTTGCAGAGCAGTTTTGCTTTTGAAAAAATCCAAAAAGTAGTTATACTTGCTCAACACAGTCATTCTGTATATCTCAACACTACAGAAAATTACTCAGTAATTCATCTAACAATAGTGAGCATATCTGTTACATTACATTCCAATCTATCTTTAATTTTCTTTTTCTTTATAAGGTTCATGGTGTTCTGCTTTGGTTGAATATTCATTTTGATTGAAAGTAATAATCATACACACTTCACTAAATTACTTGAGAAAAAGAATAAGTGATAAAGCTCTGATCTCTGGCTCCCTCCTCTTCACAAAATTCGGTCTTGCTTTGGAAATAGGTGAGGAACATGGGGTCTTTCAATAGCTCTGATTATTTTCTTTCATAATTTTTCTTCATTTGGCAAATAGAAATTGTAAGTAAAGGGTACATGAAATCTCATTTGAAGGCAGCTGAAAGATGGTTACTTAATACATTTTAACATTATTGTCAGTTTTTGGTTTTTAGTGTGTATTTTATATTTTATAACAGAAATATCTTATCTTTACTTGTAGGTACAATATATGTGTCTATAGATAATAAAGCGATTAATATAAAACTAACATCCAATACAGTATTTATCTTCTTCACCTGATTTTCAAGGAAATGTACTTCAAAATACACTCACTTCTCTAAAAGATTTTACTAGTGCTTTGAGATAAAATCATTTAAAGTATAGCTTTTATTAAAAATAAAATGTTGGGCTTCCCTGGTGGCGCAGTGGTTGAGAGTCCGCCTGCCGATGCAGGGCACACTGGTTCATGCCCTGGTCTGGGAAGATCCCACATGCCGCGGAGCGGCTGGGCCTGTGAGCCATGGCCGCTGAGACTGTGCATCCGGAGCCTGTGCTCCGCAACGGGAGAGGCCACAACAGTGAGAGACCCGCGTACCGAAAATAAATAAATAAATAAAAATAAAATGTTACAGTTTATGAAATTAAAATCACAGTATGTAATATGTATACATCTATAATACAAATATAAGAAAGAGCAATAATTTCTTTTAGGAAGACAATAGGCATATCTTAATTTCTTCATTTAATATTTGAATATATTCTTCCAATGGCATTTTTACTTAATCAGTATTCAAATGATCAGTGTTCTACTGATGAATTTAAAAATAACTTTTACTACTGCTATTTTGTTTAGGAAATTGTTCTAGTTTTGTTCAGTAAGCTCTATACATACTATAATTTTTAAATGATATTAATCAATTAACCTATCCAACATTTTTATTTTCAATAATTCTATCCTAATACCGCTTCACATAAATATAAGCAAAAAAGTTAAAAGAACTGTTATACATTTTCAAAAACATGTAAATGAAATTAAGTTAAATAGTGGCTGAATATTTAAAGGTCTGTTAAAAACTCTACAATACACATTGCAATTTCATCTAGCATTTTAAAAAAATTTAGATGAATTTTAAACCACTATTTTTCAAAATCTTGTATTTGCAACTTCCTATTCTGGTCTATATCATTTGTAGTAATTGGCAATCATAGAAATTAAAAATATTATAAAATAAACCTTCAGCTTTCAAGGAACGAGCAATGTGCACAAAAATTTAATAACTTAAACAATTTCATTACGGTGATTAAGCTACTCTTAATAAGATATAAAATGCTGTAAAATACCTCTAGGCTTCTGTCACTTGTTAAATCTTTATCCACACATTTTAAGAAGAAAATTAATTGGAGATAGTAAATAATTGAAAAAGTTTTAATAAAAGAATTGCTCTATTATTTTAACACATGGGCTCAGAATAAATCTCATTTGAAGACTCAGAACATTAAATTAAATGTACTGTTCAACTTTTTTATGTAATATGAAAGCATTTATACTATTTATATTTAGGTCCTTAAACCTATGCTCATCAAAGGCCTAATACAATTTTTTCTTTGGTCCTTTAATCCTTTTGATTGGTTATTGTTTAATTGGACACAACTAAAACTTAATGAGAAAAAAATGCCTTAGAGACACATTTGTTTTTGTTTCTTATTTATTATGACCATCTCTGTTTCATTCTTTTATATTTCAAAATTGATTAGTTATCTATAAATATATATGTGTTTATGTATACATATTGTGTGTGCATATATATACATATTTTGTCCTAGAATAGACTGTCCTACAATTTACCAGTGTAATAAACATTTTAAGAAAGGAGACCTTAATAAACTAAACTGTAGAGTTCAAGTGCTGAAAACTGTCTTGTAAGGGTTAGAATAAATGACATCTTCTCCCTTCATACACTTGGATGTTTTCAGCTATCAAACTATTATGCGAGAGACCTTCAAGATTGCAGAAGAGTAAGACATGGAGATCACATTCCTCCCCACAAATACATCAGAAATACATCTACATGTGGGACAACTCCTACAGAATACCTACTGAATGCTGGCAGAGGACCTCAGACTTTCCAAAAGGCAAAAAACTCCCCACGAACCTGGGTAGGGCGAAAGAAAAAACAAAGACAGAAGAATAGGGAGGAGATCTGCCTGCACAACTGGGAGGGAGCTGTGAAGGAGGAAAAGATTCCCCACACTAGAAAGCCCCTTCACTGGCAGAGACAGTGGGTGGTGGAGGGTAAGCTTCAGAGCCACAGAGGACAGTGCAGCAACAGGGGTGCGGAGGGCAAAGCAGAGAGATTCCTGCACAGAGGATCGGTGCCGACCAGCACTTATCAGCCCGAGAGGCTTGTCTGCTCACCCTGGCCAGGACAGGTGGGGGCTGGGAGCTGAGGCTCGGGCTTCGGAGGTCAGATCCCATGGAGAGGACTGGGGTTGGCTGCGTGAACATAGCCTGAAGGGGGCGAGTGCGCCAGAGCTAGCTGGGAGAGAGTCCAGGAAAAGGTCTGGAACTGCCTAAGAGGCAAGAGAACATTGTTTCAGGGTGCGCTAGGACAGGGGATTCAGAGCGCCACCTAAACCAGCTCCAGAGATAGGCACAAGCCGTGGCTATCAGCGCGGACCCCAGAGACGGGCATGAAACGCTAAGGCCACTGCTGCTGCCACCAAGAAGCCCCTGTGCAAGCACAGGTCACTATCCACACCTCCCCTCCCGGGAGCCTGTGCAGCCTGCCGCTGCCAGGGTCCTGTGATCCAGGGACAACTTCCCCAGGAGAACACACCGGGCCTCAGGCTGTTGCAACGTCATGCTGGCCTCTGCCACCGCAGGCTCACCCCGCATTCCACAAAACTCCCTACCCCCAGCCTCAGTGGGCTAGAGCCCCTAATCAGCTGTTCCTTTAACCCTCTGCTGTCTGGGTGGGGAACAGATGCCCTCAGGCGACCTACACGCAGGGGGGGGCAAACCCAAAGCTGAACCCCAGGAGCTGTGCAAACAAAGAAGATAAGGGAAACCTCTCCCAGCAGCTTCAGGAGCAGGGGATTAAATCTCCACAATCAACTAGATGTACCCTGTATCTGTTGAATACCTGAATAGAAAACGAATCATCCCAAAATTGAGGCACTGGACTCTGGGAGCAACGATATATGTATTTTTTTCCATTTTTTCTTTTTGTGAGTGTGTATGTGAATACTTCTGTGTGTGATTTTGTCTGTATAGCTTTGCTTTTACCATTTACCCGAGGGTTCTGTCTGTCCGTTATTTTTATTTTATTATTATTTTTTAAGTATAGTTTTTAGCGCTTGTTATCATTGGTGGATTTGTTTTTTGGTTTGGTTGCTCTCTTCTTTCTTTCTTTCTCTTTCTCACTTTTCTTCTGAGCCATATGACTGACAGGGTATTGGTGCTTCGGCCAGGTGTCAGCACTGTGCCTCCGAGGTGGGAGATCCGAGTTCAGGACATCGGTCCACTAGAGACCTCCCGGCTCCATGTAATATCAAAGAGCAAAAGCTCTCAAAGAGATCTCCATCTCAATGCTAAGACTCAGCTCCACTCAACGACCAGCAAGCTACAGTGTTGGACACTCTATGCCAAACAACTAGCAAGATGGAAACACAACCACACCCATTAGCAGAGAGGCTGCCTAAAATCATAATAAGGTCACAGAAACAACAAAAAACAAAGCACTGGATGCGGTCCTTCACACCAGAAAGAAAAGATCCAGCCTCATCCTTCAGAACACAGGCAACCTCCACCAGGAAGCCTACACAACCCACTGAACCAACCTTAGCGACTGGGGACAGACACCAAAAACAACGGGAGCTATGAACCTGTAGCCTGCGAAAAGGAGACCCCAAACACAGTAAGTTAAGCAAAATGAAAAGACAGAGAAACACATAGCAGATGAAGGAGCAAGGTAAAAACCCACCAGACCAAACAAATGAAGAGGAAATAGGCGATCTACCTGAAAAAGAATTCAGACTAATGATATTAAAGATGATCTAAAATCTTGGAAATATAATGGACAATATACAAGAAACGTTTAACAATGACCTGGAAGAAATAAAGAGCAAACAAACAATGATGAACAGCACAATAAATGAAACTAAAACTTTTCTAGAAGGAATCAATAGCACAATAACTGAAGCAAAAGAATGGATCAGTGACCTGGAAGATAAAATAGTGGAAATAACTACTGCAGAGCAGAAAAAAAGAATGAAAAGAATTGAGGGCAGTCTCAGAGGCATCTGGGGCAATATTAAATGCACCAACATTCAAATTATAGGGGCCCCAGAAGAAGAAGAGATAAAGAAAGGGACTGAGAAAATATTTGAAGAGATTATAGTTGCAAACTTCCCTAATATGGGAGAAGAAATAGTTAATCAAGTCCAGGAAGCGCACAGTCCCATACAGGATAAATCCAAGGAGAAACACGCCAAGACACATATTACTCAAACTATCAAAAATTAAACACAAAGAAAAGATATTAAAAGCAGCAAGGGAAAAACAACAAATAACATACATGGGAATCCCCATAAAGTTAACAGCTGATCTTTCAGCACAAACTCTGCAAGCCAGAAGGGAGTGGCAGGACATATTTAAAGTGATGAAAGGGAAAAACCTACAACCAAGATTACCCAGCAAGGATCTCATTCAGATTTGACGGAGAAATTAAAACCTTTACAGACAAGCAAAGCTAAGAGAATTCAGCACCATAAAACCAGCTTTATAACAAATGTTAAAGAAACTTCTCTAGGCAGGAAACACAAGAGAAGGAAAAGACCTACAATAGCAAACCCAAAACAATTAAGAAAATGGTAATAGGAACATACATATTGATAATTACCTTAAATGTAAATGGATTAAATGCTCCAATCAAAGACACAGACTGGCTGAATGGACACAAAAACACGACCTATACATACGCTGTCTGCAAGAGACCCACTTCAGACCTAGGAACACATACAGACTGAAAGTGAGAGGATGGAATATGATATTCCATGCAAATGGAAATCAAAAGAGAGCTGGAGTAGCAATTCTCATATCAGAGAAAATAGACTTTAAAATAAAGACTATTATAAGGGAAAAAGAAGGAAACTACCGAATGATCAAGGGATCAATCCAAGAAGAAGATATAAGAACTGTAAATATTTATGCACCCATATAGGAGCACCTCAATACATAAGGCAAATGCTAACAGCCATAAAAGGGGAAATTGACAGTAACACAATCATATTAGGGGATGTTAACACCCCACTTTCACCATGGACAGGTCATCCAAAATGAAAATAAAAAAGGAAACACAAGCTTTAAATGATACATTAAACAAGATGGACTTAATTGATATTTATAGGACATTCCATCCAAAAACAACAGAATACACTTTATTCTCAAGTGCTCATGGAACATTCTCCAAGATAGATCATATCTTGGGTCACAAATCAAGCTTTGGTAAATTTAAGAAAATTGAAATCGTATCAAGTATCTTTTCTGACCACAATGCTCTGAGATTAGATATCAATTACAGGAAAAAAACTGTAAAAAAGACAAACACATGGAGGCTAAACAATATATTACTTAATAACCAAGAGATCACTGAAGAAATCAAAGAGGAAATCAAAAAATACCTAGAAACAAATGACAATGAAAAAACGACAACCCAAAACCTATGGGATGCAGCAAAAGCAGTTCTAAGAGGGAAGTTTATAGCCATACAATCCTACCTCAGGAAACAAGAAACATCTCAAATAAACAACCTAACCTTACACCTAAAGCAATTAGAGAAAGAAGAACAAAAAACCGCCAAAGTTAGCAGAAGGAAAGAAATCATGATGATCAGATCAGAAATAAATGAAAAAGAAATGAAGGAAACAATAGCAAAGATCAATAAAACTAAAAGCTGCTTCTTTGATAAGATGAAGAAAATTGATAAACCATTAGCCAGGCTCATCAAGAAAAAAAAAGGGAGAAGACTCAAATCAACAATTAGGGCTTCCCTGGTGGCGCAGTGGTTGAGAGTACGCCTGCCAATGCAGGGGACACGGGTTCATGCCCCGGTCTGGGAAGATCCCACATGCCGCGGAGCGGCTGGGCCCGTGAGCCATGGCCGTTGAGCCTGCGCGTCCGGAGCCTGTGCTCCGCAATGGGAGAGGCCACAACAGTGAGAGGCCCACATACGAAAAAAAAAAAAAAAATCAACAATTAGAAATGAAAAAAGATAAGTAACAATTGACACTGCAGAAATACAAAGTATCATGAGAAATTACTACAAGCAAGTCTATGCCAATAAATTAGACAACCTGGAAGAAATGGACAAATCCTTAGAAAACCAAAACCTTCTGAGACTAAACCAGGAAGAAATAGAAAATATAAACAGACCGATCACAAGCACTGAAATTGAAACTGTGATTAAAAGTCTTCCAACAAACAAAAGCCCAGGACAAGATGGCTTCACAGGCAAATTCTATCAAACATTTAGAGAAGAGCTAACACCTATCCTTCTGAAACTCTTCCAAAAAATTGCAGAGGAAGGAACACTCCCAATCTCATTTTATGAGGCCACCATCACCCTGATACCAAAACCAGACAAAGATACTACACAAAAAGAAAATTACAGACCAATATCACTGATGAATATAGATGCAAAAATCCTCAACAAAATACTAGCAAAGAGAATCCAACAACATATTAAAAGGATCATACACCATGATCAAGTGGAATTTATCCCAGGGATGCAAGGATTCTTCAATATATGGAAATCAATCAATGTGATACACCATGTTAACAAATTGAATAATAAAATCCATATGATCATCTCAATAGATGCAGAATAAGCTTTTGACAAAATTCAACACCCATTTATGATAAAAACTCTCCAGAAAGTGGGCAAAGAGGGAACCTACCTCAACATAATAAAGGCCATATACAGCAAACCCACAGCAAACATCATTCTCAATGGTGAAAAACAGAAAGCATTTCCTGTAAGATCAGGAACAAGACAAGGGTGTCCACTCTCACCGCTGTTATTCAACATAGCTTTGGAAATCCTAATCATGGCAATCAGAGAAGAAAAAGAAATAAAAGGAATACAAATTGGAAAAGAAGAAGTAATACTGTCACTGTTTGCAGATGACATGATACTATACATAGAGAATCCTAAAGATGCCACCAGAAAACTACTAGACCTAATCAATGAATTTGGTAAAGTTTCAGGACAAAAAATTAATGCACAGAAATCTCTTGCATTCCTATACACTAATGATGAAAAAATCTGAAAGAGAAATTAAGGAAACACTCCCATTTACCATTGCAACAAAAAGGATAAAATACCTAGGAATAAACCTTCCTAGGGAGACAAAAGAACTGTATGTAGAAAACTATAAGACATTGATTAAAGAAATTAAAGATGATACAAACAGATGGAGATACATGCTATGTTCTTGGATTGGAAGAATCAACACTGCAAAAATGACTATACTACCCAAAGCAATCTACACATTCAATGCAATCCCTATCAAACTACCAATGGCATTTTTCATAGAACTAGAACAAAAATTTCACAATTTGTATGGAAACACAAAATGCCCCGAATAGGCAAAGCAATCTTGAGAAAGAAAAACAGAGCTGGAGGAATCAGGCTCCCTGACTTCAGACTATACTACAAAGCTACAGTAATCAAGACAGTATGGTACTGGGACAAAAACAAAAATATAGATCAATGGAACAGGATAGAAAGCCCAGAGATAAACCCACACACATATGGTCACCTTATTTTTGATAAAGGAGGCAAGAATATACAATGGAGAAAAGACAGCCTCTTCAATAAGTGGTGCTGGGGAAACTGCACAGCTACATGTAAAAGAATGAAATTAGAACACTCCCTAACACCATACACAAAAGTAAACTCAAAATGGATAAAGAGATAAATATAAGGCCAGACACTATAAAACTCTTGGAGGAAAACATAGGCAGAACACTCTATGACATAAATCACAGCAAGATCCTTTTTGACCCACCTCCTAGAGAAATGGAAATAAAAACAAACATAAACAAATGGGACCTAATGAAACTTAAAAGCTTTCGCACAGCAATGGAAACTGTAAACAAGACGAAAAGACAACCCTCAGAATGGGAGAAAATATTTGCAAATGAAGCAACTAACAAAGGATTAATCTCCAAAACTTACAAGCAGCTCATGCAGCTCAATATCAAAAAAAAAAAAAAAAAGTATCCAAAAATGGGAAGAAGACCTACATATACATTTCTCCAAAGAAGACATACAGACTGACCACAAACACATGAAAGAATGCTCAACATCACTAATCATTAGAGAAATGCAAATCAAAATACAATGAGGTGTCACCTCACACCAGTCAGAATAGCCATCATCAAAAAATCTCCAAAAAATAAATGCTGGCGAGTGTGTGGAGAAAAGGGAACTGTCTTTCACTGTTGGTGGGAGTGTAAATTAGTACAGCCACTATAGAGAACAGTATGGAGTTTCCTTAAAAAACTAAGAGTAGAACTACCAATCAACCCAGCAATCCCACTACTGTGCATATACCCTGGGAAAATTATAATTGAAAAACAGTCATGTACCACAATGTTCATTGCAGCTCTATTTACAATAGCCAGGACATGGAAGCAACCTAAGTGTCCATCGACAGATGAATGGGTAAAGAAGATGTGACACATATATATAATGGAATATTACTCATCCATAAAAAGAAACAAAATTGAGTTATATGTCATGAGGTGGATGGACCTAGAGTCTGTCATACAGAGGGAAGTAAGTCAGAACGAGAAAAATAAATACTGTATGCTAACACATATATGTGGAATCTAAAAAAAAAAAGTTCTGAAGAATCTAGGGGCTGGACAGGAATAAAGATGCAGACGTAAAGAATGGACTTGAAGACATGGGGAGGGGGAAGGGTAAGCTGCAACGAAGTGAGAGTGTGGCATGGACTTTATTTTATACTACTAAATATAAAATAGATAGCTAGTGGGAAGCAGCCACATAGTATAGGGAGATCAGCTCAGTGCTTTGTGACCACCTAGAAGGGTGGGATAGGGATGGTGGGAGGGAGACGCAAGAGGGAGGATATATGGGTGTATATGTATATGTATAGCTGACACTTTGTTATAAAGCAGAAACTAACACACCATTTTAAAGTGATTATACTCCAGTAAAGATTTAAAAAAAAGAAAAACAACTGTTATGCAACAAGTCCTCAGATACTCTTGAAACCTAAATAATAAGAACTAGTTATGCAAGAAGCAAGATGTATGTGTGTGTGTGTGTATATATATTCTTATTACATTTGTTATCATAACATATTTACTCAACACATTTTCTGAATAGCTATAATGTAAAATATATTATGCTGGGAACACAAGATATACAAAGCATAGCTTGTTATGCAACGATGTAACTAATTGCTGAGGATGACATAAACACATGCACATATATATGTATACTTGTGTGCATGTGTGTATGAAAATAACTTAATATTTTATATTCTATATGAATTCTCACTTGTAGCATGGCTATTCCAGTTAAGCACAAATACCATATTATTTTAATACTTTTAAGAAGTCACCATAAAAGTTAAAATATTTATGATTTAAAAAATGTATCAGAATTCCTACATGGCTAGTTTTGCAGGAATAAGGTTTAGGTAGGCTTGCAAGCTGGGCCTACTAGCAGGGATTATGTGCCTGGAAAATGAATGCTTGACTCAGACATATTCTGGAGTTCTTACCAGTTTTTGTACCTGGCAAATGCTCAGACACATAACTAGATTCTTCAGAAGAGTTGGGAATACATGAAATGAAGCTTTTTGAAAGACATGATGGCATCCTTATCTGAAACTGGCAAGACTGCTGGCATCCAGCCACCTTTCTGGATAGGCCAGGGAAGTTGCCTCTGAGACGAAGTGCTGTTAGATTATACCCCCTGCTCTGCAAAGTCACCTTGGGATGCAGATCTTTTTCTCTACATTAAATGAACTCGGCTTTGCCTATGTCTACTGATGGCTTTCAGTCAATTAAATCCTTGTGACACTAGAGACAACTGTGTCAGTATTTATCTTCATGTTTTATTATAGGATTGAATTTTAAGATCTTGTGCTGAACTTATTATCTATGAAATTTATTAGGAAGCAAAAAAAAAAAAAAAAGGAAATTTAGGTTGTCAATAGAATCCTGGAAGTTAGTATATTCTATTTCTATGGAGATAAGAGATCCCGGTTCTTGAAGCTTCAATTTAAAATTCCCTAGAGGCAGTGGGTTTCACAGCTTCCCCAGAGAGTGTGAGCAGGGTGAAAACGAATTGCCCTGTGGCTTTAGGAACACTGAAGCTTGGTGCATAACTCCGGAGGAAGCACACAATCCTGTGATTACCAATACGAATGAGGTGCTCCAAACTGTATCAATTTCCTCTGTGGTTACCTGAGCGTCTCTTATTTTTTGGAGAATTAAGGAGAGGTTTCGTTAAAAAAAAATTTTTTTTTCTTTCTGAAACCTGTTTTCATGTGAACCTCCTACCCATGAGCTTATTATCATGAGTATAAAGGCCAGTGAGGAAAAAATGTAATATTAAACTGTGGAATGGAACTTGCCACATAAAAGCTGCATTCTTTAGAGATAAAACTAGTAATCAGTTGGAAATCAGCCAAGATATTTGACAAATATAAGTTTGCATATTTATAGGATAAACAGCAGACTGAAATCTGAGTTTCTAAAGAACAGGGACAGGGAATGGTTAAGCAGCACCCAGAACATTGCTCCTCTCACCACTCATACTCCTCATACATAAGTGCATGTGTTGTTACCTGCCCCAAACATAATCCTTCCATATCTCAATTATCCTTCCAAATTTAAAGTCAGATAATCTAGTCTGCCAGCATCCTTAAGTCTTATATAAAAATAGACATTTTGGACTAATTGCTATTTTCCAAGTTACAGAAGAACCACTGAAAGAAAACAACATCATTGCTTATTGAAGTGTATAGTTTCATCTACTTCATTCTTTTCCTTGAAGACTTTGCCGCCATGTAGTTAACAAATAATACATCAACTAAAATGTACAGCAACACTCCTGGAGTTTGAACAGATTGTGTTTAGTTTGCTTCTTCTCTTTAACAGTATCCACACTACATGCTATCCAAAATACCAGGGCATCATCCTCTAATAACCCACACCAGTGACATTGTTAAACTTCTTAATATCATGAATTTAGGTATTTTTAATACTAAAAGCAAATACAAAGCACAGTATGTCTGCATTTTTTTTGTTAGAACTCTAACAGTGATTTCATTGAAAATAGTTAAAAATCTATCATATTCAGCTCTCACAGTTAAACAATTATCTGTGGAGAAAGTCAAGCAAAACTTTAGTTCCTAATATCTGCCTGAATTATCTATATATTACTAGATAATTGTGTAATCTACTCTTACAACTTCAGATTGCACACAGCATTGCAATGATTAGGTCTTCACAATTTAAGCAAAAGGATGCCTTGAAATAGGTGGATAATTTGGGCAAAGGGCACGCAATTTCTGAAGCAGAAACATAAACTATGAAAACAAAAGAGTATTATAATCTGAATTAGCAATTACTTCCAAACTCCATTTTGCTTCGTTGCACATGGCCAGTATTTAACCATTAGGCTTGTTGATTCTTTGGCATTAACCAATGACATAACACCATCATAATCATCACACACACACTAATACAATTCTTTTTCCATTAGTGGGTATTAGTTCAAGTAATAGGCAGATTTAGGGAAATTATAGTTTAAATTGGGTAGCAATAATGTAGAAATATTGTTTACTAATCCAATTCCAAAAATCACCTCATTTTCTTCCCTTGTCCCCCCAATCTCGAAATACATAGAAAAAAATGTACTTACACTGAACGATGAGCTGCACCAAGGCTTCTCTTGGTTTCACATTAAATCCATTGTACTGGCTGGTCTGACATCGGTACATTCCTGACATTTCCCTAGATACATTCACAATCCTCAGTGTTCCATCATAACTCTCCATTTGCATTGACCCATCAGGCATTGCAACTTCTTTATCCGCTCTAGACCAAAGGATGATGGGTTTAGGTTTTCCAGTTACTTGACACTGCAGTTCTATTGTGTCTCCTTCTCTGGTGACCAAAGGTGATTTTTCCTGTGGAACAGTCAGATTGGGTGGAACTTGAAATGGGAAAAAGAAAATTTTTCAAGGTTAGTATGTACTGGTAAAGCATATTCAAACACAGAAAATCATAAGGAAACAACTTCTGCTGGTTGAAGATGTGTGACAATTCAGATGACAAAAATTACAGAGACCTTGGAGATAGGTGGCACTTACCCTCACTTAAAATAATTCTAAATTGTTTTCGTAGAACTTTCTCAAATGAGGTCTTCAAACATTAGCAAAATAAATAAAGCATTACATTGGAACATGAATGGTCAACATAAGAACAATCTACTCAGTGACTTGTCATTATCAGCCATTAACTGGGTCTTTAAGATCTGCATTTCACAGAAGAGTGATCCTACTTGCTGAGGTAAGATTTAGCTTTTCAGTCTTCTGCTTCCTATGCTGTTATCTCTTATCCAAGGATGTTATAAGAAAGGGATAAGGGACATTATAGACTTAGCAGGCACAGTAAATGTAATAGGAAAGAGAAAAAGAAGAACCTCTGATATAAAACCAGAAGTTCTAGATTTGGTTTAGAAACTGTTGCCAAACTGCTAAGGTTTAGGATTCCTTTTTTCCCTCGAGGAAATGAAATGGAACAACTGACTGCAATGCCATACTCTGACAATCCAGTGTATTGTTCTTTTTGACTTTTAATATTTTTGACATTTTAATTTCAAATGATTTCACTTTAAGATTTTGAGATCACTGTACATAGTTTGTCATGATGCTGTCACTATTTCTGTAAAATTAATTTTAAGTGAGTTTTCAAAAATATATTTCAATAATCTAAGAAATTAATTTTCTCAAGTAAAGCTAATTTCTGATTTTACTGAAGATATTTATGAGAAAATTAGATTGATTTTACAGGAACTTACCTTACTGTGCTGGAATATATTTATGTTAGGGTTTGGTGAAAAATGAACTAATAAGAGGCAAATACTACTCAATGAGTTTTCCTACAAACAATATCACCTGTTCCACTGGAAGACTTTTATTTCTCATACAAATGTGTATGAATTCAAAAGTATTTATGCAATGGGATATCTATCAAAAAAGCATGGGCTAAATTAGAAGGGCAGAATAATAATAACCAGAAATATATGAATAATTCTATCATTGTGATAAATGTCATATGCTTCCCCTCTTTGGAGTTAATACTGAATATGGACAAAAAGGCAAAGGTTTTATTCTCCCTTCTAGCATTACTGTGCTCCAGTGCCCAGGAACAAAAACAAATATAATTATTGTTTAAAGTATTTTTCAACTAATATTGAAATGTTGTTCCTTTTTATTACACATAGAGAAAAATAAATTTAAGTACAAAGTGATATGAGAATTAGTTATCTTGCTATTTAAATATCTTCATGTCTTTTTCATTTAATTCCTTCATTTACTTCTAATTAAAAAAACAAAGTAAATAATGCTAGCATCTTAGAAATCAGAAAATATGAAACACTAACCACTATCTTCTTGAAGTAGATATATATATATTCTAGGAACTGGCATTAACAAAAAACATGTTTAAAAATGGCTGCATTTTTAAAACCTACATGATTAGATAATTTACTCTTGTAAATATAAACAATTAAATAATTTAGTTAAATAATTTGTTCTTTTTGAAGTGAACCACCAGGGAATGATGCAATTCTAAATAAGCATCATCTAGTAACAATAGGATTAAAAGAAGCTCCAGTATTTATTCACCCTCCACGATAAAGGACACAGAATAACAGCAATAACCTCAGCATTTAACATTAATTATGCTCCTATTGTGTGCCAGGCATAGTTAGGGATTTTACATTTTCATTAGTTCTCATGACAATCCTAGGATCAAATATTTAATATTAAAATTTAACAAATGAGAACACTGAGAATGAACAGAACTCAAACTGAGGCCAATTTATATCACGTGGCCAATGTAGAGATATGAACCCTGAAGCAGGCTCCAGTGAAGTATGGTGTCTGGAATGAATAACTTGAGTTAGTACTGGACTCCTCTTGCTCATAATTAGTCTGTTCTTATGGACAAACTGGACCAGTTTTACCTGCCCATCTCTTGGTTACTCTCTCAGGGACAATAAAAAAGAGTCAAGGTAGAAATGTGAGGGAGTAAATAACACATATGTTGCAAATTACCTGATCTATCTGTCTTACATCTTATATGTCTATTTTAAATATCTGTATCTACCTGTATGAGAATAATTCCCGTATACAAGTCAAAACTTCTTATAAGATATACCACTCCAAATAAATATCCAAATTATGATACATTTATGTGAAATAAATGAGAAAAAATTATACATTAAAAGATTATTTAATAGAATGTTATTATTTGAAATCAGAAGATTTCATCCATTCCACAAACAAACCACATGACCTTTGCCAAGCTTAAGCACTCTGAGTATGAATTGCTTCATTTTTGAAACTAAGAATTTATACTTTACCAGCTCCAAGGTTATTAGTGTTCTGACTATAGGAACAAACAGTAAAAAGTTAAAGACAGAAGTGGGGCTAATAATAAGTATCTATTTTCTAACTTAATAAGATGAATTAGGCCAGTCTAACAAAAATAGATCCTTGACTAGCTACATTTTTTTAAGTTTATCATACTAGATAGTTCAAAAACTCCCTTGTTAATGTATGTTATTCATTTGTTAGATAAACTTTTCTCCCTATGTAATCAAAATTATAGAAATGTAAACCTCAGTTTCAATCTAGGTAAGTTACAAGTTGATTTTTGAATAAATTTGCTCATTTTAAAATAAACACCAAAGCCTAATTAAAATAAAGTTTATTTTCCATCTCTTCCAGGAGGCTTTTTAAATCTTGATTTCAGAGTTAACATTTTTTTGCAACTTTCTTGGACAAGAAGGTCTTAAAACTTGTCATAGTTTTTATAGACTTCTCTCTCTCTCCACATTAAATTTTCCATTTTCTAGAATGCTCTAAATTATTATCATAATTTTTCTGTCAGGAGATTTTGTTTGTTCTCATTAATATCTCTCTGTTTTGCATGTTTATAATGTGAACTGTAACTTTACCCCAAAGTTCTTCCAGTCAATGATTGCAGCCTACTACTATTTTCCAAAAGCCTTGCAAATCCCCAAACCTAAGCATTATTTATTTCTTGACTTAGTTGTTAACAATAGACTTTTCTTTGTTTCACCATCTTCTAACTCACCACTTCCAATCAGCAGCTTTGGTTTCTCTATCAAAAATATCTCTCATATCAGCCTATCTCTTTTCATGGCTATAGGTAGCTTTCTTAGTATAAGTCATCCTTATCTCTTCTTGTGACAGTGTCCTAAGTGGTCTTTCTGCTGCCAGTTTAATTCTTCCAGGCCTCCTGCTTCTGTGTCATAAACTTATCATCATAAATAAAATCATGTCCCTGTAACTATGAAAAACTTCAATCCTCAATGAGTGTGCTCATCATAATACTGCTTTAATTAAAAAAAAAAAAACTGAAAACAGTCTGACAGATTAACTAAAAAAAATCGTGGTACAGTCACATAATAGATTATGATGCAGCCTTTTTAAATGATGATGCAATAGACCCACATTTATTGACAAAGATATTTATATTGTTAAGCAAGGAAAACATGCTAGTGAATAGCATGAATAGCTACAACCACTATTAAAAAGTGAGTAAAACATGTTACTGAGCAGTATGTACAGTATCACTTTTTTTTTTTTTTTAAGAGGGATCTCCAACAAAGCCCTCCTTTTATTTATTTAATTTTTTTTTGCGGTATGCGGGCCTCTCACTGCTGTGGCCTCTCCCGTTGCGGAGCACAGGCTCCGGACGCACAGGCTCACGGCCATGGCTCACGGGCCCAGCCGCTCTGCGGCATGCGGGATCCTCCTGGACCGGGGCACGAACCCGCGTCCCCTGCATCGGCAGGCGGACTCTCAACCACTGCGCCACCAGGGAAGCCCAGTATCACATTTTTATATAAAAAAAGATGTATGCTAATAACTGATAACAGAGAGTTTCTTAAAGGGAGAATATACATGATTCATCTTTATACTTGCAGCATCCCACACTCTACTTTACACATAATAGGAACTCAGTAAAAATGTTTATACCAAATGTACAAATTAAGACAGTGAAGCAGTTGAGCACTGATTTATGGAAGAGAACAAGATTTACATGGGGAAAAGTGTAGAGGAAAAGAAATCCCAAAAGGAACTATACCAAAACACTAACAGTGGTTCTCCCTGAGTGTGGGATTATTAGTAATTTTTTTTTGTATATTGTTCATTTTTCATTCTTCTACAATATGTGCTATGCATATTAGCATATTATAGTCTTCAAGAAGCCCAGAGAAAATTAAAATGTTAATGCAATCTATTATCCAAAGCTCATTTGATGAAAACTCCACTTTTTAATAACAACAAGTGTATCATTCCAGACACGGTATTCTAGAAACATAGTCTTAGAAATGCTCCTCTAGAATCACTCACTCCTACAACACTCATCACTTACAGTTTCACTGACTAGTGAACCTCAGTGCCCTTGCAGTTCTTTCCTGCATTTGGCAAGTCAGGCCCTTGTCTGAGCACCCCCTACCTGCCACGTGTGTTGAGATTCAGTTCAAAGTTACCACTTATGTGATGATACTTTGCCTACCCCTAGGCTGAGTTTGTTGCTCACTCTTCTTGACCACATATTACGTTGTATACCCATTTAACCTGTACTCGAAGTTTCACCCCGTATCTTCTTCCATGTCTATATCCCTGACCAGATAGCTCCTTGAAGGCACAGAGTGTCAAACTCTATCTCTGAAGCCTGATGCCCTGCTTTCCTGGTTGGCACAGACCAGGAAGTCATGAAATAATTGAGGAAGGAAGAGGGGGAGAGAGGGCAAGAGGGTAAGAAGGGGAAAAGATTAAAATCTGTGAATATAAAAGAAATAAATATAATAGATATAAATTATGAACATTTTAAAAAAGCAATAAATAACAATGAAACATAATAATTCTATATAATTAGTAATCCATACAACTAGCAGAATCTCCTCTAAAATATATTGTTAGTATAGATTGCAGATGCAGTAGATCTTCAAATTTGTGAAGGTGTGTGAGAGATAAGAGAGTAAAAAAAGGATTCCTATAGTTTTCTTTTTCTTTCTCCTTTCATTTAAGATTTGGATAGATAAGTTGTAAATTTAAAAAACTAACGAACAGAAAACAAACAAAAGAGCCAATTTGAGGACATGACATTTAATTTTGTCATGATGTTTTTATGCTCTTTTTCTAATCAACTAAATTATTTTTTCTTAAAATATTGTCTCACAATGAAAACATTAAATTAAGTAGAAAAATTTGAAATGTCTGCAACTTGTGAGATTTATTCATAATGCATTTGCTAGAAAAAAGTCCCTCCTAATAAAAACACAAAGATACATTCTTTGACATATAGTCTATACACTGTCCTTGCTTTGATTTTTCTTACCTGAAATGCTACTGTAGGAGATGTTATAATCGGAGAAACTTAAAAAACATGGTATGGCACCAAAACTTCTCATTCCAAACATAAAAAGAAATAGACAAGTAATATGAACAAACTGGTTCTCTGTCAACTTTTCCACTGTATCACAGACTGTAAAATAAAGTAAGTATAGAAAATAAAAATGCTTCCATTTCTTCATTGGGAAGGAAGGTGAGGAAATTTAATCTTCAGTTTTTACTCAGAAAATGGCTGGCTTATTTTTCCTACTCAAAAGAATACGGGGGAAGGTTAGTTCATCTCAACTACATGAGAAAATATCATGCTGTTTGAAACAAAGATATAAGAATATGCTTATTATGAACTTATTGGTTTAAATGTGTAAATATGCATAGTGCACTTTAATAGTAGATGTTCGAACAAAAGATATACTTCTTTTAATACATTATAATTTTTTATAATAAACTAAGTAATAAGTAGAATTGTCTCCAGAAGGACAACCAGACTCATATTTTCAAGAATCTTAAAATAAGTATGGCACTAATTCAATCATATTTGAATTTAGGGGGAGAAGTAGTTTATAGCACATATGTATGTTCTAGAGTAGAATGTATAATCTATATTTAAAGCATAAGTAAATAAGACCAAAAATATTGTGTTTATGAAAGTGAACCCCAGAAGTCAGAATTCAAGAATTCTCATGCTGACTAGGTATATATACACACATGTAAAAAAGTTAAGACTCAAGTAAATAGTGAATTTGTAGACTCAACTAATCCAAATGAACCAAATTTATTGTATTATTTAACCTTCAAAAACAACAGGTGAGGTAAAAAAATTTATTATAGACTTGATGTGAGTTTTATCCTTGGTGATATACTGATTGAAACTCAAAGGTTAGCTATATCCTTATTGCAGACCACATAGTTTTAAAGGAAAGATACCTCTATCACACTTGAGTGCTTTCTCAGTGTCCGAGTCAGCAGTTCTCAATTTTTTTCCCAACACATTACAGATTAGCTTTGTAAGCATGAGACTTGCACATGGATATAGTCAGATTTTTAGGTTTTGAAAAATCAGAAAATAATTTTACATGGAAGTAAAGAACTGGATAGTTTGCAATTGCAACTACTATCAATGGCACATCAGTAATACCTTCTCATAATGGACTATGGGATAAGTAAGATAAGCCTTTGGTTACGTGAAATTGTCAGCAACTTGTAACTCCACTCAATTCTCTTCCATTCAATTAAGTATCTTCAATGTAAGTGAGAATAATATCAATACTGTAATCTGTATTTTAAAACCGCCATACACTAATAGTGGAACTATTCTAATTCTCATGCACCTCATAGCTGACTTGATGAGCACACACTAAGATTTGGAATAACTACTTTAACACATGGAATTTTTAAGAATAAGTGGTCATTGAGAAATATTCATATGATGATATAAGGTAAATTTGAGAATTCCCTTCAACTTAAAAATAATTCTAATCCAAATCTCCAAAATACTTTTTAAACTAATAAGCTTGACCCATTTTCTTAATAATTATATGTCAATTAAAATGTATAGTAAGATGTGCTTGAAAAATATTCAGGGTGGGGCTTCCCTGGTGGCGCAGTTGTTGGGAGTCCGCCTGCCGATGCAGGGGACACAGGTTCGTGCCCCGGTCCGGGAAGATCCCGCGTGCTGCAGAGCGGCTGGGCCCGTGAGCCATGGCCACTGAGCCTGCGCGTCCGGAGCCTGTGCTCCTCAACGGGAGAGGCCACAACAGTGAGAGGCCTGCGTACAGCAGAAAAAAAAAAAAAAATTCAAGGTGACAAAAGAAATCCAACATGCTAAAGACTCCTCATTTACTAATGGATTTGCTCATATTTGCTTTCTTTTAGAGACCATGACGGGTAACAATATTTGATGAAAGACAGAGACACTCTAGACCTCATTTCTCATGAAAGGAATAAAGGTTGCCAATGGATACTTCCTGTTTTGTAAAAACACAGAGACAATATGGTGATTTATATGATATGCAGCACATAGAGTATTTTTGCAATTGCTGTCATTTTAAAATATGCAGAACTTCCCTGAGCCAAAGGTTAATATAATAATATATTGCATTGCTGCACTTCCTTCTGAATTATCTTCCCCCATATAAATGGATCACTAAAATCTAATTGACAATTGCTTCTTCCTCCTCCTAAAAAAATCTTACCATTTCTGAATTAATCTATCTTAAAAATCCTATTTTCTACCATTCAAATAGCTTTAGTAGCTCCCCATTTTCTAGAATGTCTAAATCCCATTGCTTATTTTCCATTTTACCTGCCAACACTTATTAAGCCATAGTGCTTCTGTGAAAAGCTCGCTATTCAATTTTGATAGGTCTCTTGGTCTGCCTAACACTTGGCTCATTTCCTACTCCTTGCCTTCCTTCCTTCACTCCATGAATGACTTTCCCGTCATAACACCCATCCAACGATTTCCCATTCTTCTAAGACCCAACTGAAACTTCCTGTTCTCTTAAGTCTCCTGATTTCTGTATCTTTTATTCATCCTCCATGTCTCTGAATTATAGTGTATCTGATTTATTCTATCGATGTCACGACAAAATGTCTACTCTTTTACATATGTAGCCAAAACATTCTGAGGTCAGTACTAGGCTTTATCTATTTCCTAAGAAAATAGCTCCCACACCATGTGATATTTCAAAGTATTTTAGAGGTGCTTAATAAATTCATGATTAATTGATGGAGCACCAATCAAGGTTTCTAAGCAACCAAAGTAAGAAAACTATTGATGAATAATCACCTCTTGATTATCAAAGGCTTAATTATAAAGTATATAAATTTCAAGATCATTTTCACACATCAACTCTATTTTTAGTTTAAAAAGACACAAAAACCATAGGTTTTCATAAAGTTAGCATGTATATTAGATTTTAATTTGGGCATAATAATGAAACAGGGAGGTAAAATATTGGAAGTATTTGGTAGTATTGAGTAATTTGTCCATGCTATGGCTTTCCTCTATCATCAATTAAAAAAAAAAGCTAGTTAGCTCTACAACAGAATGTCCATTTGGACCCATATTCTAAGACTCGTATTACTTACAGTCTTGTGGGTAAATCATATATGAAATAGGCACTTATTTTTCAACATGCCATCATACCATATGTTAAGCTTACTGTTTTTGTCCATAATATGAATAAGCATAAATACATCTCTTATCATACTCTGTAAATAAAAACTGCCTTTTCTGCACTGACATACACACTTTTTTTTAGTGGCTCACCTATAATAAATGAGGAGATGCTAATAAGACAGGATTGACAATATTTTACAAATCTAGCTATAGAGAAAGAAGAAAGCATGTATTAAAAACAAACATGAGGTTAAAATAGCACGGTGTTTGCATTTTGAAATTCTTAGGGGAAATGTGCATGCACACACACCCATACATACACACATGCACAATGCTTATTTTTTAAAGAGTTATAGAAAATCTTATTACAATGGTATTGTTAGTTATTTGAAACATATGGGGAGAGGCAGAATCCTGAAGCGTAGCAACTCTGGAGAGTTTAGTATTAGAAGATGGAGGACATGCCGTGCCATTCATACAGGTTTGGCAGGCAACAGTTATGGCTGTTCCAATTTCCCTCTCCCAGCAGGTGTTGCTATGGCACAAGAATAGCCTCCGAGGGATTCAGTGGAACACAAAGTGTAAGATGAAAGAGCAAAAGAGAAAATCACTCTTTGAGTGGCATTCATATTTTCTCTGCTACACAAGCTACAGGGTCAGTTGCAAATAAATACTTGCTGCCTCATAAACAGGTAAGTGAAGGGGGCCTTAAGCTGGGGTTACTTATGTAGCATTTGCTTAAGCTTAGTTTTCAAGTATCTTGAATTGCTATGATCTTCACATAATTTGGTTTGCTAACTTGAGCTTACAGTAAAATATTTTCTAGAATCATTAATATAAACCTATATCAACAAGACTATTTTTTACTGACATTTTTGGGAAAAGGGGTGAAAGCATATCCTTTTTTCTGAGTTTAACCTCCCTTTCCTGACTTATTGTATGTGTTTCTCATGTACTGAAATACAGAAATGAACGACGGTCACTGACTAATTATGTAAAGTCTCACATCTTGTTTTCTTTGAGACAACTAAATAAGAAAACAGGAACAAGATAATTCTGCTTGCTAGTGACTTGAATTATGTTAACATTTTAGCAAGCTAGGAATCTGAACTAGACTGAGAAGAACTTGCTTTTTTCTGTAATAAGAAAGGAGATATTATAATAGTCAAAACCTCAAATAAAGTGCTAAGATCTTTAATTACTAAGATTATGACCAGGTCATTTGATGAAAAGATAATCAATCTATAATCATTTCTGGGAAATAGGGGACCAATTCCTCAACTTAACTCTCTACTGTTAATCAAGTTCCATTTCATGTTTGGTATATATTTTTTTCAATAATGCAGAGTAAAGGTGGAAAACTATAGTTAATTGGGTATAAACAATTGATTAAGAATTTAAACTTGAAAAGTTGAATACCACATTCTATACATGTATTATACAAACTAAAGGTAACAAACAGGAAAGAGTCCTATAGCTTAAAAGTTAGCTCAGAGATTCCCAAATTCCTGGAATTCGGATATTCCATTACACATTTGTGTTCTTGCCTACTCACTCTTGAAAATGGTGCCATGATTTATGTAAATATATTTAAATGTGTGTATAAATGCACTATCCCTTAAATTAACATTATGGGAGTAACAAAAGCAGAACTGCATGTATGAACTTATGCCCTAGGCTGGAGCTATTACCGATTCACTTTAATACATATTTTTGAGCCCCTCAAATAGGTAAATATGCTTAAGACTGGGGGCAAGAGAGTTAAACCTTTAACTACTTTTAAAACTTTCAGTATGCATTATGGAAGCTGATAAATAGGGAGAATTCTCAGTAACTGATAACTGCTCACAATCATTTTTAAGTCAGAAGGCCTTTTTAAATTGACATGTATAGTCTGGAAGAGTTGTAAGTGTACAAGATTAGAAATTGGACTTGGACACAGGGTCAAAGCACTTACTAGCTGTGCAATCTTGGATTGTCTTAATCTGTTTTCTCATCAGCAAATAAGGCTGAGGAAAAGGAGAATTTAATGAGAATTTAAAGATAAAATGGCAGAATGCACATTAGAGCATCCTCTGAAGTGTAAAGTATTTTAAGTTATGTAATATACTTGTAAAGAGCGAGGCTCAGGTCTGGCAGCCTAGATTCAGATCTTAGCTCTACCACCTATTAGCTGCATGACCTCAGGAAAGTTATCTAACCAGTATCTCTCAGTTTAAGTAAAGTGAACGTAATATTACCGACTTCAATTTTCTTTTTTTAGAATTAAGCAGTATAATACACATAAAATCTTGAACACAAGGTCTCTCATATAGTAAACACTCAATATATGTTAGTTGTTATATTTTCTCCTCAATGCCTTTTATTATGGTGATATCAATGACTGTATTTTATTGTTCTGCATATATTTCTACATTGAAGGCAAATATTTTGTTTTATTCATACCTGTGATGTCTCAAGTACTGAGAATGGGTACACATAGGGTCAACAAAATATTTTATAAATTATATATATATATATATATATATATATATATATATATATATATATATATATATATATATATATCATTACCATTGTCAGCTGTCTTGGAAATATGCATTCATTTCAGATGAGGACACTATTTGAAAAAGATAATATTTTAGAAAGGACAGTAGTGAACCTTTTTAATCTGAGTAGTCAGAGGCAACCCCTAAAGCCATCCAAGGAAAGAAGGTGCAGATTTCTGCCATTAGATATAATAATTTGAACTGTGTGTTTGGACTGTACTATAAAATGGCACATAATACAGATATCCTTTGTCAGTTGCATCATTTGCAAATATTTTCTCACATTCTGAGAGTTGTCTTTTGGTCTTGTTTATGGTTTCCTTTGCTGTGCAAAAGCTTTGAAGTTTCATTAGGTCTCATTTGTTTATTTTTGTTTTTATTTCCATTTCTCTAGGAGGTGGGTCAAAAAGGATCTTGCTGTGAATTATGTCATAGAGTGTTCTGCCTATGTTTTCCTCTAAGAGTTTGATAGTGTCTGGCCTTTCATTTAGGTCTTTAATCCATTTTGAGCTTATTTTTGTGTACAGTGTTATGGAGTGTTCTAATCTCATACTTTTACACGTACCTGTCCAGTTTTCCCAGCACCACTTATTGAAGAGGCTGTCCTTGCAACTCTATTTACAATAGTCAGGAAATGGAAGCAACCTAAGTGTCCAACATCAGATGAATGGATAAAGAAGATGTGGCACATATATACAATGGAATATTACTCGCCATAAAAAGAAATGAAATTGAGTTATTTGTACTGAGGTGGATGGACCTAGAGTCTGTCATACAGAGTGAAGTAAGTCAGAAAGAGAAAGACAAATACCATATGCTAACACATATATATGGAATCTAAGAAAACAAACAATGTCATGAAGAACCTAGGGGTAAGATGGGAATAAAGACACAGACCTACTAGGGAATGGACTTGAGGATGTGGGGAGGGGGAAGGATAAGCTGGGACAAAGTGAGAGAGTGGCATGGACATATATACAGTACCAAATGTAAGGTAGATAGCTAGTGGGAAGCAGCAGCATAGCACAGGGAGATCAGCTCGGTGCTTTGTGACCACCTAGAGGGGTGGGATAGGGAGGTTTGGAGGGAGGGAGACACAAGAGGGAAGAGATATGGGAACATATGTATATGTATAACTGATTCACTTTGTTATAAAGCAGAAACTAACACACCACTGTAAAGCAATTATACTCCAATAAAGATGTTAAAAAAAATACAGATATCCTAGCGCCCATTCTATTCCTATGAAGTAATGAGGTTTAGACATTCCTCAATACATCTATCTCTCTCTTATGAAGATGACAAAATGTCACTGTTGTACATTTTCACAAAGGTCAGGGTGTTGCCATGAAAACTGGGAACCAATAAGTAAAAAGGAACTGTCTGATCATGTTAATTATGTGATTGCTTTCCTGTGGGTGAAGGAATTCTAAATTAAAAGGAGGATAAGCTATAAGTTATATATCAAAAGTGCAATGAAAGCATAGCAAAAGAAAGATGCTTTAAAGAAATCCACAATTTATTTTATTTTCTAGAGCAGGGGTCCCCAATCTCTGAGTCGTGGACCGGTACTGGTCCGTGGCCTGTTGGGGAACCGGGCTGCACAGCAGGAGGTGAGCGGCAGGCGGGCCAGCGAAGCTTCACCTGCCACCCCCCATCGCTCGCATTACCGCCTGAACCATCTGGCCCCCTCCTCCGCGCACCACGCCCAGTCTGTGGAATAACTGTCTTCCACGAAACCTGTCCCTGGTGCCAAAAAGGTTGGGGACCGCTATTCTAGAGCAACTGTTGCTCACAGTGATAAACTCTTCAGTGCCTAATGGCTAGAAAAATCAATTTACTTCTATAATAAAAAGGCCATTTGTCTCCTTGTAGAATCCATCTGACATTGTTTAGCCTCTTATACATGATCACTCTGAACAATGCCTGTGGTTTACAAATTCCCTAATTACATCACTGATTATGTACTACTGAATATGCCTTATCCTGTGGAAATAGACACTATCACCATTTTAATAAACATTTTGACATAAAATGAAGCTGGCTCTTTCATGCTTTGTTAAGAGCAAAGTGAAACAACCAGTGAACACAATGTTCCATCAACAGATCAGGACCACGTGTTCTTTAGAGCAAATGAGGTTTAATTAACAGATCCATTAGCAGAGAACTGGTCAGTTAAAACATAGGAGAAGGGTTTCCTTATAACACATGGACACTTTATTAACAAATATTCTACAAATGCATGATTGTATTTTATGATCCATTCTGCCAGTCTGTAGAAGTATAGAATGCTACAGTAAAAATATGGGCCTAATTTTAAAACCACATAAAAACTCATATAACATCATTGATTGGAATGATATATAACTCATTCTAAGCTAATAAGTGTGTGAATAGAGTTTAGTACCATTTTATTAATATACTTTTACATTCCATTTTATTCCTAAGCAAGGGTATTTCCGTTTAAATGTCAACTAAATACATTTTGTTTACAAGTATTATTTAGATAGTCTTGGTGAAAGTGGACTATTTATTTTTCATTTATAGTGAACTGTAATTCAAACTAAGTGCATTTTAGAGTGCAGACATTTGAACTCCTTGTCATTTTATTATTTCTACTTCGTGTATTTAAATTACTAATATATTTCGTACTGTGCATAGAACCTTTTTTTTTTTTTTTTTTTTTTGCCGTATGCGGGCCTCTCACTGTTGTGGCCTCTCCCGTTGCGGAGCACAGGCTCCGGATGCGCAGGCCCAGCGGCCATGGCTCGCGGGCCTAGCCGCTCCGCAGCATGTGAGATCTTCCCGGACCGGAGCACGAACCCGTGTCCCCTGCATCGGCAGGCGGACTCTCAACCACTGCACCACCAGGGAAGCCCAGAACCTTTTTTTAAAGTGCAATGATATGCTTTTAATTTCACATCTTTTTAAATCTCATCATTATTATGGTAGAACATCCCTAAAATTTGGGAAATTCTGATGTATTTACCTGATTTATTTACGTACTCAGCGGAATCTGCTGTCCTCAGTTCTCCCCTTCCCCTGCAAACTATTTTCTTGTCTCCTTATCTAAAGCTTTCAGTTCTGAGCCTAGGCTGTCTCTTAGGCTGACTTTCACCCAACAGGACCACCCAGGCTCCAATTCTTTAGTCAGAGAGGTAAGAAGGCAGACATGCCATGATTTGGGTTTTCTGAAATGGATTCACTCAACAAAAATATTTACATTTCTCACAGTTTATCCCTGGAGTCTGAAATCTCATTACGTGTGCTTGTTCCATTGAGAAGCTGTGTGTTTTGTGTAAAGAACCTGGGTTTTGCAGTCAGAATTGACCTATGTTCAACACTTTGAAATGCTTCAGCATATGCTAATGCTTTGCTTCCTAAACTGGGTGTGGATATATATGTGTGTAAACTATTTAAGCTTTATACTTACAATTCATGCATTTTCTATGTTTTTGTTACGTTGCTATAAAAGTTAAAAAAAATACTTCACCATAGACAATGTGATCTACACTTGCGTGCTGCAAGTTTTAATGTATAGACTAGGGTTACTTTAATATGTAATTCATGCCACTCAGGAGTACACATCCCTAGGTGTGGTTAGGCAGCATTTTAAAGACACAAACCCTGGGTCCACTCTTCTCAGGAAGCTAGAACAAGACAAGTATCATCTCGTTGAGTTGCCCTAAAGAATTTTTAACCTAGCATAACGCTGAAAGTGGTCTCCTTTGGTGAAATGAATATTGTTCAATCTATGCACCTAGGTTAGAACAGGTTAAGGCCATGCCCCATTTTAGTGAGAGGAATATGAGATGAGAAAATGGGACCTGACATCCTAACACTCTTTGAAGCGGTGTTCTCAGAGTAGGGGAGAGTGTTGTGCCCCACTATCAACCCAACATGGTCACATGAACCAACTACAATACTACCTGAATTCCTTTTAGAATATTTTAATACCTGCCTACAGTGATCTTTTGATGCAAGGCCCTTGTCAAAGGCCATAACCGAATATCATAATCACCTGCGATAGTAAAGGGACATACCCATTTAACGTAAGATGCTGCAAACTTATACTGAATTTGGAATCTGAGATTGTATACTTGAATCAGGTTATGGCTATAGGAAGTGAACAAGTACCTGAGATTTGGGATCCCATTTCCCTCTCTATAAATGGAAGGCACTAGGTAATCTATAAACATCTTCAGTATTTAAAAACGATGCCAATAACTGAGACATTTAGAAATCTTTTTAAAATGTTTTACAAAATAGGTATATGGGAACCTGCCCCAATAATCTTTTATTTTTATTTAAAAATAAATATTCAGAATTCATAAATATCCTCAAATTGTGCCACCAAAATCCTAACTGTAATGATTTTCTAAATTTATTTAATCTCTTTGCTAAGCTCACTGATATCGCACAATGAAGGATGAAAAATTAAGACTGTAAAAACTAATGAGGCCCTTTTTATATATTTAAATGAATTCGTTTGTAAGCAGATTTTCAGGGGAAAGTCCTTTGCACTAATGGTAGTTCTAACTTCTATTTTGGAGGTATTGTAGGAAATAGCTTTAAGACATTCCAAACTGTAAAATGAAACCTAGTCACTACAAACAAATTATATCACTATAATAATTGTTCTGTCTAATGCCAGAAACCTAGGATTCTAGATCCTTTGCTATCACATAGTCCAAAACAGTGATCAAACTGTTAGTCTATGGATCTAGTCTCTATGGCTACTTCTATTTATTTCTCTGTTCTTCAATTGATAATGGTAGCTTGGTAGTATCATCTAAAAATGACATAAAAATTCCAAGTGTTATCATAATCATATCAGTAGTGAATCTAATACCACTCCCCACATCTCTATCTTCTCCTCTAGTCAAGAGATGCAGAGTGAGTCCTGGTATTGTAGCTTTAAATAATATACCCTGATTTACATCCATTCTCAACTATGAGTTTGATGGAGACATTTATTCTTCATCAGTTAATGAATATAATTTTCATAATTCTTTCTTTAACTTGTGTATAAGTTATTGCTAGTTATTAAAATATTAAGTGCAAATTATGGAACTAACTAATTGTGTTCAGTCCTCTGGATTAGAAGAATCTTTATTCAGTCATTTAAAACTCAAATAGTTTCCATGTCCCCATGGCTTGCATTTAGAAGTGGATGAAGGGTATAGGAAACATAAATTGGGCATTCTTTCCTATTTCTCATTGACCTGCTCTTATCTCAATATAATCTTGGAATTTCAAAAAGTGTTGAATTCTGCCAAGTGAAGGAAATCCTCAACACATGACACAGTAATTAGACAACAGCTAATAAACCACTGTTTAACTATGGCTTGTAAGGTAGAATCTTGGTTCTGATATTTGGGGAAGAAAGTGCTGGATATTTTAAGATGATAATTGGAGGAAAATCGTAAATCTGATGTTATTTTCATAATTAGATAGATTCAGTTTTATGAGAAAATGCAATATAAAAACATGATTAATGTTTATTCAACTACTACAGAAAACAAAGAATTAATTTAATGCAGCCAATTTTTGCATTTATGCTCTCCCCAAAAATAAGCAGTAGAAATATTGATATAATTTATGCTTCTCAAAACAACTTATAACTTCCTGACAAGGCCAACTAAAAATGTTTCCAATATCCTTCTCACTTTTGTAAATGATCTAATTGAAAAGAGAATTAGTGTAATTGCTACTGTCTGTAAATCTCTTTCTCTCATTCTCTCTCTTTTCTCTCTCCTTCCCACCCACCTTCCCTCCTTCAATTCCCAATCCTTTCACTTGAAGAAATATAAGAGCTCACTTCCACTATCAAATTCCATGCATCAATATTAAAGTACCTGAAACAAATATAATCTTCACATGCTGATGAAAAGATATTGAAGGCCCTAAAGATGCTGTAAATACAGGAAGTTTTCCACTGGATATTCCCCTCTTTCATTTGGTTTCCACTGACCACTTTTTTTTTCCATTTTCTTCATGGTTTCTGCTTTTTCCACCATGTCCTTGGACATTTTGTTTGTTTGTTTTTGCTTCATACTCTCTTCTTGGATAAGCTCATCCACTTCTAATTAAGGCAACTACTTGTGAAGTCCATGTTCTACTTCTGACTTTTCTCTCGATTATTAAACCCTACTTTTTTTTTTTTTGGACCATACAACAATCTTTTATTATGTATGGGTTTTTAAAATTATTTCTGCAATCTCTCCATACACAGGCAAAAAAAATAAAAGTATTGTTTAGCATATTGAAACTTGAAAACTTGATCACTGAAGAGAGAAGGGAAAATTATCCCTACAACATGCTTAACCAGGAGGCCAATTCATCTGCCGACCTCCAAGAACATGGAGATGAACACGATAGACAGACTGTCCCCCATCTGAACCTTCATTCACCACCATTTGATAACCCTTCTTCAGGCCCAGATCAGCAGCACATTTCTTGCCAACAATCATTAAATGTCCAAGAAGACTTTCACCATTATCTTCTGCTGCAGAAATCTGGGATATATGTTTCTTGGGTATCACCAGAAAATGTGTTGGTGCTTGAGGGGAAATGTCATGGAAAGCGAGACATTGGTCATCCTCATAAATGATTTTGGCTGGAATTTCCTTGTGAATGATCTTCCCCAAAATTGTGTCACCACCAGGCCAGGAAGCCTGAGCCTCAACCCAAACCCTACTTTCTAATTGGTCACCAGAAACTTGAGAATATCTTACCAACCTTTCAAGTACACCTAATCCCAAACCAATCTGTCATCTCGAACCTTTCCTTAAGTCCCTCATTCAGACTTAACGTTCCTCAGAATGTGGCATTACCATATTCTGAACTGAAGTATAACATTTTGGAATCATAGAAGCGTAACATACTTTGGGAGGACTGGAAGAACTCATCTAAGCAAATGGCTTTCAACTATATGTTTTTAATACTGTGTGCACATGTATGTGTTTGTGAACTTAAGTCAGAATCCTCTGTCCAAATTTAATTGTAGATAGAAGTTCTATATATAAAAGAGAGATATATTTTGTTCTATGTGAAATGGCAAGGGAAATAAAAAAGGGTAAAATTCTCATCTGGTTACTTCCCTTCCCCGCGCAGTTCAGTAGACCCTGAGAATAGTTTTTAAAAATCTCTAGTTGCCATTGGAACACCATTTAGAAATCAGTTACCCAGCTGATTCCTTTATTCTACAGATGGAAAGTTTTGGGGTCCAGCCAGACATAAGGTTGCAACACTATTAAGTGGTAAATTTGGGCCTGGACCCAAGTCCAGGGCTCTGCACACACTAAGCTGCCTGATGTCAATCAGGCACTCTCCCAATTGACTTGAGAGCATTGGTCACTGACTTAACTGCCCCTTAAGGAGGTTGTGAGTGTCCCTCAGCACCTCATCTGATTCCTATCAACCTCTTCAGCTGAATAAATAGTGTCCCCCCCCAACCTGACCACCACACACACACTCTAATGGGCAGACTCTTCTTTTTTCTTATATTCCTTTTCTTCCACTCTATTTCCTCAAACTCTTTCTTAAAAGAATCCTAAAGCCGTGGTGGAGAGAAAAGGAACTAAGATGTAAAGAGCTTACCTGACTTCTCAGATGTAGTTTATGAGCGAGTCTCATGCTTCTTCTACCAGCTAAGCCTTCTGTATCTTCCCCTCTCTCACGTGACACACCCATAAAGTAATACATATCTCCACTGCCTTAATTTACTTCCTAATAAAAATGTTCTGCCTCCTCTCTCACATTATCACTAACTGACTCACTGAACACCTCCTCACAATGCAAAGGTAGTCTACAATGTTGGGAAAACAGAGGAAAAGTTTTCTTTGCCCAACTGATTGATTGCAAAGCTTCTGTAATGTCTTCTGAAACTCTCTTCTATTTCTCCACCATCTTTCCTTTGTCTCTTTTGGGAACACTGCAGATTCACCCAATGAATAGGCCCTCCTGACACCAATCTGATTATGCTGCTACCTTGATAAAATTCTGTGGTTGTTCTTGACTGTGTGAAGGAGATCTAATTAATTCATTTCCTCCTAAGATCTAATGCCAAATAATCCCCATTCTTAATCCAGCTCAGATGCTGCCTGCTCTATGGAACTCTTGCTGAATAGATTCAATAATTTCATCCTGTATGCTTCTATATCACTCTGATAGTTTATAAAGCAGTTACTTGACTTCATCTGTTAATAAAAATTTTCAAGTGTATGGGATATAAAATCCATGAACTAGACCCTATACATTTTTATTTCTTCCTATAGTCCCTTTCCTATAGTGGTTGTTTAATAAATATTTTGGGGGGTTGAATGTGCACTACATTTCATGAGTTAATCCCAGAATTGTGGAAGACAGCTCTATCTAATTTCTCTTTACCATATTGGAACACTTGGCATTATTCCTACTTGAATTGTCAGTTAACCTTGACTCTCAAATTTAAATTTTCAACTGCAATCTTCCTCCACTAAAAACAGATTATTTAAGGCTGAGGGCTTGTGAAATAAAGGTCAGATATTCCAAATGGAAGGGAAAAAATACCAGTGACGTAAGCTGTAAATACTGTGTTCATCTCTTGTGGTAGGTTTCCTATTTTTTTTTTTTTTTTTTGCGGTACACGGGCCTCTCACTGCTGTGGCCTCTCACTTCACGGAGCACAGGCTCCAGACGCGCAGGCCCAGCGGCCACGGACCATGGGCCCAGCCACTCTGCGGCACGTGGGATCCTCCCGGACCGGGGCACAAACTCGCGTCCCCTGCATTGGCAGGCGGACTCTCAACACTGCGCCACCAGTGAAGCCCGGTTTCCTATTTTTATTAAGAAAACCTCAGACGTTTTAGGAAGTCTCTGTAAACTGCTCTCATTTAATTTAACATACCTTTATTTTGTGTAATTTTAGCAATTTCTCTCCAAGGTCATTTAGCATATTCTAATGGGGCATTTGGTAAGCCTTCTGGAGGTGTCTTTACTCTGAAAATATTCAAGCATGGATTTTGGACTGTTTGAATGATTGATATGAATAGGGCACTAGACTTTAGCTCCAAACATTCTTCATCAATGCTACCTGAGGCTAAATGATAAAAACAATAATAATACAAACAATAATATCTGATGTGGACAACTGACATTTTCTCAAACTTAATTTAGTGTGAGTATAACCATTTTTAGAAATCTTTGCTACTTTTCTTTCATAATATATATTTTTTGGCTTTTCATTTGTTCTCTTTTTTTTGAATTTTATTTTATTTATTTTTTTATACAGCAGGTTCTTATTAGTCATCAATGTTATACACATCAGTATATGCATGTCAATCCCAATCGCCCAATTCATCACCCCCCCCACCCCCCCGTGTCTTCCCCGCTTGGAGTCCATACGTTTGTTCTCTACATCCGTGTCTCAATTTCTGCCCTGCAAACTGGTTCATCTGTACTATTTTTCTAGGTTCCACATATATGCGTTAATACACAATATTTGTTTTTCTTTTTCTGACTTACTTCACTCTGTATGACAGGCTATACATCCATCCCCCTCTCAACCAATGACCCAATTTCGTTCCTTTTTATGGCTGAGTAATATTCCATTGTATATGTATACCACTTCTTCTTTATCCATTCGTCTGTCAATGGCTATTTAGGTTGCTTCCATGACCTGGCTGTTGTAAAGAGTGCTGCAATGAACATTGGGGTGCATGTGTCATTTTGAATTGTGGTTTTCTCTGGGTGTATGTCCAGTAGTGGGATTTCTGGATTATATGGTAATTCTATTTTTTTTATTTTTATTTTTATTTTATTTTTTTTGTGGTCACAGGCTTCTCATTGTTGTGGCCTCTCCCATTGCAGAGCACAGGCTCCAGATGTGCAGGCTCAGCAGCCATGGCTCATGGGCCCAGCCGCTCCGTGGCATGTGGGATCTTCCCAGACCGGGGTACAAACCCGTGTCCCCTGCATTGGTAGGAAAACTCTCAACCACTGTGCCACCAGGGAAGCCCTCGATTTTTATTTTGTAAGGAACCTCCATACTGTTCTCCATAGTGGCTGTATCAGTTTACATTCCCACCAACAGTGCAAGGGGGTTCCCTTTCCTCCACACTCTCTCCAGCATTTGTTGTTTGTAGATTATCTGATGAAACCCATTCTAACTGGTGTGAGGTGATACCTCATTGTAGTTTTGATTTGCATTTCTGTAATAATTAGTGATGCTGAGTAGCTTTTCATGTGCTTCTTGTCCATCTGTATGTCTTCTTTGGAGAAATGTCTATTTAGGTCTTCTGCCCAGTTTTGGATTGGGTTGTTTGTTTTTTTGATATTGAGCTGCATGAGCTGCTTGTAAATTTTGGAGATTAAATCTTTGTCAATTGCAAACATTTTCTCCCATCCTGAGGGTTGTCTTTTGGTCTTATTTATGGTTCCTTTGCTGTGCAAAAGATTTTAAGTTTCATTAGGTCCCATTTGTTTATTTTTGTTTTTATTTCCATTACTCTAGGAGGTGGATCGAAAAAGATCTTGCTGTGATTTATGTCAAAGAGTGTTCTCCCTATGTTTTCCTCTAAGATTTTTATAGTGTCCAGTCTTACATTTAGGTCTCTAATCCATTTTTGAGTTTATTTTTGTGTATGGTGTTAGGGAGTGTTCTAATTTCATTCTTTTACATGTAGCTGTCCAGTTTTCCCAGCACCACTTGTTGAAGAGACTGTCTTTTTCCCATTGTATATCCTTGCCTCCTTTGTCATGGATTAGTTGACCATAGGAGTGTGGGTTTACCTGTGGGCTTTCTATCTTGTTGCATTGATCTAGGTTTCTGTTTTTGTGACAGTACCATATTGTGCTGATTACTGTAGCTTTGTAGTATAGTCTGAAGTCAGGGAGTCTGATTCCTCCAGCTCCGTTTTTTTCCCTCAAGACTGCTTTGGCTATTTGGGGTCTTTTGTGTCTCCATACAAATTTTAAGATTTTTGTTCTAGTTCTGTAAAAATATGCCATTGGTAATTTGATAGGGATTGCATTGAATCTGTAGATTGCTTTGGGTAGTATAGTCATTTTCACAATATTGATTTCCAATCCAAGAACATGGTATATCTCTTGAACTATTTGTATCATCTTTAATTTCTTTCATCAATGTCTTATAGTTTTCTGCATACAGGTCTTTTGTCTCCCTAGGAAGGTTTATTCCTAGGTATTTTATTCTTTTTGTTGCAATGGTAAATGGGAGTGTTTTCTTAATTTCTCTTTCAGATTTTTCATCATTAGTGTATAGGAATGCAAGACATTTATGTGCATTAATTTTGTATCCTGCTACTATACCAAATTCACTGATTAGCTCTAGTGGTTTTCTGGTGGCATCTTTAGGATGCTCTATGTATAGTATCATGTCATCTGCAAACAGTGACAGTTTTACTTCTTCTTTTCCGATTTGTATTCCTTTTATTTCTTTTTCTTCTCTGATTGTCATGGCTAGGACTTCCAAAACTATGTTGAATAACAGCGGTGAGAGTGGATATCCTTGTCTTGTTTCTGATCTTAGAGGAAATGCTTTCCATTTTTCACCACTGAGAATGATGTTTTCTGTTGGTTTGTCATATATGGCCTTTATTATGTTGAGGTAGGTTCTCTCTGTGCCCACTTTCTGCAGAGTTTTTTTATCATAAATGGGTGTTGAATTTTGTCAAAAGCTTTTTCTGCATCTATTGAGATGATCATATTGTTTCTTTCTTCAATTTGTTAACATGGTGTATCACAATGATTGATTTCCATATATTTATGAATCCTTGCATTGCTGAGAAAAATCCCACTTGATCATGGTGTATGATCCTTTTAATATGCTGTTGGATTCTGTTTGCTAGTATTTTGTTCAGGATTTTTGCATCTATATTCATCAGTGATATTGGTCTGTAATTTTCTTTTTTTTGTAGTATCTTTGTCTGGTTTTCGTATCAGGGTGATGGTGGACTCATAAAATGAGTTTGGGATTGTTCCTTCCTCCACAATTATTTGGGAAGAGTTTGAGAAGGATGGGTGTTAGCTCTTCTCTAAATGTTTGATAGAATTCACCTGTGAAGCTATCTGGTCCTGGGCTTCTGTTTGTTGGAAGATTTTTAATCAGTTTCAATTTCATTACTTGTGATTGGTCTGTTCATGTTTTCTATTTCTTCCTGGTTCAGTCTTGGGAGGTTATACCTTTCTAAGAACTTGTCCATTTCTTCCAGGTTTTCCATTTTGTTGGCATAGAGTTGCTGGTAGTAGTCTCTTAGGATGCTTTGTATTTCTGAGGTGACTGTTGTAACTTCTCTTTTTTCATTTCTAATTTTATTGATTTGAGTCCTCTCCCTCTTTTTCTTGATGAGTCTTGCTAATGGTTTATCAATTTTGTTTATCTTCTCAAAGAACCAGCTTTTAGTTTTATTGATTTTTGCTACTGTTTTCTTTGTTTCTATTTCATTTATTTCTGCCCTGATATTTATGATTTCTTTCTTTCTGCTAACTTTGGGTTTTGTTTGTTCTTGTTTCTCTAGTTCCTTTAGGTGTAAGGTTAGAGTGTTTATTTGAGATTTTTCTTGTTTCTTGAGGTAGGCTTGTATAGCTATAAACTTCCCTCTTAGAACTGCTTTTGCTGCATCCCAGAGGTTTTAGATTGTCATGTTTGCATTTTCATTTGTCTAGGTATTTTTTGATTTTCTCTTTGATTTCTTCAGTGATCTCTTGGTTATTTAGTAACGTGGTGTTTAGCCTCCATGTGTTTGTGATTTTTACGTTTTTTCCCCTGTAATTCATTTCTAATCTCATAGCGTTGTATTCAGAAAAGATGCTTGATATGACTTCAATTTTCTTAAATTTACTGAGGCTTGATTTGTGAGCCAAGATGTGATCTATCCTGCAGAATGTTCCATGTGCACTTGAGAAGAAAGTGTAATCTGTTTTTGGATGGAATGTCCTATAAATATCAATGAAATGTATCTGGTCTATTGTGTCATTTAAAGCTTCTGTTTCCTTATTTATTTTCATTTTGGATTATCTGTCCATTGGTGTAAGTGAGGTGTTAAAGTCCCCCACTATTATTGTGCTACTGTTGCTTTCCTCTTTTACAGCTGTTAGCAGTTGCCTTATGTAATGAGGTGCTCCTATGTTGGGTGCATATATATTTATAATTGTTATGTCTTCTTCTTGGATTGATCCCTTGTTCATTATGTAGTGTCCTTCCTTGTCTCTTGTAACATTCTTCATTTTAAAGTCTATTTTATCTGATATGAGTATTGCTACTCCAGGTTTCTTTGATTTCCATTTGCATGGAATATCTTTTTCCATCCCCTCACTTTCAGCCTGTATGTGTCCCTAGGTCTGAAGTGGGTCTCTTGTAGACAGCATATATATGGGTCTTGTTTTTGTGCCCATTCAGCAAGCCTGTGTCTTTTGGTTGGAGCATTTAATCCATTCACGTTTAAGGTAATAATTGATATGTATGTTCCTATGACGATTTTCTTATTTGTTTTGGGTTTGTTTTTGTAGGTCCTTTTCTTTTCTTCTGTTTCCCACTTAGAGAAGTTCCTTTAGCATTTGTTGTAGAGCTGGTTTGGTGGTGCTGAATTCTCTTCGCTTTTGCCTGTTTGTAAACTTTTTGATTTCTCCATCGAATCTGAATGAGATCCTTGCCGGGCAGAGTAATCTTGTTTGTAGGTTCTTCCCTTTCATCACTTTACGTATATCATGCCACTCCCTTCTGGCTTGTAGAGTTTCTGCTGAGAAATCAGCGGTTAACCATATGGGAGTTCCCTTGTATATTGTCATTTTCCCCTTGCTTCTTTCAATAATTTTTCTTTGTCTTTAATTTTTGTCAATTTGATTACTATGTGTCTCAGCGTGTTTCTCCTTGGGTTTATCCTGTATGGGACTCACTGTGCTTCCTGGATTTGGGTGGCTATTTCCTTTCCCATGTTAGGGAAGTTTCCGACTATAATCTCTGCAAATATTTTCTCTGGTCCTTTCTCTCTTCTCCTTCTGGCACTCCTATAATGCGAATGTTGTTGCATTTAATGTTGTCCCAGAGGTCTTGTAGGCTGCCTTCATTTCTTTTCATTCTTTTTTCTTTATTCTGTTCTGCAGCAGTGAATTCCACCATTCTGTCTTCCAGGTCACCTATCCGTTCTTCTGCTTCAGTTATTCTGCTATTGATTCCTTCTAGTGTAGTTTTCATTTCAGTTATTGTATTGTTCATCTGTTTGTTTGTTCTTTAATTCTTCTAGGTCTTTGTTAAACATTTCTTGCATCTTCTCGATCTTTGCCTCCATTCTTTTTCCGAGGTCCTGGATCATCTTCACTATCATTATTCTGAATTCTTTTTCTGAAAGGTTGCCTATCTGTACTTCATTTAGTTTTTTCTTTCTGGGATTTTATCTTGTTCCTTCATCTGGTACATAGCCCTCTGCCTTTTCATCTTGTCTATATTTCTGTGAATGTGGTTTTTGTTCCACAGGCTGCAGGACTGTAGTTCTTCTTGCTTCTGCTGTCTGCCCTCCTTCTTTCATTATTTTAAATATATAATCTGAATAAAAACTGTAAAAAAAATGGTTCTGAAGAACCTAGGGGCAGGACACGAGTAAAGACGCTGATGTAGAGAATGGACTTGAGGACATGGTGGGTGGGAAGGGTAAGCTGGGATGAAGTGGGAGAGTGTCACAGACATATATACACTACCAAATGTAAAACAGATAGCTAGTGGGAAGCAGCCACATAGCACAGAGAGATCAGCTCGGTGCTTCGTGACCACCTAGAAGGGTGGGATAGGAAAGGTGGGAGGGAGATGTAAGAGGGAGGAGTTATGGGGATATATGTATATGTATAGCTGATTCAGTTTGTTATAAAGCAGAAACTAACACACCACTGTAAAGCAATTATACTCCAATAAAGATGTTAAAAAAAACAACTGTACTACTCATTCAAACAGTTTCCAGACAAGACCCCTAACCACTCCCAAGACTTCCAGATTGTTGTGTTTACACGTCTCCTATGTAGAAAGCCTGCATCAGCCACAGAACAATGTAAGACTAACATAAATGAGTGGAAGAAACAATTCCAAATTATTGAATAAATTTTTATAAAACACATTTAATATAAGGAGTAAAACCTATTTTCTAATAGGCAATGTCAAGCATAAAATATTCTTCTTGGTAAATTCTATATACCTAAATATGAATTTTATAACTACGTCTGCCATGTAGGCTGACATTAATACCATCCTTTACTGAAAAAGCACAAACAAATGGAATTAGGTATCTCTACAGGTATGCTGTAAGCCCAATATTTCCTGAGGAATGTTCTGTGTACATGGTCAATAAAAACAATATTATGCAGTTCATTTTTTCCCTGGTAAGTTCATTAAACACAATAGCAATTTAAGGGTCTAAGAGCCACAGTAAAGATATGAGCTAGCCACGTTTAGTTCCAGTTCCAGTGCTATATAGGTGAATAGGCATTTTCAATGCCTATGAAAAGAAAGTGGGAATGGCTGTAGAAGAGATAATTCAAAGTTTTTTTAGGGGGATAGTTTCCCTACTGACATGCTGATTAAAACACTATTTTTTTGGCCCTTATCAGGGACAGTTATAATACCCCTTCCAATAAACACAAGAGTCAACTGAGAGAGAGGAATTTTTCAACACCTAAAGAGTAAATTCAATCTGTATGAAATTAGTCCTGCCTAAGGCCAGTGTGAAAGGCAGCCATCCATTCAGAAATGAGGAAACTGTCTCCATATCCAGGAAGACTCTAAAGTTTGGAGTAAATCTCACTATTTTAAAATTGTGGTTTTTTTCATTGTATCCTGAGCCATTCAAAATTTAAATATATGTATATAGAAACAGATAAAAAAATAGGTGAAAGAGTTCACAAACAGAATAGAGACAGTAGCAGAAAATCTTATATGCTAGGAATGAGACAAGCAATTTCAAAGTAATCTCAGGAATCCTTGCAGCATAATTCTAGAACTTGGGCACCCTAGCAGAGAGCAATATGTTTAACAAGGAGCCCAGTAAAATATAGTTGACCCTTAAACCACATGGGTTTGAACTGTGTGGATTTTCAATAAACACTATACTATACTATAGCATTACATGATCACGGGCTGGTTGAATATGAGGATGTGGAACCTCAAATATGGAGGGCCTGACTATAATATACTCGGATTTTTCACAGCTCAGGTGTCAGTGCCCCTAACCCCCACATTGTTCAAGGGTCAACTGTATACACATAAATGAGGAATAAGGAATAACTGAGATTTTTGCCTCAATCATTAGAAAATATATTGATGTTTGTACAAACAAATAAGTTATATGTGGATTTAACTTAATTTCCTAGTAAGTTCACAGAGTTCAGCTTTGTTATGATTTTATTTCTTAATTAACAGGGTTTCAGAAGTCTAGGTTAGAGGTTAGCACACTATGGCCTATGGGCAAAATATGGTCCACCACTTGTTTTTGTAAATAAAGTTTCACTGGAACAAAGTGGTACCCATTCATTTTATTGTCTGTGGCAGCTTTCTTACTATATTAGCAGAGCAGAACAGTTGCAACAGAAACCATATAGCCTGAAAAACTAAAATATTTATTATCAGACTCTTTTTGACTACATGGAAGTTTTCTCTGATCAAATCACTGTCAGGTCTTACATGTGTTAGTCTTACTTATGACTTCCTCTTACGTAAAACAACCCATCACACACTATAGTCATTCTATAAAACTTCAGTTCTGATTAGCAAAATTTCATGAGTTTCTACTCCTTAACTTGAAAAGGGCAAAGAAGCAAATCCAATTAAGAAGACAATCATGTGTCTTTTGCTCTCATGCTCATCAACTATTCTTATTAGTTGTGTACCATAGTCCTCTATTATCAAGAACTTTTATTTCACAGGTGTGAATACTTGTACAGACAATTAACTATCATAATTATAGTAACTAGCCAGGTAGCAGCAAAAATAAAATTTCCAACGAATTTTCTCAATTTGTTACCTTCTCTGTTTACCTATGCTTATGTTGCTGCCTCCGGTTTAATCCTCTAAATCTTGCTCATTTTCTGCTATATAAAATGTCCCTGTACTCAAACAGGGGAGAAAAAAAAATCATCAAATTTGTATTGAGTCTTCTGCTATATGTGCCTACCAGATGATGTCTCACCACGGAATTCCACAGATCACCAGGCTCACTGTTTATATTTTCTAGGCATGATGCAGATGCTTCAGAGTTTACTATAAACCTACGAGTTTTCAGGTCATGCAAAGGAATACATGCAAGCTGAAGAGCACCGAAGGACTTTATGCATAACAATACTGGAGGAAGCAATGGGATATTTTTCAGCAACCCTCTGAAAATTAAAAATCTACTGTAACAATTCTACTTATGTAAACAAATAAGAAACAAGAAACAATATTTTAAGGGTTGATTTTAACTGTTGCCAAAATTTTAGACTAAAATTTACATGCATTTTCCAGCAAGTATGTGAAGGATTTTCATTTTACAAGATTAACTGCAACAATTAATATTTCAGTATATTTAATTTTTTAATTGAGAACTTTACAATTACTACAGTGCAAGTTACTGCAGTCTAGCCACATAAAATATAGCTTCATTAAGGATAATAATAAAATTGAAATAAACCAATAAAACTTGTTTGTATTAGTATCAGTTAATTTTAATTCTACAGTAAAAAGCAAGAATCACATAATATTTCTGGGACTTTCTTCATCCTCTATATTTTTCCAAATGTTTTCTCCCTTCACTGTCACTGTCATAATGCTCCTTCTAGCAAGATTTAACTTAAATATTGTTTTTCTGTGGAATTTTCCTGTGCCCACATTGACAAAAACCTTCACGATTCCTACAGAAGTCTGATAAAACTTTAAGTACAGCATCCATTCCACTATATATTGTGTCTTATTTTTAAATCATCTGACAACTAAGTAACTTGACAACTTAGATTGTAAGCTCCCTAAGGGCAAGGCCCACTGTCTGTCACCATGAGACATACAGCCAGATACAGAGCAGTAACACAGTAAAAGACCTGCAAGGGACATGATTTTAACTTGACAGAACAACAAATACTCACAATAAAACAGTTTGCATGTTTGCAGAACCAGGAGGAAAATAAATATTTCTAATGTTGAGTTAATGTGAAAAGAAGACATAATCTATTATCACATATATCATAGTTTTTATTATTCAGTCAGATGCATGAGGAAAACTTCAAAATGCATGTAGCCTCTCTCTTCAAAGGTTTTTTTTTAAATCAAATCACTGCCTTTTAAAAATATGAATAATTCTGTAAACTAGGATTTACCTTCCTGAGATATTTTATATTTCAATTTTAAAGTCCTCAAAAACATATCTAGAGATGCAGTTCTGTCATTTAAAGAAACAGTTTTCAAACTATTAGGCAGAAGTGCCTTATGGTACCTCATTCTCATCTTAATAAGTTTCATATATGTCTCTTAAAACACAGTAACAACTAAGATTCAATGTAAGATTTTTTATGAAAAACAAAAGGTTCAGATTTTTTTTTAAGTTTAAGATGTCATCCTAAAATTGCTTACATTTAACATAATCACAATGCTTAACACATAAAAAAAACCACTGACCACTTGGTCAATTCTAAATTCCCTAAAATAGTAATAACTAGCAAAACCCAAAATCTAAAAGGGCACCATACATTTACTTATGTCTTAAGTAGTTTCCTTCTTTTTGACTTTGCTGAATTTGTGGGAATTTCCTCTGAATCCTATATGGTTCATAGAATTAATACAGTTTAAGATTTTCCTCCATGCTATAGCTTGTTCAAACTCTATCCCCAGTAATATCTCTATATTTCAGATTAAAGCACTGCTTTAAGTGTAGTCTTCTACTCTGTGGGGATAAAAATAATTTTTATTGATACCAACTAAATCACACAATCTCTGATCTACAGATCTTTATACTGCACTTTGGTATTCAACTCTACTGTATCAAAATGAAACATCAAATCCAGTTTCAGCATGAAAATAGAATATGTAATCACATTCGTGACTTATCCTTTGGGTTAAACACCATCTTCTGTAGACCTCTCTATCAAAATACAATCCCGTGCACAGGCCAGTCCCGCAAGCATGTCACCTATGCAGCCATGCTTAGAAGGGTCCCACACTTGGCTTAATGCTCTGATATTGCCATCATGGAATCCTTATCAAGTTCTGAACAAGGGACACATTTTTAAAAATTTCACTGGATGCCACAAATTATGGAGCCAGTCCTGCCCCTGAGAGTGATAACATATTAAATAATAGTATAAATTGGTCTATGAATGATTTTCTTAAAGTCTGCAGGGAATTACAAGATCAAGAAGAGAGACACCAAATGTCTACCTTGCAGAGGTAATAATAGGAGGAGGAAAGAAACCTAAAAGGAAAGCTACATGCAAAAATTAGCTCATTTTTTGGATTTAATTATAATTTATTGAGTATCTTCTAAGTGCCATGTATTGTTCCAGATGCTGATATTACAACAATGAACAATACAGAGAAAGCCCCAGCCTTCATGGAGCTTCCACTCTAGGGAGGAGACAGACCACAACTAGGTCTGTCTGTGGTGGGTAGGGAACAGAAAAGGGGAGTGTTTTGGATTTAATATATCTCCTTCATCTCGAGTACTGTCACCTTTGGTAACCAGACAAGTAATAATGGTTAAAAAACCTTAATTATTACAACTAAACTTTTATTAATAAGAGGCATTTCTTGAGGATTTTCTGCTTTTCTGATCATCTTTTGGAATTTTCCTTTTAAGATTTTTGGAAATTTCATGAATCAATGCTGGTCATTTACAATACAGTTTCAAATAGGTAACTAACTAGTGTATATAAAAATGAATGTTAGGACTCATTTTGTGAATAATTATATAATGCTCCTTTCTCCTCTCCATTCTCTGCTCCCTCTTTTGTCTAAGTTTACTAGTATATGAACTGCACTCCCATCAGACAAGTCTGGTTAGATAGGAGCACTAATTCTTTACATGTAAGTTTTTGTCATTGGTTTCAAAAAAGAAACAAGCAAACAAAACCAGGCAAACAACCAACCAAACAAAGCAATGGTCATAATTCAGTGTAGACCATCTGGAAAATTGTCTCTCATAAATAAAGAAAAATGATCATGGATTTTACAAAATTTTTCTTACTCTTATGGGAAATATCATATATGGGTGTCCCTAGGATGTTGATGCAGGCATTCAATGGATATCTGTTGATTGAATAAATACATAAATGAATGACGACAGACTGAGCATATCAACAGCTTTCCTTAGATATCCTCAAATGAGTCCATCTAGGGATAGCACTAATTTTGAACACAAGTTAGATAAAAAATAGTTATTGTGGTTTTGTTTGTTTGTTACCTAGAAAAGGACATATTTCCAAACACAAGTACCTTTCATCACCCTAGAATGGAATAACCTTTAGAAATAATGCAGAATGGTGAAAAGTAAGCACATTTGGTCAGCCTGAGGTATGGACTATATCCCTTAAGGAGTAAAATCAATCCAGTGTGCATTGCAATTGTAATCATGAAAAGACACAAAATCTCAGGTCAATCTGTTAACATACAAGAGTCAAAATACTGCCTGACTGGAAAGGAGAAGCCAACCATTTAAATTCCCTCAAAGCTCTGTGATGACCTAGATGGGTGGCATGGGGGTGGGAGGGAAGTCCAAGAGGGAGGAGATATATGTATACATAGAGCTGATTCACTTAATTGTACAGCAGAAACTAACACAACATTGTAAAGTAAATATACTCCAATTAAAAAAAAAACAGTATGTCTGCTATCTACATTTGTGCTCTATGTTTTCAACACACATTATTCGCCCTAGGATTATATAAAAATCCTAAATTAAAATTCAGTCTAGTAACAAGCTGGCAAAACAAATAAAGCAACGTTGGAGTTCTCCAGATGCATACTGATTGCAGTTCATAGAATCACAGGGCTTTAAAACATCCTAAGAATTAAGCTAATATGTCCTCCCATACCAAAATTACCCTGTAATTTTCCTTATCCATAGACATTCATTTAATTGAGAGAAAACTGATAGCATATTTTTGGTTTTAACCTTAATAGAAGAAATTTCACTCCAATCTATTTTTATATTTAGCCATTCTCATTGTGAAGAGATTCTATCATAAGGTTCTTGAAAGAGTCACATCTAATTACCATTTTAACATGTTTATCATTGGTTTTTGTTGGTGGAAAATACATTTCTATATTCCTTATATTTGAATACTCAAATTATCTCTTGGTATTTTCTTCTATGGACTAAATAGCTTCTGCTTGCTTCACATTTCTGAAAATTGTCCTAATTCTTTAGCCATTTGGTGTTTAACATTATTAATTAACATAATTTTAGGCTTTACAGAGAGTTCCTAGTTAATAATTTAAAAACTGGTACCATTTAACCCAGAAGCCTATACCTATCATAGACAACACTATTAAATTTATTTGCACTATTTCTGTAAAACCTCATGTAAATCTAAATCAAATCTAAGTCTAAATCAAAACCTAATGTAAATCTAATCAAAATCAAAGTCTCTTAATATGATATTTATTGGGCATTTGGAATGTTAGGATTTTGGTTTCAGGAAGCTTTTTGAAAATTAGAATGTTCTTAGCTTGGCTGAAGACTATTTTGTTTTACGTAAAAAAAGAAAATTATTCTCAATGTGAACATCTTTTGAATCATAAATATGCTTCTTACCTGTGCTGCTGGATATATTAACATCAATACTGATATCAGATATTCCTCCTCCCTTCAGAGATGCTACACATGTGTATGTCCCAAAATCCGTGAATTTTAAATCAATGATGTCCAAGTTTGTCGTTCCCGGGGAGACATCCGGATCAGTCTGCGTAATAACCATCCGTTCAGAACTTCTTAATGGACGACCATTTTTAAACCAACTAAATGTTAACTCCTCAGAAGGAACAGCTTCTACTTGGCAAGATATTTTCACCTCACGCCCAATCTGGATGTTGTCATCTTTGTGATAAGGATCTGGTGTGATCCAAAATCGTCCTTTTTTTAATGCTAAAACATAAAAATTTCGTAAGTTATTAGTGTTACTTTCATAATGTTAGGGATGCATTCACTCTAGGTAGTCATCTCTGGGCTGAAATAAAGTAAAACAAAATAAAGAAAAATGTACATATGTTTCTTCAGTTTCCAAGTAGTGTGCATATTAATAAACCTTATTTAGGTAATTTAGAAATAATCTAAAGATCTAAGTCACTTAGACACTCTAAAACTGATTTTTATAACTTGGATAATATTTTCCAATAATATAAAAAATGCTTTAAATCTATATAGGATACTTAAACATTGTTGCCATTGAATTTTGAACAAATGATGAAACATGTTTATATAAAGTCATTAGGTATTAGAGATTAAAATAATTATATGGATCATTAAGCCCAATTGCTTACCCATGTCATACTTTAAATATGGCACAATTTCCCAAATAACTCAAATATTGCACAAATTTCATATTAAAGAAAATTCTTCTAAGGTTGTATCTACATGCTGACCAAAACTAGTTTGGTAAAAATTCAGTCAGTTCATATTCATGAGGTATTTTCAATAGAAGTGAAATAACCTGAATTGAAAGAAATACTTTTTTCAAAAAATTTGCTATGATGGCTCTATTCCACCATTCATAGATGTCTCCAGTAGAAACTGTTTGCTGGCTATTTCATGCAGATGGCCAAAAGAACCTCTTGGCAGATGGCTTGGAAAACATGCTGTGTTTGTATCCTAACAGCAGTGCTTTCTGAGTCTAAGGTCAGTGCTGTTCTCACAACCTGTGTCAGTAATGATAACTACCAGAAACTGCTGGGGGAGCATCTATTGGCTTCTTAAGGGCTCCAGTTCTGAACTCTGAATGATACCATGTACTCAATTTAGAATAGAGTTTGTTCCTTTTTATGGCAGTTATACTCATATACACATCTTTCTCTTTTCCAACATCCTACTCATGCCCCTCTCCTTTAACATCACCATCCCTATATGATGAAATGTAGCATATGCAGTGAAACATAATTATCAGAATAAAATATTGTTCATTCACTTTTACAATTAAACCTAAATATATGATGACACTGGCAAAAGTGACGTGAATTTAGAAGACCTGCAGTTATTGGAGGCCTTCTAACTGCATTCTGGGTAAACTTTCCTCAATTTAACTTGATTTTCCTCAGTCCAATAAAGGCCAGGAAATACCATGGAAGTCTGTAGAACTATTTAAGAATGCACTAGACATTAATACATTTTTAAATCTTAAAAAAATCATTTTAATTTTCTTTACTTTTCAGCCTGAAATATTTTCATCTGCTTTCTTGTTTGCATCTTAATAAGAAGAGAGAAATGAGTATCAAAAGCAACGTTTATATCATTCTTTTTATTCAAGAAATATTTATAGGGCTCCTGTTCAGGACTAGGCACTAGGCAAGGACCTTATAACATGAGATGAACAAAACAGACATAAACTTGACCCTCATGTGTGGCAAATTGTGTACTCATAACTTATAGTCCAGTTTATCTACCCAATGCATATGATACCTATGTCTAAAAAAAGATATGAAATGCTTTATAAGGTTGAAGAAGTCTGAATCTCAGAGGAGAATCCTCCAAAATATTGTTTAGAAAATGCACAAAGCTTCAGTCTTAATGAAAATACCGAAAGACAAATACTTAAATCACATTCTTATATTGTTGTTTGTCACATCTTCCAAATGCAACTTATGAAACGTATTTATTCCCAACCATAACTTTATCGGTACATGACTTCAGGATGAAATCAGGAGAAATTATGGCATTCTATTATGTACAGTCATATATTTATATTTTAATAGGGTGCTGAAATATATGACTTTATATCTAGAAAAGGAAATGTGCTGAAAATGTCCATATCTGGCTACTATATTTAGTATAATATACTGTGCACATATAATTCAAATGCAATTAAATTTCTGTAGCACAAAGCAAATTATAAGATCATAGGATGTCCTTTAATTTTTTAACAGACCTAAAAAAACAGTATGTCAAGGAGCATTTACTTTTGTTAGCATTCATAACATTTAAATGAAAGTTTCCTTTCATTTGGTAAGAATTTTCCTTATCCTGTTTCTATAGAGAAATAATAAAGCTAAAAAAAAGTTAAACAGACGATTCATACTTTTCAAAGATAAAAATTATATATATATATGTGTGTAATAGTTTCATATGGGGGTACATTTAGGATAAATTCCACTCCTAAGTTATATGTTGGTTGTCATATACAAATATGACAAAAAACTCTGATGTTTCCGTGATTAAAATTTATTGACTAGGCAGCTATTGTTTTCTAGCTTTGTTCTCTGTACAGTGACATAGTAAAGTGATACTGATGTTGAGAGAACTGCAAATTCATCAGACAAATTAGATTTAAACTACTAAACAATTCAAAAGCCACTGATAAAAAAACAAGAGATCAATATCTATGTTACATATCATGGACTGTTTTATTCATGAGAAATACTTTTAAAGTCCAAAGTAAAAATATTTTAAATATTATAAATCTAATAATCAATTCAGAAATAAAATTAAATATGATATGTAACTATATTTTTTATAGAAAGCAATATAAGCAAGTGGGCTTTGAAGAACGAACTCATTGCCACAAATATTTGTTGATCTCAGTATCAGACAATTCTATGATTTGGCCAAAGTCAATCATATTAGTCTTTCAAATGACATATTCTGAAAAGGAAAAGAGGGACAAGTCAGTCTGGCAAGTGCGCTAAATGTAGGGAATATCAGAATAAGTAGCATGGATCAATTGACTGGAAAGCCATCTCTTTGAGTTTGTTTTATGTTACTCCATAACAAAATATCTGGTTTTACATAATGAACAGAAATGTTCTAAGGAAAAAAAAAAAGTGTGTGTGTGTGTTTGTGTGTGTGTGTGTGTGTAGCCATCTGACAATTTACTTAATTTTCTAATTTATTTTGGCTGCTCAGTAAACTAAGAGATAGCTCTGCTAACTAGGCACAGGTGCATTAAGAACTTGAAACCCAATTCTAGTTTTTCATTTCTATGTGGTCCGATATGGGCAATCTAATTTTTATGGGTCAAGTGCATCATTTATAAAAATAGGAGGTGACAGTATTATGCTCCCTCTGAGACCCATTGTGAGAAATAGCTTATTAACAATAGAGTAGAGGTTTGAAAATATGAAGTGTTTAATATAGTTAATCAACGGGGAAGCAGGTTTCTTCGTTTATAATTAAACACTATTTTCAGTGAACAATTTATAGTAGTTCATGCAATGTTAAAGTCATTTCCTGCTACCAGTTAAGATTTCAAATACTTAAAATCAATCTGTGATTAGTACCAGAGTATAACAGGGGTCCAACAGGCATAACAAGACTCTATAGAACTAAAGAAATTCTATGGAAAAAGAGAGGAGAAATCCCTTTCCCCAAATGCAATTTCTTAGCCCGAATATAGAAAATCCCGTAACACCAGCCTGAGATAACATTAGGTTTAGCTTAATGTATCATAAATTGTGATGGATGAACCTCAAAAGGTACTTGTTTAGTCTGGAAATGCATGTAAAGAACTGGCATCAAGCTGAGCCTCTGTTCTGGATAATCAGCTTAGAAACACTGCAGTATAACCCATAGCCTCCTTTCATAATATTGTGAGAACTGAATGCAACTGGCTCACATTCACTTTTGAGAGGTTACTTGCCAGGACATTCTAATTGCACTCACTAAGTCCCTCTACTTTGAGATTTACAAAGGTGTTCTGAGAATAGAATGAAACTAGTGTATAAATGTAAGGCCACTGCAATGATCTGGATAGGGCTTGCTGTGGACCTTTCCCTAGAGATAAAAGTGGATTTTTGCCTATGAATGACTAAAGTTCTAAGGCACACTTCAATTATTTAAAATTAGATTACTTCTTGAGTTTATCCTTGAGCTAAAGACCACGGGCTTTGGAGAAGTCTAGGCCCATGGCTTCCAGGAATACAATATGCAGATAAAAACAAAGAGGAGGCTGTGAGATTGTATCTTTCCTATAGCTATAGATTTAAAATGATAAAATGCACTGATTGTTTGTCAGATGTTCCATGAATTATACAACACATAATAGTCTGTATTAAAATAAAATTTGTAGATGGAACAAAAATAACATTAAATTAAATGACATTTTTTAAATGTTTTAAATTTTAATGACAAAGCATCTCTTTGGAGAAAAGAAATATCAGGTGTCAGCTTCTGAAACTCTGCTAAGAATTTGTTTCAGAAGGATGATGAGACACAGACTGACCACTGACCACCATTCCAAGTAGATAAATTAGTTAAAAATCTCCAAATATATCACTTCTTACAATCTCAGTAGGATTCTGGTCAACATGAAACACTGGCAAAATGTTGTTAAGAAGAATGAATCTAGAAATAATTAATAGTGTAATCAGACAAATAAAAATTGATTTTCTATTCATGTATTCTCTGTTAAAGACAATAAAAATACCTGAATGAAAAAAGTACTTGGTAGTCGTACTGGATGCCAACTGAATAAAGAGCTGGAAATATATTACATCAGCAAAGCAACTTGGGATAGTAAATGATAGTATAGAGATATAATCTGTCCTATTATAAATTAGATGTCTATCTTTCTCCTCAAGGGGACTGTGAACACCTGGGGAGTGGGCCCATGCCTTACTCTCTTTTTTGTCCCTAATCCTGAACCCGGTTCCTTGTTATAGTTGGTATTCAATGGTTTTCTTTAAAATCAAGTAAACTTGACAAAGCATTAACTTTACAGATTCTAATTGTTTCCATTCAGTCTGATATGTCTATGTTAACTCTGTTTCTGTTTGGTAGTCTTATGTTCTGAGATGCATGGGGGGAAACAGGATAGAGAAAAAAGAAAAAAAATGATGTCTTCAAGGATTTAAGGTTTTTGTTTTGGGAGCAAAATATATTTGATGAACTAACAGTATTAACATAGGGATATATGTGAGGAAGGGAATTCTGTACAGAAAAACTCAGGAGACATCATTCCATCATACCTACTGACTAGCTAGCTTTGTGTCCCAGTTATATAATGTGCCAGGCACATCAGCTATCAAACAAGATATCAGTTACTCATCCCTGCTTTGTAAAGGAGACTGAATTTCATGCAAAAGGGCTTGTTCACATGCTTTAGAGCTCAGCTGATAATTATTTCTAAGGAAATATGCAAGAAGGAAGAAAACTGACATCTAAACATAGTTATATTATCTAAAATAGCATTTGCCAAAACCTGTTTCAGAAAAATGTTAATAGGAATCATGTTAAAAGAAAGCAGAACGAACACAGTTTGAGGATTGACTATGTAAGTAAAAGTTCGTTTTTCTGCAGAACTTTTCAGAGCTTTGAACATGCTAATATGCACATCGCAACATTCCTAGAGGGGCCGCTAATACTTAACAAAAAACCCTTTATTTGTGAAACAGCTTTCAGGACTAGTATCTCCCAGAATACAGTAAGAGAATCTACTAGTTGATGAAAATCATTGAAATGACTTTAAAATTAGACTCCATTCTTTTTTTTTTGAAAGTTTTTTTTTAACCAGCCCTATTCAAGTCACTGAACGTTATGCTATTTTTTTAAATTAATTTATTTATTTTTATATTTATTTTTGGCTGTGTTGGGTCTTCGTTTCTGTGAGAGGGCTTTCTCTAGTTGTGGCAAGTGGGGGCCACTCTTCATTGCAGCTTCTCTTGTGAGCACAGGCTCCAGACGCGCAGGCTCAGTAGTTGTGGCTCACGGGCCCAGTTGCTCCGCGGCATGTGGGATCTTCCCAGACCAGGGCTTGAAGCCGTGTCCCCTGCATTGGCAGGCAGATTCTCAACCACTGTGCCACCAGGGAAGCTCCTAGACTCCATTCATGATGTTTTAGTCATTTCCATTATGAGCATCACAAAATGATAGACAAGATATAACTCTCTTGTGAAAATAAAATTTATAATTAAAAAAACTAAAGGGCAGGGGAAATGTCTAATGGCACAATGAATTTATAAAACAAACTTCAGAGCCATCTAATAAAGCTATCTGCACTAACAGCAATGTGGCTCCTTCCTTTCCCAAACAACCAGGATTTCTTAAAACTGAATTAACAGTTTGTTCCTATCTTGGAAATGCACATTTTGAAATATGCAAATAGCGTGAAAAAGGAATTAAATGTATTAACATCTGTATAATTTGCAATTATTGATATAATCTAGAAAGACATAATCTAGCTCAGTTGCTTGAGGAAATAATAATAATATTTATTTATTTATATTTTATGTTGTTATAAAAAAGTATTTAAAGTGTTATTATGAGAAGTATTAAAACTTCTAGAAGATGGATAGAAGGAGGAAGTTCTATTTTTTTCTTATATACTGTTCAGCATTCTTATACTCACTTCCCTTTATCTAACAACACCAATCGCCAACCCATAGTCTGAATGAAAGTTCATTAATAATGCAAGAACCAAAAACTCATTACACCCATTTCCTAAAAGTAGTTTAAAATAGCACCCCTGATAATTTGAATGCAGAATTAAATGCTGAAAGGAAGCTGGGGTTCTGTTTAATTGTGAAGTATCAAGGCTCTATTTATTTTGTGAATTTACTCAAAGCTAATTACCGCAGTTAATCATTCAAAATGTTCAAGCAAAGTATGGTTGAATTTTTTGTCTTCTAATGTCCTTGCTCAATAGAATAACTGCAGGTATTTTGAGTAGAAATGAAAGGAAGAAAAAATCTTTTAGGGTGGCATAAATTTTGCTTTTTGATGTAAGCCCTTCCTTGAGAGGTGAAAAAGAAGTAGACTAAATTCATATTATTACTATCATCATTATTATTTTGCCATTCTTATTTCAGCCCTATCTTAAGTAAGGAGTAAATATATATTAGCTATAAATTATCGGAGTGTCCATATAATGTCATAAATAGAAACAAACATTTTCATAGATAGTAATACCACTGTACTATGTAAATGGTATTTGACATAGTATATCTTAGCACTAGTTACCTGAATAGGAGAATATTAATCAGCACAATTTACGCATCCTATGTCGTTAAAAATCAGTAGGTATTTTGAGCTCACCTTTTCTATCAAATTAAATATATCCTTTCACTATGAGAAGAGGAACGAGTCCAGGATGAGTTATATTTTTTGTTAGTTTTTAAAGACTTAGGACTAGAAACAGCTATAACATGAACTGCAGCTTAGAAAAGCCTGTGCTAAACATAGTTCTTCTGAAGTCTTTTTGAAAATAGTACATCCTTAATATTTATGGAATTGATCATGTAGTAGTGCAAACTGGATGAAAATAATGAGACTAACAAACTAAAAATTGTTCTTTACTTTTTTTGCTTTCCTTATTTTCTGTCTCAAAAGCTGTGGACTTTCTCCTTTCCAAAATGATCCTGCCCATCTGCCAACCTCTCTCCCTGTACCTGATGCCATGCATTCTTTTGGTTATCTACTTTCTTTTGAAGTTTCAATATTTTCTCTTTCATATGCTATTTAATTTCAGAGCAGAAAGTTGTTTAGGTCACATCTAAACTTAGAAGACATTCCTTAACCCTAATAATCCTGCAAATTATTTGCAGCATTTTTCTTAAAAAAAATAGTGAAACACCAATTGCCTCCTTGTGTCATTATGCACTCATTCAATTTGACAGTTCACACCTTGGTTTTCACTGGTGCTATTCTGACACTGAAGTCTCAAAGGTTAGCAATAACCTCTTACTCAGTTAACACAAAGATATTTTCCAGTTCTTCTCCATGTTTATATCACTTGCATTTTGCACTTCATATCACTTTCCATTACTGATTCTTTCTTCCTTCTTGAAAATTCTTTCTACAGACTTCTATGACTAGGAAGATGTAGTATTTAAGGAAATAAATTAGTTTGACTTTGCACATTTGCATCACAATTGTCATGACACACTTCCTAGTTCCCTACTTCATTGGAATTTCATCATTCAAACAGTAGTTGTAAAGTCAGTCTTTGTTGAGAAAGAAAGGATGTTTATAAATTATTTTGTCATAATTGCAGATCACAGAGTTTTTACTTAATCTTCTAACTTCCAATTTGCTGCGCATGTTTGGGGACATGTGATCATTGTTTGTTTTGTTTCTTGACGCACAAAAGATTGCAACATATTCAATTTAAATTAAAATAATGATTTAATCATTTGAATATATTATTTCATTTTTAATATTAAAGAGCAAGGAAAATAACCTAGGTATGTTGAACAACCAAATGAAAAATATCTGTACTCACTAGGAATTTATAAAAATGATCTTAACTATCTTATCATATTTTGAGAGGAGCTCAAGTGTCAATACCAATGACAAAAACCAACTAAACATTCCCGTCAGTGTGACTAAACATTAGACAGGTTTCTTCCTGACTCTAGGCCCCTGGTCTCCCTTTTCTTAGAGCATTTAACTTTAGAAAACTTTCAATTGTAGATTCCTTCTCTGCCCCTTTAATTTGTAAATCTTCTACAAGCCAGAAATGGTTTTCTTAAGGACCCAGGAGCCATCTGTCTAAAATGTACTGGCATACCTCAGAGATACTGCGGGTTCAGTTTCACATCACCACAATAAAGCAAATATTCAGATAAACCGACACAAATTTTTTAGTTTCTCAGTGCATATTAAAGTTATGTTTACACTATACTGTAGTCTATTAAGTGCTCAATTTAGCATTATGTCTAAAAAAAGCAACGTACATACCTTAAAGAATACTTTATTGCTCAAAAATGCTAATCATCATCCAAGCCTTCAGCAAGTCCTAACATTCAGCAAGTCCATGCAATGGTAACATCACGGATAACCATAACAAATATAACAATAATGAAAAAGTTTGAAATATTATGAGAATTACAAAAAATGTGATACAGAGACACAAAGTGAGCAAATGCTGTTGAAAAAATGGCCCCAATAGACTTGTTTAATGCAGCATTGCCGCAAACCTTCAATTTGTAAAAAAAAACACCACAATATCTGTGAAGCAAAATAGAGTGAAGTGCAATAAAATGAGGTATGCCTGTAATCATCAGAAGAGATAGTACTTCTAATCCCAGTTTCTATAGGAGGGTAGGAACCTAAGTTTGAAAACACCACTTAGCAAGCACAGATGGCTTAATCACATTCACCAACCTCCCCTAATATCTTCTAGTACCTTTCCATTAGCTCATCCTAGTATTTAAAAATCCTCTGTCTTTTGTTTCAGCAGAGTTACATTTAATCTCTCTCCTCTAGCGCAAGAGTCGTGACTCCTTTTGCAACAGTCTTGAATACAGTCTTCTTTGCTGTTTTACAAAGTGTCCGATGTAATTTTTCTTTTACATCATTATGGTCTTTTACATTATAGTCTTGTGCATTATTGAAACAGATGAAAACTGAATAACTCTAGGAAATTCACTGCTACAAAGTTTCAAATACTAAAGAAAATAATGCTTACGCTCACAACAGACACACGTTGTAGTATGTTGTTCAAAGATGAAATGTTGCATGAGTACAAGCATATTTGAGAGTTAAGGAGGTTAATTTAATCCCTTTATAAAGCTATGTTTCCTCCAATGTGGTAAGCCCTATTTAATCTTTAATGCCCTGTGGGTCTAGAATTTCTGATAATAGGCCACAGGACAAGACTCTGGGTTTGTGGGTTAACCAAAAGATGAAAGGACTGCTAAAATGAAGTGTGAAGAGACTGACTCTAAAACTAAATACCTTTAATATGTGTATTATAAAGAGAAATGTGTAATATTTCCTTTTTAAAAAGTACACCCTACCCTTGCTCTAGAAGTCTTTAAAGCAGATTTTAGAAATATATGTTATAGCTTTCCTTTTCTCTTTTTAATGAGAAAATTCTGGCAAATAAGCAGATGAGATAAGGTCAAAATGATGGTGGTATAGAAATGTTTTTATATCCTGTAAAATTGGTAGCTGGGTCATAAATTGGCTCTGATATTTACAGGAATAAAAAAGAGGGAAATACTAATTTCATGTTTCATAGTATCTGTGAGTTCAAAATATCCCAACTCCTAACAAACAACAGAGAAAAAATATTCTTGGTCCAGAGATCTGAGGAGAATTTATCTCCTGAACCTGCATAAATGAGACACACAACAAGCAACATTTTAACCACATCCTTATGATGATCATAACAATGTCATCTACAGAACTAGTTGTCAATCTGTCCCTCAGTTACAGGACTGTTAATTATATCAATTTACACTAGAACAAAGGAGTATGGTCCAGGTGCACAGGTGTTCAGGCTCAATTCAAAGATAAATAGAAAGATAGTGTTTCAGTGAGTATTAAGCAGTAGCAAATACAGGTTTATAGTCTATGAGAATGACCCAGGGAGGTTATCATTGGTGGTCACGGTGGGAGGGTGGTATTGCAGATGTTATATATTGAAGGTTATACGGAAATATCTGCTTTAAGTGTTAACTGACATAGATGTAAGATTCACATACTCTTAGAAAGGAGAAAAGCCAAACTAGGATGCAAGTTCTGTAAAGAGATGGATAGTGGGATACCTATGGACAGGAACAAGACAAAGGTCCACACGGTACTGAAATCCAATGAAAATACAACTTTAAGACGTAAAGCATGCTGAGTACTTTAAGAAAAAAATGGTTCCACAATATATCTCCCAGATCAAATCAACTGTTTGCATTACTTAGAGAATTGTTGGATATAAGCCAGTTCAGTGTTAGGACACATTTACCAGAAACAATGACTTCTGTGTTGGAAGAATTGCACTTAACTCATTCTTCAAGGAAATGATTAGATAATAAGGCTAGTAATATATTAAAGGTATGCCTACTATTTGAAACTAAAACTATGACATCTATAGTTTAGACCATTAGTATTTGAAGTGTGGATCCTAGACCAATAGCAACAGCTGGGCTGTTGGGTGCCCCTCCACAGCAAAACTATACTTCTTGGGGTAGGACCCAGCCATCCACATCTAAAAGGTTCACTGGGTGATTCCGATGTACTCTCAAGTTTGAGAACCACTGCCTTAGAGAACAATTATCCTTGGGAGTTCCCTGAAAGTCCAGTGGCTAGGACTCGGCACTTTCACTGCCAGGGCCCTGGGTTCAATCTCTGGTCGGAGAACTAAGATCCTGCAAAACACATGGTGCTCCCAAAGAAAACAACTGTCCATCCATCCTCCAGAAATGCAGAGCCAGAAGAGAAGGAGACAGGCCATCAGCTCATCCAGAGGATTATTGAGTTATTAAAGAGGATGTTAAAAGTGGCCACAGCATATCTTTTTTCTTTATAAGGCCCTCAAGAAATTGTTTACCCTGATTATAACATGTGAAATAGTATTAAGGAACAGCTCCTGCAAGTATCAATAACAACAGGGTCTAAATTGACCTCACACAGCTTAACATGTAACTATGTCCTTCCCACATAGCCAAAGCCTGAGGAAAGGTTCACAAAAGCACTTATTATTTTTAGGTTTCTTCACAAAATGACAAAGATGTTAACAGTGGCCAATATAAAGTAACTTCCTCTTCTTTACCTAAGAAATTGTAACTCTTGAAGTATTAAGAATGTAACCAAATATCATGTAGGAATATCTAAAAAATGATTATGTTCATAATTTGTGACTGAGAGATTGATAGCCCGCCAACTTTCTTCTGAGAGTCAATGGCTTCTCAGAGAGTCAATGTAGGTAACAGTGAAGAGTAAGTACTCTGAGGTCAGACTGTCTTGGTTTCAAAATGATTTCATCTTTTATTAGCTGAGTGACCTTGTGTAATTTACTCAGTCTCCCAAATCTGTAAAATGGAGATGATAATAAAATTAATCCATGAAGCTCTGAGTATGCTGATACCGCCACTGAGTAAGCAAATGGTAGATGTCAGCTGCTTTCTATTCAGTGTCACCTTAGCAGTCACAACACATCTATTGCTCTGCTTGCTGCCAAAAAAGTGCAAAGATGAAGAGGCTAGTGGTGGAGAAAAGCATAGAAATAAATAATTTTATATACAGAGCTATAAAGACAAAGATTCATTGTACTAGGTATTATGGAAGGGAACACTTAAAAAAAAAAGTTAGTTACCATGAAGGAGGCAGGGAAAGCCTGAGAATTAGGGAGGAAAGGGAATACAGTGGATTGAAGATGCTGAGAGGTCATTTCAGAAAGATTTTTACTGTACCAATAATTGGGTCTAGTTCAGCTTTCTCTAACTCTAGCAAATCCCCTCATGATTCCACAAATTGTATTTCTCTGTGATTTCAACCATTCACATCCATTCTCCTCCGGTCTATGAGGATACAAGTTTCGTCCTCCTTTCAGGGCTAATGTCTTAAACTGTGCTCCTGATCTCAGCCCCAGCTCTATATGGAAATCGCACACCTTAAATTTTCTGCTCTTTTTCTCTTAAATTCTCCCTCACCTGAGGCCCTTCCGTTGTATCTATAAACATGATCAGAATCTCCTCGTTAATTACAACAAAATAAAGCGACAACAACTAAATAATGCAGAGAACCTGTCTTCAACTTCTTTATCTCATGGAAGTTACTTCTTATTCACTCTCTTTTGTTTTCTCACTGTCACAACATTAAGATATAAACCACTCACCTTTAACCTCCTCCAATTAGATTTGATTCCCACCAGCAGCACAACTTTTAACGGTTGACCGTTTGTTTCTAGCTGTCAGACGGACTCTATTTCCACTTCCTTTGTCCTTAATCTGTGCTCCTCTTTTCTCTTCTCTGTCTACTCTATCACTTCACAACTTGCTTTTCCATCCACAGTTTCTGTCTCAGCACAGATTCCACCTTAGTAAAACCCTCTGCACTCACCTCACTGAGTTATACTTGCTTATTTCCAAACACCTGCTAGCTTTCTATGTGATGCAGCACTTCAGAGTCCATGGGCCTCAATTAAAACTTCTTTTATCACCACTTTAAGGAATATCTGTGTGACTCTCCTTTTTTTCACTATTTGCTTTCTGTAAATATAGTCTATTAAGAGAAATACACATTTGAGATCATACTATATGGACCAGGCACCTTTATTTGTAGGTTCACATGAAATTTGGGAACAAATCAATGAGAATTTTATGAAGCTGTTGTTCTAAAGATTCTCTCAAAATTTATTCTCCTGAATCCAATCCTTTGACCTAGGTGATGGAGCAATACATTAGCCTCATATGTTTTGTTTCATTACATGATAACAAAATAAAGGATTAATTTGAATTTAGCTGATCTGGAAAATATTTCCATACCTGAACATCCGGCACAATTCTACTTTCTTTTTTCTTTCCTTTTTTAAAAATAAACATTTTCTTACAGCAAATTTAAAACTCATTCAGTTGGAAACTCAGAGAAAACATTTCAGATTTACAAAAAAAGTTTTTCTGTTGAAAATACATCATCTTAGGGCCACAACTTTAAAAGATAAAGCTTTTTAAAAGCACTTACTCTAAAATATATTACATACGTCCCTGCTTTTTTTAGGAAAGGAGTTGAAACATAGTTTTGCATTTTCTTGAAAATTTGAGGGCTATCATCACCAATTTACTTTACTTAACTCATAGTTAGACACTAAGTATTACTAATTATGACAGAATTACTTTTTTTTCTTTACTAAAGGCTACAGACAGGTATGTATTTTTAGTCTATGTCAGTTTCTTTTTGGTCTCTGTTATTTTCTTTATTGATGACTATCAACTCTTATTTCCACTATCAGCATAGAGTTAGTGCAACAACTTTTATTCCTCTCCTAATTTGTTACTTCATCTCTTTTACCAAAGATATACATGAGGTTTATCACATGCAGTTGTGCTCTTTCTTTCCATAGTTATATTTTCTGTTATTTTGGGGTTTTCTTTTGTTGTATCTCAATTCTTAGTTGTGTTCTTTTGAGTTGGTATCGTTGCTGTATACGTGTAATTATCACTCTGCACTCTCTACATAGTGGGACTTAACATAATTTAGAGGTTGCTGCTTACTTATTTACACCTTAACATAATTTAGAGGTTGCTGCTTACTTATTTATACCTTGCCATATTCTAAAAAAGATCTAAGGGACTTACAACATTTATTGTTAATATACTGCATCTTGCAGTAAAAACAACAAGGAACAAGGAAGCAGTGATTAAATCAAGTTAGGAAAATAAGACAGAGCCAGGGTGAAGTTGATATGAAAAATAAATACAATAAACCTCTATGTAGTTATTCAATCGCGGCAAGACAGAGATTATATACTAAACATTATAGCAGCCAAAATAATGAGAAAAACATAGCCAATTATAAAACTGACAGTATCTTTAGAATAAAAACAAAACAGCTGTACAAGAGAAGTACAACCATTCCTATGATCCTCAGAAAAAGAGTACAGGAGAGAGTAATGAACAATATCTTTGAACAGTTTCTTACGACAAATAGGGAACAACTTTGGAAGGCTATTTCTTTTTAAAAAATTGCTCAGTATAGGCTTAAAACATCAAACCAAGGGGAATTCAGCAAGGAGGATTCTAATATGTGTGGGTTGAGGCAAGACTCTATGATATGTCAATTGAGGGACTGATTTTAGAGCACTGAGCCAGTGGGTTCTTAACTAAAAGTAAGCATCAGAATCACAACGTCTGAGTCACATACCCCAGTGATTCCAAGTAAGCTACGTTAGGGTAGAGTTTGGGGATCTGCATTTGTAGGCTACACCACGGATTCTGATTCATGCATCGAGATGAAAACTACTGACCTAAAGGAAGAGCTGAAAAACAGCCTACCTGAACTCCTCCATATATTTGATATTCTTAGATACTGAGCAGATATAGAGATATAAAGATATCTGATATAAAGATGCTGAGCAGCAATAAATTTGTGGTCATAATCCCTGACAAGTAGCCACAGGGCAACCAATCTATACTGACAGTCAACTACAGAGTCAGATGCTTCAACAATCAGCTAAGCCAAGACGGCCTCCCATAAAAACTGTGGAGCTTAAAACTCACTGCAAAGTAGAAGCTTACCCTAAACTAGCTCAGAGTCTTGATGACATAAACTCCTTAGAATAACAACATATAAAATAAAACATCTATATCAAATGTTTAAAATATAAATCCAATTTAGATGTTAGTACAGCCCAACCTATATAACTGTTTATTCCTTCTCAAATTTGAGGGGAAATTATTAAGAGAAAACCTTAGATGACTTCTCTCACATATTTTTCATGATGGAAATAATCTTGTAAAAGTAAATTTTTGAAAAAAATTATGTTGACTACTCGGCATGTCAAATATGTGACATTTGCTTTCCTACTTCTTCATAGGTCTATAGCCATTATCATACATTAATCCTTCCTATCATACATTAGTCCTTCCTATCCAGGCTGCATAACATATCAAAATCATTCAGGACATTGTATTATGGGCAGTCACTAATATTTGATCAGCATTTGGCACGCGTGAAGAGACCTTTCCAAACTTCAACACAGTTACTTAATCTTGACTTGACATAAATCTTCCTTCATGAAGGACTCTCTATAATTTGTACATTGTTTAGGTGATTTTTTAGCCATTGAAGGAGGGTACTAATTAGGATAATACATGATGGAAAAATTGTGTTGATAATGTGCCACTAATAGATTGAGAGATGCACAAACTACTAATTTCTCCAAAGAACTAAGCCACATTTAATTCTCACCTTGATTTATAATGTTTCTGTTTGCTAAATAGAGAAAACTTTAAGCAATAATGAAATTTCATTACCTCAACCTTTTAGAAAGCAGAGAAGCTCAGCATGGAATTATGTTTTTTTTTTTTTTTTTTTTTTTTTTTTGCTGTACGCGGGCCTCTCACTGCTGTGGCCTCTCCCGTTGCGGAGCACAGGCTCCGGACACACAGGCTCCGCGGCCATGGCTCGCGGGCCCAGCCGCTCCGCGGCATGTGGGATCTTCCGGGATCGGGGCACGAACCCGTGTCCCCTGCATCGGCAGGCGGACTCTCAACCACTGCGCCACCAGGGAAGCCCCCTGGAATTATGTTTTTATTAAGTATACCTTCATTCTGAACATTACTTGAGGTAGAAACTGGCACAAAATAATATTGGAATTCAGGCAAATCAAATATGAAAAATATAGATAATTTATGGTAGCAGTATTTTAAATTTTATAATAAAGCTTAGTGATAAGGACAGCCAAATTATCTGTCCCTTAGTTTTACTATAGTAAATATTTACTGAATTCAAATGTTAGTATTAATGCTGATAATAAGTAGTTTTAGGCAGTGTTGACAAAAAAAAATGCTACCAATGTACTACGTTATTTGGGTCAGTTGTAGTTTTTCTCCTGATTTCTATTTGCAATCCACCTGACTGAATAAAATAGAAAGAAGGAGCTATAGGTAGGTGAAGGTTAACACTCTGTATAATTAAATTAAACAGATACTTACTGTATATCAGTTACATAATTCAGGCATTGGAGGGACCTGTTCTCTGTCATCACATATGCAGAAGAAAATATGATTCTAAAACAAAGCTGAATGTGCTAGAAACTAATAGTAGTAAAAATAATTTATATTGCACTTATGTTTAATTCAATAATTTCTGGTTGAAGAGATGTCTGTTCTATTTATATAGTCACCAGTTTATTTGGGACACAGGATCAGATTAATTTCCTTCCACAAAGGCTTTGAATGAGTTTTACTTCAATGAGAAAACAATTTTTGACTATTGGTTTAAAAATAATTTTTCTATAAATCTTGAGAGATATATAGCTTACTTTTATATTATTTAGTTTCTCCCAGCCTTACTGAATATATATCTTTACTTCTTGAACCCCAGTTACTCCCATAATCTGCTGATATCTGGCTTCTGATCCACCTTTCTAGTGTCACAATACTCCAGTGGCATCATTTTCAAGTTTCAGTCCTTGTCTACCTTAACTCTTTTGGGCATTTTGCACTTAGATGCTGTTGACCCTACCTTCATTTGTGAAATCTGCTTTTCTTTTTTGCCTCTGGAACAGCGTAAGTCTCTGCTTCTCATTTTACCTTGCAAACAACTCTTTCTCAATTTTTAAAAATTGTTGTATCCCTTAAATGTATACATTTCCAAAGGTTCATGTCTAGGTCATGTGTACTATATTGCCTTTAATCTATAGATATTGAAAAAGAAGAATAGAACAACTTACTGAAAAGACGTTAAGTATCAAAACTATAAAAATGAAATATTTCTAAGTAATATTTTAAATATTATTTAACAAAAGCAATTTTACTTTTGTTAACAAAAGAATATATTACTCATACGTTAATGCAATCTCTAAGCTTACATATCATTTGTGCATTTGGGCTTTTTCTATATGGTCAGGAAAATCAGGCAGGAAATTTGGATGCAAACTGTTTTTGAAGAAAAAACACTAGAGTTTATTTGGCAAGGGAATATCATAGTGAGCTTATTTTGGGAAATGATGTGTTCCTTAAATAAAATGGTTGAATTACACAAATTGCTATATCATATTGACTAGTAACTATGAACAGTTCCTAAATTATCACTGGAAAAATATATATCCATTAATGTATTATTTTCATTGCACAGTGCCTACAATTAAGACATTTCCGATTAGGGAAGAAAGAACTGTGAATTTATTGCTCAATTTAAATTTTTCATTATTTGCTGATTAAGCCATTTGCCAATTATTGTTTCTGTGCTGATGATCATTATATTGTGAAATTATGCTACTGTTAGCACCTTTACCATGTAAATACATCAAACTGCAAATCCTATCATATTCTATTACATTTTTTGCTCCTCAAAAATGAAGAGGTAACAATTAACCATAGGAACTTAAAGAGCATCATATTTACGGTTATTTTCTATTTTATTATTTTCTATTTTACTTGCTCATGATGTTTGAGTTTTCTGTGTTCTATCATCATTGCTCTTCAAATACAAATTTAGTCTCTATTGCTACAAATACGTTACTGTTAAAAGTATACTGAATCAGATTTCTATTTCTGACTTTACTAGGGTCACTTGCAGCCGACCATCACTCCCATGGAGAAAAATTAGAAAAGCCAATAAAAATTATTAAAAGTCCTTTTTGAAAGCATCAAACATCAGTTCAGGCAACCTGAACTTGAGGGGTCAAAATCCCAGAGAAGGGAAAAACAAAAAGGTGAGCTAACATACTGCAGCCACTTTTCTTTCAAGTCATTTGCCTGTAGCAGGAGGCTGAAGATCCAAGCAAAAAGCTCCATTGAATAGCCCAGGTTACTCAGCTGGAAGCTGTGAAGAGCCATGCCCTAGGAGTGGGGCAAATAGGAGACATAGCATTACCAACCCAGCCTTGAATCTGCTCATTCTCTGACTTAACTGAGACAATAAAACTACACTCTCTCTGCCTAGAAAAAAATTGAAAATAAAAGAAAGAAATATTCTGAAGAAACATAACATAATCCTGAGCCAATTTTAATACAGAATAATATGCATTCAATAAGAAAATAAGGCTTGTCAAGAGACAGGACAAGGTAAAACAGAAGAATAACAACAAATCACAGGTGATCAAGACACTGGAGTTCTCAGATAAAAACACTAGAATAGTTATGATTGAAACATTCAACAAAATAAGATAAAACACTGGGGAAAGTGAAATGAAAAGATGGCAAGTTTCACCAAATAACTGGAATCCATAAATCAAACATAAATTTTACAATGGAAAAATACAATAAATGAAATTGAGAACTCAGTATAAGTGTTTTACTATAGATTAGAAGCAATAAAATACAGCATTGGTGAACTAGAAGATGGGGCAATAAGAAATACTGAAGCACAGATGGAGGAGAAAAAGGAGGAAAAGATAGGAAAGAGCATAAAAGACACATGAAACAGTGAAAAGTCTAACATAAGTATAAATGGAATCAATGAAGAAGAGGAAAAAGAAATGGAACAAAGGAAACAGACTAAAATCCATAGATTTAAAAAGCTCAGAAAAGCTCAAATAGGATAAACACAAAGAAAATCCCATCAAAGCACATATTAGGAAAGCTATTAAAATATCTAAAATTAAAAAAAAAAAGACTGTTAGAAAGCAGCCATGGGGTGGGTCTGGGGGACTACATAAAGAGACATACTCAAAAACACTACAGATAAATCAAAACGGAAACTTAAAAAATTTAGTTGTATTTAGTGGGACAAAGAGGGAAAAGTACATCTACTCCATATTACAGGACATTGAAGCTCCTCATGTTCAAATAATCCACAGGAAGACAGATGAAAGAAAACAGAAAAATAAAAAAAACAGAGAACAAACAGAAAACAAAAGATAAGTGGCATACTTAATCTCTAACATTTCAATCACTGCATTCAGTGTAAATGGTATAAAAATACATCAACTAAAACATAGAGTGGCAAAGTGAAATTAAAAAAAAAAAACCATGACTCAACTATACATTGTCTACAAGAAACTCACTTCAAATATAATGATATAGGTAGATTAAAAGTAAAAAAAAAAAAACTTATCATGTAAACTTCAATCAAAGGTAAGAAAGAGGAGCTATATTAATATCAGATAAAATAGACTTCACAGCAAAGAAACTGAAAACTGCCAGATTCAGAGAGGGACATTATATATTGACAATGGGTCAAGACACCAAAAAGACACTGCAGTTCTAAATGTGTATACACTAAAAAACAAACAAAAAACAAGCAGCAAGATATGTGAAGCAAAAACTGACAGAACTGAAAGCACAAATGGACAAATTCACAATCATATTTAGAGACTTTGACACCCCTCCCTTAAAATTGATAGAACTACTAGACAGCAAATCAGTAAAGATACTGAAGAACTCTGTCAACCAAAAGGATCTAACTGACATTTGTAGAACATTATACCAAATAGCAGAATGCACATTTTTCTCAAGTACCCATGGAACATACCAAGCTAGACATATCCTGCTTATAAAACAAACTTCAATATATTTAAGAGAAATGAAGTCATCCAGAGTGAGTTCTCCAACCATAATAGAATCAAACTAGAAACCAATAACAGAAGGATAACAGAAAAAATTCCAAACTCTTTTTGGAAACTGAAAAACATACTTCTAAATAATCCATGGGTCAAGGAGGAAGTCCCCGAGGAAATAAAAAAATCACACTGAACAGAAAGAAAATAAAAATAGAACATATCAAAATTTGTGGGACACAGCTAAAGGAGTGCTGAGAGGAAAATTTATACCATTGAATGCATATAACAGAAATGATGAAAAGTCTCAAGTAAATTATCTAAGCCCCCACTACAAGAATTCAAAAAAAGAAGAGCAAAATAAATCCAACACAATGTCATAAAATAAAAATAAGAGTAATTCAATATATGAACTCTGATCATAATGGAATTAAGCTGGAATCAATAACAAAAATATAATTTAAAAATCTCATTTATTTTGTACTTGAGCAATATAATTCTAAGTAACCCTTGGGTCAAAGGGAAAAAAACACAGTGGAGATTAGAGAGTATTCCAAACCAAATGATAATAAAAATATTACATATCAAAACTTGTGAGAAAGTTAATATTATGTTTAGAAGGAGATTTATAAAAGCCTATATAGAAAAAGTTTTAAAAGTTTAAAATCAATAATCAAATCAATGCTTTAAGATGTTGGAAAAATAATTGGCATTCTTTTTAATAACTGGCTTTTTAAATCTACAGATATAGCAGAAAGGAAATAAGGGTAAAAATAATTATAATACAAAACATATGTACAACAGAGGAAAATTTTAAAAAAACACAAAGGTTAAGAATTAATTCTTTACAATAACTAATAACATTGAATGACTTCCAGAAAAACTAACCAATAAAACCAAGTAAAGAAGACATAAATTACCAATATCATGGTTTCATTACAGATTACAAAAGTGGTATGTTGGAACTACTTCATATCTGCTCAAGATAACAAACTATGTGCGTATCTTGCAACTATACAACTTGAAATTGGCTATGGTCTGGTGATATACACTGTGGAATTGGCAAACACTATAAATCAAGTGTTTTTTTTTTCTTTTTCCCAGAAAACTGGCTTACCAGCACATCATTGGACCAAAAAAATATTAAAAAGATAACCACAGTAATTATAACAATTTTATACCAATAAACTCAACAATTTAAACAACATATGCAGGTTCCTAGAAAAACAAAACAAAAATTGAAGAAGAGATAGAAATTTTAATAGTTCTACATTTATTAAAGAAATTCACTCTATAACTGAAAATCTTTGTACAAAGCAATCTATAATCCCAGATGGTGGCTTCTCCTGAAAATTCTTTTCTAAACAATTAAATAAAAAGTAACACTGCTTTTACATAAACTTTAGATAGTGAAAAAGAAGAAATGTTTACGGATTTGGTTTTTTTATTACCTTTTTTTGGTAGTGAAGCATAATTTACATACAGCAAAACACTAATATCTTTTTTAAAAACAATTAATTAATTAATTAATTAATTAATTAATTTAGTTTTGGCTGCATTGGGTCTTCGTTGCTGAGCATGGGCTTTTCTTTAGTTGTGGCAAGCAGGGGCTACTCTTTGTTGCGGTGCATGGGCTTCTCATTGCGGTGGCTTCTCTTGTTGCAGAGCACGGGCTCTAGGCACGTGGGCTTCAGTAGTTGTGCCACGTGGGCTCTAGAGTGCAGGCTCAGTAGTTGTGGCGCATGGGCTTAGCTGTTCTGTGGCAAAAATACTAATATCTTAAATGTACCATTTGATCAGTTTGAACAGATCTAGACCATTGTGATACCCACATCTCTATGATGCAGGAAATTGTTATCATCGCATAAAGTTCTTCCAAGTCCCATCTTAGTGAATGAGCCCTTCCCAAGAAGCAACCACTGATATAATTTCCATTAATAAAGAATATTTTTGTCTAGTCTAGACTTCATATACATGAAATCATACAGTATGTACTTTTGTACATCTGATTTATTTCACTAAGTGTATAGTTGTTATGATTCATTCTATTGTTTCAAGTACTATTACTGTACTTGTTCGATTTTATTGCTGAATAGTATTCAACCATATGAATATATCACAGATTATTTTCTATCTATCTTAAAGGTGATGGGACTGCTTCCATGTTTTGGCTAATATGAAAAAGATGTTATACAGTATTATACAAGGATTTTTATGTATATAATTTAAATTTCTCTTTGAAAAATACCTAGGAAAAGAATTCCTTGGTCATAAGGTAAATTATGTTTAATTCGTTAAAAACTGCTAGACAGTATTCAAGAAGGATTGACTCCTTTATGCTCCCACTGGCAGTTTATGAGTGCCGGGTACCCCACGTACCCTACAACGTTTGGTGAAGTAAATCATTTTCATGAATCCATTCTAGTGGGGGTCTTGTGGTACTTAATTGTGGTTTTAATTTGCATTTCCCTGATGAACAATGATGTTGAGCATTTTTCTGTGTGCTTATTAGCCATTCGTTTATCAGTGTCTGTATAAATCTTTTCCCTATTTTAAAAAATTGGTTTGTTTATTGTTTTATTACTGAGTTGCAAGAGTTACTGATATAATCCGGATATAAGCTATTTATCATATATATATATGTGATGAAGGTATTTTCTTCCCATCTCTTGCCTATTTTCTTAATAGTTTCTTTTGATGGACAAAAGTTTTTAATTTTTATAAAATTCTATTTATCCATATTTTATGGCAAGTTTTGTTTTTCATAGATTCATTAAGAATATGTCATCAGAGAATAATTAGAGTTTTACTTCTTCCTTTATAATCCACAGGGTTTTCTTTTTCCTGTCTTATTTCACTGGTGGAAACTGCAGGAGTTATAATGCTGAATAGATGTGGTGAGAAAGGACATCATTCTCTTATTGCCAGTCTTAGGAAGGAAAGCATTCAGTATTTTACTATTAAGTATTATCTTAGCTGTAGGTATTTTGTAGTTGTGTTTTATCAGATTGACTATTCCCTTCTATTTCTAAAAGTGATGTTAAATTTTAACTTTTTTTCTCTGTATTAATTGAAATATTAATATTATTTTTCTTTTAATCTGGTAATGCAGTGATTATATTAATTGCTATTTGAGTGTTAAACCAACACATTTTTTGGATACAGTCCACTTGATAATTTTGTATTATCCTCTTTAAATATTAGTGGAATTGATCTGATAACATTTGTTAGGATTTTTGTGTCTAAGATTATGAAGGATATTGGTATTAAATTTTCATTTCTTGTAATATATTATCATCTTCTTTTACTACTAAGGTTATGGTGACTTTGTAATATGAATTGGAGTTTCTGCTTCTCTTTGATTTTATGAATTTTGCTTGTGTGTGTAGGATTGTCACTGTTTATTCCTATAGGTTTGACAGAGTTCACTAGTGAAGTCATCTGAACATGTTGTCTCTTTTGGAAATTTTGAAATGATGAATTCAATTTCTTTAATGAATATTAAGGTATTCATCTTTAAATTTTTTTATTATTTTAGTTTTGATGAATTGTGTTTTTCAATAAATGTGTCCATTTTACTCATTAAATATATTTGCATGAAGTTGCTCATAAAACCCCTTCACTGTCCTTTTAAGTTTGTAAATTCTGTAGTAATGATAGTTCTTTCATTCCTGATGTTAGTATTTTGTATCTTATCTATTGCTTTTTTTAAATCAGTCCTTTTAGGAATTTATCAACTTTGCTAATGTTATCAAAGAATGCATTTTTGGCTTAAGTATCTCTGTTGTTTTTGTATATTTCATTGACATATGTCTCTTTTATTATTTTCTTTCTCCTGCTTAAGGTCTAATTTCTGTATGTTCCACATGTCCTTGTTCCCCTATTCTTCTTTTCTTGCATTTTTAAGCATAATTCCATTATGTTCTGGCATTTAGCACTCATAAACAGTTCTTAGCTAGTTATGAAAGAAGAGTATCATTAAAATGCCAGCAGTAAGCATTGTATTTAATGGTATAATACTTAAAACTTTCCCTTTGGGATTGGAAAAAGGAGAAGGATACAAGATATTCTACATCTATTAAACATGTAATTTGGATATCTTTGGCAATAAAACAAATCAAGAAGCAGATATAAAATATGTAAAAAAAAGAAGTATATCTTTCATTATTTGAAGCCAACATGATTGTGTACATAGAAAATTCAAAAAACTCTAAGACAAATTATTATAATCAATAAGTGAATTTAGCAAGGTTAAGTAATACAAGGTTGATATACAAAATCATTTGCATTGCCATATATCAGCACAAAATAAATAGGAAATAAAACTTTAAAAATGATACTATTTATAATGCCAAGAAAAAGAACAACAAAATCCTCAACTACTCAGAATGAATCTAACAAAAGATGTTTAAGATCACTCCTTTGAAAAACACAAACTGTAGTGAAAGAAATTAAAGAAGACAAATAAATGGAGGGATAAAAAATGTCAATAATTGGAAGATTTGCAGATTTAATTCAGTCCAAATAAAAATTTCAGGTTTTTTTTTTTTTTTTTTTAGGGGAAAGGGGTGAAGTAGAAATTGGTAAACTGCTTATAAAATATATATAGAAACACATGGGACCAAGACTAACCAAGGCAATCTTGAAAAAGAAAAGAGCCAGAATCCTTGCATTACCAGATTTAATACAATTTTATAGTAATTAAGACATAGTAGTATTAGCATAGGGATAAACAAAGACAAATAGAAAAGAAATGGGTCGAGAAACAGACCCACATGTATTTGATCCTTTGATTTATGACAAAGGTGACAAGGCAGAATAATGAGAAATAATGGTCAATTCTATAGGTGTTAATGATTTAACCAGATATTCTAATTAAAAACAAAAAATACCTTTAGTCCTACCTCAAGCCACATACAAAAGTCAATTCCAAATGAATTCCCATCAGATATTTAGGTAACACAATGAAACTTTAGCAGAAAACGTAAGGGTATATTTTTATTATCTAGGGTTAGGAAAATTTTTCTTAAATAGAAAAAGAAATATTCAATTTCTTAAATAGAATAAAAGAAGATTTCTTAAATTCCTTAAAAAATTTTTGATAATTCAGACTGGATCAAAATGGAGGACTTTTATTCATTATAGTATGGCATTAAGATTGTGAGAAGGCAAGCCACAAAGTAGAAAATATTTTTAATAAATATATTCAATAAGTGACATATCAAATATATAAGGAACTCTACGCATAAAGAAGAAAAGATACGACCCAAAAAGAGGGAAACAGGCCAAAGACTTAAAGAGGTGACTGCCAAAACTAATCTAGGATGTTTAAAGTCAGAATAGAGGTCACATTTTAGTGAGGCTGTGAAAGAGTGGCAGAGCTCTTAATTCTCTGCATCTCAATCTGGGTGCTACTGACACAGATGTGTCCACTCTGTAAAAGTTCATTAAGGTATATACTTATAAGGTCTACAATTTCTGTTACACTTTAATAAGTTAAAATAAAGTCACATCTTACACTATATTTTTTAAGATAGTGCTTTAATATACCCAGATTATATAATCAGCAAGCAGAAGGGTACTGAATGACAATAACGTATTAAAACTAATAATAAATGCACAGGGTCACCAAGTCTAGACTTCCATTACTGTGAGAGGAAAACATTACTGAACCAGAAACTCTGTATCCTAGTCAACATCATTTATTTCTCTGAGCTCTCACACCAAATAAACTTCTAAATTAATAGGCCAACTGCAATCAGTTACATGCCTCCCTTTTTAGGCTTTCCTATTTCTCTCAGAATAAATTAATAGTCAGTATGAAATGAAATGAAATGTGCCATGCTAGAAACAGTCCTTCAAAATAAGTTTCTATAAAGAAAGTCAACATTTAACCCATAGTGCAAGAAAAAGCTATAATATGACATTTTATAAGCTCTTTAGACCACACACACACACACACACACACATACATGCACACACACACACACCGGATAATTAGGAGAAAGTTTAGGAAGATTGATAACAGCAACATAAATATCCATTTTTTCATTCTCCATCATCTTGGTTTCATGTCTTGGACAACCTGACAGGGTATCTTCTAGAGCTACTGGAAACATGGAGATTGAATAGGAATAAAGGGGGCCATACATGACAAAATTGTGTTCATTTGACTGTGTTCATTGACTCCATAGGCTCAGTGGATGACTTGGGGGAGGGAGCACATCTTAGAAGCCTAAAAAAGAGCTCTTACCATTGGAGTAAATATTACATTTCAAAATTAGGAAGCACGTTGAAAAACTTTAATAGACAAAGTGAGCTTTGTTAGTGAAAGGAGTACGGAGGTTCACAGGAATGAGTCTAAGATATTGACTAGGTGAACAATTGAGATTCACAGAGAGAGATCATTACAACCCAGGAGACAAGAGCTCATAAATATGGACCACAGAAAAGAGGCATTGCTCTAAGTTTCTAATAAGTACTTCCCAAGAAGGGCCAGATGATAGACTTTTCCCAAGATACAGAGAAAGATGCATGTCAGGTTAAGAACTACTGACATCTTAAATTCTAAGAAATATGTCAAGAATGATTATAATCTAACATCAACATTGTATCAAAATGTACAGTGTTTTTTGGAATTGTGTGTGTGTGTGCGCGTGTGTATGCATGCATGAGCGTGTAGTTTTATCCATCTTTCAATTTGGCTATAAGGGAAACCTTTACCTAGGCCAGAGTTTCTCAACAGCAGCACTATTTACATTTTGGATCAGGTTATTTTTTTGTATGCAGGCTGTCCAGTGTATCGTAGGGTGTTTAGCAGCATCCTTGGCCTCTATCCTTTAGATGCCAGTGGCACACCAGCACCCCAAGTCATGACAATCAAAAATGTCTCAATACACTGCCAAATGTCCTCTAAAAGGAAACACTGCCCCCAACTGAGGACCACTGACCTAAGCAGATAAATAAAATGCCACCTCTCTCTTCTATCTCTTTTGTTTGCAATGGATTCCCATCATCTACTCAATGATGGTTGACACTTGAATGTGAATTTTATTATCCCTGTGCATGTTAACTAAATAAGCTTATGTGGGGCATAAATCATAGAAAGAACCATGGAAAGACTAATCCTAATGTTTACATGACTAAAAAAAAAACTTCTCTAATTAGAAAAAAGTAACTGATTTCTTTTAGTAAGTTTAAAAATTATTTTCCTAATTATTGGATTTTGGAAATTAATTAGTTAGTTTTGGAATGAATTTATGGACTTTCCATGGATAAATTTTCTCTTACCAGTCATTCATACTTGATTGATTTTAACAGGTACATTTTCATTAAGATGGATTTGAATGACTGGGTTGATGATTTCCATGCACACACTATTTTCAGATAAATATATTTGCTGAGACAGTAAGGTTAAAAAAAAAGAGAAAAGGAGAAAAGATTCTTTGAATGCTAAAAGTAAGAAATCATCTTACGGAGTCTAGATGAGGAATAATTTAAGAATAGGGGGCTTCCCTGGTGGCGCAGTGGTTGAGAGTCTGCCTGCCGATGCAGGGGGCACGGGTTCGTGCCCCGGTCCCGGAGGATCCCACATGCCGCGGAGCGGCTGGGCCCGTGAGCCATGGCCACTGAGCCTGCGCGTCCGGAGCCTGTGCTCTGCAACGGGAGAGGCCAGAGTGGTGAGAGGCCCGCGTACCGCAAAAAAAAAAAAAAAAAAAAAAAAAAAGAATTAAGTTGATGGTCTCTAGAAATTTCCTGAAGCATTTAGAAAAAGCACTGATGTTGGAAGAATACTGGACAGAATTCAAAGGGAAACAGAAAATGCAGTAAACAGAAAATTTGGCAGGCTAATTCAATTAAAAATTTTATATAAAATCTTATGCAACTTAAGACTGCAAAATATTAACCTTTAAGCATTATTTCAAAATCACAAAATAAAATGTATAAATTACTTAGTTTCTGAAAATATTTACTATAAAATATGGAAGTTGAACACAGGTTTTTCTTTTAAAGGCTATCAAGGGTTTCTAATATTTCAATAAATAAGAAAACGGAGAAAGTTCAAAAAGCTAGTTAATGCCACCATTCTGGACAGCACAGGAAAGAGACACTTCATTTCTAAATATATAAGGATTCTCATTTTTCAAAGACCATCTCAAATGCCACCTTCTTTGGAATTTTCCTCTATCTCCCTAATCAGAATTAATTGTTTCTTCATCTGAGCTTCCAATAGCACACTGTCTATGTTTCTATTGTGAAGTTATGAACTTTCTTACGATCTATGGAGGGAGTTGCCCCGATGATTTTCTCCCTGTAAGTGTAAGAACTCCATGGGCTCAGGGATTGTACTCATTCCTTTTCTGTCCCTTACAGCAACTGACACAGATCTAGTGTGGAAGAGACATTTTCTAAATACCTATTGAAAGTACCATTTACATTTACCTTCCTGGTTTAATATCCTAAGGTAAGTAAACAATAATTTTTTTAAAAATAATTTTGTTTGGAAGTTCAGTGTTTTTTAGTAATCATATCTATACTGCCATGTATTTGTACTCATGTATTTGTGTGAGTAAATTTGTAAGCAAAAATAAAGAGTGATTAAGTCCAGAAAGGGGCATAGGTCAAGGTATGTTTTGATAGTATAGAATCATAGATGGTTAGAGCAAAAGTATCTTAGAAATTATGCACTCCAATTTCTTAGTGTAGAGTAAAGTAAGCAGAGGCCTCTTTACATACTTGTGATCCGGTAGCTAATTTAAAGGAAGCCAGAACCATATCAAAGATCTCTTTCCCTATACCTTACTGCCTACAGACTGTTTAACCCACACAAACTAAGTGTGGTGAGCCAACAGGCTTTGGAAATAATACCTGCCATAACAGGATAAAAAAATCTGAATCAGGAGTTTTCAAATTAGTATCATTGTTTTGGCCCTGTTTTACAACTGTAGGGTATCTAAAAACCAAACAACCCCCCATCCCCCAGCAAAAAACCTATAAAATGCCTTCAAAGAAACTGATGAAAGAAATTTAAAAATAATGTTACTGAATAAGATTCTTCTTTTCTGGATGTTAACAGGTATTGACTTTTAAAGCACTACTACCAAATGGTACATCTCCTTTCGACTAGAGTAAATATGACAGAAATTCCAACTACCGAGCAGGACAACCTAAGTTTTAATAAAATAAAATGTATGACTAAGCTGTATGTATATAGTTATATAAAAGTAATTATAAGATTATACAATATCCAGATAAACTTTTTTACTTGAAATTGTATCTTAAAATTCCTTATATGTTATTTCACTGAACAAAGATGTTAGATTTATCTCATTTGTAAGAGAAAAGTGAGTTATCTATATTCAGATGAGAACTACCAAATTGGTAATTTTTATATTTTGTACAGCCCTGATTAATTTTTAAAAAGATAATAATGAAACAATTTCAGAGCTAAAATACATAATATACGAAAATTCTCTCTGGTGTTTTGGGGAGATGTAATTACTACAGAATATTAAATTGGGAAAATAGAAATAGAGCACTTAATCTACATGTGTAATTGGGACACCTGCACACAGCAGACAGTTTTGCTTTTGGAGAATGTTAAAGGATTAGTTTTCTACAATTTCAGCTATTATCATTATAGTTTTTACTAATGAAAGGTCATGGAAGAAAACTATTGATGACTGGAAATTTAATTTGATTAATCTAAATGCTTGGGAGGAACTGCACCAACCCTGTAGTTGGAAATTCACAAATAATTTACATTTAGAAATTCACTGTAAGCTAAATATAATCAATTCTTCCTGGAAAATTGACAATTAACTCTGACTGACTTTCTGACCAATAGCTTGAAGGTATATACCTTTCAGCAAAAACAATGAACACACTTTATAGGTCTTGTTTGTTCCTTGTTTATACTAGTTGTCTTATTTGTGCAGTTATTTTGTATCTTTGTCATTTGTAATTCAATTCGTCTCTTTTTAAAAAAAAGTTTTTTTGATGTGGACCATTGTTAAAGTCTTTATTGAATTTGTTACAATATTACTTCTGTTTTATGTTTTGGTTTTTTTCTTTTTGGCTGAGAGGCGCATGGGATCTTAGCTCCCCAACCAGGGATCGAAACTGCAGCCCCTGCATTGGAAGCCAAAGTCCCAACCACTGGACCGCCAGGGAAGTCCCTGATCTCTTATGATTAACACAAATTCTTTAAAATTTTTGTACAATAATCTGTAAGACTTCCAGTAAAAGTAAGAGCCATGCTCAGTCCTTCAAATGTAATATTATTTAGAAAATCATAAACTACAAACAGTATGTTGGTTAGAACTTGAAATTAAAGTATGCCCACCATTACTGGAGAAAAAAGTACTGATTAGCAAAAACGCAGAGTTTCCTCCAATCAAAAATGATTGTATACTTGGGAGGGAAATGGTGTAATTGGGAAGGACCGTATAGTGTTGGGGATTTTTTTTTAATAAACATAAAAATGTATTCAATTTACAACCCAGAAAGAATCCTTAGTAAGTTTTTGGCAAGGCAAGGGTAGAGGAAATAGAAAAGGACATTAGTCAGTTCAATTTGGAGAGGAGGAGGAGGAGTTATACATTTTAAAAAACTTGGCTAAATTTTGAAAGGAACTATGGTACCTTGATTAAGACAGTGGCCCTGGAACCATACTGTGTGGGTTTTGAATCCCAGCTTTGCTGCTTAAATAAAGCTTATATTTGGGGGAAGTTACTTAACTTGCTCCCTCTTCAGTTTTACTATTCTCTAAAACAGGAACAATAATTTTTACCTCATAAATATCTGGGAATGATTAAAAAGTTCATGTATATGGTGTGCCAGGTAGCCCAGTACATGGTAAGTGCTCAAATCAATAATAACTATTACTATTACTTAAACAGAACTGGCATACTCAAAGGTTCGAAATTTTTTTTCATAGAATTTTTGAATTACAAGATTTTTTTTGATAATAAGCCTAAAGATCATTTTGAAATTTTAGCAGTGCTAATATTTGATATATTTCCATTAAACTAGTTCTGAACAAATATGTTTAATATAAAAATTCAGGTTTTTAAAATCTCAGTCCTTTCACGTGGATATACTAGAGTTAGGCAAATCAACACTTTTCAGAACAGAGGGTTATGATATTCCTGGAGGTGACAGTATATATTTTTGTACAGTAGGAAAGTGTAAATTCATGGCTCACTGAACACATATTGACTTCTTCCATAAAGGTTAAATCTATTTCAATATTGACAAGTGTTTTTTCTCCATATTAGGAATCTGAGATCATAGCCAACAAAGATAAGCTGGAGAAATTCTAGAATTTAAGAGGAAATATGTTTAGGACATCACTTTTGCAGAGGCTATGTGTCCAAGATAGGGGCTGATGAAATTAAGGAGGAAAGGGGAAAAAATAGGGACATAAGTGAGCCTTGAGGCAGCATGGGAGTATGATGTGAAGAATATGGCTTATGGAGTACACTGCATATTGTGGTGGCTTTAAAACACATCTGCAGATTATCTGACACTCATCCCTTCAAAAGGTGAAGATACTTGATCTCCTCTTGGAACCAGGCCAACCTTTGGCACTGCCTTGATGAATAGACAATAGCAGTAATGACACTGCATGACTTCAAAGGCTAGAACTCATGCAGCTCTTGGGACCCTGGTTCTGGGAGCCTGTAACAAGTCTGGCTACCTTGAGACTGCCATGCAGAGAAACCATATAAAGAGGCTATTGAGAATGAATGAGAGAATGAGAGGCAGATAGACAGAGACAGACTGACCTAAGGAGCCCAGCTGTTTGAACTTTTTAGTCCAGGAACCAGAAATTTGATTGGAAAAGCTTTGAAGATGATTCCAGCCCTGCCATCTTCTGAGTGCAATTATATGAGACCCTGGATTTTTTAGCTGAGTCCCTCAACCCCCAGATTTGTGAGTAAAATAAATAAATGCTGGGCTTCCCTGGTGGCGCAGTGGTTGAGAGTCCGCCTGCCGATGCAGGGGACACGGGTTCGTGCCCCGGTCTGGGAAGATCCCACATGCCACGGAGCGGCTGGGCCCGTGAGCCATGGCCGCTGAGCCTGCGCGTCCGGAGCCTGTGCTCCGCAACGGGAGAGGCCACAACAGTGAGACGACCGCATACCACAAAAATAAATAAATAAATAAATAAATAAATAAATAAATAAATAAATGCTATCATGTTAAGCTACTGTTTTGGGTTGGCTTGTTACACAGCAATGAATGATTAGAACAATGTGGCCTTTCACATGAGCTAGTCACATCACACAAATGTTTAATATGATTTAACATGTGTATAGAATTTCCTTATTTTGCTTGATATCATTTATTATACACAGGGTATCAAAGGATGATAGATGTCCAAAAGAAATATCTAATGTAAGCCAGTAAACTTTTATAAAAAGTGATTCATTCACTCAACATATATTTATTGAGAATCTGCTATATGCTGAGTAATTTTTTAGACTCCAGGGATGTCACTGAGAAACACAACAAACTGATAAAATTCTTTTTCACTATATACAGTGTCATGAAAGAGACAGAAAAAAAATTATTTAAATGTATAAAATAACTCCAGGTAGTTATGTGATAAGAAGAAACAACAGATCGTTCAAGGGATTAGGGGTTGATTATCTAAGATAGGGTAGACAGGGAAGATGTTTCCCAGAAGATGGTTTTTGAAAATTAACACCCCAGGCTGAAAGAACAGCAAATGTTTAAGTCCTGAGTTGTGAAAAAGAATAAGAAGAATAATGTGCCTAAAGCCAAGTAAGTAAAGAGGAAAGTGACATGAGATGACAATGAGGAATGTGAATTCCATTTTAGGTGAGATGGGAAGCCATGGGAGGAATTTGATCAGGGGAACGAGATGATTTCAATAACTCTGGCTCTTGTATGAATGTAACAGAGATGGCTAGCTGTTGACCAAAATCCATGCCCTCTTATACCTGGCACACAGTGGTGTGATTATGTGCCTAAGGTCTAGCCAACAGAATGTGACTGGAACTAACATGCTTCTGGCCCATAAAAAGTCTCCCATGTGTGATCATTCAAGCTCTTTCCCACTTCCAGCTGACAGGGATGGAGGTAATACTCAGAACAACCTTAGCAGCCACAGTTTGAAGATGGCAGAAACATCATAACCCTAGGTGCATAATGACTGCATGGAATAGACTCTCTTACTCCTACACCCGCTCCTGCCCGCCCCCAACACCAATCATATACAACACCACTGCCAGCATAATCAACTAGGAAACACCCTAAACTTTTTCATGAAAAAAAGCTAAAGTAATTTTGTTTTGAGTAATTACATGTATGGGTCTATTTGTTAACTCAGTCAAGTCTACCTTCTCTAATACAGTGGCTAACCAGCCCCTTCTAAAAGAGGGGCTGGACTGGAAAGAAGATAAATGAAAAGACTATTTTAATCAACTAGGGGAAATATACTGATAGTTTACACAAGGGTGGTAACAGTGAACTTGGCAATATACAGTCAGATTCAGAGTATAGTTTGAAGATAGAACTAAAAGGACTTACTGATGATCACATTTAAGAATATCAGCTAGAAATTTTGAAAATTCTTATAATCCTTCAATACTCTTATGAAACCAGATAATAGAATAGATTTTTCCTGATTCACTTTTGACTGAGAACAAAATCCACAGAATTCCACAATGAGTGTAAGACAAATCTCCTTCTTATGCAGAATTTTCAAAGAAACTCCATTCTTTGGTTCTTGGACTTTATAGAAATTAAGCACATAAAAAGTGGCAGAAACCAAATTTGTTTGGAAGGATATCTTTGGATAAAACTGTGAGGTGAAGCTTCTTCCAGGCCCAAGGCAGCAAGAGAGCCTGTCTATTTCATCTCAGTCCTAGTGAGGGGCTTCTCATGGGACCAGCCAAAGCTCTAAAATATTTTCCCTGAAATGATGCCTGACATATCTGAGGAAACCAAAACCTGTGTGATAACAGGATACAGGTGGCTACATTGGAATCTGTGTGCTCTCACAGAATTTATTGGTAAGAGCTTCTGCTTACAGCTGTGAGTCACACACGGAAGGAGAGGTAGTATGGGCTTCTTGTCTTGGGCTCTGTTGAGTTGGCTACCTGGAGGAGACAGAGAAGCTCTCAGCAGAAAGGCGGTAGAGGTAGGGTATGAGATGCTCAGGGAATGTAGCACATCAGTGGTCTTGGGAGAATCCATGACTAGAAAGTTCTCCCTGGTGCACACAGAAGTGCATCTCTTCTAGGTAGAGGAATCTCTCAAGAGTCCATTAATGTGCCAAGAAGAAAAAAAAAATGTTTTATATAGAGAAGACCTTCCTACGCCACCCCAAGCCAGGAAGGTCAGAATCTGGCTATAAGGTCAGAATCTGGCTATCAGGTCAGGGATGGGTGGTGGAGAGGAGGGTAGAGAATATACAGACAAACAGGAAGAAGCAAACCACACCAGCCCCTGTCCCCTTTCCCACTGCAAGTCTCCAGCCCAAAGTGGACCCAAGCTGGGCAGGGGAGAAAATTTTACATTAAATCAGGTTTGGAGTTTCATTACTATTTTGGAACGTGTATCCAAAACACTGAACTAAATGTATGATTGTGACCTGAATGCATGATTGTGACCTGATTGCACTGTAGGACTCTCTATTTCTAATAATGAACAAAAGAGTTATGGGGTCTGCCGACTTTTCTTCTGAAGCAGGGGAAGATTAAGCCACTGAATAAAATTTTAAAAGACCACAGGACACTAAGATACAGTAATGTCTTGGTCATGTTATGAACCATGTTTGCTCAAGACAGCGGCTCATTCAATTCATGACGGAAGAGAAATGTGGGCATTTCTAAATACAGTGACAACAACAGAGAACTTTAGGTGGGAAAGTTTGGAAAGCACTGACCTCAGACCACCCCACATGCACCTAGGAAATCAACATAGTTTTCTTATCAAATGTATTAAGCAACTGCTTCTCTCCTGACTTGAGAGAAATGTGGCTCAATCACAGCAACTTCTTAAAGGATCATAAGAAAAGGCACTGCTCCTATATTTATGAATGCCTAACAAAAATTTAAAACATATGAGATTCTTTTTCAGTTTTGGAGCTTGTTATCTACATGGAGGATTATCTACATTATTTAAAGTGTTCTCTCTTTTTTTTTAAAGTCAAATGACACTTCAGAAATGTTTCTAGAGTTTTATTCCTGTCTGCATCCTAAAATCTTATTTTGTTCATGGATATTCTCAAATGGCAGTGGGAATTCTATGCACAGGATATTGTCGTGCTTGTTCAGAAAACCTGGTCTGTGGATCTTGATTTAGTTACAGAAAGGAATGGGGGGAAAATGAACCTAGAGTTCTGTTTTTGCTGTATCCATGACACAGTTAATCTAAGACACTGCAGAGGTCTACAAATTCAGAAGATTTGAAAATAATTTTTTTGATATAATAAGAAGAAAACCATTTTTCTTTAACTGAATTTCTTGGCCTTTGTGGCAGAAATCAAATGCCTCATATTATTGTAGTAGTTTTTCTCCCCACAGTTTAACCTAGGACCCGTTAACCAAGGCTACTTCTATATTCAGTAAGATTACATACAAACTCAATTTTATGAATTATGTAAATGCCACTGCTGAGAAGTTCTACTGGTAATATAATATGACTATGCAAATTTACACTTCAGATAAATTTAAGGCATAAAAAAGAAATTACAAATTGGAGAAGTACATTTTTAAGGCTCTATTTATTTTAGGTCATTCATGTCAAAACTGAAAACTGTCTTTTGTAAGAACACAGATGAAAAGTTCTAGATGAGATGGGGAGGAGCAAATCATTCCGGGAGCATCTATTGCTGTGAACTGAGTTAGTTCCTTATGGAGGGTACCTGAGCAACACTAACATTTTATGCTAGACATTTTGCCAGTTGTACCAGGATTCAATACAGTTTCAGATGATCCTACGATCAAACTAGACTTAGAAAACCATAGTCATGAAAGACTGGGATGAAAACTGATTTAGAAGTTGGGTTGGTTCTGATTGTGAAGCTTTAGAAATAATTTAATCAATTGATTTTATTTTCCTTTTTATGTATACTAATGGGTGATATACGGTTTAAAAGAAAACCTAAGTATAACAAATCTGAAAGACTTCTTTCAATAACATTTGATCTCATAGGAAAACACTGTGGTAGCTCAATTGGCATGATGTTTTATTTTATGATACATAAAATAATGGTATATCTTGCAATTACTAAATATTGTATGGCTTTCAATTTTGTAGCAGATAGTGCAGTATCCACAGCGTCTTTTTTTTTTAAATTTTTATAAACAACAGCTATTTATTTATCACATTTCTAGAGGCTGGGAAGTCCAAGATCAAGGTGCCAGCAGGTTCAGTGTCTGCTGAAAACCCACTTCCTGGTTCATAGACTTTTTTTTTTTTTGCTATAATCTCAAATGGTGAAAGGAGAAAGGGAGATTTCTTGGGCTTCTTTTTTTTTTTTTTTAATCCGTGTGGCTTGTGGGATTTTACTTCCCTGGATTGAACCTGGGTTGGGCCTCTTTTATAAGGATACTAATTCCATTCATGAGGGCTCTACCCTCATAACCTAACCACCTCCCAAAGGTCCAACCTCCTAATACTATCACCTTGGGGATTAGGATATAAACATATGAACTTTGCGGCGGGGAACACGAACATTCAATCTATAGCAAGGTGCTATTGCAATGTAGTGGGTAGAGGCCAGGGATGTGTCTAAACATCCTACAATGCACAGAGCAGTTCCCACAAGAATTACCATCCTAAAATGTCAGTAGTGCCAAGGTTGAGAAACCCTGGTTCAGATTTATCTGATTGTTTACTTATGATTAGGTTCAGGTTTGACATTTTTTTGGTGAAAACCTACATAGGTGATATTGTGGCTTTTTAGTAAATCTCATCAGGAGGCTCTTCCTGTCAAATTGTCCCTTTTGGTGGTCCCTAAGTCTGATCATTTGGCTAGAGTGGAGACTGCTGAATCTCTCAACTGAAAAGCTACCTTTCCTGCTTTGTAGTTACTAAAAACTACAAAGGGGTAGCTTGTAGTTTGGGGTGATACTTGGAGATCTTGTGAATATTCTATTGCCTCCAAATATTTTACCCAATAATTCAGCATCAATTGATAATCCTTGCTGGAACCAACTATTACACTGGGGATTGCAGAATGGTTGTTTTCTTTTATTCTACCATTCCTTCTATGATTTTTAGCTGGGATCCTTCTGTAAAGAAGAGCTTTTCATTTCTATTTTTCTTTTTCATTTTACTATTACTATGGACTAATGAAATTTTAATTTAACATATTGTAAACCATTATCATTGTTAATGCATTTCAATGCTCAAATTGCCACTAATTTGGCCAACAGGAGTCACTTTAAGCTGTCTCCTATGTCCTTTTGACATTTCCCTTAGTCTTTGAGCTTTCCAAGATGCTTTATTATTTTTATTTTTACTTTTCATAGTTATTGACCACATTCCTCAAACTGTACATCTCATACTCATGACTCATTTACTTTGCAACTGGAAGTTTGTACTTCTTAGTCTCTCTCACTTATTTCTTTCCTCCCCCACCCTTTTTTTAGCCTTCTTAGTCTTTGCTTTCTGGCACAAAATACATCCCAGGCTCACCTTCTACTTTCCCAGCCCCTGCCCTGGAATCATCTATTTCTCCAAATGTTCCTTTTTTTTTTTTTTTTTCAAGGGGGCATAGTGTTTAGAACCAAGAACTGGGTGTCAGATATGTTCATTGCTACTAGAGTATCACTGATTCTAAGCTCTTTCATTTGACAGAGCAAAAATCATGAACTCTTGAAAAATATATACATTTGAAAAAATCCTAATACCACCAATTCAAATTCAACAAATACCACTAGATCTCTGTCTTATATTTGTATCTTCCTTCTCCCACAGTGAGAACCCTGGTTCTCAATAAAAGCAATATATATTTGTGCATTTGTTCTACCCTATAATATATATCCAAAATGGTTTGTGGATTACTCCCCAATAATGTTTTTATTAGCCCGTGGTTTATCCCTTCCTTTTGTGAAAAAATGAATACAGACAGAAGCACTTCCAGAATGGCATAATAAAGGTCTCTGAAAATCTGTTCCTCCATAAAAGCAACAAATACACAGGCAAAAATGTCAAAAATCAACTTTTTCAGAATTCTGGAAATTAACCAAAGCCTTAATAAAATTCGAGAAGGATTTATTCAAGAAAAACAGCTAAAACTAGGTAAGAACAGAAAGCTTTCTGGCATTTTAACTTACTTTATTCTCCTCCCCTTCTCCTTAGCTTTGCAGTAGACATGAAACTAGTAGCTATGAAATCCACAGTGTCTTGATTTACACTGTAACATCTTACAATATTTTGACTAGAGTATAGTTTTGGCCAAGTAGCATATTTCTGATAGTTTGGGTGGTAACAGATAACTATGGTCACTAAAACCACCACAGTCTACGTTCACAAAATCACAGGCGTTTATCTCAATATACTCAATTATGTTTTGCTTCCATTATAATCCTTCATTAATGATAAATTTTCATTTGTCTTCTGGAAGAGTCCTCTTGGGCATATGGATGTCTATTTTAACTTTAGAGGCCTTGGTGACCATCCTCCATCCCCAGTGCAGGACCACACCAGGTAAAGTGAGACATGAAGATGCATATGCTTTCCTTGCACAGTGACTTCACCTTCTCTGAAATGGAAGGTTAGCATCTCTTCCAAAGGCAGCACCAGCACACTAGCTAGAACATCACTGCTGTTGACTTAGTGAACCACCTTTTACATAAATTCCCCAAATAAACTTTACCTTTTACTAACTCTGACTTTTCCATGACCTTAGCTAATCTCAGTCTGTTAAAACTCTACCCAGCCTACAAGACCTGATGCAAATGTCATTAGATATTCCCTAATAACTTCAGCCAGAAACTACTATAATTTTATGTTTATAGCTTTTACTCATGCTTGCCAAACACTGCATCATATGGCTATAAATTGATATATATATTTTTTCACTATCTGAGAGTAGAATCCTTGAGTACAAGATAATGTTTTATAGATCTCTATGTAATCCCACAATTTAAAGCTCTGCATGTAATAGGGATTCAATAAATGTTTATTAAACATTAAATTGGTGCATTTGTTAAATCCTTAAACTAATACACAATCTGTATAACAATGCATAATGCCCTATGCCACATTTGGATTTTAATCTTTTTTTTACTAAGAACATATTATTAAATTATTCCATAGTATCACTAAAAATATGTTATGAAAACAATTCAATGAAAATATAGAAATTTATGCTGTAACATTCTCTATGCAAACTTACCTCTCACAATGATGTTGGTAGACTTTTTTGCAGGGTTTCCCACATTATTATTGGCAATGCAGCTGTAAATACCAGCATCTTCTGAGGTGATGGCAGGTATGGTTAGAGTTCCTCCAGTCAAAACAGTCTTTTCAGGCAGAGTCCCAAAGGACCTGACCCAAGTGAGAGAGGGTACAGGCTCTCCTCCTGTCGTAACACATACTAATGTTATGGCCTCTCCAGGATTTACAACTATAGGGTCATCCACCAAGAGTTTAATTGACGGAGATGCTAAAAGACATAAACAAAAGAACATGCACCTATTTAGATCTACTACAAATAGAGTAACAGTATGCTTTATATTTCCTCAAACAATTAAAATGAAACATTGTTCTCTTGAGCCAAAATCTTACTGTATTAATCAAGTTTAAACCATGTAGAATGGTTACTCATTTTAATTCCATGTTATAAACCCATGGAATTGTTTTAAGAGCTTACACATGGAGAAGGGAATTAAAATTTATGTGTTCTTGGATTATTGTTCCAAAATTAGAATGAAAAGAGGAATTAAAGTTTTAAAACAAAAATCCCTTTCTCTTTTAATGCTGACAATCTCTTTTGTCCTTCCAGGTATAAACATTGCAGCTGTTTAGTCCTTGTATTTTCATGGTGAAGATTGTCATTTATTTAATTTTTGGATCATTCTGAGGTGAAATGATACATATTTTGCAACCTGAACACAACCACAAGATAAAAGATCACTGGAGGTTTTTACTAAGCAGTGGGCCTGGTTTTTCATCTTGAAAGGAATAACAAAATCATGTAATTTAAAGCAGCCCCCATATTTCCTCTCTAACCTCTCTGTTCAGAAAGTTTAGGCAATGAGTTTTCATAACCACTGCTTTAAAACTTAGAAACAAATAAACCACTGTTCAAACATAGTCACCAAACTATGACGGCCACCGCTCCAATGTTTGGGTTATAATAATCTCCCAAGTGAAAATAAGTTGTTTGCAACTTTTCAGGTAAAAAAAATTGTAGATAAATATCCATTCAATAAAAAAATGCTGTATTACAGACTTTTCATCAAACACTCAAAGTAGAAACTGCACAAAAGCTCTGTTCACATACAGAACTTTTTTTTTCTGCTTAGACCACAGTGCCAGCTTATATAATACATTCCTAAATAAAAACAGGCAGAATGCATTAGGCCAATGTTTGAGTTCACATATTCAGAAATATTTGATGCCAAAGTTAAAACTGAAATCTATCCATATTGGGAACACAAAGTGTTCAATTGTACTGTGTAATTTTTTTAGATATTAATTTCAGCTTAGAGTTGGAGAGTGCTTTTCTCAGAATAGAAGGTAAACTCCTTGTGTGATTCGATATTGTCTGCCTTGTTTGGATACAATGGAATACTACTCAACCATAAAAAAGATGAAAACTTGCCTTTTGGGACATGGATGGACCTTAAGAGTATTATGCTAAGTGAGATAAGTCAGAAAGACAAATACCATATGATCTCACTCATACTTGGAATATAAAAAACAAACAAAAACCCAAAATATATGTACAAACCAAATGAAACAAAAACAAACATGTAGATACAGAAAACAGAGTAGTGGTTACCAGAGGGAAAGGAGCAGGGAGGGGGTGAAATGAGTAAAGGGGATCAACTGTATGGTGACTGATGAAAACTAAATTTTTGATGGTGACCATGCTGTAGGGCACAAAGAAGTAGAAATGTAATGTTGTATACATGAAACTTATATAATATTATTAGTCAATGTTGCCTCAATAAAAAAATAAATTTGAAAAGATGCCAGAGGAGAGCAAGAAGACAACTCCATATTATAATTATGGTTCTGTGGAATACGTATGGAATGCCTGGAGGACCTTTTTAAACATCATTGTTGCATGCTGGCCCTTCTAACGTCATCTTAAGGGACACGGAAGTTTCCATAGTATCTTAATTGCCCTTGTGAGATGTTGACTTGAAATTATAAATATCTATGATAAACCTGTTGGGGAATTCACAAAATGAAAATAAGAGGCAAAAGGCATTGAAATTTGGTAGAAAAGAAAGCATCTCAAAGAGTTATTTAATATTGTTAAACTGATAAAAAAGAAACTACTAATTAAATATTTTTAAAATAGATATTATACTTAATTATTGACATAGCATTATGAAAAAGTAAAAGAAATCCCTATAGCTTAGTTTGAGGTAAATAATATAATCTTACAAATCTATTTAGTTAAAATACAATTGTAGACAGTCCAAGAGTTATATTATATTAGTAAAACTCATTTGTTTTACATCATGTTTTAGTAAAATTAAAAGTCCCAAGGCCTAAGGGCCATTAATAGTATATGTTTAGATTATGGAAACACACAATGGTGACATTAAGAAATATTTGTCCCTGAAACTGCCTTGTATAAGGATGAGTTGTTTTTCTATTAGATAGACAATATTTAAAGAAAAAGGTTCAAGAGAATTTCAAGCTCATAAAATAATATATAAATAACAAGAAACCACTGTTTTACCTATAGTGCATTGCAGAAGTGTATTCACAATCTTATTAAAAATTCTCTTTTCCAAATCTAAATTGAAAACAGCACACTGTCCAACTTAGTTTTATTAAAGATGACATTATTTCTCTGATAATCCCTGATGTTAAAAATAGCCCACAAAGACCCCCAAATGGGCTAATGCTTTCAAGACTTTAAGAATGCTCATACATATTTTAGTAACAAAATTTTATAGCTTTAAATTCTAAAGAGATAAAGGTGAAATTGTTGTCATTTTGTTCTAGCAACTTATGTTTGATTCTGTAAATATCAGCTTTTTTAAGCTATGAGGCTATGCTTGAGAACCATAGGGTCATTGGAATCATCAGGCTTAAGTGTAAATCATGCCATAGAGAAAAAAAATTAAAGTAGGAAAAACATAAGAAAATATTTTTGTGTATTATTAAAAATATTTTAAGAAGTGATTTCATCCTGGGCTAGTTAAGTCCCTTGCTATAAGCTTCCATAGCCCCCTTATTTTCCCTTTCATATCACATCTTATAACATTAGCCAGGCTTCCACTATGGCTCTTCAGACAGAAGCATCATGACTGCGTTCGCTGAAATATGGCCTGATAGTTGAGTGGTAAGAGCACAAATTCTGGAGAATAATACCTGGGTTCTTGACTCTGCTATTATTTAATAACTGTGTGCACTTGGGCTAGTTCTTCTACTCCTGAGTGCCTCAGTTTTCCACTGTTGAAATGGAGGAAAATAATTACCTGTCTTACAGAGGTGAGATGATTTAACACATGCTAAGTGCTTACAATAGTACCTAGTACAAAACATGCACAGGAAAAGCATTTTATTTTGTCATTATTTTCATTACCACCCCCATAGCCTCGTCCTGTGCTTGTATAGTTACTGTGCTTAATAAATATTGGTAAGGCAAATCAATAAGTGGGAAAATGAATAAATGAGTGACTAGTGTAAAAAGTGTAGTCACTAAATGAGGTAATATTTATATTTGACTCTGATGCATTTGACAGAGATATTTTAAAACCATTTTGACTTTTGGAGGTCCTATGCCATATCACAAAAAAACAGATTTAAATATACCCATACATTTTGAGGACACATAATACATTTATTAATTTTGTTTTATTGATATATTTTAATTTATAAGTTGAAACTATTGTCTTTCAAGATTAATTTTCGTAGTGCCTTTAAAAGCTTATAGGCATGGAGACCTTCAAGATGGCACAAGAGTAAGATGTGGAGATCACCTTCCTCCCCAAAAATACATTAGAAATACATCTACATATGGAACACCTCCTACAGAATACCTACTGAACGCTGGCAAAAGACCTCAGACCTCCCAAAAGGAAAGAAGCTCCTCACATACCTGCGTAGGGCAAAAGAAAAAAGAAAAAACAGAGACAAAAGAAGAGGGATGGGACCTACACCAGAGGGAGGGAGCTGTGAAGGAGGAAAAGTTTCTACACAGTAGGAAGCCCCTCCACTGGCGGAGACGGCGGGTGACGGGGGGGAAGCTTCGGTGCCACGGAGGAGAGCGCAGCAACAGGGGTGCAAAGGGCAAAGCAGAGAGATGCTTGCACAGAGGATCAGTGCTGACAAGCACTCACCAGCCCGAGAGGCTTGTCTGCTCACCCCGGCCAGGACAGGTGGGGGCTGGGAGCTGAGGCTCGGTTTCGGAGGTCAGATCCCAGGGAGAGGACTGGGGCTGGCTGTGTGAACACAGCCTGAAGGGGGCTAGTGAGCCACAGCTAGCCAGGAGGGAGTTTGGGAAAACGTCTGGACCTGCCTAAGAGGCAAGGGACCATTGTTTCAGGGTGCGCTAGGAGAGGGGATTCAGAGCACAGCCTAAATGAGGTTCAGAGATGGGCGTGAGCCACAGCTATCAGTGCAGACTCCAGAGACAGGCATGAAATGCTAAGGTTGCTGCTGAAGCCACCAAGAAGGCTGTGTGCAAGCACAAGTCACTATCCACACCTCCCCTCCCAGGAGACTGTGCAGCCCACCACTGCTAGGGTCCCGTGATCCAGGAACAACTTCCCCAGGAGAACACACGGCACGCCTCAGGTTGTTGCCACATCACGCCGGCCTCTGCCACTGCAGGCTCGCCCCGCACTCGGTGCCCCTCCCTCACCCCCACCCCGGCCTGAGTGATCCAGAGCCCCCTAATCAGCTGCTCCTTTAACCCCCTCCTGTCTGGGTAGGGAACAGACAACCTCAGGCGACCTACGCGCAGAGGCAGGTCCAAATCCAAAGCTGAATCCCAGGAGCTGTGCCAACAAAGAAGAGAAAGGGAAATTTCTCCCAGCAGCCTCAGGAGCAGCGGATTAAATCTCCACAATCAACTTCATGTACCCTGCATCTGTGGAACACGTGAATAGACAACGAATTATCCCAAATTGAGGTGGTGACATTGGGAGCAACAATACATATATATATTTTTTCCTTTTTCTCTTTTTGTGAGTGTGTATGTATATGCTTCTCTGTGTGATTTTGTCGGTATAGCTTTGCTTTTACCATTTGTCCTAGGGTTCTGACTGACCTTTTTTTTTTTTTTTTAAGTATAGTTTTTAGCGCTTATTATCACTGGTGGATTTGTTTTTTGGTTTGGTTTCTCTCTTCTTTCTTTTTTTTAAATTACTTTTTAATTTTTTATTTTTAATAATTTTTTTATTTTAATAACTTTATTTTATTTATTCATTTATTTTTTTCTTTCTCTGTTTCTTTTTTTCTCCCTTTTATTCTGAGCCGTGTGGATGACAGGGTCTTGGTGCTCTGGCCAAGTGTGATTCCTGTGCCTCTGAGGTGGGACAGCCGAGTACAGGACATTGGTCCAACAGAGACTTCCCAGCTCCACATAATATCAAATGGGGAAAATCTCCCAGAGATCTCCATCTCAATGCCAAGGCGCAGCTCCACGCAATGAACAGCAACTACAGTGCTGAACACCCGATGCCAAACAACTAGCAAGACAGGAACAGAACCCCACCCACTAGCAGAAAGGCTGCCTAAAATCATAATAAGGTCACAGACACCCCAAAACAAACCAATGGACATGGACCTGCCCACCAGAAAAAAAAGATCCAGCCTCATCCACCAGAACACAGGTGCTAGTCCCCTCCATGAGGAAACGTACACAACGAACTGAACCAACCTTAGCCACTGGGGGCAGACACCAAAAGCAACGGGAACTATGAAACCACAGCCTGCGAAAAGGAGACCTCAAGAACAGTAAGCTAAGCAGAATGAGAAGACAGAGAAACACACAGCACATGAAGGAGCAAGGTAAAAACCCAACAGACCAAACAACTGAAGGGGAACTAGGCAGTCTACCTGAAAAAGAATTCAGAGCAAAGATAGTAAAGATGATCCAAAATCATGGAAATAGAAGGGAGAAATTACAAGAAACGTATAACAAGGACCTAGAAGAACTACAGGGCAAACAAACAATGATGAACAACACAATAAGTGAAATTAAAAATTCTCTAGAAGGAATCAATAGCAGAATACCTGAGGCAGAAGAACGGATAAGTGACCTGGAAGATAAAATAGTGGAAATAACTACTGCAGAGAGAATAAAGAAAAAAGAATGAAAAGAATTGAGGACAGTCTCAGAGACCTCTGGGACAACATTAAATGCACCAACATTCAAATTATAGGGGTCCCAGAAGAAGAAGAGAAAAAGAAAGGGACTGAGAAAATATTTGAAAAGAATATAGTTGAAAACTTCCCTAATATGGGAAAGGAAATAGTTAATCAAGTCCAGGAAGTGCAGAGTCGCATAAAGGATAAATCCAAGGAAAAACATGCCAAGACACATATTAATCAAACTATCAAAAATTAAACACAAAGAAAAAATATTAAAAGCAGTAAGGGAAAAACAACAAATAACATACTAGGGATTCCTCATAAGTTTAACAGCTGATCTTTCAGCAGAAACTCTGCAAGCCAGAGGACAGTGGCAAGACATATTTAAAGTGATGAAGGAGAAAACCTACAACCAAGAGTACTCTACCCAGCAAGGATCTCACTCAGATATGATGGAAAAATTAAAACCTTTACAGACAAGCAAAAGCTAAGAGAATTCAGCACCACCAAACCAGCTTTACAACAAATGCTAAAGGGACTTCTCTAGGCAGGAAACACAAGAGAAGGAAAACACCTACAATAACAAACCCAAAACAATTATGAAAATGGTAATAGGAACATACATATCGATAACTACCTTAAATGTAAATGGATTAAATGCTCCAACCAAAAGACACAGACTGGCTGAAAGGATCCAAACACAAGACCCATATATATGCTGTCTACAACAGACCGATTTCAGAGCAAGGGACACATACAGACTGAAAGGGAGGGGATGGAAAAAGATATTCCATGCAAAAGGAAATCAAAAGAAAGCTGGAGTAGCAAGTCTCATATCAGACAAAATAGACTTTAAACAAAGACTATTACAAGAGACAAAGAAGGGCACTACATAATGATCAAGGGATCAATCCAAGAAGAAGATATAACAATTGTAAGTATTTATGCACCCAACTTAGAGCATCGCAATACATAAGGCAAATGCTAACAGCCATAAAAGGGGAAACTGACAGGAACACAATCATAGTAGGGGATGTTAACACCCCACTTAAACCATGGACAGATCATCCAACTGAAAATAAATAAGGAAACAGAAGCTTTAAATGATATATTAAACAAGAAGGACTTAACTGATATTTATAGGACATTCCATCCAAAAACAATAGAATACACTTTCTTCTCAAGTGCCCATGGAACATTCCCCAGGATAGATCATATCTTGGGCCACAAATCACGCATTGGTAAATTTAAGAAAATTGAAATCATATCAAGTATCTTTTCTGACCACAATGCTCTGAGATTAGATATCAATTACAGGAAAAAATCAATAAAAAATACAAACACAGGGGGACTAAACAATACACTAATTAATAACCAGGAGATCACTGAAGAAATCAAAGAGGAAATCAAAAAATACCTAGAAACAAATGACAATGAAAACATGATAACCCAAAACCTATGGGATGCAGCAAAAGCAGATCCAAGAGGGAAGTTTATAGCAATACAATCTTACCTGAGGAAACAAGAAACATATCAAATAAACAACCTAACCTTACACCTAAAGCAATTAGACAAAGAAGAACAAAAAACCCCCAAAGTTAGCAGAAGGAACGAACTCATAAAGATCAGATCAGAAAGAAATGAAAAAGAAATGAAGGAAACAATAGCAAAGATCAACCAAAGTAAAAACTGGTTCTTTGAGAAGATAAACAAAATTGACAAACCATTAGCCAGACTCATCAAGAAAAGAAGGGAGAAGACTCAAATCAATAGAATTAGAAATGAAAAAGGAGAAGTAACAACTGACACTGCAGAAATACAAAAGATCATGAGAGATTACTATAAGCAACTCTATGCCAATAAAATGGACAACCTGGAAGAAATGGACAAATTCTTAGAAATGCACAACCTGCCAAGACTGACTCAGGAATAAAGAGAAAATATGAATAGACCAATCACAAGCACTGAAATTGAAACTGTGATTAAAAATCTTCCATCAAACAAAAGCCCAGGACCAGATGGCTTCACAGGCGAATTCTATCAAACATTTAGAGAAGAGCTAACATCCATCCTTCTCAAACTCTTCCAAACAATATCAGAGGAAGGAACACTCCCAAACTCATTCTACGAGGCCACCATCACCTTGATACCAAAACCAGGCAAGGATGTCACAAAGAAAGAAAACTACAGGCCAATATCACTGATGAACATACATGCAAAAATCCTCAACAAAATACTAGCAAACAGAATCCAACAGCACATTAAAAGGATCATACACCATGATCAAGTGGGGTTTATTCCAGGAATGCAAGGATTCTTCAATATACGCAAATCAATCAATGTGATACACCATATTAACAAGTTGAAGGAGAAAAACCATATGATCATCTCAATAGATGCAGAGAAAGCTTTCGACAAAATTCAACACCCATTTATGATAAAAACCCTAAAGAAAGTAGGCATAGAGGGATCTTTCCTCAACATAATAAAGGCCATATATGACAAACCCACAGCCAACATCGTCCTCAATGGTGAAAAACTGAAACCATTTCCACTAAGATCAGGAACAAGACAAGGTTGCCCACTCTCACCACTCTTATTCAACATAGTTTTGGAAGTTTTAGCCACAGCAATCAGAGAAGAAAAGGAAATAAAAGGAATCCAAATTGGAAAAGAAGAAGTAAAGCTGTCACTGTTTGCAGATGACATGATAGTATACATAGAGAATCCCAAAGATGCTACCGAAAAACTACTAGAGCTAATCAATGAATTTGGTAAAGTAGCAGGATACAAAATTAATGTACAGAAATCTCTGGCATTCCTGTACACTAATGATGAAAAATCTGAAAATGAAATCAAGACAACACTCCCATTTACCATTGCAACAAAAAGAATAAAATATCTAGGAATAAACCTACCTAAGGAGACAAAAGACCTGTATGCAGAAAATTATAAGACACTGATGAAAGAAATTAAAGATGATACAAATAGATGGAGAGATATACCATGTTCTTGGATTGGAAGAATCAACATGGTGAAAATGACTATGCTACTCAGAGCAATCTACAGATTCAATGTAATCCCTATCAAACTACCACTGACATTTTTCACAGCACTAGAACAAAAAATTTCACAATTCGTGTGGAAACACAAAAGACCTCGTATAGCCAAAGCAATCTTGAGAAAGAAACACGGAGCTGGAGGAATCAGGCTCCCTGACTTCAGACTATACTACAAAACTACAGTAATTAAGACAGTATGGTACTGGCACAAAAGGAGAAATATAGATCACTGGAACAGGATAGAATGCCCAGAGATAAACTCACGCACATATCATCACCTTATTTTTGATAAAGGAGGCAAGAATAAACAATGGAGAAAAGACAGCCTCTTCAATAAGTGGTGCTGGGAAAACTACTACATGTAAAAGAATGAAATTAGAACACTCCCTAACAGTATACACAAAAATAAACTCAAAATGGATTAAAGACCTAAAAGCAAGGCCAGACACTATAAAACTCTTTGAGGAAAACATAGGGAGAACACTCTAAGACATAAATCACAGCAAGATCCTTTTTGACCCATCTCCTAGAGAAATGGAAATAAAAACAAAAATAAACAAATGGGACCCAACTAAACTCAAAAGCTTCTGCACAGCAAAGGAAACCATAAACAAGACGAGAAGACAACCCTCAGAATGGGAGAAAATATGTGCAAATGAAGCAACTGACAAAGGATTAATCTCCAAAATTTACAAGCAGCTCATACAGCTCAATATCAAAAAAACAAACAACCCAACACAAAAATGGGCAGAAGACCTAAATAGACATTTCTCCAAAGAAGATAAACAGATTGCCAACAAACACATGAAGGAATGGTGAACATCATTTATCATTAGAGAAATGCAAATCAAAACTACAATGAGGTATCACCTCACACCAGTCAGAATGGCCATCATCAAAAAATCTCCAAACAATAAATGCTGGAGAGGGTGTGGGAAAGGGAACCCTCTTGCTCTGTTGGTGTGAATGTAAATTGATTAAAAAACTAAAAGTAGAACTACCATATGACCCAGCAATCCCACCCTTGGGCATATACCCTGAGAAAACCATAATTCAAAAAGAGTCATGTACCACAATGTTCATTGCAGCTCTATTTACAATAGCCAGGACATGGAAGGAACCTAACTGTCCATCAATAGATGAATGGATAAAGAAGATGTGGCACATATATACAATGGGATATTACTCAGCCATAAAAAGAAAGAAAATGGAGTTATTTGTAGTGAGGTGGCTGGACCTAGAGTTTGTCATAGAGAGTGAAGTAAATCAGAAAGAGAAAAGCAAAAACTGTATGCTAACAAATATATATGGTATCTAAAAAAAAAAAAAGGTCATGAGGAACCTAGGGGCAGGATGGGAATAAAGATGGAGACCTACTACAGAATTGACTTGAGGACACGGGGAAGGGTATGGGTAAGCTGGGACAAAGTGAGAGAGTGGCATGGACATCTATACACTTCCAAATATAAAATTGATAGCTAGTGGCAAGCAGCCGCATTGCACAGGGAGATCAGCTTGGTGCTTTTTTTACCACCTAGAGGGGTGGGATAGGGAGGGTGGGAGGGAGGGAGGGAGGGAGATGCAAGAGGGAAGAGATATGGGGATATATGTATACGTATAGGTGATTCACTTTGTTATAAAGCAGAAACTACTGTAAAGCAATTATACTCCAATAAAGGTGTTAAAAAAATAGATAAGTCAGACACAGAAAAACAAAAAAAAAGCTCATAAGCAAAAGTGAAGTGCAAGTGAATGCTAGTTTTTTATAGTGCTCTTAAACTCTCCAACACCACCTTGAGTCCATGCATTATGTTTCTTTTTCTGCACTTATATAGGTAATTAAGAAATTAAGAAAGATTAATCTCATTGCAGTAAATCATGTATGTGGTTGAGTGTTCATTAAATATCTATCACATGTTTTGGTTGAATTATCCCATCACTATGTAAAAATAAACATGGAAAGCCATTGAGATCATCAGCTTCCTTATAACCATGAGACAAGAGCATTGTTCTAAAACATACTGCAGGATCTAGATAGCCAGTCATTCTTCATAGCAACATATCAGAGACAGATTACTATTTGAAGCTCATTTTAAGTAATAAGGAAATGAAACAGAGAAGTTGAAAAGGGACAAGAGAAACACTGAGTGGACAGTATGTTAATTTTTATTTGGGAGGTTCATCAAATCAAAGTAAAAAGTAGAGAAAGGTGAAATACATAAAATAAAAAAGTAAATCTATCAAGTGAAGCATCTATAGTATATTTTTAAAATCATAGATTATTGTAAATATGTTTTATAGTTATTGCCAAAACATGGCTCAAATTACATAAAAATTATTCCAACTAAGTCTGCTTTTAATGACACATGCACAGACATACACCACCAGCTATAAACATTCTCTATGTATACAGTGCTCATAAAAAAGTGCCCATCAGCTCTCAATGATGGAAGGCATGGGTCACCACAGCAGTTGTCTTAGAGACTTGGCTCCTTTAAGATTGGTATGTCAACATTCTAGCATGCTTGATGTTCTCTGTGGTGGAAATACGAGAGATAGATAGATAGATAGATAGACAGATAGATAGATAGATAGATCTATAAATTATTCGTCCTGGGAGGGATGTGATGAAGTAGAATGACAGAAGAGAAAGAGAAAGAAAGGGAAAAGAAGGGAAGGGAAATGAAAGAGAGGAGAGACCAAACAGTCTGTGGTTTTTATTTTCCAAAATCCTAAACCTTCAATAACTACAACATGGAAAGTATATTTTAGGAAATATCTCTGAGGAAGAGAATTCTTCCCATGTTCCCTTCAGTTCCTCCCCTCGTGGCCAACAAAAAGAAAGTTTCCTTGGGCTAAGCAACAGTTACTTCAGTTGGTCTGAGGCAGAAAGGACTGGCTTCTTGACTCTCACACCAAATCCTGAGCATCTGCATATTCAAGAGCAGAGGGGATGCGTGTGTCCCTTCCTGCTTTGAGGTCACTAAGTATGACTGGCTACACAGACAGGCCATAGTGAGTCTCATGGGAAAGACTCCATGCCTCAGGGGAACAGCCCCAGCCCCACACAATGGAAGGGAACAAGCAGAGAGACGGGTCAGAACTGAATGTGGCAAGACAGTAGAAATGAGGGAGATCTTAGACGATACGTGCCTGTCAAAAGATCCAGATCTCATGCCCCACACCTTGGTATAATACAGCAACCCCTAGAATTTAAATAAAATCTGGTAGAAATGGGAACTCCACGTTGACTGAGATACAATTTCTGAAATTATGGCAGAATAGGTGGTTGAAATAAAAATGAAGTTGAATTATAGAATAATAAAGATATATTTCTTTCAAACCTGAGTTTGTAGACTGGGATTCATGACCATTAATTTTAGAGTCAGTTCCTCGTGAGGTCTTCTGGATGTGTAATACAAAGGTTTAATTTGGGGTTAATTAAGAATACATTCTGTAGGAAGAAAATACTATTGTATTGGTAGGTTTGTTTTGGCTACTACCTAACATAACAGCTAGCTGAAGATAAACATGGTTTAAAAAAATTGAAAACAATGTAGTGCTAATCATCTTTATATTTTTAGAGATTTGGCTCTCCATGGATCTGGGCCTTTTAATTTTTAAAAAGGAACTTAGTTTTTCACCCCCAACACTTCGATTAAATTGATATGAAATAGTTAACTATAGTAAAAGCTGCCAGTTGCCTTGAGTTAGAGATAATCTGAGACATATGATTCTTTGATTGGAAGGAACTTGAATACTGAGTCACAGAGAAAAATCGCAAGGAAGGAAGAACATGAAAAAACAAACAACCCCCCCCAAAACCAATAAAACAACAAAAAAAACCCCACCAGAATGTACTCCAGCAAAAAATCCTTAGGTAGGATGGTATTTGTCTTATTTTGAATCCTCCCAAAAGCAGGTCCTAATATAAGAAAATAGTTCATTTGGGTGGAGATTGCAGGAAGAATACTGAAGGAGAAGAGAAGAGACAAAGAAAGGGAGAAAACCCAGTAATGGAGCACTAATGAGTGGTTGTCACTGTGAGAAACCTGACTCCCTGCTGCTGGGGACCCTTTGGAAAACTACATAGAACACATCTCAGAACTCTCCCTCTGAAAAGTGAGGAGGCTGGCTGGGGTATTTACCTACCAACTCCTGTCCTTCATTAGTTAAGGATTATTCTATGGGTCTCAACTTACCAGCCTTCTGCATTGGCTGAACACACTGTTGAGTCCAGTGAAAGTTTTCAAACAGAAGGATATTGAATCGAATCTGTCAAAAGAAACTACAATAACCTCCAGAACAGGCTAAGAGGAAGAAAGCAGGGCACTCACAGTGTCTGCTAGGACACCCTTTCCATGTAAATTCAATCAGTAGTTGGCCACATGGAGATAACGTGAAAAGGCTAAAGAAAGAATAAGGAAGAAATCAGTGGTGAGTAGGGGCACCTCTACCCATCAGGATATAAGCACAAAATAAAATGAGTAAGAGCACAGCATGAATAAAAGGAAGAGGAAGTAAAAATATATACAATTAACTTTCTGCTTCTTTTCCATGGCTGTACATTTTTTAAACTAAAATATACACATGATAGACAAACCAAGTCCAGCTTCTATATGGAGCAACATGTTATGTTTACAGATTCAAAGAATAGAAAAAAGTTTCTCTTGCAAAAAGAAGTCATTTCACTAAGATACAAGAATCACTGTATTTTCATTCATTTCATTGGAATTCATTTTCAACAGATGTTTCATTGAAATACAGGTAGCAATGGACATTTCACATGATAAAAATGAGAGAATATATTAGAAGTTGATTTGAAAATTCAAAATAATCCACGCATATAGTTGAAGTTATTATTCAAATATTATCATTATTGACAAATTGATTGATTGTCATGAAGTCCAGGAATGATATTATATTAGGAAATTCTATTTAAAACAATGTTCCAGGATATGGCAATATTTGAAATAGTATTCATAAATAGTCTCTAATGCAAGAGAGAGCCTTTGCTATAGATACTGAAGCTAACAGGCATTTTTCATGTTTTTTAATGTTCAAAGGACAGATAGTTCTGCAAATGATTGAGAAGGCAGAGTAAATATGTTCCTTCATGGAAAATTGCATAAAAGTTTCCTAGAAGAGACCTCCTGCATAATGCTATGAGTTCCAAAAAGGGCTTCCCTAGATGGGTTTTGTTTGATTGGCACAATATTATTTATTGTTTGCTGTTGTTATCATTATTAGGAATAAATGTCTTTAGGTATTGTTTGGTCTCCCCAGTATAACACATTTCAACATATTCATTTAATAAGTATTTATTGAGCACCTACTATGTATCAAGGCCTGTGATAGGCACTTGGGATATAATGGTGAACAAAACAGCCCAAGAATTCCTGCACTCAGAATCTTACATCCAAATAGGATGAGAACCAGCCTTCTCCCCATGACTCCCATTGTCTTGGGTGACTTCACATATTTACATCACCTCCCTGTTCTCTGAAGTCATGTGCATTTATGATCCCTGACCAGGATATTTATGCCATCACAGCATAATGAGTAAGAAATCTGGGGACTTCCCTGGTGGTCCAGTAGCTAAGACTCCAAGCTCCCAGTGCAGGGAGCCCGGGCTTGATCCCCGGTCAGGGAACTAGATCTCGCATGCCACAACTAAAGATTCTACATGCCACCACTAAAAAAAAAAAAAAAAAGATCCTACATGCCGCAACTAAGACCCGGTGCAGCCAAATAAATAAATAAATAAATAAATAAATAAATATTTTTAAAAAATTGCCAAAATATATTCTTCAATGAAATCAGACTTTACAAATTATAATGAGTGTTATTTACATTTGAATCTAGTCATTAAACAAGATAAACGAAAAAACTAGAACTGGAACTTGTGTTCCAAGGTGAGCAAAAGATAAAGTCAAAAGCTTATTTCAGTCAGCAAGTTATGGCAATAGTTGGGGTACTAGTACTTAATGGCCTAAAAAGTCTTCCAACCAAGTACTTCCAACTAAGTACTTCCAACCAAGAAACTTGCTGTCTGTGGAATTTTCCTGTTCTTCATGGGAGATACCACGTTTTTAGGAATAGTGCCAGTTTGCAAAGATGTCCTCCTCACAAAACCAACAAGGCATGAACTTGCTATTCCTGCTGCCTGGGATTCTCTTCCAGTGCTTATTCACCCGGTAAACCACTTTAACATGGTCAAGTGTCAATATCAGTTTTTTACCAAATTCTTAGTTTTTGTACAAGGCAATTGAATTCCTTCCTCTTTTGTATAAGCATAGTGGCTTATTATAGCTTCCCACACCCACCCCTCCCCACATACCTTAGCCACCATTAAAACATTTATACCTTCGGCTTTCACTGTGCGATATTTAAGAATTGAATTATCTGTGAAAAGGGTGATGTTTTTCATATTCGTACCAACAGCACACAGAAAAGGATTTGGCAAAGAATTATGTACTTAATAAAGTCTTATTGAATAAAAGAATGTTGAATTTAAAGACTAGAGAACAGAAACTCCACATAAGACCTATCTGTCATAAGCTTAACCAAAAAAAAAAAAAAAAAAAAACCTCAAGATTTCATGAACCATTCATTGAAAAATACCAGCTATGAAGACATTTCTGTTCTCTCATTGTTCAACCCATCTAAATTAAATCATGCTTTTTATTTTTTAAAATTTTTTATTAGTTTCTGCTTTATAACAAAGTGAATCAGTCATACATATACATCTGTTCCCCCATCCCTTCCCTCTTGCGTCTCCCTCCTTCCCACCCTCCCTATCCCACCCCTCCAGGCGGTCACAAAGCACCGAGCTGATCTCCCTGTGCTCTGCGGCTGCTTCCCACTAGCTAACTACCTTACGTTTGGTAATGTATATATGTCCATGCCTCTCTTTCGCTTTGTCACAGCTTACCCTTCCCCCTCCCCATATCCTAAAGTCCATTCTCAAGTACGTCTGTGTCTTTATTCCTGTTTTACCCCTAGGTTCTTCATGACATTTTTTTTTTCTTAAATTCCATATATATGTGTTAGCATACGGTATTTGTCTTTCTCTTTCTGACTTACTTCACTCTGTATGACAGGCTCTAGGTCTATCCACCTTATTACAAATAGCTCAGTTTTGTTTCTTTTTATGGCTGAGTAATATTCCATTGTATATATGTGCCACATCTTCTTTATCCATTCATCTGATGATGGAAACTTAGGTTGTTTCCATCTCCGGGCTATTGTGAATAGAGTGGAAATGAACATTTTGGTACATGTCTCTTTTTGAATTATGGTTTTCTCAGGGTATATGCCTAGTAGTGGGATTGCTGGGTCATATGGTAGTTCTATTTTTAGTTTTTTAAGGATGCTCCATACTGTTCTCCATAGTGGCTATACCAATTCACATTCCCACCAGCAGTGCAAGAGTGTTCCCTTTTCTCCACACCCTCTGCAGCATTTATTGTTTCTAGATTTCTTGATGATGGCCATTCTGACTGGTGTGAGATGATATCTCATTGTAGTTTTGATTTGCATTTCTCTAATGATTAATGATGTTGAGCATTCTTTCATGTGTTTGTTGGCAGTCTGTATATCTTCTTTGGAGAAATGCCTATTTAAATCTTCTGCCCATTTTTGGATTGGGTTGTTTGTTTTTTTGGTATTGAGCTGCATGAACTGCTTATAAATTTTGGAGATTAATCCTTTGTCAGTTGCTTCATTTGCAAATATTTTCTCCCATTCTGAGGGTTGGCTTTTGGTCTTGTTTATGGTTTACTTTACTGTGCAAAAGCTTTGAAGTTTCATTAGGTCCCATTTGTTTATTTTTGTTTTTATTTCCATTTCTCTAAGAGGTGGGTCCAAAAGGATCTTGCTGTGATTTATGTCATAGAGTGTTCTGCCTATGTTTTCCTCTAAGAGTTTGATAGTTTCTGGCCTCACATTTAGGTCTTTAATCCATTTTGAGCTTATTTTTGTGTATGGTGTTAGGGAATGATCTAATGTCATACTTTTACATGTCCCTGTCCAGTTTTCCCAGCACCACTTATTGAAGAGGCTGTCCTTTCTCCACTGTACATTCCTGCCTCCTTTATCAAAGATAAGTTGACCATATGTGCGTGGGTTTATCTCTGGGCTTTCTATCCTGTTCCATTGATCCATCTTTCTGTTTTTGTGCCAGTACCACACTGTCTTGATTACTGTAGCTTTGTAGTATAGTCTGAAGTCAGGGAGCCTGATTCCTCCAGCTCCATTTTTCTTTCTCAAGATTGCTTTGGCTATTCGGGGTCTTTTGTATTTCCATACAATTGTGAAATTTTTTGTTCTAGTTCTCTGAAAAATGCCAGTGGTAGTTTGATAGGGATTGCATTGAATCTGTAGATTGCTTTGGGTAGTAGAGTCATTTTCACAATATTGACTCTTCCAATCCAGGAGCATGGTATATCTCTCCATCTATTTGTATCATCTTTAATTTCTTTCATCAGTGTCTTATAATTTTCTGCATACAGGTCTTTTTTCTCCTTAGGTAGGTTTATTCCTAGATATTTTATTCTTTTTGTTGCAATGGTAAATGGGAGTGTTTTCTTGATTTCACTTTCAGATTTTTCATCATTAGTGTACTGGAATGCCAGAGATTTCTGTGCATTAATTTTCTATCCTGCTACTTTATGAAATTCATTGATTAGCTCTAGTAGTTTTCTGGTAGCATCTTTAGGATTCTCTATGTATAGTATCATGTCATCTGCAAACAGTGACAGCTTTACTTCTTCTTTTCCAATTTGGATTCCTTTTATTTCCTTTTCTTCTCTGATTGCTGTGGCTAAAACTTCCAAAACTAAGTTGAATAAGAGTGGTAAGAGTGGGCAGCCTTGTCTTGTTCCTGATCTTAGTGGAAATGGTTTCAGTTTTTCACCATTGAGGACGATGTTGGCTGTGGGTTTGTCATACATGGCCTTTACTATGTTGAGGAAAGTTCCCTCTATGCCTACTTTCTTTAGGGTTTTTATCATAAATGGGTGTTGAATTTTGTCGAAAACTTTCTCTGCATCTATTGAGATGATCATATGGTTTTTCTTCTTCAATTTGTTAATATGGTGTATCACATTGTTTGATTTGCATATATTGAAGAATCCTTGCATTCCTGAAATAAACCCCACTTGATCATGGTGTATGATCCTTTTAATGTGCTGTTGGATTCTGTTTGCTAGTATTTTGTTGAGGATTTTTGCATGTATGTTCATCAGTGATATTGGCCTGTAGTTTTCTTTGTGACATCCTTGCCTGGTTTTGGTATCAAGGTGATGGTGGCCTCGTAGAATGAGTTGGGGAGTGCTCCGCCCTCTGCTATATTTTGGAAGAGCTTGAGAAGGATAGGTGTTAGCTCTTCTCTAAATGTTTTATTGAATTCGCCTGTGAAGCCATCTGGTCCTGGGCATTTGTTTGTTGGAAGATTTTTAATCACAGTTTCAATTTCAGTGCTTGTGATTGGTCTATTCATATTTTCTATTTCTTCCTGATTCAGTCTTGGCAGGTTGTGCATTTCTGAGAATTTGTCCATTTCTTCCAGGTTGTCCATTTTATTGGCATAGAGTTTCTTGTAGTAATCGCTCATGATCTTTTGTATTTCTGCAGTATCAGTTGTTACTTCTCCTTTTTCATTTCTAATTCTATTGATTTGAGGCTTCTCCCTTTTTTTCTTGATGAGTCTGGCTAATGGTTTATCAATTTTGTTTATCTTCTCAAAGAACTAGCTTTTAGTTTTATTGATCTTTGCTATCGTTTCCTTCATTTCTTTTTCATTTATTTCTGATCTGGTTTTAAATGATTTCTTTCCTTCTGCTAACTTTGGGGGTTTTTTGTTCTTCTTTCTCTAATTGCTTTAGGTGCAGGGTCAGGTTGTTTACTCGAGATGTTTCCTATTTCTTAAGGTGGGATTGTATTGATATAAACTTCCCCCTTAGAACTGCTTTTGCTGCGTCCCATAGGTTTTGGGTCATCGTGTCTCCATTGTCACTTGTTTCTAGGTATTTTAAAATTTCCTCTTTGATTTCTTCAGTGATCACTTGGTTATTGAGTAGTGTATTGTTTAGCCTCCATGTGTTTGTATTTTTTACAGATCATTTCCTGTAATTGATGTCTAGTTTCATAGCATTGTGGTCGGAAAAGATACTTGATACAATTTCAGTTTTCTTATATTTACCAAGGCTTGATTTGTGACCAAAGATATGATCTATCCTGGAGAATGTTCCATGAGCCCTTGAGAAAAATGTGTATTCTGTTGTTTTTGGATGGAATGTCCTATAAATATCAATTAAGTCCATCTTGTTTAATGTATCATTTAAACCTTGTGTTTCCTTATTTATTTTCATTTTGGATGATCTGTCCATTGGTGAAAGTGGGGTGTTAAAGTCCCCTACTATGAGTGTGTTACTGTTGATTTCCCCTTTTATGGCTCTTAGTATTTGCCTTATGCATTGAGGTGCTCCTATGTTGGGTGCATAAATATTTACAATTGTTATATCTTCTTCTTGGATCGATCCCTTGATCATTATGTAGTGTCCTTCTTTGTCTCTTCTAGTAGTCTTTATTTTAAGGTCTATTTTGTCTGATATAAGAATTGCTACTCCAGCTTTCTTTTGATTTCCATTTGCATGGAATATCTTTTTCCATTCCCTTACTTTCAATCTGTATGTGTCTCTAGGTCTGAAGTGGGTCTCTTGTAGACAGCATATATATGGGTCTTGTTTTTGTATCCATTCAGCCAATCTGTGTCTTTTGGTGGGAGCATTTAGTCCATTTACATTTAAGGTAATTATCTGTATGTATGTTCCTATTCCCATTTCCTTAATTGCTTTGGGTTCGTTATTGTAGGTCTTTTCCTTCTATTGTGTTTCTTGCCTAGAGAAGTTCCTTTAGCATTTGTTGTAAAGCTGGTTTGGTGGTGCTGAACTCTCTCAGCTTTTGATTGTCTGTAAAGGTTTTAATTTTCCATCAAATCTGAGTGAGATCCTTGCTGAGTAGAGTAATCTTGGTTGCAGATTTTTCTCCTTCATCACTTTAATTATGTCCTGCCACTCCCTTCTGGCTTGTAGAGTTTCTGCTGAGAGATCAGCTGTTAACCTGATGGGGATTCCCTTGTGTGTTATTTGTTGTTTTTCCCTTGCTGCTTTTAATATGATTTCTTTGTGTTTAATTTTTGACAGTTTGATTAATATGTCTTGGTGTATTTCTCCTTGGATTTATTCTGTATGGGACTCTCTGTGCCTCCTGGACTTGATTAACTATTTCCTTTCCCCTATTAGGGAAGTTTTCAACTATAATCTCTTCAAATATTTTCTCAGTCCCTTTCTTTTTCTCTTCTTCTTCTGGAACCCCTATAATTCGAATGTTGGTGCGTTTAATGTTGTCCCAGAGGTCTCTGAGACTGTCCTGTTCTTTTCATTCTTTTTTATTTTTCTCTGCATCAATTATTTCCACTATTTTATCTTCCACCTCACTTATTCATTCTTCTGCCTCAGTTATTCTGCTATTGATCCCATCTAGAATATTTTTCATTTCTTTTATTGTGTTTTTAATCGATGTTTGATTCATCTTTAGTTCTTCTAGGTCCTTGTTAACTGTTTCTTGCATTTTGTCTATTCTATTTCCAAGATTTTGGATCTTGGAAATAGAATCTTGGATCATCTTTCCTATCATTATTCTGAATTCTTTTTCAGGTAGACTGCCTATTACCTCTTCATTTGTTAGGTCTGGTAGATTTTTATCTTGCTCCTTCACCTGCTGTGTGTTTTTCTGCCTTCTCATTTTGCTTACCTTACTGTGTTTGGGGTCTCCTTTTTACAGGCTGCAGATTCGTAGTACCCGTTGTTTTTTGTGTCTGTCCCCAGTGGCTAAGGTTGTTTCAGTAGGTTGTGTAGGCTTCCTGGTGGGAGGGACTAGTGCCTGTGTTCTGGTGGTTGAGGCTCAATCTTGTCTTTCTGGTGGACAGGTCCACGTCTGGTGGTGTGTTTTGGGGTGCCTGTGGCATTATTATGTTTTTAGGCAGCCTCTCTGCTAATGGGTGGGGTTGTGTTCCTGTCTTGCTAGTTGCTTGACATAGGGTGACCCGCACTGTAGCTTGCTGGTCGTTGACTGAAGCTGGGTGCTGGTGTTGAGATGGAGATCTCTGGGAGATTTTCGCCACTTGATATTATATGGAACTGGGAGGTCTCTTGTGGACCCGTGTCCTGAAGTTGGCTCTCCCACTTCAGAGGCACAGCACTGACTCCTGGCTGCAGCACCAAGAGCCTTTTATCTACCCGGCTCAGAATAAAAGCGAGAAAAAGTAGAAAGAAAGAATTAGTAGAAGAAAGAGAGAGAGAAAGAAAGGAAGAAGGAAAGAAAGAAAGGAAGGAGGGAAGGAAGAAAGAAAGAAAGAAAGGAGGGAGGGAGTGAGGGAGGAAAGAAAAGAAAGACAGGAGGGAGGGAGGAAGGAAAGAAAAAAGAAAGAGTGAAAGGAAGAAGGGAGGGAGGAAGGGAAGGTAGGAAAAAAAGAAAGAGGGAATATAAAGTAAAATAGAGTAAAGTATAAAATATAGTAGCGTTATTAAAAATAAAAAAGTAAGTATTGAAAAAAAAAAACAAAACGGACATATAGAACCCTGGGACCTATGGTGGAAGCAAAGCTATACAGAGAAAATCTCACACAGAAGCATACACATACACATTCACAAAAAGAGAACAGGGGGAAAAAAATCGAAAATCTTGCTCTCAAAGTCCACCTCCTCAATTTGGGATAATTCGTTGTAAAAAGAGGAAAAGGGGAAAAAGTCTGAAATCTTGCTCTCAAAGTCCACCTCCTTAATTTGGGATAATTCGTTGTAAAAAGAGGAAAAGGGGAAAAAGTCTGAAATCTTGCTCTCAAAGTCCACCTCCTCAATTTGGGATAATTCGTTGTAAAAAGAGGAAAAGGGGAAAAAGTCTGAAATCTTGCTCTCAAAGTCCACCTCCTCAATTTGGGATGATTCGCTGTCCATTCATGCACTCCACAGGCGCAGGGCACCTCAAGCAGACCGTGGAGCTTTAATCCGCTGCCTCCGAGGCTGCATAGAGAGATTTCCCTGTCTCTTCTCTGCTCTCACAGTTCCCGGGTCTCAGCCTTGGACCTGGCCCCACCTCTTCGCGTAGGTTGCCGGAGGGCGTCCGTTCTTCGCTCAGACAGGATGGGTTTAAAGGAGCCGCTGATTCGGGGGCTCTGGCTCACTCAGGCCCTATTTCTAACTTTAAAAAGTCGAAAACTAATTATCTCATCTTCCTCCTAAGCGGTTCATGGATCCCTCAAATTTTAAATCTGATCTCCAGTATTTCAGTATATTATCTAGTGTTTTAGTTTTACTTTGTACACACCCCCATTGGCTATTATTTTTTCACTCAACCGTTATTCAGATTCATTCCAACATTACAAATTTCTTTGCTGGTCACTGTTCAGTGCACCCTCCTACTTCTTTTTATGCTTATTTTCTTTCTTACTGAAGAACATTCTTTGTACAATGGTCTCCAATCTTGCCTATAGCAAGTCTCAGTTTTTTCTTAAATCCAGTAGAAGGCCCTTCACACTCTATTTGTCAGCTTGGCTTCAGGTTTTCATTTTGTTGGATGCTAAGGAAGCACAGTGGTGGAAGTTTTGCTCATCATAAAGCTTTAACAGTGAGTAGAAGGTATCTTGGTGTCTGGGGTGTGGGAAGATATTCTAACAACCAGTGATATATCCGTTGTAAAATTTGGAACTGTTTCTTTGGTATTAAATTTCATTTAAGACCTGTGCTTCTGGACAGGAGGGAGTAATAGGAACTGGATTTACCCTCCTGGCTTAAACTGCTGATTGGAAAACTTCTTGTCCTCAATTCATTGGCTATACTGGATTTTTTTCTTGGGTCAGACCTTCAGACTTCTACCAGAAATGGTTCCTTTGGGAAAACCAGGCCTTCCCAGAAACTCAGGAAACTTCTCCGGAGGGATCGAATCAGTGAATGTCCCCGGCGCTGGCTGCCCCGGGGCCGCAGTGCCGCCGCGCCGGGTCTGTGTGTGGTCAGCTCGGCCGGCGCCCACCCCACGTGCCAGCTGCAGCAGCTGCTCCCGCTGACGAGCTCCGGCCGCCGGATAATCATGCTTTTTATCACTAACAAGGTGATAGCAAATAACTTCTCTTTCAAAATTTAGTGCACCACTCACATAAAATAATTACAGCATATTATTTACACTTCTTTGTGCTTAATTCTTTGCTCAGTTATAGCACATACATTACTATCAATAAACCATTTGATTAAACCAAATTATGTCCCTGAAACCAAAACTAAAGGCATATGGCCTTTGTCATAAGAGGACCAGTATGTGGGTAATTCAATATAGAATTAAAAAGACCAGTTAAGATTTAAGGCTCTTCTGTAAGAGTGATACAGCAGTAGGAGAACAGATAAAGACATCACCTCCAAGACCATATGTTGTTGATCTCCCAGCTATACTTCTTGAGGCCTCACTAGAGTAGCAAAGAAAACAAAACAATAATTCTGCTCTGGCCATCAGAGCTGCTGAAATGGAGGCAGCTGGTATTTCTACAACCAGTATTTGTAACATAGAAGGATGGTGCAAAAAGGTACTCTCTTATTAGTTACTCTCTTACTCTTGTCTTATCGGTCTGATAAAAACTAGGTGTTTTTCTTTTTTTCTTTTTATTGCCAATCCTGGTGGCACTGTATTATAATGTTATATTTTGAAACTTTTTATGATTCTACAATTTCATTTTATAGTAATATTGGTAAGGTGGTTCATAGCTAATCTTAAACAGTTATGTTGAACAGATTTAACACTGCTGGGCCTCTGTTTGCCTCTCCAAGGGAATTCCATTAGTTTCCAAAGGACTGCCCAGGCCAAATGTCTACCTTGATTAGGAAAACACCTTGGCATATAGTCTCCTAATCTTGTGACATATCTATACTCAGGTTACTCAAATATCTAAATTGGTTCCAAGATATAGCAAAGATTAGAAACCAGATCAGGAGCTTAATTAGCCAGCTCATTGATAGCAACAAAATAAACTGACAGGAAACAAAGGAATAACCTATGTTTTATTTAAAGAAAAACTGTTAATTCAACATATAGTTATTAAGTGTCAACTGTGTGTCAGACTCTGTTCTAGGCATTGGAGATAATAGAACAAAACCGACAAAAATCCTGCCCTCGAGGTGTCTGTAATTAGATGGAGACAACTATAGCCCTTAATATGTTCCAGGCACACTTCAAAAAGCTTTTCATATATTTCTCATGTAATTTTATGAGATAGCTACTATTATTACCAATCTGAGAGACAGTTTAGATAACTTTCCCAAGGTCACGTACATAGTGAATGGTGGAGCTGCGATTCTAATCTAGGCAGTCTGACTTGAGATGGATTTAGAGCATTGTAGATAAATTCCAGAGTGAAATAAAGTTGATAATTTTCAAGCTCTAATTAAATTCCTGATGATATTTATGTCAGAGAAAGAATTAATGCTGCTGCTCTAATAGAGAAAAGGCATAACATTAATATCATCTATTATAATAAAAGCCTAGGGAAGGCAAAAATAAACATGGTTTGCTAGTCAGGCTTCCAGAAATCTCTACCACTTAGAATAGAAGGCAAAAAGGACTTGTGAACCCCCTAAGGCATTATTTAAAAGCCTAAATTCTGAAGTGACTGTGGAAAAGGCTCTTAGGCCATTGTTCACAGTGTTTTCACTCCTATCTCATACAAAACTATAATGGGCTCAGTTATTTAAGTTCTCAGACTTCACAAGGTAAGGAGGAGAAATTTGAACAAGGAAAGGCTTCCTGAGACAGAACAATGGAGAACAACAGTGGCAGCTAACAATATGCCACTAAGAAAAGAGTAAGAAAAACAAGTGTATTATTACATGGAACAGTAAGCATGGTCATAAACTATTAACCAAGTCTTCATTTATTGACATTTCAACTGTCAACCCCAAAATATCAGATTAGGCAGATACAATTTTAAAAAGCAAGAAAAGAAGTAATAGATCCATATATTTAGGTATTAATCATGGGATGGGGGGAAAAGAGAGAGAGACTTTTGCTGGTGCTTCTAAAGTTTGCTATAAAATACTACTTTGCAAAGGACAAAAGTAGTCATATTTTGCTAAATACAATACTGGACCAAAGGTCAAATTAAAGAAATCAAAGCATACAAATCATACATACATTCATACTTAACACATTTAAGCATTATAATGATTATTTACATTGGATTCTAGAAGTAGTTTCATAAAATTAAGAATATCATACCTTGATCGCTGAATTGGGTCACAACCCAGACAAGTGCAGTGTCATAAGTACCTCAGCCCTTGCCAAGTATCTGTTACCAACCTCCTAACTGGGATTTCTGCACTAGACTCCAACTGACATGTGTATCTGAAAACGTTGGAATGAGGAGTCTAATTCTAGGAGTTGAGGGGTGCCTCAACAAATTAAGGTTTGCCCTGGGAAACCTGAGAAATGTGAAGACTTCGTTTTATAAAGGGCTAAATATGTTTTCAGGAGGTGTTCTCCTTTCAAGTACAGATATATTAACTATTATTTACTTTTAGGCTTACATTGATATTCCTTCCACATGGCTAATTAAATGAAAAAGAAAGAAAAAGAGAGGCAGAATCAGAGCATAATTTGTGCAAAATAAATATGCCAAAGCAGAGGGATTTGATTCCAAGTTTTGTGTGTGGTTGGGAGCCAATATATTGGACTAAATTACAAAACAATAAAATTGTGGTTTGCACTGGAGAAAATGACAGTTTTAAACTACAGACCTTGTAGTAGGTTTCAGTACAGTATCAGGTTGACATACTGTAAATACTAACTGCTGTTTAAGAATGTTATTACAGATCTAATTCTAACACAAGTCAATTCAAGCCTAACTATTAAACTAGCTACATTTCTTATCTTGGGATTTCAGACATTCAGAGTACATTTAAATGTATTCTTGCCATATTCTAGGACAATGCTGCTATATTATAAGGGAGGTGTTTCTTTTTTGAGTAAGATAATACTGCAGTGTAACATATGTGAAGGAACTAAAAAGCTGCAGAAAATGGAATGTTGCTTAAGGAAAGATTAAAAGTCAATAAAACCTTTTTAATACTATTTTAATATGAAAGATAAAACACTGACTGAATCACCTCCAAATTCAATTCCTCTCTGCACATGAGAAACTGCATGTACAAAAAATGTCCTGCCAATATTTTATTTCACAAAGCTACTGAAAATATAACTTACTACTCTAGTTCTGATGTTTTCCATATAGATTTTGTTAAACCCATATTTCCCATTCTACATGATTAATATGAACTGATGAAATATCTTTGCAGAGGAAACAAATACCATTTGTTTGAAATGTCGAATTATTTTTTGTTTTTCTTCAAGTTTTTGATATTGGTATGTATTGAATTGCCTATTTAACTCTCCAGTGACTTAAGAATTAAATCCATATTACACATTCTTTGACTATAGAACTGTATACATATAGTAATGCTTTTCTAAACCTGTATTCATATTTAACATTTTACTTAAACACACAAAACAATGTTTAGTATGCAAACCATTGCATATTCACTGAATTTTCAGGGTCTTTGAAATGTAGTATCATATTTTTGTATAGTCTATAGTGTTCTAACTCTATATGGACATCACATCTGATTGCTTTTTGCTTATGGTTCCAAAATGAGAAAGACATAAACATTACAATTTTTTCAGATTGAGCTAATTTTAAAGCTGAAAGACAAAATGTAATGAGGCAGTACTTTAGTTATTAAGTATTCATGATCAAAACCAAGAGAATTAGGAAGATATGGTAAGAATAGAAGGAATTTTGCTTCTTTTCCCCTATTTTGTTCCTCCCAGGCAATTGTCTTAGTGGATTCAATCCCAGGAAATTTATAAGAACCCATATTATACGGCTTGTTTTTCCAATAGCTTTGTTAATTTATTTCCTGTTGTGTCTTTTTCTCTCTTCACTTTGAAAATATATATTTTAATTTGCACTCAATACATAATAATCATTTTGAAGAAATTTCTTATCTATTGTTACCTGTTAAGTCAAACTATATGAAATTGCCAATATTTTACCATTTTAGAACTACAAACTCTTTTCAGTAAAACAAAGCAAACTGGCGTTGCCAGATGCTGCTAAAGAGGCAGAACACCACGTGGTAAAGTTTTATACTTGACTGACTAAAGATTCTGCCTCTTGCTTTGTTGTGCACAGGGTTGCAGTGCCAAATCCAAGTGAAACTTAAAGAGTAGCTTCATATAATTGTCACATCTATTTATGCCAAAAATTTTATACCTGGTTTCTTGATAATCTCCATTTTTGTCAAAGCAGGGAAATACGTACCATTAATAGAACAAAAGGACAAAGTTGCCATCAATAAATTTCTATTATACAGTATGTCTATCAGAAATCAATACTGTTGACTTTACAGCACATTCACTGGATGGTATGTGATTGAAGGATGCAGTCAATAAAATGCTCAAGTAGTACAATATAGCAACTAAAGCAGTGACTAAAAGGAGCTGACAGAAAGAAATGCTGTTCAAAACATAAACTAAAAGGTATTTCTAAACAATTGGGCAAACCTATTTTCTAAAGCAATAGAACAGTAGCAAGTAAATCAGGAAGAGTATGTTGTTATCAGAAAAAAAATGTCTTGGAACAGATGTTGCAGAAAATGAAAATTGAGGGAAAAGCCAAAATCTTTGTGATGCTTTGGAAATAACTGCCACAACAGCAAACCAAAAGTACATGCTGCATCTGGACTTATAGTCAAAAGGTTGATGTTAATGCATCAACTCTGCCTGTCCATTATGCTCCAGTCTACTGCTCACCTCTCTCCTTTCAGTCTCTGTAAGAATACATGAGATACCCTACTCCCACTATATGGACTACTACAAGGACTTTCTTAATTTTTTTTTCTTTTTCTTTTTTTTTTTTTTTGCGGTACGCGGGCCTCTCACTGTTGTGGCCTCTCCCGTTGAGGAGCATAGGCTCCGGAAGCGCAGGCTCAGCAGCTATGGCTCACGGGCCCAGCCACTCTGCGGCATGTGGGATCTTCCCAGACGGGGGCACGAACCCGTGTCCCCTGCATCGGCAGGTGGATTCTCAACCACTGTGCCACCAGGGAAGCTCATGGACCTTCTTAATTTTTAAATTTAATTCGAAGCCATCATGAACCAATGTGGATCTTTTAAATTATGCCTAGTTGTGACTCAAATGACTCTATGAATCTATATTAACAGTGACCACAGGGCTAATCTTAGCCACAACACAGGATGTTAAATCCTATGAGTAGTGTGGCTAAGGTCAGAGGACTCCTTGAAAACACAAATATTTTAGCATGAAGTTTTAACAATAATACGTGCATTTCATCATATTAGAATGTCAGAGATAAAAGCAGATATTTATGGCTCACCCCTCCCCCCAAAAAAACTGTTTGCATTTTTCCTGTTCTTTAAACTAGAAAATGTATTCTATAAGTGTTCTTTGATGAGATAATAATCAATTCCTATTTTCCTAAAAATATTTTTAAATGTACATTTTCCTGGTACTGATTAGTATACTTGATTTTAAGAAAGGGTAAGAACAGGGCCTCCCTGGTGGCGCGGTGGTTGAGAGTCCGCCTGCCGATGCAGGGGATACGGGTTCGTGCCCCGGTCTGGGAGGATCCCATATGCCGCGGAGCGGCTGAGCCCGTGAGCCATGGCCGCTGGGCCTGCGCGTCCGGAGCCTGTGCTCCGCAACGGGAGAGACCACAACAGTGAGAGGCCCGCATACCGCAAAAAGAAAAAAAAAAAAAAAAAAAAAAAAAAAGAAAGGGTAAGAACATAAATTGTATCTATTTCTTCATTATGGAAGTAAGTATATTACAAAAAGTCTTTATAAAAATCTTGCAGACCTAATGTAAACATCTACTCATTACTAATGTACATACTATTAATATGATAATTTACATTTAATGAGTACACAATATTTGATATTCACTTATTTCTGTAACCATTGAAACAAATTGGAATTTAGCTGTGATTTAATATTTCTGCTGAAAAGTAGAGTAGTATATTGTATCACTGATACTTTCAATAAATAAAAAAGGATAATCAAAGGGCTAAATGAGATTTTGGAAATCCTCATTAGTTTCTTCACAAAGGAAAATTTTTTTTAATCTAACAATCACAATACCATGAAACTAAGAGCCCAACATTTGCCAGGCAATTTAAATACAATCTCATTTAATCTTCACAGTATGTGTAATGAGGTAAGATTCTATGGGGAAATTTGTACTCTTAAATGTCTTACAGCTGGAGGCAGGAGAGTGGCCAGTGATGCATCTTCTCTTGAATGAGATAAAAACCTCCCTGACAGTGACTTTTTGTAAAAGAAATATTGAGAGCCCAAGATGTGCAAAGATTTCTTCAAATAGGTGCATCAGGTCCAGAGGTTATTCGTTTGCTAAATCTTTTTCTTAAATAGATAGTAATGTAAGTCTTACGTATAAAAGGACAACAGCACAATTAGGTATTAATCTTGTCAAATTCTGCAAGCCTGTAACTTGCTTGCATGAATCCTGGGGCTCAAGAGTAGCTGTGTACATAGAGGCTGCATCTACTTCTTTGCAGCCATCTCATTTAATCTAAGTTTTTGTTGTTGTTAATTTGGTAAATAAAAATGAAATCTGAGAGTAAATATTCTCTTTCTATCAATTGGCGGCCCACCTAGAGCCCGTTATCAACATGAATTAGCAAAAAAAGCAGGTTCAAAGAGTTGAAGGACTTGGTCACACCACTGGGGAGAGCCAGGATCTACACCCTGGTTTTTCTTACAAATGTTTCTTTATGTAGAGCTGCTTAAAGCCTGCACATGTACCAGCATTAACAACTGCCATTAAGACTATTCTATATGAGGGTAGGCTGCATGGTGGATTAAATCATTAAGTGACCAATTATACTGGTTTGCCTGAGATTATAGGATGTGAGACTTTTACTGAGCCCAGGACACACTGGGATGGTTGGGAACCCTAAAGACCATCCCTGGATACAATCTATTCTAGGAGTTTGGGTAGATAAATTATGGGATTAGTTACATGCACTTATGGATATTATTGTATCTTCATCATGAGACCCAGTAATGTATAAAATCAAATTTGTCAGTGAATGATCATAAAGATATTCTAAACCACAAGTTCTAAGTTCAAGCTCAAAAAAAACATACAAGAAGTCTAAAATGCATTTCTAGTAACTGAATTGTCTATAATAACAGAATTCTCAGCAGTTTCACTAGAACAATAGAACCTTATCAAGTACTAAGCCAAGGTCTATAAATCTGCAATCAAAAGCAGTTTAAAATTAAAAGTTAAGTGTTCTAAGGTGTATAAAAATTCTATTGCTTTATTTTAACATATTCTCACTCAACTCACTGAAAGAAATATCACATGATTTGAACTACTTTATTCTTACAAATAACTTTTAAATTGTTTAATTATAATTATAGCCTAATAGCGTTTGAAGAATAACTACATAAAGCTGGGAAAATCTGATCAATAAATTATTCTAGATGTTTGCTAAAACACAGACTATTTGACATGCTCCAAAGTATTTGGTTAAGTTGTGAGATAGCATTTCAATAATTTACACCCTTTTTAATAAATATGATAGCATTGCCTTTCATTTGCTTAACAGTTATTTTAATCTTCCTTGCTTAGCTATCTACTGTATCTAGGTTATGATGTCTTTTGGGCAAGTTAATAGTTTATGAGGGATATTTTATATAAGAGCTCATAGTCTAAGAATAAACGTGGATATAGTGAACCTGAAAAATTCATTGCCAGGACAATGAAATGCACAGGCCTAGAGAGATCCCAGAAACATGCATACTTCCTGTTACTATGGTAATAGAATTTTGAAAAATCAGGGCTAACTTGTTTCTCTGAAAATAGTATCAGGAAGACCAAAGCTGAAGCCCCATAATAACCATTGCTTCTGTCCGCAGATTCAGTGTGTATTCATCACCTATATTTTCACATTTATGAAGCTACATTAGTGAGGATAGAGCATATATACGTTCAATTACTGTAGGAAATGACAGAGCACTCAGATGAAGAATCTATTACATATCAACAAGATTGCATATTTCTTTAATTTTCCTTATGTACCCTTATTAATTTCACAGAATAATATTTTATATTTATGTAAACATTTCTGCCAATCATAGTTTAGACAGACATATGCCAGAAGATGTATTCATTTCTATATATTTTTCTGGAAAATATAAATATTTAATTTACTCACTGATGAAAATAATTAAAAAATGATGGAGAACTCATTTTAAGATTAGTCATCAATGGTTGAAGCTATACACCATATCCTAGCAAAAGTCTAAGGTTCTTGTCATCATCTCTCCATGATTACTGATGATACCAATTTTATTCTTTCTTTCCATTATCAAGGTTAACAACCCAATGATGACTACTATTTATTGTATTTGTTATGTGTTGGATTTACAGCCTATAAAACCAAATATTATGGATCTCTGTGTTATCCCTATTTTGGGGAGGGGAAAAGTAAGTTTAGAGAAGCTAAATTACATCTCCAATTTGAGAAAAACAAAATTTGAACCTTAGGTTTTTGAATGTCAAAATTCTTGCAAGAGAGTTATAGGAAACATCTCATTCTCAAATGATATGGCCTATCAACAATATTCTAATACTATTTTTTGTATTCTGTTGGTATCTGTAGTTATAAATACTATTGTTTAGAAAATCTGCATTACCTATGATAAAAAAAATCTACTAAGGCATTCATATTCCCAATATTTTAGTACATGAAAAGATAAAACATTTTTTCTGCTCCTTTTCTTCCTCCTGTTTCTTTCTTGTTACACATACTAACTTCTCCATCATAAAAAAGAAAATCAGAAAAAAAATGTGCAGACTCACTGACACATCATCTGTATCTGTATTTTGATACTTTGTCCAGTCTTTTAAAATTTTATTATGATACTATTACAAAAGTGATCTTTGTCCCTCACTAAAGTTTCATTTTACCTTCTTCCTTTACAATTTATTCCTTCCTATTTCCCCATGCTAAGAATACAGGACCACACATACTCTCAGTAGAGTTCCCTCTTTAGGTTGAGATTCTACCGAAGAGTAGACTCTTTTCTTTAAATGGCTGATTCATTTTCTTCCTTTGATATAACATATATTATGAACTTATATCTGAAATTTTAAAAGAAAAGGAATCCTAAATGCAGAGGCCATTTTTAGTCATTTTAAAGTGCTATGAACTGAATTGTGGCCCCCCTCAAATTTGTATGTTGAAGCCCTAATCTTCAATGTGACTGTATTTGAAGACAGGGCCTTTAGGGCAGTTAAGTAAATTTAAATGAGGTGATAAGGGTGGAACTTTAATCTGCTAGAGCTGGTGTCCTTGTTAGAGTCAGAAGAAACATCAGAGCTCATTACTCTCTCCCTCCAAGAACCACAGAGGAAAGGCCACAATCAGAAGGTGACGACTACAGGCCAGGAAAGGGAGGCCTCACCAAAAATCAACCCTGACTGCACCTTAATCATGAACTTCTATCTTCCAGACTGTGAGAAAATACATTTCTGTTGTTTAAGCCACTCAGTCTGTGGTATTCTGTTATGGCAGCCAAGTAGACTAATACAGGAAGTCATTGTATTTACACTAAGTATCTCTCACAAACATAGTCTTTCATTAAAGCTGTGATTGTTGGTGAAAAAATTATACCTAGAGTCTAATAAATGGTGCTACTGTTTGTCTAGATGCTGTGGAGCTTGCCTAAAGGAAAGAAGTTCAAATATCCACATGGCTAAGAAAGATGCATGAAGTTAGTACTCAGGTATGATGACAGCAAAGTTTCTACTGCCATTTCCTTTTGCCCTTAAACTGGCTATCTATGACAATGGACTATTTTACAAGAGGAGGTGTTTATATCCATACTATTCTTATTACAGACAATTATTTCTATGAAATTCCTATAACTGAAACATTATTTTATTTTTCATAACACTTAGATAATTTAAATACCTCTAAACATAGAAGAGAACTACCATGAATAGAGCACGGCATACAAAAAGTTTTATATTTAGTCTCATAGCAATTGCTGAACATTTACATTAACAACTTCCCTATAGGTTATATAAAATAATAAGAACAGATAATAGTTGTCTAACAAAGGGAACAGAGATGTTTCCTAACCTCTATCTTTTTCTGTGGTAAAATTTATTGAGACAGATTGGAGGGGAAAAAAGAGAGAAAGAAAGAAAGAAAGAAAGGAGAGCAGGAAGAAAAGAAGAAGGGAGTACAGGTTTCCGTATTTCTATAGCCAGTAGTACTTTTCAATGACTTGTTTCCTAGATGTAATGCACATTTATGGAAAGCAACCTAGTTGGATAATTTTATAAATGCTAAATTTGAGCAGACTGAATTAAAGGACCTATATAATTAAGTAAAATTAGCCCCACCTGCCCAATTTCTTTATAGAATTCATCATAACCTCTCAAGCAGGTACAAAGTTTGTATTTCATCCTAATATAAATAACATACTTAATTCTTATTTGCCTTTGAAATCATGAGTCATCAACATATAACTGCTTGAAATATATTAAAATAAATTAATTTCTTAAAATCATAATTTGTAGGTGCCCTCACGTTAGAAATACGCATAATCTGAGAAATTTCAAATAGTTTACCATAATTATGATAATTTAAAATATACCTGTATTTTTAAATTTTTTAAATTTACAAATTTTAATAGGTTTATTTTAATAAACTATGAAAAGTACAACTATATTAAGAATTTACCAATTAAGAGCTAATATTCATTTTTTTCCAAATGGGAGTAGAAAAACAATCAAACAACTTTTAGACCCTGCTACAAAATTATGTCAATTGGTCAGGGGGTGTGCATGACAATAAATAAATAAACATAATATTTTATATTTTATAAAATTCTGTGAATTTTTCTTGATAAGGTCTAAGATCACTAGATTAGTATGATAAATAATGACATTTATGTAACAGAAGACTTTTCATAGCATGGCAAGTAATCAACAGGGGCCAACAAATGATTGGACACTCCATGACAGATATATAGTTATAAGCTCTACTATGATGTCAATTAAGAGTAAGAAAGTTAAGAAAACATATTATTGGTAAATCTATAGATGACACTGACTTTTTTTTTTTTTTTTTTTTTTTTTTTTTTTTGCGGTACGTGGGCCTCTCACTGTTGTGGCCTCTCCCGTTGCGGAGCACAGGCTCCGGACATGCAGGCTCAGTGGCCATGGCTCACGGGCCTAGCCGCTCCACGGCATGTGGGATCTTCCCGGACCGGGGCCGTACCCGTGTCCCCTGCATCGGCAGGTGGACTCTCAACCACTGTGCCACCAGGGAAGCCCGACACTGACTTTTAAAATGACACCTAGACATTGCTTTTTTAAGCAGTTCTAGGAAATTGATTTTTATTAACAAAAATTCCTATTCACAAAATGTAATGGTGTCATGGAAAACATGACTGATAACAAAGACATTTGTTTTCCAAAGCAATTATTTACACTTGTTTAAAATGTATACATTGGCAGGTCATTCCCCAGAAAGTCTAATTCAGTAGGTATGGAATGGGCGCAGGAATCTGTACTCCATGATACAATTGTTCTGCTGCAAAAAACTTTTAGAAATCCTTATCCATGGCAGACATTGTTTCTGTCTTCATATGCTGTGTCATTTGGGCATCGTGCAAATCAGGTCAATAGACTGACTGAAATTTAAAAGTTTATTTGACTATAGAGATGTTAAAGTGAAATTCTGTCTGTACCAAAAATACATTTTTTAGTCAATTATTTGATCTCCATTACAAAAATGATTTCCAAAGTTACACTTTCCTAAGTATATTAACAGAGGAGATTAATCAAACATATTACAGTATTTATAATATTGTAGAATATTCTCCCCCTCAATAAGTTACACTTTTTCCTTGACATTGTGCAAACCATGAGTTAAAAATATGGGAACTTTATTTCTCTCATTTAGAGATTCACAAGAGGGAAATCTTAAAGAGCGCCTGACTCTCATGTTGGTTATGGCAATGGTGACTTAGGATCTTCTTCTGATGTTAGAAAAGCAATGAACTTATTTGTTAGTTTATAGACCTGTTTGCATGGAGATGATGAAAGCTTAATTTATTCCTGGTGTACTTTGAGAGCTACCTCAATGATTTCACCTATTTGAAATGCACAAACTCTCCCAATTTTGATCACAGCCAGATGGGAAAAGTGCTAAAGCAAACCTGGTTTGAATATGTAAAGCACCAGGCACATGACATACCTGATTATAGTTATTGAAGAGCCAAATAAGGTACTAGCTTATATATATATATATTTTTTTTTTTTTTTTTTTTTTTTTTGCTGTACGCGGGCCTCTCACTGCTGTGGCCCCTCCCGTTGCGGAGCACAGGCTCCGGACACACAGGCTCCGCGGCCATGGCTCGCGGGCCCAGCCGCTCTGCGGCATGTGGGATCTTCCGGGATCGGGGCACGAACCCGTGTCCCCTGCATCGGCAGGCGGACTCTCAACCACTGCGCCACCAGGGAAGCCCCTAGCTTATATTTTTAAACCCAATTATGTACTGTAACTCTGAAGCTCATTTTGTAATGACTGTCAATCTAAAATTTTGTGAGATAGTTTATAAAAGAGAATAATAGTTTATTTTGTTTGCTCAGTCTAGATATATAATATTTTTGCTTAAAAAATAATGGACCAGAAAGCTGAAAGTGATCTTGTGCTCTTCATAGGACAAGAAGTCAAATCTCTGTTTTCTGAGCTGATAATTGTTAAAAATCATCTTAGAAATAGTCACCCAGCTGCTTTACAAGATGTCAGGAGTTGGAAAGTCTGTCACCTCCTGTGATAATCTTTTCCTTTCCACTTTAAGAAGTCCTTATTTACTCCTAATAAAATACTATGGCTGAGATTTAAGATCATTTTCTCAGCTCCACAAAAATTTTGAGTAGCTAGTCAGTCTCCTATTTTAAAATAACCCTTCAAACATTGGGATCAATCTTGTCCCCTCTCCTTTATTACTAGCTGTGGGGAATTAGAAAATAACAAAATCACACATTTGTTCAAGATAAAAATATTAAATATAATTTCATTGTACCTTGGTCTTTAAAGACTTTTTGTTTGTGTTAATTCAGTTCATCCTCAAAACAACCCAATGAGGATTTATCTTTTTTAATTTTTATTTTATATTGGAGTATAGTTGATTAACAATGTTGTGTTAGTTTCAGGTGTACAGCAGAGTGATTCAGTTATACATATAAATGTATCTATTCTTTTTCAAGTTCTTTTCCCATTTAGGTTACTACAGAGTATTGAGCAGAGTTCCCTGTGCTATACAGTAGGTCCCAATGAAGATACTTTAACTGCTACAGGCCAGTTTGTTACGTGTCAGGTGATAGGAAAACACATGGCAAAAAAAAAAAAAAATCCACCTGTTTACATCCCAATAGTTATAAAGATAAACTAAAATAATAAACATGAAGTACTTTTAAAATTAATAAAGTACTTCTCAAGAGAAAGGTTGTAACATAAGTAATAATATACCACTATTATGTTATTTTTCATTCCACTGGATGGAAGAAATTTTCACACACATTGAGATATGGGGAAGTCAGTCTGGCTTATACATGATTTGGCTTGAATTAGAACAGCCTACCTTATGGCCTGTCAACATGCATTGTATGGCTGCTTTAACCATTAAAGAAAAGAATGAATTTAAAAATCAAAATGGAGTAACTGTGGTTCAGGCATCCAGGATGGAGCCAGGTGGCCATTGTGGGTGTGGTTTCAGACACATTCCTGCATCATTGGGAACTTGAATTTTATGAACTGTATCAGACTCAAGCACACCATCAATTGTTCTCAAAATGACATCTGCAAGCAGCAGCCAGCTGCAACCTTATGGTCTCAAGGTCTTCCCTTATAACTGTGCAACCATTTCAGACCCCAACCAATACTTGCTTAACAAGCACCCTTACTTCTTGCCAGCTCCAATTCTAATTCTTGACAAACAACTTACGTAATTTTGCCTTTATAAGCATCCCCCATTTTGCAGCCTGGTGGAACACAATTCAGTTGCTTCCTGAATCTGTGTCTCCTGGGCTATAGTCCTCATTTTGGCTCAAATAAAACTCTTTTATATTCCTATTATAGATTGTTTATGGATTATCTCCATTGACACACTGCGATGTCTTTACCCATCCCATAGGACCTACTTCCATTTAATTTTTAATTTTTCTCTCTGAATCATGTGTATTCTAAAAATACATTAAAGAAACTAAGAAAAACAAAATCAGTTATAATTCACAAAATAGTTCATGCCAAGAAGAATAATATAATTACACCGAGTTCTTATATTAATATCTGATTTTTATTTCTCAATATCCTATTTGTTCTTTTAAGTGAAATAAAATTGTTAACTTTTATAAGTCTTAGGGCCAACAAGATTTTATAATTCTATTTTTGCCTGCAACGCAGTTTTCATCAAGTCCTTCTCATCTTTCTTGATAAAGTTCCTTTTTGTCTGCTACATTCTTCTTTTAATTTCCTCTAATGACTTTTATCCAGTGCTTAATAGAGGATTTCTTAGTTTAAGGCAATTTACATCTTAGCCAATAGCCCTATGCCTATCATTGCTGACCCATAATAGGAACACAATAAGTTTCTGATGAATAAATGCATGAATAAATGAATGAATAAATAAAAGAATGACCTTTCAAAATTTGAACAACTCAGTGGAACACATGTTGATGAATCAACATATGAGCACACAAGTTTTCATCTTTGCAGAAAGTCCTAGGTTTAATCTTTCCACCAAATGAGCTGGATGGGGTTGCTAACTACTAGCTCATTGTCAGAGGAATGAATAAAGTATGTTCCACATGCTTTATATACATCAACTCATTAATTCCTTCCTATAAGTTTATGAGTTTATGAGGAAACTGAGGCAAAGAAGAGTGAAGTGACTTGCTCAACAAGATCCAAGAGCTAATAAGTGACAGAACTGGGATCCAAACCAAGGAACACCAAAGCCCACACTTTTCAAGGTTTTTGTTAACGGGAAAAGTACCTTTAAAACTCTGTATTTTAATCTAATGATTTAAGAGTAAAAATTCATATTAATTGCCAATGAAAATTTCTCAAAACCTGTTCAAATTCTAATTTTTAAGTGTTTCTTTATATACAACCTTATAAAAGATAGTTCATTCACATGCTCTCTTTGCTCTTTCATTTAGACATTTCTTCTTAATATGTTTGCAATTAATCTGAGGTTTATATTACTAAACACAGGCTAACCATAAGTTGCAGTCTTGCTAATGTTTTGACATTTTCTACAAAAATACTTTCCTAAAAACACCTACTTGAAATTACCAATTAGCTTTCTTGACATGAAACAGAGTAAGAAAAAGGTTCTTTTACTTAGTTTTGGAATCACAAAACACTTTTAGCAATTTAGAGCTCAAATTTTCATAAGAAAAATCTAATACTTCTCAGCAATTTCTTTGAATAGAATATAGGCTGGCTTGTGACATTTATGAATACATTATTTAAGGAACTATAATTTTACTTGCTGTATAAACAAACATAATACATGGGAGCATATTGCAATTAAATTTTACAGTGTCCACTTAAAAGATTTTTAGATACTACAGAATTTTCTGGAAAGAAAAGATGCCTTGTTCCTTACATATACTATAGAACTCATTTGGTATATAAAAAAGTTAAAGAGACTTTTTAAACATTTGTTGTGGATAACAGACATAAAACATTCAGAGGTAGTTACGTACCTGTTTTATTGGAAAGTCTAAATGACACCATCTTATCAGGAATATTACATACATTCCTCACTGAAGCAATGCAGCTATAATTAGCATAGTCCTGAGGTCGAAGATTCTTTAGTTTTAATATCTTTGTTTCACCCTGAAAATATAGAACAAGTCATTAGAAAAAGTCAATGGTAACCAAAATTAATAAATGGATGAATCATGGCATTGTATTTAAAATTATATTATCAAAATATGGCAGATTGTCATTTTTTAAGGAAAATGCCCTAAATTAAAACAAAAAAAACCAAAAAAAACTATTGCATTTAAAAATCAAACTGTAATGTGCTTAGAGATAAAAACTGACTACAATGAAAATTCATAGCTTTGGTTTTTTTTTTTTTTTTTGCAAACTAGCTTCCTAAGGGGGGAAATCTATTTTTGGTCGTAGTTATGCAAATTATTATGCAAAGATCAGAACAGTGTACTTAATAATGGAGTTTATTCAACAAACACTGTAACCTATGCAGACTTCAACATGAAATGTTATGAAAGAAAAGGATTCTGAAGAGTCAATAAATGAAACACTGTTGGTAAAACAAAGTTAATGAGGTCAATCTAATGATAGATAATTAAATGTATATACATAAATATTTTGTGTATATGGAGCAATGGCAGGTGATAAATCTTAAACTGCATTTAAAAAGTATTCATGAGTGTTTCTATATTATTATTATTCGTGTTACTTTATGTTCAGGAATTCAAGGTTTAAGTCTCCTGGGTAAATCTGCAAAATTGCAGATAGACTCAAATCAGGCAAGTGGTCAAAAATGTCTTACACACTCTTGATGAGCCAAAAAAAGCCATGCAAAAACACTGAAATTGTTCAAAAGATAAAAAGAACAAACAACAACAATAAGAAGAGGAAGAAACCTGCCCAATTCAAATAAGGTCTCCTGGGATTTCTTTACCATCTAACGTTATTAATGCATCTCTCAAAATAGTTCCTTTCACAAGTAACTTAATTATGGAGATGGTGAAAAGTCTGCCAATGACATCATATTTGGTAGAGCCATTTTTAAAATATTAATTTTTTTCCAGATAACATCTGTACAGAACCATGTGTTTATTTTATTTTACTTAAGTAACATCATTCAAGTCCTAAAAATTGCAATACTTTGATACGCTATTCAGAAGAATCAGAATATTTAGTGATTTAATACATAAAGACATTGTTCAGTTGCAGTAAAAAAAGCTTGCCCACACATATGCAGGCACACAGAGTTTTCCACATGTCAAATGAGTCTCTCCTTCAGTGTGCATGGGTATTTGGTCATAATTCCTTTCATTCATTGTCAAAATTCAGTCTTAAAACAGTCACACCTTTAGCATTTTCCTCAGTGGGATAAATAATAATCTTCTATCTTTCAATTTTTCTTTAGGAAAGACATTGCCTTTTTTATGTATAAACAGATGCAAATATACCCCACAGGAATATACACAGAGTCAGAGTGTATGGTTCTAGAATTTATATTGGGTTGGCCAAAAAGTTCATTCGAGTTTTTCCATAACATCTTATGGAAAAATCCGAACGAACTTTTTGGCCAACCCAATTTTGAAACATGCTCTCAAAGTGTTACAGAGTTCTCATTTATATTAACTATATACAATGCGTAGAAAAGTGTGCTTAGTTACAAAGCATACTTGAAAGAATGTTATACTAGAACCTGTTGACTCAGATAATTTTTTGAATGAGATAATACATCTTACTCCTCCTACCTCTGTGACTGTTGTTGTTTAGATTTCTTCACTTTTCTTTCTCCTCTCAACACTTAATTAACTATTGGTATTCTCTGGAATTCTATTTGTTCTACAGTTAATCACTCTTTATAAAAGTCCCTTAAATGATTTTATCCTTGCTGATGAATTTATACTACAAACCTGATGAATTTATTCCTGGTCCCCCTCAAGTCTTTATCTCTATTCCAAAATTCTCCCTCAAGTTTTAAACGTATATGCCAATTTTTTACCTCAATATGTCCATTCTGATGTCTCATAGGTACCTAAAACTCAACATATGCAAAAATGGACTTCAAGTCTATTCCTCTAAATCTACGCTTTCTTCTTTAGTAAAAGGAATCTTAGGCTTTCAATTATTACATCTTATTCATATATTCAGTATCTCTATCTCAGATGTTGTTGACCTTTCAACATGTTCAATTCTGAACATTCTTTTATTTATTTTTAAACATAATGCTCTAAACCCAACATTCAGCTGAGAAATTTCTGATTGTGCTTGGTATAGTTTAAGAATCCAAGCAAGCATGATCATCTAATCTAGAATCAGGACTTTTTTTTAACATGGAAATCTGATCATGCCATTTCTCTGCTTAAATCACAGGAATAACATGGTATTGTCCTTAACATAAACATAACAGTTGTTAACATGACTGTCAACCCTATATGACCTGCATTTTCCTTGCCTCCCCAGTCTCCTCTCATTTTTGTAATGCCTTACACACATTCAGCTTCCTTAGGCCATGGACCCTTTGCACATGCCTGGTTCCTCATCTCTCTATGCCTAATCAATTTCATCTCATTCTTAAATCCCAACACTCCTCACTTCCATAGGTAAGTCTTTCCTTACTTTCTGGAAAAGGAGAAATCCATTTTTATGAGATCTGCTTATATCTTTTTATAACACAGTCTCATTTTTCCACTTATTTTGGTAATGGATTTATTTTCTGCCTTACTCCTCCCCTTGCCAGTAAGTACCTAGAGGGCAGAGATTATGTCTGTCTTGCTCTCAGCCCTATGTTCTAAGCACCTAGTACAGGACTTAGCATAGAGAGACACTTTTTAAATGAATACTTTTGCAATTAAAAGTACTATGACTACATATTGTTCACCACTCAGGGTTTTGCTTTATGCATATTTATTTACCCAGAATTTATTATCTGCTTGGCACCTGATGTGAACTCAGATGTTAATATACATAGTCAACATTCTAAAAGGAATCATGCAGTGATAACAATTCTCAAATATATGCAGAGGATGAACAGTGCCATTTAGATGCATATTTAATGGTAAAGTCTCTATTCACATAGAATTAATCATATTCTGCCAGTATTTCTTGTTTCTGTTTCCACTGACAAATTATTTATTAATCCATATTTTCTGGATACTATTTCAACACTTCGCTGAAACTGTATCTTCTAATGTCATTAATAATGCTCTTTTGTTAAAATTCAATAAATCTTTATTTCTTTTTTATGCTTCTGTACTTCTCTGCTTACTTCTAACACTTTAGATTGCCTTGGCTATTTTGACAGTTCCTTGTGTGTAGGTAAAAAATTATAAATATAATAATTTAGACACTTTTTGGTTGTATTCTATTTCATTTTCTATCTACTATACAAATTTTAGTCTGCAATCTTCTACTATACTATATTCCTAGAGCAATCTGATGCATTATCATGGTTTCAATTAGCATTTATATATAGATACCTGACAAATTTCTAAGCAAAAAAAAAAATCACACTGAAAAAACATCACGAATAGTATTGTAATTAATGAAATCCTGCTTTTCAAAACTTTTCCTGTCCTTTTAGTTGCAATGTTTGCTAGCCATTACACTCCTGCACTTGAGTTTCTCCACACCCCGTCTGGATCTCTTAAGATAATCTATCCTGGTTCTCTAATTCTTTTTGACCATTATTTTTGTTGTTGTTTACATTTATCGACTTCTTCTTGCATTACAGAGCCCTTACCCCCAAAAAGGCCACTACATACTTTGCCAACAAACAAGTTAGTCTTGTCTCTTCTGTTTCTAGATTGATTTTTTTCTCTCGGATTCCCCTTGACCTCTCTATGCATGTCCTCTTCCACCACCTCTATGTATACCTCTGACCTCTAACCTAAGTTCTTCGATAACTGACTAAGATTTTCATCAGTAAGACATACAATGTCATATCAAACTCAATGAGTTCACCATTGCATTCCATTCCACTTACACTCACTGCATCACCTCATATAAATTTTCTCTTTTGATGTTGTGTTTTGTTTTGTTTTGTTTTGTTTTGTTTTTGCAGTATGCGGGCCTCTAACTGTTGTGGCCTCTCCCCTTGTGGAGCGCAGGCTCCGGACATGCAGGCTCAGCGGCCATGGCTCACAGGCCCAGCTGCTCCGCAGCCTGTGGGATCTTCCCGGACCGGGGCATGAACCCGTGTCTCCTGCATCGGCAGGCGGACTCTCAACCACTTCGCCACCAGGAAAGCCCCCTGTGCTACTTTTTAATGATCACCTTATCATTCTCCTCTAATCCAGACTCAAGACTCATGTCATCATTCACTCTTCACTGTTTCTCATTCCCCCACATTCAATGGCATCAAGTGCCTTAGATTACTCTTTAGTGTTTCTTTCACGAATGACCTTTGCTTTTCAATCTATAGGCATATTTGCTGTAGTCCCTCAACAACCACTGATTTAATGAATACATACATACATCTTGAGAGCTTATTTCGGCTAAGGTAATGAACTGCCTAGTATCGAGAACTGTCGCTCTCCTTTATTCTAATTTCTCTGCATGCTGCCACAATACTTGCCTTCATCATGTTATTTTCATGCTACAAAACCCTAAATAGCTCTCCTACTCTGAAAGGTTATTTCAAAAACCTTTAGTGTGTCATTTGAAACTCTATGCAGTCTAAGCAAATTTACTTTTTTCTTATTCCTCACACAAATTAGTTTAGTTATTATGTATTAATTTATTATTTTTAGTTAATATTTATCCCCATCAAATTAGTTTAATCACAATTTTAAGGTGTCATTTTATGATTTCCACTCTGCTGTTTTTTTAAGAAAATTATCCCTTGATATTAATCTTTTTCTGTTCCCGTCTAAACCGAAGTGCAGTTCAAAAAAGTCTGTATCTACTCTGTAAACTCTTTTCTGACCTTCTCAGTTAGAAGTAAATTCTCTTCCTTGGGAACTTCTACTTCATTTTTATACCAAAATATCTATTTATAACTCACTATTGAGTATTTGGTTATGAAATTATCATTCAATGTGTTGACTTATGTTCTTTAACTGAATCATGAGGCCCCTAGGGGCAGATTTATCTTATATCTCTAATAACACCTAATAGGGAGCCTTTTATAGCCATCACTTAATAAATATTTATTGGTTGACAGGATATACTTAAAATTGGTCTTCCCACTCATAATATTCTACAAGAAGTAATGTAGTTATAATATATAATCATAATGACTTTTAAAAATAAAAGGTACAAAAATATAAAATCTATAAAAATTAGACTTTATTTTTCCCACTATGCATTCTGTCCTTTGTGTATGATGCTATATTTCTTGTATCATTCTTATTACTTTGTAATTTCTCTGCCCTTTCTATAGTACTTGCCACATTAATAATCAATTGGAAACTGTCTGATTCTTTCTCTATAATTTTTCTACAATTAAATATTTTTACTTGCACTACTAGAATACACCGTCAACTCTCTTGCTTCTCCCTATTCTTTGTAAAAAAATAAAAATTGTATAACAGAAAGTCAATCTTTCAAATTCTTTCAAATGTTATGCCATACTTCCTGTCTATCAAATTTTACAAGATAGTCAGTTTCTTGACTTAAACTAACTACAACCATAGAGGAGGTGCTCGAAAGTTCTGTTTCTTGATCTTCATGCTACGAAGCAAAATCTGATCTCTGTGAAAAAACGCATCATGCTATACACTTATGTTTCAAGTACTTTTCTATATATATATGTAATATTTCAATGAAAAAATGTTTAGACAAAATTAACTATAGCCTTACTCTAAGTACTTTCCAGATGCTGGGAACACAGTGAAAAATACATTAAACTTTACATGTTTGAAACAATAAATATCTAAACAAAGACAGAGAATGATTTTTACAAGTATTAAATGCTGTCAAGTAAATCAAATAAGGTATGTGATAGAGAGATGGAGATGTGGTGAGCTATTCTGGATAGGACATTCTGAGAGGTATCTCTAAGGCTTTTGAGCTGAAACTTGAATGACTAGAAGGATGTTTGAAAGATGAGTTATCACATATAGTACAATAAAGATAGTAGGAACCAAAACTGAGGAGACCTAACACTGTAGTAAGGTTGCCCTGTTGGAGGGTTAGACAGAAAATCTGTGGCTGGAATGTAGAGAAATGAAGACAATTGATTGACATTAAATTTCAGAGCCTGGAAGAGGCCAACTAGATGGGCTGTGAGAGTAGGTTTTAATTTATTCTAATACTACTTATTTTGTGTTGAATGCCACTTGTCTACCTGATTATTTTTTTTTCAAAACCTGCCCCCTCTTGTTGGAAAATATTTTAAACATGATTTCCACCCACCATAGCTGTCTACCCATTAAACAACAAATGTCCCTACAGCTATTTTGAATATTTTCATACAGTCATTATTTCAAGGAAGAGTTTTCAAACTAAAAGCTCTTACCCTTGAAAGAGTCTCTAAAAGTATTTTTCCTACATTCTTTCTACTTTCTGAGTTAATATGTTTTGTCTATACCAGTTGTATTTGTTTATATATTTATATATGTTTTTTGTCATTTACATTATATATTTATATGAATACTGCCTTTTCCATTATATAAGATAAAGCCACTTTAAATTCCATTCCTGCCATTTGTGCAGTGCTTTGCATGCTATCAACTCAGTCAAGATTGCTGACAAGAAAAGAATAGAGCCAACTCACTGTCCTGCACATAATGTTTTCAGTAAACCTTTTTGAGCCACATTGACTCTAATAGTAGTAATAACAATTTAAAAAAAATCTTTATATTAGGGTAAGCTGAAAGACAGATTTAAGAAGCTGAGCTAGGGGCCATACACAGAAGAACTGAACTGTCAATTATTAACAATGGGAAGTAAGCCCCAAGGGACTGATAAAACAATCAAGTACATTTGAACCAACAGCAATGAAGCTATGGCCATTAAAATACAGAGGTCATTTTTGTAGTAGATGCATTCTGGAAATATTTTATATACCTAAGTTCTTGTGATTAGGAATGCTGCTAGTGTTTATGTTATCCAAAAGTAAAGACTACAAATTGGGTAGTAATTGAGATTTTAAGGCTTAAATAGCCTTATTTTGAGATGATTCCCACTCTTTAAAAGACCAAAAAATATAGTCCAATAAATCTAACGGTTTGTGCACAGCATATCTTAGTTAATTCTTATGCAGATCAGAGCAGCAAAGTAGACACACGAGAAGGACGGACAAAATGGAGGAATAACTTTTACTGTGAATTCTAGGTCCACAATTGCCCAAAGTTCAGCTCTCATTTGACTGAAGAATCGTTTTGGGTGAACTAAGATGATTTACATCTTGCAGTCAGGAAACAAGTTACCAAGGTGTGTGAACTTACGAGACAGTCATCTAGGTTAATATGTAAGATTACTCTATGTAGTATGTCAAAGAGGGAGAGGGGCTAATACAGACAAAATCTGTAAAAGGAATATAGAAAATAACAGGCAGAGTTAAGGAAGAATTTGAACCCCACTCAATTAATTCACCACATTCAGGAGGAAAGCATTCAGGCTGACTCTCTTCCTCTCAATAAACAACTCCCAAAACTCAGAATATTTTTTAAAAATATATCATAATGTATAACAAAATAGAGAATATATAATACATGTGTGTGCATATATATATGCTATCAAATGGCATGCACATATACATATGAGTATATTTATAATGATTTAGACTTTACTAAACTGTTTTATTGCATAATATTATTTTGTGAACATATAAATTTAATATTCTGTGATATTGGAAGACTTTTTTCATGTGAATTTTCATGATTTGTAAAAAGGAATTTTCAGTTGATTATTGTCTAATTGTATAAATAGTCTAATTAGCCTAATTATAACTAATTACATAATTGATGTAAATATGTTCAGTCTTGTAGTTAAATGGTGTAATTACAATATACAAGATGATGTCATGAACATCTTTACAAAAGTTCTTGAGAAATAGCAAGAGTACATATAGTTTGTAAAATTTAAGTACACATTCCTTTAACATTCACAAAATTATCTGAAACTCCTGTATTTAAATTTTTAAAACTACTTTTTAAATAAAATCAATAAAGGGAAGGCATCCTATGCTTAGTCAGTGGCCCTTACCAATGGTGACATTGTCTGGTGAAATAATGCCCATAGCCTGAAGCAGTATTTCTATTTTACTTAGAAAAGGAATTGAAACTTTCTTTTAATATTTACTTTCAGATATTGGTAAAGAGAAAAAAAAACCAAACATTCCAATTTACACTCATTTTTTGTAGCTCTAATGACTAATTTATAATAAACTTCTAAATAAATAACAGTATACACTAGCTGACATCTTCCGTATTAAATGAGTGGAAGTATGAAAAGGATAATTATTCCTCTTAGACGTATATGCTTTTTAATTCATATCAGCCTCAGGAACACATACCAATTTCATTCTGGAAACATGATCTATAAAAAGGCATAATCAAGATTTTGTATTTCTACAGGATGGTGAAATAAATATTCACTTCAAATTGATATTAACTTAGTATGAATGTGCATGTGGAGTAGATATATCTCATTATCTTTGAAATTCAGTTTTATTTAAAACAAGACACTGTTATTGAATAGCAAAACATAATATCTTTAAAATAAATTTAACTTTCTAATATTAAAAATAAGCAGACTTATGATCTGTCATTTGAATCCTTCCATGATATAGTCCCAGTATGCCTTCCCAGATTTACAGTCCACTGTTCCCTACATATACCAATTATCATTCCAGCCATCCAGAGACATGGCCAGTCTCTGAAGATTTTGTCTTCCTTCTGTATATTACACATGCTATTGCTTTCCGTCCTGAATGTTCTCTCCATAGCACTATTGTGTGCCTCTATTTTGACAATAATTTTCACTTTGTATCATAATCACTGTTTATTTTGACTTCTACCCATGTTTATCGAAGTTAGAGGAGGAGACTTGCCTAGTAGCCTCTATATCTCTGATAGAGAGTTGCCCATATCTTGCACAAAACAGATCTCAGTCATTTTAACTGGATCTTATTTACACTATGAAGCCACAGAGGCGATAGATCTATGAAAATAAATTAAAATATTATTGAAGTACTCCAATACAAACAAAGCTAAAATGGAAAGCTTCTTCTTCATAAAGTACACATGGCAGTTGATGGGAAACAACAGTCCAAGAAATCAATAACACCTAAGAATACATATACATACACACTAACCTGATAAGCAAAAGGAAAAGTAAACACCATTCCTATCTCATTATAAATGGCAAAGCCATTATGAAGGCAAAACAAAACAAAACAAAGTCTATCTTGGGAAGCATTTCAAGGATACAAAACAAAGTTAATTTTAAATCTAAAGCAAATATGGTATGCAGATTTAAGGCAAGAAACAGTGCCAGTGGTATAGAAGGATATCTCTGAATGATAACTTACCAGGAAGATAATACACTCAGATAATCCACTAGGAAGATATAAAAATCCTAATTCTGTATGTGCTAATAATATACCTTCAAAATATATAAAGCAAAAATTGATAAAAATAAAGAAGAAAGAGACAGATCCACAGCCATAGTCATAGACATTAACTAACTTCTCTCAATAGCTTTTAGGACAGCAGACACAAAAATCAGGAAATACATAGAATATCTGAACAACAAAATTAACAAATGTGACCTATCTGAAACTCAACAATTTTGGAATGCACATTTTGTGGGTGCACATGGATCATTAATGGAGGTACATCACAGGCAAGTACACCATGCAAGTCTCAATTTCTAAAGACTGAAATTGTTGAGAGTATGCTTTCTGACCCAGTGAAATTAGACTAGAAATCAATTAAAAATTATAACAAGAAAATCATCAACAGTTTGGAAATTAAATGCTTTATAATTGATTTAATTATAATATCATTCACATTTCACTAAGCTTTCTTTAGTGGGTAAAGAGGAATGGAGTTACAGAGAGTGATTCAGGAGTTACTAATAATTTTAACTATTCCTTAGTTACAAATCCAGACATCTCCATGGGAATATTGGCTCAATATATTTATTGAGAATCTTCCATGTGTCAGGCACCATTTGAGCTGTTGAAAAGACAAAGTCACTATAATCATTGAGTTTATGCCCAAATACACAAATAAGATAATTTCAGTGCTGTAGGGAAAAACAAAACAAAACAAATAAAAACAACAAGAACAAAAAAACTGGGTATTAGAAAAGAGTAACTGTGGAAGGGAAAAGATGTTACCTCAGATAGATCTGTCAGGGAAAGCCTTTCTCAGGTGATGAGTGCTTGGCGTTAAGTAGATCCCTGCCATATTATCTAGTAAATAACATTCTACTTGGAGGAATCGAGAACATTCACACCCTAGACATGTCTAGGGCGGGTATGACCAAAACAGTGAATAAGGTACAGAAGGTAAGAGAGAACAAGACAGAGCAAGGTCAAACATGGCCTTGTAGGTCACGATACGTATTTGGATTTATTGTAAACATTGGAAAGCCACTGGAGAGATTAAAGCAGGAAAAATATTTACATTTAAAAATGATCACTCAGATGATTGGAGGTTTCTGTAATAAAACATGACAGCCAGTTAGGAACCTATTGCTATATTCCATGGAGAGATAATAGAAGTCATGTGATATGGTTGGACCTGTGTATATCGGGCCAGTGTTCAGTATGTCAACACACGTGGTATGAAGAAAAACCACTGACAACATTTTGTCTGTGAGAAATCCAACATTCTCTATGGTTATAAGAACTAAACTTTCCATGTGCTGCTGTTTGAGAGTTTTATCAATCCAGCCTACAAAATATGTTTAATGTTAACAAATTAAGTACATATATAACATAAAAGTTTTGAAGTATTGTTTCTACATAATTTTTAGGACAGATATAAATATATAGGGAGTGTGGGATTGACATGTACACACTGCTATATTTAAACCGGACAACCAACAAGGACCTACTATATGGGAACTCTGCTCAATCTTATGTAACAACCTAAACGGGAAAAGATTTTGAAAAAGAATAGATATATGTATATGTATACTTTCTTGCACACTTGAAACTATCACGACATTCTATACTTCAATATAAAATAAAAAGTTAAAAATAAATAAATATAGAAAACAAAAACAAAAAAAAACAAAATAAAACCCAAATACATAGCCATTTCAGAAGAAGAGATAAACAACATAATCAAGTAACCAAAGGCAGGAAAGACATTTTTAAATAGGAGCTATAACTACATGTTATTGGCAATTATCAGCTACAGCAGGTGAATCCAGAGCACAGAATTTCAAGAAAAGTTTGTTTCTTAAATACTTTTTAGGAGAATTAATTCAGAGGGTCCAAGCAGCAGAGTTTTGAGTATAGCAAAAGAAAAAGTGTGTGTTATGCAGCATAGTATAAGCTAATATTCATAACAAAGGATCAGTATTTAAATGTTCAAATTAAAAAGTTGTTTTTCTCACAAAAGAATGGGGAAAGAAAAAGAAGGAAGGGAAAATAAAAGTTACCTTTAAAAGGTAGAATCAATAGCTACTAGTTTAGAGTTCTTGTAAGACAGATTTTTTAAGAGTTGCTAACACAGAAACAGCAACAAATTCAAAATGAATGAAAAATTTGATTGTGCTTATTTAATAACTTTAAAACAAATTCTTAATTATTTTGAAAGTATAGAAGTTTTTCCCCAATTTGGACAAGGGCCATGTGTTCATTTCTAAGTGATAAGACCTTTCTGCAGGTAAGAAACTGCCTACAGTGATTATGTACCTAGTGAATATGTGTCTAGAATTGCCTTGGTATGTTAAACATCATCTGAAACAGAAAATTATGTTTTCTAAATTTTAACAATGTCTATATTTTAAAAGAAATTGACAATAAAAGAATAAAATAAATGATAGGTGATCATTTATTTGGATTTCTAAACGTTATACACATCCAAGCAACTAAATACTGTTGACAAATTTTTTAAGTTATTTTGCTAAATAAAAAAAAAAGGATTTTAGTAAAAATTAAAGAATGAATTGCCATATTTATTTAATGCCGTATTTAATGACAAAATATGGGATGCTGGGAAATTTAAAAACTCAGGATAATCTTGTATTATTAGAGAGTTGAGATGTGAAACTTTTAATAATCTTTAACATTCTGAAGTAGAATATTTACAACACTTTAAATTTGGTTATATACTTCCCTAGTTACAGATATATGATGTTGCAAACTTTAACAATGTAGTCAAATTCCTGTTTGCCTTATTACCCATATAATTTTTTTTTTAATTCATGGTCACAATTATTTTGAAAATTTTTCCAAGTACATTTTTTTATTTAAAACTTTTTCTTTGTTAGTTAGGTTTGTGTTCCTTTCTGGTCATCAAAAAATCTTTATAATAACAGTATTTAAATATTCCTACAACTTAAATATCCTCCTCAAGAATTATTAATTCATTAACTATACTTCAATAAAATTAAAAAAATACATTACAGAAGAATGTTCCATATTACATTCACTCTACATAAAATTAATTCAAATTTTCTTTTTATTAAATAAGTTTTTAATGACTGATATTTTAGCTTTTACATAATTATGGTTCTATACTTAAATTAAATCAAAACTGAAAATGAACAAAGAAAATTAGACAGACTTTTTCCCTAAAACCAAAACCAAATAAATTTCAAGTCGATTTCTTCATTTTTTTAAAATGTATTTACCATTGCAAATGGGGAAATCAAAATCTCTTCTTTAAGAAATATTTCCCACAAAAAAACAAAGCAGGCAGCAAGTGCATAATTACGTACTTTAGAGTGAAACCTAGGCAAACCTATAGACAAAGAAATATGTTAGGATACATTAAATTGTTTTCAAGAGTAAACATTATCAGTTTAACTACCACATGAAAAATAAACAAATTGTTCTTCATTATTTGAGTCCTCTGATCTTTCAAGCACATGTTATTTTTTCAAAGGTCAGACTGGGAGAAATTATCTTTTCAAATTGATATAGTATTGCATGCTGCCTGAATTAGAAAGGTATCCAGCCGAGTGGGGTGGAAATACTATACCTCAATTCCTACCTGGGTAAAGAAGGGTTCATAAATCTCAACTCCTTTATCAGATCCTTGTAGTAACACCTCCTGGCCACGTCTCCAGCTATACCGAACAGGTGGATTGGAATTGGCAACACACCGGAGGAACACTGTTCTCTCGTAGTAAAACTGTTCTTTAGCTTCACCTATACTTTGATGAACAGTTACTACTGGATCATCCAAATCTATAAGACATAAAAACAGTGTTATGAGTTACATGGGTTTTAAAGTACTATACATATAAAACCTAACCAAAGATGAATTTTCCTAATTGAATGTATTATTATTATTATTATTATTTTTTTTTTTTTTTGCGGTACGCGGGCCTCTCACTGTTGTGGCCTCTCCTATTGTGGAGCACAGGCTCCGGACGCGCAGGCTCAGCGGTCATGGCTCACGGGCCCAGCCGCTCCATGGCATGTGGGATCTTCCCGGACGGGAGCACGAACCCGTGTCCCCTGCATCGGCAGGCGGACTCTCAACCACTGCACCACCAGGGAAGCCCCTGAATGTATTATTTTTAACTAGACTCTTTTTCATTGAGTTTACTGAACTCATTTGCAGAGAAATTTCCAGTGATAGAAGGTAAAGCCAAATAATAGTTACTTCTTAAGATCTCTATTTGCTGAAATAGTACAAATGACTACATATTTCCAACACATTGTCAACAGCCACATAAAACAGAGCTCCATGAGAGAGATCAGAAAACTTAAGAGGTTAGCCAAAACGAAGAACCATAGTCATAGAGAAAAATATCAAGTAGCTCAACTAGCTCTTAACTTTAACACACTTCTTTTTCAAATTATTTATAACGTATTTTTAAAATAACTTATGTTTATAAATTATTATAATCTTTGTAGTAAGAAAATATGATCTTGTATTGGGTTAAATTTTTCCTTCATCTCATACTTTATATCCCAGATCATATTTGCTAGTTAAAAATGTGCTAACAGAAGGTACTATTAAAAGGCGTTAATATTTCTATTATTGAATATTGGAACTAAATGTTTGCCATTTTACATACATTCTAAAGAAGGGATATTTACTACAGGGTTTAACAAACATTTACTGGAAAGAAACAATTCATGAATATGTTGGGCTTTGTGGCTCACACAGTCTTTTTCTCAACTACTCAACTCTACCACTGTAGTGTGAAAGCATCCGAAGACAATAGGTAAATGAATGAAAGATGAGGGTTGCTGAGTTCCCATTAAACTTTATTTACAAATGCAGGTGCCCCAGCCAGATTTGGCTCATGGGTCACAGTCTGCCATAGATTGCCAACCCCCTATATACCATATCCCAGGTTCTTCTCTTAAGAGAGAAAGAAATTAAGGAGTGCATTTGCTTTAAAACAACTGTTTTGTGTATTTGAAACTTTCTAAGAGAGTAAATCTTAAAAGTTCTTATTGCAAGAAAAACAAATTTGTAACTTTGTATGGTGACCAATGGCAACTAGAGTTATTATGGCGATCATTTTGCAATGTATACAAATATTGAATCATTATGCTGTATACCTAAAACTAATATAATGTTATATGTCAATTATACCTCAATAAAAAAATAAATACAAATAAATATTTTATAAAGATGCGTTAAAATAATAAAAAGGCAACTAAATTAGTGAAGTAATAGCTTCCCTAAGGAATCAAAGTAAAGAACAGAATCCCAAATTTCCCATTTTAAAAAAGCTTTTTTCAAATGTGAATTGCTTGACAGTCCTACTTAGATGTCTAGCTTTGCAACATTCTGAATTTTCTTTTTTCTCCCCAAAATTAGAATCTTTTCACAGCTATCTCAATGGCCTCTAATTTTAGTAGTGACAATTTACAGAACAACTGCTGCTTTTTCAGTAAAGTTGTAGGAACTTTCAGTTTAAATTCATTCTATTAGCTGTGCAGGGATATATGCCTGGTTTTAATAAATTGGAGTACTTAGGGATACCAGCATTATCACCATGAAATGTTTAAAGGTCTTTAAAGTCCATCAAATAGTCTCTTATTTGATGATTAGGCTTTTACATATAAATCAAATCCTACAAGAGATTGATTAGCTGAACTCCATCTTAGTGACTTGAAAAAAAGGTACTGTGAGTCAGTTGTAAACAACTTATTTTCTCTTGTTCAAAACATAATTTCTTTTAGTCACAGTTTCCTTTTTAGAAATATGAGCTGTGTTATATTGTAGAAACAAAATTCTCAAGCCAGAAACTTTCAGAAGAAAACAGATTTGGATGGGAAACATTGTAACAATGGTGACACTCTTTGGGTTTCAAATAGTTATTAATATGGTATTTTTCAAACCCATTTGTTGATGTATCCCCCCTAGCTCTTTTCATGTTAGGTGGTGGTGTTGATAGGCACAGTCAGGAATAGACCAAACCCAAACAATCCTTTAAACAAGCTCTTCCCTGACTTAGATGAGTTTCCGGTCACTGGCCTTCTGAGGATCTAATCCTGTGACAATGGCTTACTGAACACTGTATTGGCAGAATTATCTGTTAGACTCACCCATGTTTTGGAATTTCCATTTCATAAAACTCCCAAATGATTTTTTTCACACTTAAAAACAAATATGCCATTAGTGGTTACCTTTCTGTACAGTATAAAATATTTCTGTCTGTTATTTTTATTACTATTTTAAAAGATTAAAAACACATTTAAAAGTGAAACAAACAAACAAACAAAAACCAAACAAGCCAAAAACAAGATTTCTTTTAGACAAGTCAAATAATGGCATGGCTAAAAAATATATTTTAAGTGAGATTATATGTTTTTTTGTGTGTGTACACATACATATATACAGACATGGTATACAGTTTAAGTGATATATAGAAATACATCATTTAAAAGATATGTTTAATATATACTCTATATATTACTGAATATATGCCTTAGGTCAGGTTTCTTGGAAAAGAGGCTCTAAGACAGATGTGTGCAGGAAGTGTATTGGAAAGTACCTTCAAGACTCGTGGGGGAGTGAAGGAAATAGATTTGTTAAGGAGGACAGCTGAACTACAGCACAGTTGCAACTGAGGTCTCTAACTCTAGAGAAGTTTTGGAGTCCTGAGGTTCCCTCAGAGCTGTACTGCCTTAAGACAAGGAAGCTAAGCCTTTATACTACAACCCTCTCTCCCATCAACCAGTCCTGGCAAGTGTGCTGCTCCCAACCAGGGGCCTTGAACTTGGGAGGGGCAGCTCTCTTTGGCTTATGGCAATTTCTAGAGAAGGAATTAGCTGATAGCCATCAGCTGCTAAAAGTTTCAGTGGCTGGAGGAATAAGTGCTTCAGCCCTGAGGAAGGGATCTGGGGGTGTATTACAGCATCCACTCAGATCCACCTGTGAGGTATGAAAATTCACTCTGTCTCGGAAAAGCTATTCCAGGATTTTGGGTAGTCACCTTTCCTAGGAAATCTTTCAAAAGAAACTGGTGGGATGATAGTTATCATCTCCTTCTACTATTACCATTCTAGATTGCTCTCATCCTGGGCTAGTACATCTTTTGGTATAAGTAGCTTACCTAGTTAGGCTACCAGATCCTTGTCACTGAGGATTTTGAGCCCCTGGTAACCATGCTCTTCTCAAGCTATTACTGATGCATTTGTCTGTTTACCATCAAAGCTGGACAACAGAATAGCAAGAAATGACTCAGTGGATCAACTGCGTATGGAATATATTCTTGCTGCCTCACTGTGTAACGACAATCTTACCTTCAAGCTGACTATATGGGCCAGTTACTCCTGCCAGGATGGTGACTCCTCTTTTCTGCTATTTTCTGACACAGGAAGCCTAAGGTAACAGAGTAGCAACCATGTCTTGAAGATTAATGGGACTCTTGCTATGTCACTTAATCAAAGCTTTTCCCTTTCTGAGAACTAGAACTTCTAAACTGGCAGAGAGACCAAAGTTGTGGGGAGGGAAACACAGATACCCCAAGTGGATCACTGAATGTGATGGTAGTAAGTAGGGTCTCTACTTGATTCCTCCTGAACCTATATATTCTCCAAAAACAAAAACAAAAAAAAGAAGAAATAAAGAAAAAGGAAAAGAAAGAAGGAAAGAAAAGAACAAAAGCATCATATAATAATGGTCATTGATTTAGGATGTATTCTGCATCACAGAAGATGGCACTCCCTCCTTACTGGATATTATCTCTCCAAGACTCAGCTGCCTCCTCCAAAGGTCATTCTATCACTTTAGTAAGTTACTTTTTTTAGGTGGTATAGAATATGATATGACTAGAGATTACCATGGCAATGCTCCCACTGCTATATCTTCACTGCTATAAAATGTGCTTCTGGTCCCATGAGTGATTAGGTAGGATGATGTATTAAAAATAAAACATTCTAAAAGCCTTTGGATAGGGCTGATGCTAGCCAAGGTAAGCAGAAAAGTCCATATTCAGAATACATGTCAAATTTAATCAAAACAATGCACTGTCACTTTCAGGGTAAAAAAGTTGTAATATGATTAACTTGCTACCAAGGGACTGGTTGGTATTCTTGAAGGATAATGCTTTATAAAGAGGCAACTGTTGGTGTCTGTTGCTGCCAGGTTAGATATTCAGTAGTGGCAGCAGACAGACTAACCTTCATGAATGATAACCCATATTTCAAACTTATGCATAGCCTCTATCCCTGCCATTATAGCTATTCTTTTCACGAGCCTGTTATCCCAGCTATGGGTGGCTAGTGACAGAATTTGGTTGATATCAACTGTCTGCATTACTCGTCTATTTCATGTTTTGTGCTGCTTCTGTGGTAGATACTTATTGGTGCTCATTAACATGCAATACAAATATTATCACACTTCATGCCACGCCCATAGATCCATCTAAATACTTGAACAGATCTCCCCTTTCCACACAAAGTGGTTGACCAGGTACACCACCCAAGTCAAAGTTCTGTTCACTGGGAAAATTTTCCCCTTATTCCTGTCTATCAAGGACATCACAGAGTGGGGTTCTAGTGAAGCAGCAGTCCAGTTTGGGCTTGCATACATGTACTGGGCTAACTCATTATTACAGAAGCTTAGCCTTTTTTCTCCACCATTAGCTCAAAAGAGACCCTCTATGTGGCCAGGTATGAACTCAGATAGAGACACTGATCAAACACTGATAGATGCCGTAGGGGTCTGGGCACTTGCTTGTACATTTTACTTAGGTGCTTTGGCCCTGGTTATGCCTCATCTTAGATGTACCACTTCCATCTTATGATGGACTACTGGTAGGTCTGCCCTATTTTATGACAGAGTGTTGGCAGATATGACAAAACCCAATGCATGATTGGCACTTCAGGCCATGTGGTCTGAAAATTACCAGGTTCAACAATTTAACAAGGAGTCCTGACTTTTTATTATATGACCATATTCAGCCTCCTGATCATCCATCTGATTTCTTTTTTAAATTAATTAATTTTTATTGTAGTTGCTTTACAGTGTTGTGTTAGTTTCTACTGTACAGCAAAGTGAATCAGCTGTACGTATACATATAACCCCTCTTTTTTTGGATTTCCTTCCCATTTAGGTCACCACAGATCATTGAGTAGAGTTCCCTAAGCTATACAGTAGGTTCTCATTAGTTATCTATTTTATACATAGTATCAATAGTGTATATATGTCATCCCAATCTCCCAGTTCATCCCACCCCACTCCCTTTCCCCCCTTGGTGTCCATACGTTTGTTCTCTATGTCTGTGTCTCTATTTCTGCTTTGCAAATAAGATCATCTATGCCATGATTTCTTTAATTGTGTATATGGGGCAATACGCTTGTTGACTATCCTCTTATTTTGCCTCAAGGGATGCTGTGTTCTATTAACCATCTTCATAGCTCTCTGTGAGTCTAGAGCACTGGATGCATTTGAACTAGCTGCTCATTAAGACAGCTGTGTCCATCTTGCTTGTGACAACTACGTACTGCCACCTAGCCTCTATTAGAGATCCTACCATCCCATCGTTATCAGGAAGACCAATTCTGTAATAGCATCTCCTGCTATGAACATCTGCCTACAGAGAACAGTCACCTCTGAGAATCAACGATGCCTGTATCTCAGTGGTCAGCACATTCCTATTGCTTTAATAAATGTGGTAGCTTCTAAGCCTTTACACAGAATATACTGAGTTGATGACTTTTGTGGCTCTAACTGGTAAATTCACTCTAGCATGCTTACATATCTGAGCCTTTTGATCCCTTTTTCTACTATCTGCACAGCAGTTGTGGCATGTATACTTCTTTTTATGGGGACCACTGCTTTCCTCAAGCTTCTAAGAACCATCCTAACAGAGGCAACTATGTCCTGTTATCCTGGCCAGGGTCTGGATCGTACATCATGGGAGAATGCTCCCATATGAATACACTTATTCTTTTTTTTTTTTTTTTTGCGGTACGCGGGCATCTCACTGCCGCAGCCTCTCCCGTTGGGGAGCACAGGCTCCCGACGCGCAGGCTCAGCGGCCATGGCTCACGGGCCGAACCGCTCCGCGGCATGTGGGATCTTTCTGGACCGGGGCATGAACCCGTGTCCCCTGCAACGGCAGGCGGACTCTCAGCCACTGCGCCACCAGGGAAGCCCCTAAACTCTTTTTTTTTTTTTTGCCCCTAAACTCTTATTCTTTATCTCCATTTGATCTTATTCTCCATCTCCAATGTTATTCAACCTTATTGTCAATCCCACTTGGCCCAGCAGCCTCAGGATCCTACTCCCTACATACTCTCCTGACTCCTACCCATAAATATTGGCTAGGATATGCAGCTCATTTGAAGCATAGCATAGGTTATTTCCTTCCTTAGAGACAAAGTATTTCTATGGTCAAATCATGTCATCTGTTGACCCTATATACTAATCTGGTGGCAAGAAATGGAGGTGAGGGTATATCCTAAGAGGGGTATGTACTACCACAAAAGGAAGAAGATTCTGCATCATATTTAAGCAAGATAGAAGTGATAGTCCCTAATTGGAAGAAATGGTCCACTTCTGTAGGCCCAGCAGGTTTAGGAATATCTAGGTTTTCAAGGTTTTTAAGATCATAAACCCAGATATACCTCACCTCCCCAAGTCAGGGTTCTACTTATTCCTAGCTGGGGTTCAGCTTTGGCTGATACATTGGGACTGAGGATTCAAGACTCTCCGGAACTCTGCTATAATTTTAAATAAATTCTAAGCCTTATTATCAGCTTTTATAACCTCTGGCTAAATAAGATAAGACTTTCTTTATATTCTGCTACAGAGGCTTTCTTATCCTCACACATCACCTTAAACTCATGATTAATCACACAGTCTTTTATTCTTTCGCTACATTGTATAAATAGCACTCAGCAGAAACTGATTCCATTGTTCTTATAATTATTACTTTCCATTGAATTCCTCAAAAGCCTGAGATATTGAATTCACAGAGTGTTACCTTCCATTGGTACCTATCCTTGTCCACCATCTGTGAAGGTTTTAACAATTTTACCACTATAGCATTCAAGGGCTATCCACAGTCCACCTACCACCAGCAATGGGGTCCTCATTGCCAGCCAGTTAGTGCACTGATGGGTGATCTAACGTTCTATTTTAGACTCTACTTTCTCAGACCATCTAGAATGTCTCCTTGAAAATATGATTCTCTGATGAAGAGATGCATTCAGGAAATTTACTGGGGAGTGTTCGCAGGATCAATTCTTGTGATGGTGTGCAGACATAAAAAAAAAAAAGAAAAAAGGAGGCAGGATTAGGTAGTGAGGGGAATTAAACTGTAATGCATCACTACAAAGTCTCCATGTGATCCAGAAGGAGCTATAGAGTGGAGATCGTCTTTCAGAGTTGTCCAACGAAAGACAATGATCAGTCACTAGATTAGGCCTGGTGAGGAGGAGGATTGAACTTGGGTTAGGCAGCTCCTTCCAGCTGAAGGTAATTTCATGAGACAGATTCACTTGAGTCAATATCTTCCAAAACTCCCAGGATATAGACAGAATACTTGCTATGCTGTTACATCTGAGGGCTTTGAAGTTCATTTTTAATTTTCTTCAGTCTTTATTTACAGTTCAGGGACCATAAGATAACTTCCTATATTTATTCAATCATCAATTTTCACACTAAGTGGCTTAGATACTATTACAAAACAACACGGGGATATTTTATGTTATTGCCGACATTTTATCTGCATTCATTTCTTCTTTTAAAATAAATTTCTTTCAGTTTTATAGGCTAAGTATGTAAAATTCAAACACCTAGAGATGATATTCATTGGTAAAGGCAAAATGTTATTTGAAACAGAGACAGATTTTTATAATTTAATGGAGGCCAAAACTCCTATTTATACGATAATGTAAATCATTGAATATATTATTTGATACCTGAATATCTGCTTTATATATATATATATATATACACACACACACACACACACACACACACACACATATATATATATATATATATATATATATTTTTTTTTTTTTTTGCGGTACGCAGGCCTCTCACTGTTGTGGCCTCTCCCGTTGCAGAGCACAGGCTCCGGAAGTGCAGGCTCAGCGGCCATGGCTCACGGGCCCAGCCGCTCCACAGCATGTGGGATTCTCCTGGACCAGGGCACAAACCCGTGTCCCCTGCATCGGCAGGCAGAATCTCAACCACTGCACCACCAGGGAAGCCCTGCTTTATATTTTTTTAAATAATGAAACTAAGATGATTTTTTATAAAATATACCCCTATGTGGATAAGATCTATACCTTAGTCTTGTTGTATTCCTAGAACCTGACATAAGGGGCAAAAGTAGTCAATAATGATCTAATAAATTAATATAAAGGAAAATTAATCTGTAATTAATATGTTCAATGTCAATTTTCAACAAGGCTATCTATACATACTACAATAATAAGGCTAAGTAAAATTCATTTTTTCCCCATAAATGCAATAGCTACCTACCCCTGAAATAATTTTTTGTAAACTCTTTCTTTGGCTGATTAAATATGCCATAAACTGACAAATTAAAGTCATTTATATATATAAAATGATGTAAGCTACCTTTCTTAACCCTAGACACTTACATGAACTGAACTGGGTAACTGATTAGATATAGGGCTGAGGAAAAGGTGGAAGTTTAGGAAGGACCTGGCTTGGCAGTCAGGTAGACAATGCACTAACTGAAATAGGAAATGTAGAGTGAGACCTATACCTGGCCATGGGAGTGGGTGAAGGAAAATGTGAAAGGGAAAGGAGTTATTTTGTTTGGACTGTGCTCAATGTCAAGCACCTGTTGCTCTCTTAATCACAATATTTATAAGCTGGAGCCAGAATGAGGAGTCTGGGCTACAGATGTGTATCAGGAGACATCAGTATTCTCTGAGGGAATGAAACCACTCAAGAGGTGTGCAGAATGAAAAGAGGAAAGGACCAAGGAGAGAGCCCTGGTCAACATCAAGTGGAGGCAAAAAAGAAGGGAAATACCTGAAAAAGACTGAGGGAAAAGTGATGAGAGAAGTGGAGACAAAACACATTAGTGGGAAACAAAATGAATTTTAAAAATAATTCCACACCCTTGGAGGGGTTGGAGAGCAGAATAAGTGGTGAAAAGAAATCAAGGTAAAAACAGAACTCGAAAAGGACTTTACATTCGGCAAGAAATATGTTACAGGTGAGCTTCATCAGAGCTGTGCCAGTGGAGTCATGGAACCAGTAGTCATTTCTCTGCACCTTAAGAGGTAAAATATGAAAACACGGAATAATGAATGGATATAATCCTTTCAAGAGACTTGGTTCTGACAAGAAAGAGTTAGGGAAGTAGCCGGAGGACAACATGTGATCATAGGAGTTTTGCTTTGTTTTCACTGTTTTGTTTTCCTCTTGAGAGATACATATTTAAATCCAAATAGGGAAGAGCAAGGAATTTATAAGGTAAAAAATAAAATAAAAGGGAGCTCTAGAAGAATGGCAGATGCTTGAACTAGCTAATTTTCTAAATTAGCTAGTACTTCTTTATGGAAGTACAATTGCTTTACAATGGTGTGTTAGTTTCTGCTTTATAACAAAGTGAATCAGCTATATATACACATATATCCCCACATCTGCTCCCTCCTGCATCTGCCTCCCACCCTCCCTGTCCCACCCCTCTAGGTCGTCACAAAGCACCGAGACGATATCCCTGTGCTATGCGGCTGCTTCCCACTAGCTATCTATTTTACATTTGGTAGTGTATATATGTCCATGCTACTCTCTTTGTCCCAGCTTACCCTTCCCCCTCCCCGTGTCCTCAAGTCCATTCTCTACATCTGCGTCTTTATTCCTGTCCTGCCCCTAGGTTCTTCATAACTTTTTTTTTTTTTAGGTTCCATATACACGTGTTAGCATATGGTATTTGTTTTACTCTTTCTGACTTACTTCACTCTGTATGACAGACTCTAGGTCCATCCACCTAAATACAAATAACTCAACTTTGTTTCTTTTTATGGCTAAGTAATATTCCATTGTATATATGTTCCACATCTTCTGTATCCATTCACCTGTCGATGGACACATAGGTTGCTTCCATGTCCTGGCTATTGTGGAGAGAGCTGCAATGTATATTGTGGTAAATGACTTTTTTTGAATTATGGTTTTCTCAGGGTATATGCCCAGTCGTGGGATTACTAGGTTGTATGGTAGTTCTATTTTTAGTTTTTTAAGGAAGCTCCATTCTATTCTCCATAGTGGCTGTATCAATATACATTCCCACCAACAGTGCAAGAGGGCTCACTTTTCTCCACACCCTCTCTAGCATTTACTGTTTGGAGATTTTTTGATGGTGGCCATTCTGACTGGTGTGAGGTGATACCTCATTGTAGTTTTTTTTTTTTTTTTTTTCACGGTACGCGGGCCTCTCACTGTTGTGGCCTCTCCCGTTGTGGAGCACAGGCTCCGGACACGCAGGCTCAGCGGCCATGGCTCACGGGCCTAGCCGATCTGCCGCATGTGGGATCTTCCCGGAACGGGGCACGAACCCGTGTCCCCTGCATCGGCAGGCAGACTCCAAACCACTGCGCCACCAGGGAAGCCCCCTCATTGTAGTTTTGATTTGCATTTCTCTAATGATTAGTGATGTTGAACATTCTTTCATGTATTTGTTGGCTATCTGTATATCTTCATTGGAAAAATGTCTGTTTAGGTCTTCTGCCCATTTTTGGATTGGGTCATTTGTTTTTTGATATTGAGCTGCATGAGCTGCTTGTAAATTTTGGAGATTAATCCTTTGTCAGTTGCTTCATTTGCAAATATTTTCTCCCATTTTGAGGGTTGTCTTTTCATCTAGTTTATGGTTTCCTTTGCTGTACAAAAGCTTTTAAGTTTCATTAGGTCCCATTTTTTTATGTTTGTTTTTATTTCCATTTCTCTAGGAGGGGGGTCAAAAAGGATCTTGCTGTGATTTATGTCATAGAGTGCTCTGCCTATGTTTTCCTCTAAGAGTTTTAGAGTGTCTGGCGTTACATTTAGGTCTTTAATCCATTTTGAGTATATTTTTGTGTATGGTGTAAGGGAGTGTGCTAATTTCATTCTTTTACATGTAGCTGTGCAGTTTTCCCAGCACCACTTATTGAAGAGGCTGCCTTTTCTTCATTGTATATTCTTGCATCCTTTATCAAAGAAAAGGTGACTATATTTGTGTAGGTTTATCTCTGGGAATTCTATCCTGTTCCATTGATCTATATTTCTGTTTTTGTGCCAGTACCATACTGTCTTCATTACTGTAGCTTTGTAGCATAGTCTGAAGTCAGGGAGCATAATTCCTCCAGCTCTGCTTTTCTTTCTCAAGATTGCTTTGGTTATTCGGGGTCTTTTGAGTTTCCATACAAATTGTGAATTTTTTTGTTCTAGTTCTGTGAAAAATGCCAGAATCTGTAGATTGCTTTGGATAGTACAGTCATTTTCACAATGTTGATTCTTCCAATCCAAGAACATGGTATATCTCTCCATCTGTTGGTATCATCTTTAATTTCTTTCATCAGTGTCTTATAATTTTCTGTATACAGGTCTTTTGTCTCCTTAGGTAGGTTTATTCCTAGGTATTTTATTCTTTTTATTGCAATGGTAAATGGGAGAGTTTCCTTAATTTCTCTTTCAGATTCTTCATCATTAGTGTATAGGAATGCCAGAGATTTCTGTGCATTAATTTTGTATCCTGCTACTTTAACAAATTCATTGATTAGCTCTAGTACTTTTCTGGTAGCGTCTTTAGGATTCTCTCCATATAGTATCATGTCATCTGCAAACAGTGACAGCTTTACTTCTTCTTTTCTGATTTGGATTCCTTTTATTTCTTTTTCTTCTCTGATTGCTGTGGCTAAAACTTCCATAACAATGTTGAACAACAGTGGGGAGAGCAGGCAACCTTCTCTTGTTCCTTATTGTAGTGGAAATGGTTTCAGTTTTTCACCATTGAGGACAATGTTGGCTGTGGGTTTATCATATACGGCCTTTATTATGTTGAGGTAAGTTCTCTCTATGCCTACTTTCTGGAGGATTTTTATCATAAAGCAGTGTAGGATTTTGTCAAAACCATTTTCTGCATCTATTGAGATGATCATATCGTTTTTAACTTTCAGTTTTTTAATATGGTGTACCACATAGATTGATTTTCCTATATTGAAGAATCCTTGCATTCCTGGGATAAACCCCACTTGATCATGGTGTATGATACTTTTAATGTGCTGTTGGATTCTGCTTGCTAGTATTTTGTTGAGGATTTTTGCATCTAAGTTCATCAGTGATATTGGCCTGTAGTTTTCTTTCTTTGTGACATCTTTGTCTGGTTTTGGTATCAGGGTGATGGTGGCCTCGTAGAATGAGTTTGGGAGTGTTCCAGTCTCTGCTGTATTACGGAAGAGTTTGAGAAGGACAGTTGTTAGCTCTTCTCTAAATGTTTGATAGAATTCGCCTGTGAACCCATCTGCTCCTGGGCTTTTGTTTGTTGGAAGTTTTTTTTTTTGTGTGTGTGTGTGTGTTATGCGGGCCTCTCACTGTTGTGGCCTCTCCCGTTACAGAGCACAGGCTCCGGACATGCAGGCTCAGCGGCCATGGCTCACGGGCCCAGCTGCTCCGCAGCATGTGGGATCTTCCCGGACCAGGACACAAAACCGTGTCCCCTGCATCGGCAGGCGGACTCTCAACCACTGCGCCACCAGGGAAGCCCTGTTTGTTGGAAGATTTTTAATCACAGTCTCAATTTCAGTGCTTGTGATTGGTCTGTTTATATTTTCTATTTCTTCCTTCTTCAGTCTCGGAAGGTTGTGGTTTTCTAAGAATGTGTCAATTTCTTCCAGGTTGTCCATTTTAATGGCATATAGTTACTTGTAGTAATCTCTCATAATCCTTTGTATTTCTGCAGTGTCAGTTGTTACTTCTCCTTTTTCATTTCTAATTCTATTGATTCTTCTCCCTTTTTTTCTTGATGAGTCTGGCTAATGGTTTATCAATTTTATTTATCTTCTCAAGGAATCAGCTTTTGTTTTATTGATTTTTGCTACTATTTCATTTCTTTTTCATTTATTTCTGATCTGATCTTCATGATTTCTTTCCTTCTGCTAACTCTAGGGTTTTTTAATTCTTCATTGTCTAGTTGCCTTAGGTGTCAGGTTAGGTTGTTTGAGAGGTTTCTTCTTTCTTGAGGTAGGATTGTATTGCTATAAACTTCCCTCTCAGAACTGCTTTTCCTGCATCCCATTGGTTTTGGGTCATCCTGTTTTCATCGTCATTTGTTTCTAGGTACTTTTTGATTTCCTCTTTGATTTCTTCAGTGATCTCTTGGTTATTAAGTAGTGTGTTGTTTAGTCTCTATGTATTTGTATTTTTTACAGATTTTTTTATTGTAATTGGTATCTAGTCTCATAGTGTTGTGGTCGGAAAAGATACTTGATATGATTTCGGTTTTCTTAAGTTTACCAGGGCTTGATTTGTGACCCAAGATATGATCTATCCTGGAGAATGTTCCATGAGCACTTGAGAAGAAAGTGTATCGTTTTCTTTTTTTTTTTTTTTTTGTGGTATGCGGGCCTCTCACTGCTGTGGCCTCTCCCGTTGCGGAGCACAGGCTCCAGACACGCAGGCTCAGTGGCCATGGCCCACAGGCGCAGCCACTCCGTGGCATGTGGGATCCTCCCGGACCGAGGCACAAACCCGTGTCCCCTGCATCGGCAGGCGGGCCCTCAACCACTGCGCCACCAGGGAAGCCCTATTCTGTTGTTTTTGGATGCAATGTCCTATAAATATCGATTAAGTGCTTCTTGTTTAATGTATCATTTAAAGCTTCTGTTTCCTTATTTATCTTTATTTTGGATGATCTGTGCATTAGTGAAAGTGGGGGTGTTAAAGTCCCCGACTATGATTGTATTACTGTCAATTTCCCCTTTTATGGCTGTTAGCATTTGCCTTATATATTGGGGTGCTCCTATGTTGGGTGCATAAATATTTACAATTGTTATATCTTCTTCTTGCATTGATCCCTTGATCATTATGTAGTGTCCTTCTTTGTCTCTTCTAATAGTCTTTATTTTAAAGTCTATTTTGTCTGATATGAGAATTGCTACTCCAGCTTTCTTTTCATTTCGATTTGCATGGAATATCTTTTTCCATCCCCTCACTTTCAGTCTGTATGTGTCCCCAGGTCTGAAGTGGGTCTCCTGTATACAGCATATATGGGTCTTGTTTTTTGTACCCATACATCCAGTCTATGTCTTTGGTTGGAGCATTTATTCCATTTACATTTAAGGTAGTTATTGATATGTATGTTCTTATTACCATTTTTTAAATTGTGTTGGGTTTCTTATTTTAGGTTTTTTCCTTCTCTTGTGTTTCCTGCCTAGAGAAGTTCCTTTAGTATTTGTTGTAAAGCTGGTTTGGTGGTGCTGAATTCTCTTAGATTTTGCTTGTCTGTAAAGGTTTTAACTTCTCCGTCGAATCTGAATGAGATCCTTGCTGGGTAGAGCAAACTTGGTTGTAGGTTTTTCCTTTTCATCACTTTAAATATGTCTTGCCACTCTGTTCTGCCTTGCAAAATTTCAGCTGTTAACCTTATGGGAATTCCCTCATATGTTTTTTGTTGTTTTTCCCTTGCTGCTTTTAATATTTTTCTTTGTATTTTATTTTTGATAGTTTGATTAATATGTGTCTTGGAGTGTTTCTACTTGGATTTATTCTGTATGGGATTCTCTGCACTTCCTGGATTTAACTATTTCCTTTCCCATATTAGGGACGTTTTCAACTATAATCTCTTCAAATGTTTTCTCAGTCCCTTTCTTTTTCTCTTCTTCTTCTAGGAGCCCTATAATTCGAATGTTGGTGCGTTTAATGTTTTCCAAGATCTCTGAGACTGTCCTCAATTCTTTTCATTCTTTTTTCTTTATTCAGCTCTGTGGTAGTTATTTCCACTATTTTATCTTCCAGGTCACTTATCTGTACTTCTGTCCCTGTTATTTTGATATTGATTCCTTCTAGAGAATGTATAATTTCATTTATTTTGTTGTTTATCAGTTTTTTTGCTCTTTAGTTCTTCTAGGTGCTTGTTAAACGTTTCTTATATTTTCTCCATTCTATTTCCAAGATTTTGGATCCTCTTTACTATCATTACTGTGAATTCATTTTTCAGGTAGACTGCCTATTTTCTCTTCATTTGTTTGGTCTGGTTGGTTTTTACCTTGCTCCTTCATCTGCTGTGTGTTCTTCTGACTTCTCATTTTGCTTAACTTACTGTGTTTGGGTCTCCTTTTTGCAGCCTGCAGGTTCATAGTTGCCATTGTTTCTGGTGTCTACCCCAGTGGCTAAGGTTGGTTCAGTGGGTTGTTTAGGCTTCCTCGTGGTGGGGACTGGTGCCTGTGATCTGGTGGATGAGGCTGGATCTTCTCTTTCTGGTGGGCAGGACCACCTCCGGTGGTGTGTTTTGGGGTGTCTGTGACCTTATTATGATTTTAAGTAGGGTCTCTGCTAATTGGTGGGTTTGTGTTCCTGTCTTGCCAGTTGTTTGGTCTAGGGTGTCCAGCACTGTAGCTTGCTGGTCGTTGAGTGGAGCTGCCTCTTAGCATTGAGATGGAGATCTCTGGGAGAGCTTTCACTGCTTGATATTACGTGGGGCTGGGAGGTCTCTGTTGGACCAATGTCCTGAACTCAGCTCTCCCACCTCAGAGGCACAGGCCTGATACCTGGCTGCATTACCAAGACTCTTTTGGGAAGTCTGAGGTCTTCTGCCAGTGTTTCAGTAGATGTTCTGTAGGAGTTGTTCCACATGTAGATGTATTTCTGATGTATCTGTGGGGAGGAAGGCAATCTCCACATCTCACTCCTCAGCCATCTTGAAGCTCCTCCTGAACTAGCTATTTTAATAAATAATCATTTTAATGGTATAATTATGATATGAACTTTTACAACTCAACATTATTTAAGATTTCCTTATCAGTAGTACAGCCCTATTTTAGGGGTTTTCTTCCAAGCTTGCATTCTTTTAGGCTAGAAAACTTGGAATTATTTTAATCCTTCACTGTATTTTTATCTAGGCAAGATAGTTCACCATAAAAAAAAATCCAAAATCAGTTCTTGTACATTAGATACCTGTTTGAGTAAAGGTTCACTAAGTCATGGAAGCATTTGTTTAGTCTACTCTGCACTTAAACTGGGGTACTCTAGTGACGTGATGAGCTAACTCATCTCCCAGCATGCACTGGCACAATTAATCTATGTGCTTATGGCTAATCAGTTTTTAACTTCAGCTGAAGTCATGGGTGTAGTTACAAGTTAACAAATCAATTAATCTCAAAAATAACCACAGCAGTGGCATGTTTTCCACAGGTGATTATTCCACCATTTGGTCCAATCTTTCTTTCTTTAATCTTTGAATTAAACCAAATGAATCTAAAAATCCAGATGGCAAAGACACACTAAATACTGTATTGGATGTAGTCTTTCCCTCTGGGAAGTTCCAGAAATCTTAAAAATCCTATGCAAAAGAAATCCAAATGTGTTTTCTTAAGGAAAATTACCACTCAACATACTTGGAGGCACTAAATTAGTAAAGTATACTACTTTTTCATTTTATGGGTAAAAATTTATGTTACTATTATAACTGTGGGATGGATGTACATAACAGTAGATAATGCTGAGTAACTAACTTGAATAAAATTAAGTTGCCTTGAAGTTATATAAGGGAAACTGATTAAATCATTGTTAGATATATCAATAACCAAGAATAAGGTACTTTATTGTAAACAAAGCTTCTGTGTCAATGATTTGTAGTACTTTCTGCAGATACCAATACAAAAGCACTGTGCTTTTAGATAAATCAATGAGAAATTTTGTGCAAGTTTGAAAACAAGAAATGTTTCATATATTTTCTGGCATAGTGATTTTTAAACAATGGCTAATTTTATTTGGTAACCCATAAAAGAAAACAGACACAATGAGTACTTACAGCCAAATTCTTAACATGGGACATTTATAAGAGTGAAGCTATCTGTAAGATTCAGACTCATTCTTATTTGGAATTTTGTCCTTACTCATGTACTTACACTGGGTAGAATACACTGCATCTTTGATAATTAAAAAAATGTAACCCCATGTTTTAAATGGAGTCAAATTAAACTTAAAAGCTTTTGAACAGAAAAGGAAGTTATTGACAAGACAAAAAGATAACCTGCTGAATGGGAGAAAATATGTGCAAATGCTATGTCCAATATGGGGTTAATATCCAAAATATATTAACAGCTCACATAACAATATCAAAAACCAAACAACCCCATTAAAAAATTGGCAGAAGACCTGAATAGACATTTTTCCAAAGAAGGCATACAGATGGCCAATAGGCACATGAAAAGTTGCTCAACATCGCTAATTATCAGGGGAAATGCAAATCAAAACCACAATGAGATATCACCTCACATGTGTCAGAATGGCCATCATCTAAAAGACCACAAACAAATGTTGATGCGGATGTGGAGAAAAGGGAGTCCTTATACACTGTAGGTGAGAATGTAAATTGGTACAGCAACTGTGGAAAACAGTATGGAGGTTCCTCAAAAAACTAAAATAGAGCTAGCATGTTATCCAGCAATTCCACTCCTGGGTTTATATCCAAAGAAAAGGAAAGCATTAATTTGAAAAGATACATACGCCCCACTGTATAGCAGCATTATTTACAATAGCCAAGACATGGAAGCAACTTAAGTGTTCATTAACAGATGAATGTAATGAAGTACATTTATCTTTTTTGTATAGCTTTGGTTGGTAACATATGGTAAAGTATGCCTCATTTTCTCCTCAATTGCATATGAAGTCTTCACTCCATCAAGAAATGAATTTTGAATATTATGCAATTTAGAGGTCTAGTTTTATTTTCTTTCTTATGTAGGTACAGTATCAGCAGCACCATTTAATATTTTATTACCTCACAATGAATTGAACATCAGCTTTATCATATATTAAATTCCCATGTGTAATAGGATCTATGACTTTGTCTGTTCCTGTGCAAAATCATACTAGCATGATACAGTAGTTTTTATCTTCTGAATTCTATTAAGACAACTTTATTCTGTCCCAGCCCCTCACTGCTATTTTATTTCACCTTTCTAGGTTACTCCTAGGCTTCTGTCTTCTAATTAATGTCTATATTATTTTATTTCACTCAAACTTAAAAATTATATAAACACAAAACTCTGGAATGATTTGGGATTTCATTAAATTCATTTATTAATTTGGAATATTTTATGTCTTATGCTAGCTGTACTCATTCAAAAACATGGTATGTCTTCTCAGTAATTCAGAACATGTATTACATTCTTAGATATGAAGTAACACTTTCTTCATTTAGGTTCTATGTCATTTTTGAAAAACTTTTCTAAATATTTCATAATTTTTGAAATAATGAGTGAAATATTTTTATTGCCATTATTCATTACTAAAATAGGACTATTAATTTTTGTATACTTAACTCGTATTCAATTACTTTCATAGTCGTTCAAACATCCAAGAACTTTTTGTTAGTCTTTTGTGTTTTTATACATAAATATGTATTTTATATTGATGTTATACATATATTTAAAATATATTTATATATAAAATTGTTCTAATTTATCAGCAAAATTTAATTTTTTAAAAATTTACATCAATTATTTTATTTTCCTTTCTTAGAACATTTGCTAGAAACCTAAGATAATATAAAAACTAATAGTGCAAACAAGCACTCATATCTGGATCCTAATCTTACCTGAAATTATTTTAGTTTTCTCTTTTTGTCATTTAGGATTTCTAAATTGAATATTCTTGATTTAAGTACTTTTTTTCCTACTTCTAATTTATTTAGAGATTTGTTTTAAAATTAAGATGGCTGCAAAATTGTATTAAATGCTTTTTAAACACCTATTGGTGATGGGTGTATACATTTTCATATAGTGAGAAATCTATTATATTCCTTGAATAGGGTTTTTTGGTAATATTTATTGCACGTTTATTCTATTGGTTAATTAATTTGCTAAATTTTACGTATTCATTGCCATAAAAATTCATGTATAATTCTCCCTTGTGTTCATCATTCTTACATCTGTAGTGAATATCTAATTTAATTTCATAAACATAAAAAAAATCTCTACTTAATAAATATGGCTTTGTGTTCTAAGCATGGTTTTCAACAAGGTGTATTATCTATGCTAACAAAATCATTATCCTTAATATAAGCCTAATGTCTACAGAAAACAAAATTACAATGTATAGCATTATGTAACCTTTTTCTCCATTATTTAGTTACTTCAAGAATTAAGTTTCAAAATATACATTTCAATAATGAATTAAATTTTTAATTATAATTTAGTGAACTGTGTAGTGAAAGCTTCATAAAAGTACCTTCTATATGACCATACACATTGCATAAATTAACAACAAAATAAAGAGGGCAGATAGCATTCTTGTTCCCAGAGATATATATTTATAAGCAGTATCAATGAAGAAATGTCCCAATTTACCCATTGTAGATAAAGTGGGCAGTGTATCCAAGTGAAAATTGTGTACTTTTTGGTAAAAAAATTATTTTCAAGTAATAATGAACACTGATGAGATATTATGAACTATTCCCTTAAACATGTTTTTTGTTCCTTAACAGCTACCTAGCAAAATAATAGGACAACATGGAAAAGTACAGGGAAGGATGTTAAAAAAAAAAAACAACCCATAATCTAGATGAAAATTTAATTTGGGTGTATGTCTCCCAGTCCCAAAACCAGATTGAATATCATTTTAAATATTATATTTCTTGCTTATATCATGTGTATTATGACATCATATATTTTTTATTAACATTCACTGTATCCCTCCTACTCTCATTTTCCAGGCAGTAGTCTACGTACTGAGTTTTCAATAGGAAAGAAAGAGAGAGAGAGAGAGAAAGAAGGGGGGGCGGGAGGGAGGGAGGGAAAGAAAGAAAGAAAGAAGAAAGGAAGAAGAAACGAAGGAAGGAATAGGGAGAGAGAGGGAGGGAGGGAGAGAGGGAGGGAGGAAAGAAGGAAGGAACGAAGGGGGAGAAAGAGAGAGAGAGACAGAGAAAGGAGGAAGGGAGAGAGGGAGGAAAGGAAAGGAAGTCCAAAGCACTAAATAATTACTTAAATAAATAATTTGTAAAACTCACTGAATTATAAATTATGATAAGGGCTAGGAGGAAGGTATAGGATACTATGAGAACATGTAAAAGGGGAACACATAAGTCAGTAGCATCAGGGGAGGATTTGGTAAGAGCTGGTTGAGGAGAATTTCAGGCAAAGGGTGGATTATTCAGAACCCCTGGAATGGGCAGCTTTGTGAATTCCAGGAACTGAAACAAAAGTGGCATGGCTGAAGCAAAGGCAGAGAAATGGAAGGAAACCTGGGGTGAAGCTTGAGAGGTAGGCAGGGCTCAGTGGAACCAGGTCATATAGCATATTAGGCAGTGGGAAGCTTTTGAAGTTTTAAGAAAGGTGTTACAGACGCAAATTTGACTTATAAAAGTTGGGAGATGTTTGATGTATTTTATGATACTATGTATAAAATAGGTAACTAATGAGAACCTACCGTATAGCACAGGGAACTCTACTCAATGCTCTGTGGTGACCTAAATGGGAAGGAAATCCTAAAAAGCGGGGGTATATGTATACGTATGGCTGATTCACCTTGCTGTACAGCAGAAACTAACACAACATTGTAAAGCAACTATACTCCAATAAAAATTAAAAAAAAAAAAGTTGCTCGAGCTGCAGTGCCAAGAAGATACTGAAAAGCAAGCGACAACAATGAATATGAGGAGACCAGTTCATATGACTGTTACAAGTATCCAAGGGACTAGAGTGGTGCTAATAGAAATGGAGTAGTTATTTTCAAATGGCTATATAATAACCCACAGTATTACTGTAAACACAATGAAATTGTAAAATAAGTCACAAATTTTGCAGAAGCAATTACATTGAGTTTCATAATATGAATCATCACATCAAGAGACAGTTGTTTTAACTATATGGTCTAATACAGTTTGACTTTATTCTTTGCGGTGATCAGTATGAAAAGAAAGGCTCTACAAATGATAAATATGTAAATCCTGACAGTCAAGAGGGCTGAGATGAGGCTAACTAGAAGAGTACACAATTTGAAGGAGTCAAAGAATGTCTTGGAAATTGGACCTCTTACATTACGGTTCTCATATTTTGGATCTGTAAAGATTTGGGGAAAAAATAGGTAAATGTCTGGCTCTCATCAAGTACGAGGACTAACATTTGAACTCCATCCCTATATTTTGAGTATTACCCACCTCCCACCAAAAAAGATGAAGATGATAAATACTTTCTTTCCCAGCCTCCTTTTGTAGCCAGAGTATGGGCACATGACACAAGCTCATCCAACTGGATGCATCCACCATAAACTCTGAATAAGGAGCTATTGACAGAATGGAAGAATCCATTCCAGTGGCATGTGGTGGAGGTAGCAGCAATAATATTGAGTTTTCTGGGAAGCAGGGAGAACTGTGCTAGTGACAGCAGCCAGTGTTTGATACATGCCACAGCAGGGCACTTTGGGAAATTCAGTGTACTGTGCCTGCAGAAGTGGTAGCCCTGACCTCACTGGTTTGTGGAGGGATTGGGTGTGTGCTCCCCCATGTTGTTTAGCCTCATTTATCCTTGATTGTTTTCTAAACTTCATTCTGAAGGGCTACAAAGTTTCAGTCTACAAAGTTTTAAGTTCATTCATTCAGTTAGTTTAAATCTGCCAGAGTTGAAGTCTCCTGCTTGTATGCAATGGTTTATTGAATTAGCAGTAAACACTAATAAATATTAGTATTAGTGGCAGAAGGAATAAATTAACTTTATTCCTTCTGTCACTTGTCATTGGATAGGCTATTTCTTTTCCTGCTATTGGATAAAATTTGGGGCATATTTCACAGCTTTCCCAGTTCCCTGTCGTCAGTCACAGGCACAGTCCCCTTTTTGTAATTAAAATGTCCAGTTCAATAATAAAAAAAAAATCTTGTAAACCTTCTAATTTAGACTTTCTCCATTGCCTCCAGATGTATACTAATGTAAGCTTGATATCCTGAAAGTCTGAGGGGAACAAATGGAGGGTGAGGGGGCTTTACTTAGTGTCTTTTTCTCCCTTTGCCTATTTTTGTTCTTTGACTCTTCGTTCCTACTCTCACTAGCCGCAGGGGTTAGCCCCTTCGGGCTGTAGAGATGATGACTTAGGAAGGAGAGGTAGGAACTATGAAGCCCTGACTTTTGTAGATGAAAAAGTCTGCAGATCTTAAGGTGGAACTCTTGAAATCCCTCTCACTTGGCTGGAGGAAGCATTACCACCTTAATCCACCTGGGAGTGTTCAATGAAGCACTCTCAACAAAGAATTCCTTGTCTTCTAGCCCCAGGCCCCAATCTAGATTGCTTATAAAACTGAAGCGGTGTGTCTCCAATGCCAGCATAGATGGTCTAGCAGCTCACTTTGCGAGAGCTATTTGGCAACTTCTAAATTGATCTTAGCCTTCCAGTCTCTGCCAAAACTGATATATAAAGAGACTCAAGGCAAAGTATTCTGCTACTCTTGCAACTATGAGCCCTGACACATAGAGCTTTTTTGCCTTCTGATAAGCCTTTTTCCTAAACCTAATCCCTTATTTATTGATAGGTAAGATAAAGACACACTTTTGTCCTACTTCCTACTTTATTTCATACCTAAGAGTAGCACTGGTGGCTAATTATTAAGACAGTTCAAGTTTTGTAGGTCAATATACACTTTCTGAAGTTTTGATTTCTTCAGTTTTATAAGTAGCCCTGTTTACTACTTTAATCTTTAATTCATCCTTAGAAACTTAAAAAAGATATAATAGCTAATACATATATAATATTTCATCAGTCCAAAAATATGTATTTCTATATAATTACTTTTTCTATCTCAAAAGAAATGCAAGATGTATCTTCCTGCTTTTAACAACATTGGTTATCTCATCCATAATACATGCTTCAGCATCTTTCTGGTATTTGGCAAGGTATTTTTCATAGCACATTGTGTAAGAATGGGTCTTTAGAATAGAATAAAGATACCTCAAAATGAGACACAACCTTAGGTCTAGACCAGAAAGCCTGAAAGAACAAAACTGGAAACCGATGATTATTAAAATAAAATATTAAAATTAAAAAAAGCAAAAATGTGAATCAGCTCAACGAAAACCTCACCTGAGATAAAGAGAGTGTTTTACATACGACTCCAGTGCTGGCCTGATGGTACAAAGAAAATAACTGACTTTGCACCTCCTACTGATTACCAAATGCTCCTCATTCTAATTTAAAAACTAATCAACAGGGACTCCACACAGGCAGACAAGACAATTTGTGTCAGCTAGAATATATCAGGCAGTCTAGCCCAGTATACAGAGTATAGGATTCTGCTTTCAGCTGCCATCTCCTAATGGTCTGGATTTAGCTCTCTGAAAATTGGAGGAAATTAGCAGTACTGCCAATGTAGACTCTGACTAGTCACCACTGGCATGCTCCACTTGTGAGAATCCACCCACCCTTATTACTGAAGTGGATACCTATTTAAAAAGTAACTACATGGGCTTCCCTGGTGGCGCAGTGGTTGAGAGTCCGCCTGCCGATGCAGGGGACACGGGTTAGTGCCTCGGTCCAGGAAGATCCCACATGCCGCGGAGCAGCTGGGCCCGTGAGCCATGGCCACTGAGCCTGCGCGTCCGGAGCCTGTGCTCCGCAACGGGAGAGGCCACAACAGTGAGAGGCCCGTGTGCCGCAAGAAAAAAAAAAAAAAAGTTACTAGATGAAACTAATTCTAATTAAAGTTGAATAGGAATCAATTTAACTTCCTGGTTACAAGGAGAACTGGGTAATCTCCAAGATCTCTGCTCTAGTCTTTACTAATATTGCAACCTAAGGCAATTTACTTAACCTCTTTCTGCTCCCATCTCTTCTCTTTATATAGGCTCTGCCAAGGGAAGCACCTCTGAGCCAGATGATCGTGAAAAGCAAAAAGGACTTTCTGATTGAGTAGAGAGGGAAGAGAGCACTGGAGATTAACCAAGAGGAGAAAATCAGCATTGGTGAGCATTCTTCTTACAAGACAAAGTAGCAGAGGCCAAAGGAGCAGAAAGGAGGCAAGAGTAGCAGAACTGATTTACAATGCCTCACGCCATTCCCTTCTCTTATCTGTGAAAATACAAGAAAAGGAAGTCAGGGACTAGTTTTCTGCTGTTGAGAATGATAAAAGAATCTCAGATTTGTGACCACAAGGAATCAAATAATTGATTTTGGTCAGATTTATTGTGTCTGCAGAACTAGAGGCTGTCAGTCAAAATGATCGATAAATTAGTAAATTGGGCTGGGATCTCTCCATACTAAATATTAATTGAAACTATACAAAAAAGTATTTTTAAAATAACATATTACGTAGTTCAGAATATAATGCTACTAAACAGCATGAACTGAGTTCTATAAAAGGAGATATGTTTAATAAATGTGTGTGAATTTTATAGTCTGATATTAAGCTATCAACCAAGTTCAATTTTAAGGAACTGCCTCAAACTCAAATTAATTCACCTTAAGTTATATTTATACATTAAATCTAAGAAGCTGGAATTCACAGCAAAGTAATAAAATGCTAATAAAGCTAATGGAAGAAATTCTGCCTTTAAGACACTAATTCAATGAAAGTTACACGTACCTCAGCACAGTTCCCCTTTGACTGAGAACTGATTCACCTAAAGTATATAATTTGTTAAACCTTAGCAACATTTAGACCTGACTGATGTTTATGGATATAAGTTCTATGAGACTTAAACACTAGTCTTTTATTGTCTCATTAATTATAAAACTAATTGGTCTAATTTTGGCTCATTCAAAGTCACATTAAAGGAAGATTAATTAATTCATGTTATATGTTTATTTAGTCAGTCTTCCTGGGCATTAAAATTCCCCTTCCAGGGAATTCCCTGGTGGTCCAGTGGTTAGGACTCAGTTCGCTCACTGCCGAGGGCCTGGGTTAAAAGAAAGAAAAACATTTTCCTTCCAAATGGGCAGAGTAGGGTGATAAGAAACAACTCAAAAGCTACTTTGCTTTATTTGCATATTTCAAAACAGGCATGCTGAGCATATTGAAATTCAGCTAATGCGTTCAACAATATGACCAAGAATAACATATGACAACGAGTTTCTTTTCAGAATATTTTCTTCCATTCTTTGCTCTTAAAATGCCCACAGATATTTATATAGCTACAATCAAAATGTATCTACAGTTTTTAAAATTTATTCTGCTGCTTTCAACTACCTATAAATACAAATAAAAAGATTCATATTTATTGGTAACCAACAATTTTTGCTAAGAATTTCCAAATAATAAGCTATTACTTAAATATATGAACAAAAAGTTTGTTACTAAGATATAAACCTATGGATCTAATTTAAAAAAACAGTAAACATAATTTTTAAAAATACTGACATATTTTATATTTACTGATAAAACATAATGTCTTTCTACTCGACAGTTATGATAAAATGGCATTAATTATAATAGACAAGGTTTTCTATAGTTTATTAAAACCAAAAATTTCCATAGTTTTGCCCTTCAACTTTAAGTAGATTCTCTCTTGATTATACAACTTATGAATGATGATTTTTCAGAAAATATTAATCATTATAATGCAAATACATTAAATAAGTCATCCAGAAATTGAAAAATTAAATGTATTGTTACAGAACCTCCCTCCCCCCTTTTCCACATTCACACTGCTCCAGGCAGGCCAAAGCAGTACAGTGTATTATTAAATAAATATCAAATGGTAGATAAATAGAATAGTAGTTCAATTATCCTGACTTAATTTATCTATATCAGCAACCACCAGAACCAATCCTAGCACTTACACATAAACACAAAGGGCTTCTGAAGGAACAAAAAGATGTCCATGCCCTTTACTGATAGGGCCCAGCACTTTTCTTTGGCATCCAATCCAAGCTTTTAGATACAATAATAAATTGCTTCCGGGTTTAATTACTAAATTCTCAGTTAACCAAAAGTAAAATAGAAGAAAAATGACAGCAACAGCAATAAGAAATGGTATTTGAAAAGGCTGACAGTTTTCTTTACTTTAATAATACTATGGCCCATAGCTTAATGAATGTTATGAATCCTTTTAATTTCATATTCTAGGGTAAAAATGAAAATAATAAAATATATCAAATAACATCATATTATTTTCATTGAAATAACTGAGGAAATCCTTATGTTTAACTGGAAGAAAAATTAAGCACTTCTCTTATGTTCTTGGCCTGGGGCAAAAGTCAGATTACATGCAAAATTGTACTACTTTTCTAGAATTCTCCTCTATTGTTTCTTATTGACAAATGATACTAAGCAAAGTAGGTGATTTCTTACTGTTCAAAGGAAGATAATTTCATTCGTGACAATATCCATTTTAGACAGGTGCTGTAATCATTTCAGAATCTATGTCAAATTTTATGTCAATTTATGATATATATGCATATATTTTTATTTTTTTATTTTTTATGCATATATTTTTAAAACATTCTTTACTAATTTTCCATTTGTAAATTGTTTAAGGACAAAGGTTAATAGAAATGCTTAGCAGATTAACTATAACTACACATACTAAAATTTCATCATAACCAATTCTGCTCTATGGCTAACAGTGTAAAAAAAAGATTCCGCTTTGAATGCATCCCAGAGATACATGACTTATAAAACACACGTTGAGGGGAGTAGGTGTTGAAGACTCTGTAATCCAAAAACATAGTCCAGAATAGCTCCATTTTCCTTAACAGAAACTTTTAAAAAGGCATTAAATACTATCAAAATTCATTACAAAACCACTATGGCATTTCAAAGTAACTGCCATATTGTCATTTTCTGTTTTAACAAAGAAAATGCACATGTGGCAAGTCTTTGAATTCCAGGCCTTCTTTAGAGCTATTATTTCCTTTCATAAGTAAAGAGCATTCAAAAGCATCTCTGCTTGGTCAAAAGCCACCAGGCTGACTTCGACTTTTTTTCACTGTACATAGTGGATATTTAAACCTGGTACTATGCCAGTAAACCTTTGACTATTCTGTCTTTTATTTGTTTCTAACTTTGGTATCTTAGAGATACTTAAAATATCTTCCTCCTAGTCTATTCTTTAAGAAATTTTACAAAATGCATTGGTCAGTTAATTCATTTACTCTATAAAAGTGTTCCACGTCTACCATTTGTGTACCAGGCATTAAGCTAGTACAGAAGTATAAAAATAACTAAGAAAATTTATACCTGGGAAGATCTCTCAACTCAGTGAGGCAGAAAATACAGAAAAATAAACATCCTCATGTGGAAGGTGCTATGGGAATGATTGGAGACAGCTATATTATAGATATGTGATTACACAACCTAGCCAAATTTATATAGGGATCCAGGCAGAAATAGCAAAACATTCTGCCAGAAGAGGGAATATAGAGAAGAACACTTGAGCTGAGGTTAAAAAAGTGAATAGAGACTAACCTTTTCCTGGAAAAGGAATGAGCAAGCACTTGGAGGTATAAGAGAGCATGGTATACTCCGTAAACTGCAAGGAGTTCAAAGTTGTTAGAGCAGTACATATGAGTATTCTTTTAAGCAATGAAGGTCTTCAGAAACTTTTGGTAGATGATGAAAACAAGTCCATATATTAGAATGTTAACCTGCTTGATAAGCAATTTTAATTGAGAATCTACTGTGGCTTTTTGCTAGGTCATGGAGAAGTAATTGTGACCATAGAACAGTGACTGTCCTCGTGAAGATGAATATTAAACAAATAATTATAAGTAAGTAATGATTACAAGTATACAATGTGATGTGGAGGAACCAAATCAACAAGACTCAAAAAATTTAAATGTCTAATTTTAAAAATCAACATTTTCATTTATGGTTTCATTTTATGGCTTATTGTCACTTAAAACTTTTACTGTTTTTCCTCTATTTACATATGTATTACATAGTTCTTTACTGTAGCTTAATAACATTTAAGGGCAAATAACCTCATTTTTTAATAACATTTTCTTTGTTTTTTTAATCTGTTTATTATTCCAAACAAACTATTGGACCATCTCCATACTATTCAGACTCCTAAACCATGTTTATAATACATATCCACATTAATTCAAGTCCATTTACATATCATTAAAGGCTTGGAGTTTTCTTTATAAAATCAGACATTTTTATTATATATTCTAATAGACTATTGCTTATATATAGAATTTTTAATATAAAAAGCAAATAAAGCACAGCACTGTAGGTTCTATGGGAACACAAAGGGAAGGGAAGCATTTTAAATTTACAGTTATGAAAAATATTTGTTAAACATCAATATTTTAAACTCATAAATTCTTCCCATCAAAATATTCTACTAGCTACACACAAATTCAAGGTAATGAATTATTCTATTTTTATTCTATCTTAACCAGAAGAGCATCTTTTTTAATAATTTAATTTGGATATTTCCTAAATTTGGCAGTATCTTCTTACTGACTACCTTGGGAATAAGACACACCTTAATCAGTTAAATTAATGTTTTATTATATTCTAATGAATTAGTCCTCTGTTTTTATCCATAATGTGACTGTATTACTCTGTTCTTCATTAATTTAATTTATTTATTTTGCTTTCTGTTTAATCATAAATGTATTAAGATAATCTTGACTGGTGAGCTTAATAAGGTAACTGTAGCTTACTGCTTATCTTTTTGGTTTTTTTTTTTTTTTTTTGTGGTACACGGGCCTCTCACTGTTGTGGCCTCTCCCGTTGCGGAGCATAGGCTCCGGACACACAGACTCAGCAGCCATGGCTCACGGGCCTAGCCGCTCCACATCATGTGGGAGCTTCCCGGACCGGGGCACGAACCCGTGTCCCCTGCATCGGCAGGTGGACTCTCAACCAGTGCGCCACCAGGGAACCCTGCTTATCATTTTAGATTCATAAGTAGCAGTCCATTTTAGTAGAGACAATTTAAATTTTCTGTTTTCAATGATTTAATTTTCTTTCCTATTTAATAAGTGAATATCACTTGCCTTTTCTTCCTTTTTCTCCTCCTTTTCTCTTATTTTCTATTTTTATACTTTCCTTTGCAAATCACATTACATCCATCATGATATATCATTAAATAGTGTGGGTGAAATAAAATCAGGACTGATTCCAGACCCACTTTTTCTATTAATTAAGTGTGACATTGTAAAAGGCATCATATTTATACTAAGAAGTTGAAAGTAACTGATTTTTCAGTTACCTAATATAAACCTCTAATTGTCTACATTTATTTTTTGGTGAACCAATCAGCCACTTTTTGATTCAACATTAATTCAAAACTTAATACTTCAACATCTTATTCTATGCCAGGAATTGTACCTAGCACATTTTGGGGCCAGGATGGGGGGCACTCCCCATAACATATTGATTCTTGTTTAACTGTGACATGAGGATAGTATTGCAGATTATTTTATCTCTTCAAATAGAGCTCTCTTAAATGATATTTTCTTATGATTAAGTTTTTTTGATTGAGGCAGTTTTCATCACATAGCTTATCATAATTTTTACCTCATTTTGATACTGTAACTATTATGGACTAAATTTAGTTTGCCAGAAAATATGTATGTTGAAGCCCTAATCCTCCAATGTGACTATATTTGGAGACAGGACCATTAAGAAGTTAACTAAGGTTAAATGAAGCCATAAGAGTGGGGCCCTAATCCAAATGGACTGGTGTCCTTATAAAAAGAGGAAGAGACATCATGAGTGCATGTGCAGAGGAAAGGCTGTGTTCAGGATAAAGTGAGAAGGCAACCATCTGCAAGCCAAGAAGAGAAGCCTCATCAGAAACCAACACCTTGGTTTAGAATTCCAGACTCCAGAGCTGTGAGATAACAAATTTCTGTTGTTGGAGAGCTGGGAGGAGGCGGCAGACAGTGGGGCACTCCGGACAACTGTAGTGAATGAAGTTTCTACTCTCATAAAGCTTACTTTCTAGTGCAGAAAGATGGACAATAAATAATATTTTATACACACACACAATTAAGAAAAGTAAAACAAATTAATGAGCATAGAAAGTGACTGGCAGATTAGTTCAAGATGGCGGAGTAAAAGGATGTGCACTCACTCCCTCTTGCTAGAGCACTGGAATCACAACTAACTGCTGAACAATCATCAAGAGGAAGACACTGGAACTCACCAAAAACTTTGTCCAAAGACAAAGGAGAAGCTACAATGAGATGGTAGGAGGGGCGCAATCACAATAAAATCAAATCCCATAATGGCTGGGGGGGTGACTCACAAACTGGAGAACACTTATACCACAGAAGTCCACCCACTGGAGTGAAGGTTCTGGGCCCCACGTCAGGCTTTCCAACTTGTGGGTCCGGAAACGAGAAGAGGAATTCCTAGAGAATCAGACTTTGAAGGATAGCGGGATTTGATTGCAGGACATTGACAGGACTGGGGGAAATAGAAACTCCACTCTTGGAGGGCACGCACAAAGTAGTATGCTCATCGCTACCCAGGGGAAGGAGCAGTGACCCCATAGGAGACTGAACCAATCCTACCTGCTAGTGTTGGAAGGTCTCCTGCAGAGGTGGGGGTGGTTATGGCTCACCGTGGGGACAAGGACACTGGCAGCAGAAGTTCTGGGAAGTACTCCTTGGCGTGAGCCCTCGCAGAGTACGCCATTAGCCCCACCAAAGAGCCGGTAGGCTCCAGTGCTGGGTCGCCTCAGGCCAAACCAACCAACAGGGAGGTAACCCAGCCCCACCCATCAGCAGACAAGCACATTAAAGTTTAACTGAGCTCTGCCCACCAGAGCAACACCCAGCTCTAGCCGCCAGGAGTCCCTCCCATAAGGAAGCTAGCACAAGCCTCTTAAATGGCCTCATCCACCAGAGGGTAGACAGCAGAAGCAAGAAGAACTACAATTCTGCAGGCTGTGGAAGGAAAACCACACTCACAGATAAGATAGACAAGATGAAAAGGCAGAGGACTTTGTCCCAGAAGAAGGAGAAAGATAAAATCCCAGAAAAACAACTAAATGAAGTGGAGATAGGCAACCTTTCAGAAAAAGAATTCAGAATAATGATAGTGAAGATGATCCAGGACCTCAGAAAAAGAATGGAGGCAAAGATCGATGAGATGCAAAAAATGTTTAACAAACATCTAGAAGAATTAAAAAACAAACAAACAGAGGTGAACAATACAATAACTGAAACGAAAAATACACTAGAAGGAATCAACAGCAGAATAACTGAGGCAGAAGAACAGGTATGTGACCAAGAAGAGAGAATGGTGGAATCCATTGCCGCAGAACAGAATAAAGAAAAATAAATGAAAAGAAATGAAGACAGCCTAAGAGACCTCTGGGACAACATTAATCGAAACAACATTCACATTATAGGGGTCCCAGAAGGAGAAGAGAGAGAGAAAGGACCCGAGAAAATATTTGAAGAGATTATAGTTGAAAACTTCCCTAACATGGAAAAGGAAATAGCCAACTAAGTCCAGGAAGTGCAGAGAGTCCCAGGCAGGATAAACCCAAGGATAAACACACTGAGACATACTGTAATAAAATAGACAAAAATGAAAGAAAAAGAAAAATTATGGAAAGCAACAAGGGAAAAATGACAAATAACATACAGGGAACTCCCAAAAGGTTAACAGCTGATTTCTCAGCAGAAACTCTACAAGCCTGAAGGGAGTGGCGCGATATATTTAAAGTGATGAAAGGGAAGAACCTACAACCAAGATTACTCTACCCAGCAAGGATCTCATTCAGATTTGACAGAGTAATCAAAACTTTACAGACAAGCAAAAGCTAAGAGAATTCAGCACCACCAAACCAGTTCTACAACAAATGTTAAAGGAACTTCTCTAAGTGGGAAACACAACAGAAGAAAAGGACCTACAAAAACAAACCCATAACAATTAAGCAAATGGTAATAGGAACATACATATTGATAATTACCTTAAACGTGAATGGATTAAATGCTCCAACAAAAACACACAGGCTCGCTGAATGGATACAAAAACAAGACCCAAATATATGCTGTCTACAAGAGACCTACTTCAGACCTAGGGACACACACAAACTGAAAATGAGGGGATGGAAATATATATTCCATGCAAATGGAAATCAAAAGAAAGCTGGAGTAGCAATTCTCATATCAGATAAAATAGACCTTAAAATAAAGAATGCTACAAGAGACAAGGAAGAACACTACATAATGATCAATGGATCAATCCAAGAAGAAAATATAACGATTATAAATACATATGCCCAACATAGGAGCGATTATAAATATATATTATTTATAATATATATTTATATATACTGTATATGTACAATATATAAAATATATGTATTATATATTATAAATAATATATATAATTATATATATAATTATATACATATATTTTATATATATAATCATATATATATTTATAATATGTAATTATATATATACATATACACATATATAATTATATATAGTATAATATAATTATATATGCATATATAATTATATATGAATATATTATACATATATATGTTATATATATAATATATATATAAAATATATATAATATATATACAACAATTATAAATATATATACCCAATATAGGAGCACCTAAATACATAAGGCAACTGCTAACATCTATTAAAGAGGAAATAGACAGTAATACAATAAGAGTGGGGACTTTAACACCTCACTTACACCAATGGACAGATGATCCAGACAGAAAATTAATAAGGAAACACAAGCTTTAAATGACACAATAGATGAGATAGATTTAACTGATATTTACAGGACATTCCAATCTAAACCAGCAGATTACACTTTCTTCTCAAGTGCACATGGAACATTCTCCAGGATAGATCACATCTTGGATCACAAATCAAGCCTCAGTAAAGTTAAGAAAATTGAAACCATATCAAGCATCTTTTCTGACCACAACGCTATGAGATTAGAAATCAATTACAGGGAAAAAACATAAAAAACACAAACACTTGGAGGCTAATCAATACATTACTAAATAACCAACATATCACTGAAGAAATCAAAGAGGAAACCAAAAATTACCTAGAGAGAAATTACAACGAAAACACGATGATCCAAAACCTATGGGATGCAGCAAAAGCAGTTCTAAGAGGGAAGTTTATATCAATACAAGCCTATCTCAAATAAACAATCTACCCTTACAACTACAGGAACTAGAGAAAGAAGAAGAAAACCCAAAGTTAGTAGAAGGAAAGAAATCATAAAGATCAGAGTAGGTATAAATGAAATAGAAACAAAGCAAACAATAGCAAAGATCAATAAAACTAAAAGCTGGTTCTTTGAGGAGATAAACAAAAATTGATAAACCTCTAGCCAGAGTCATCAAGAAAAAGAAGGAGAGGACTCAAAGCAATAAAAGTAGAAATGAAAAAGGAGAAGTTACAAAAGACACCGCAGGAATACAAAGCATCCTAAGAGACTACTATAAGCAACTCTATGCCACAAATGGAAAACCTGGAAGAAATGGACAAATTCTTAGAAAGGTATAACCTTGCTAGACTGAACCAGGAAGAAATAGAAAATAGGAACAGACCAATCACAAGTAATGAATTTGAAACTGTGATTAAAAATCTTCCAACGAACAAAAGTCCAGGACCAGATGGCATCACAGGTGAATTCTGTCAAACATTTAGAGAAGAGCTAACACCCATCCTTCTCAAGCTCTTCCAAAAAATTGGAGAGGAAGGAACACTCCCAAATTTGGTGGCCTCAAATTCTATGAGGCCACCATCACCCTGATACCAAAACCAGACAAAGATACTACAAAAAAGAAAATTACAGGCCAATATCTCTGATGAATAGAGATGCAAAAAATCTTCAACAAAATACTAGCAAACAGAATCCAACAACACATTAAAAGGATCATACACCATGATCAAGTGGGATTTATCTCAGGGATGCAAGGAATCTTCAATATATACAAATCAATCAATGTGATACACCATACTAACAAATTGAAGGATAAAAACCAAATGATCATCTCAATAGATGAAGAAAAAGCTTTTGACAAAATTCAACACCAGTTTATGATAAAAACTCTCCAGAAAGTGGGCATAGAGGGAACCTACCTCAACATAATAAAGGCCATATATGACAAACCCACAGAAAACATCATTCTCAATGGTGAAAAATGAAATTATTTCCTCTAAGATCAGGAACAGGACAAGGATGTCCACTCTCACCACTCTTATTCAACATCGTTTTGGAAATCCTAGCCATGGCAATCAGAGAAGAAAAAGGAATAAAAGGAATCCAAATTGGAAAAGAAATAAAACTATCAGTGTTCGCAGATGACATGATACTACATGTAAATAATCCTAAAGATGCTGCCAGAAAACTACTAGAGCTAAGCAATGAATCCGGTAAAACTGCAGGATACAAAGTTAATGCACAGGAATCTCTTGTATTCCTATACACTAACAATGAAAGATCAGAAAGAGAAATTAAGGAAACAATCCCATTCACCACTGCAACAAAAAGAATAAAATACCTAGGAATAAAGCTACCTAGGGAGGTCAAAGACCTGTACTCAGAAAACTATAAGACACTGGGGAAAGAAATCAAAGATGACACATATGGAGAGATATACCATGTTTTTGGATTGGAAGAATCAATATTGTGAAAATGACTATACTAACCAAAGCAATCTACAGATTCAATGCAATCCCTATCAAATTATCAGTGGCATTTTTCACAGAACTAGAACAAAAAATCTTAAAATTTGTATGGAGACACAGAAGACTCCAAATAGCCAAAGCAATGTTGAGAAAGAAAAACGGAGCTGGAGGAATCAGGCTTCCTGACTTCAGACTGTGTTACAAAGCCAGAGTAATCAAGAAAGTATGGTACTGGCACAAAAACATAAATATAGATCAATGGAACAGGATAGAAAGCCCAGAGATAAACTCAGGCACTTATGGTCACCTTATTTTTGATAAAGGAGGCAAGAATATACAATGGAGAAAAGATAGCCTCTTCAATAAGTGGTGCTGGGAAAACTGGACAGCTACATGTAAAAGAATGAAATTAGAACACTCCCTAATACTATACACAAAAATAAACTCAAAATGGATTAAAGACCTAAATGTAAGGCCAGACACTATAAAACTCTTAGAGGAAAACATAGGCAGAACACTCTATGACATAAATCACAGCAAGATTCCTTTTGACCTACCTCCTAGAGAAACGGATATAAAAACAAAAGTAAACAAATGGGAACTAATGAAATTTAAAAGCTTTTGCACAGCAAAGGAAACCATAAACAAGATGAAAAGACAACTCTCAGAATGGGAGAAAATATTTGCAAATGAAGGAACTGACAAGGATTAATTTCCAAAATATACAAGCAGCTCATGCAGCTCAATATCAAAAAACAAACAATCTAATCCAAAAATGGGCAGAATATCTAAATAGACATTTCTCCAAAGAAAACATACAGATGGCCAAGAAGCACATGAAAACGTGCTCAACATCAGTAATTATTATAGAAATGCAAATCAAAACTACACTGAGGTATCACCTCGCACCAGTTAGAATGGGCATCTTCAGAAAATCTACAAACAACAATAATGGAGAGGATGTGGAGAAAAAGGAACCCTCTTGCACTGTTGGTGGGAATTGAAATTGATACAGCCACTATGGAGAAGAGTATGGAGTTTCCTTAAAAAAGTAAAAATAGAATTACCATATGACCCAGCAATCCCACTGCTGGGCATATACCCAGAGAAAACCATAATTCAAAAAGACACATGCACCCCAATGTTCATTGCAGCTTTATTTACAATAGCCAGGTCATGAAAGCAACCTAAATGCCCATTGATAGACGAATGGATAAAGAAGATGTGGTACATATAGACAATGGAATATTACTCAGCCATAGAAAGGAACAAAATTGGGTCATTTGTAGAGATGTGGATGGATCTATAGCCTGTCATACAGAGTGAAGTAAGTCAGAAAGAGAAAAACAAATATCGTATATTAATGCATATATGTGGAACTTAGAAAAACAGTACAGATGAACTGGTTTGCCGTGTAGAAATAGACACAGATGTAGAGAACAAATGTATGGACATCAAGGGGGGAAAGTGGTGGGGTGGGTGGTGTTGGTGGGATGAATTGGGAGATTGGGATTGACATATATACACTAATATGTATGAAATAGATAACTAATAAGAATCTGCTGTATAAAAAATAAATAAAATAAAATTCAAAAAGAAAATATCTGTTGTTTAAGCCACCCAGTCTGTGGTATTGTGCTATGGCTGCCCAAGTATGGCTTAATTTTAGTCTAAATGTTGATAATTTCTAATTCTTTATCTTCAGCTGACATATCTCCTGAACTAAAATCCAGTTTAGCAAAACACTTGCTAGACATATACTTTTTGTTGTTTTCTAAACATTTGTTATCTATACATGTGTGAAATTGGACTCATCATCTTCCCTTTACATCCTTTTGTGTTTATCCTTCCAGGGAATAGAGTCATCATATACCTAATTTACCCTGGTCAAGATATCTTCATCAACTTTGTTTCAACTGCTGAATTTAATAAATCTCTAAGCCAGTAAGGTCCATCCCCAAAGTACATCTTAAATTCTATCATGTCAATCTCTACTGCATCTACCACAGTTTAGGCACACACCATCTCTAGCTTACATTATGAGTATTTCTCCCTCTGGTTTCACTCCTCCTGCTCCTACATCCATTCTTCACAGTATAGTGAAAGACAGCTTTCTATATTCCAAACTAGACACCTACTTCAATAACTACCAAATGCCACAAAATAATGTTCATAGGTTTTGGTGAGGATTATAAAGTGGTTCATAATTTGCCCCAGATGACCTCTTTGTGCTATCCTAACTCTTGCTACTCAGTTTTTAGATGTGCTCAAGTTATGCTGCAATAACTTCAGAGTCTGAAATGGGCAATAATGATTACAGCAAAGATAATAATAATAATAATAATAATACAGTATATTTATCGATCACTTACTTTGGGCTAATAACTACACAAAACACACATACACATAAATATATCAAACCTCCGAAACCTAATTTTAATATAAATAATATTATCATTGGAATTCACCAGAATTTTAGAAATTAAATGACCTCTACAAAGTACCTCAGCATCAGAATTCAAATCCAAGTCTTCCTGAAACCAAAACGTATGAGGCTATGCTGACTCCCATGCATTATTTTGCCTCTGTGCCTTATATAGTTCCCTCTACCTGGAAATCTCCATCCTCCCCTTTTATAAAATTTTTTTTTTTACATTTTTATTGGAGTCTAACTGCTTTACAGTGTTGTGTTAGTTTCTGCTGTACAACAATGCGAATCAGCTATATGTATACATATATCCCCTCCTTCTTGAGCCTCCCTCCCACCCTCCCTATCTCACCCCTCTAGGGGGTCACAAAGCATTGAGCTGATCTCCTTGTACTATGCAGCAGCTTCCCACTAGCCATCCATTTTACATTTGGTAGTGTATATATGTCAATGCTACTCTTGCACTTTGTCCCAGCTTCTCTTTCCCCACCTGTGTCCTGAAATCTGTTTTCTATGTCTGCGTCTTTATTCCCGCCCTGCCACTAGGTTCATCAGTATCATTTTCTTAGATTCCATATATATGCATTAGCATCTGGTATTTGTTTTTCTCCTTCTGACTTACTTCACTCTGTCTGACAGACCCTAGGTCCATCCACCTCATTACAAATACCTGAATTTTGTTCCTTTTTTATGGCTGAGTAATATTCCATTGTATATATGTGTCACATCTTTATCCATTCATCTGTTGATGGACAGTTAGGTTGCTTCCATGTCCTGGCTATTGTCAATAGTGCTTCAATGAACACTGTGGTACATGTATATTTTTCAATTATGGTTTTCTCAGGGTATCCATCCCCTTTTTGCATCTCTTATTCTTATTTGATATATAAGGTGTCAGATATCAATTCTATGAACACACCTACTATGATAATGACCCTTCCCCTCAAATAATGGCTTAAATCTCCCTATTTGATTTAGGGCAAAGACGCTATATTTCTCATACATTCATTATATATCATATATAAATTAATTTTAAATGATATGCATATACATACATATGTGTGTATATATGTGTGTGTATCTAAATAAATAGATGGTCTATGTATATACTTATTTTGAATGTGAAACAGAAACATTTATTCGTAGGTATTAAAATTGTTTACTGTTGAAGTTTCACCCACATTTAACATTGTTTATTTTGTTGATTTAAATTCTCTACTTCAATATTCCTTAATTAAAATGTATTAGTGGTCAATATTTCCTTGAAAGCTAGTAAAGCTGTCTTTATTCATGCATAATTGCTTTGCAGATAATAGTAGGGAAAAAACAATCAAACATCTGCAAATTAGACCTCTATTGAGATATTTTAGAATATTTTTTGTCCATGTAGTTAATTAGAAATCAATCCATATAATGACAAATTTTACAAATTGATACTGGTATAAATTTGGATTACTTTATTAAATAGCCATGTGGTCCAGATGCAGCTCTCTATTCAGTCTCTCTCTCAGTTTCTCTATCATTTCCTCTTTCCATCCTTCCAGAGTTGCTGCAATATTTTCTAACAGATAAAACTAGCAAAACTTGCATTTCCTAAGGAACTTTAGCTAATTAATATCAATTTGAGCATTATAGAATAAATATCATTCTATCCTCTCCCTCCTTTGAAAATACCATTAATTAGATAATACTCGAGGTAAAAGACATGTTTTATGAAAACTAGAATACGTTATTCGTCGTTTAATTCTCAGTACTAACAACATTATATATGTAGTTTTAAAAACTACATCCTGTACAGTTTAAATTGTGAGCTGTAGCACAAAGAAGACTGAGCTGCAGAGTTAAAGATACCTAAAACACATGCATTATGAAAGGAACAGAGATACCGATTAATATTTAACTTAGAAGGTTGAAAATGCATACCAAAAGTTAGGTTTATCTATTAAAATACAAAAATAGAATGTGCAATTTTAAAATACATTAAAAGAATAAGTAAAACTTGAACAGTCAAATAAAATGTATAAAGGAAATAAAGCAAAAAACCCTATAAAATGAAATTAATGAATAACATGCTATAAATATGCCAAATATGTTAATAATACTAATGTCAGTTGATAATAAAAGATAAGAATTTGCTTTTAAAAAATCTAATGATATGCTCTTTACAGAAGACATACCTAAACACAATGTTAACATAATGCTATAAAATATTTTAATAATAAAAGGTTGATGAGAAAAGACAAATACTAACCAGAATAATATTATGGCAGCATTATTAATATGAATAAAAATAAGGCAAAATCATTGATAGTGATAAAGTGTGTTATTATTTTATAATTCTGAATAATTTTTCAGAGAAACAATAAAGATTTATATGCTAGATAGTGTTCTTAAACATTTTACATGTATTATCCTAATCCACAAAACACTCTCTCTCAGGTGTGAAGAAAGGGAACCCTCCTACACTGTTCGTGGGAATGTAAATTGGTACAGCCACTATGGAGAACAGTATGGAAGTTCCTTAAAAAACTAAAAATAGAGTTACCATATGATCCAGCAATCCCACTCTTGGGCATATAACCAGAAAAGATGAAAACTCTAATTTGAAAAGATACATGCATCCAAATGTGCATAGCAGTACTATTTATAATAGCCAAGATATGGAAGCAATCTAAGTGTCCCTTAACAGATGAACAGATAAAGAAGATGTGATATACATATATATATATATATATATATATATATATATGATGGAATATTGCTCAGCCATAAAAATGAATGAAATAATGCCATTTGCAGCAACATGGATGGACCTAGAGATTAACATACTAAGTGAAGTCAGACAGAGAAAGACAAATATCATATGATATCACTTATATGTGGAATCTAAAAAAATGATACAAATGAATTTATTTACAAAACAGAAATAGACTCATAGAAAACAAACTTATGGTTACCAAAGGGGAAGGGGTGGGGGATAAATTGGGAAGTTGGGATTAACAGATACATACTACTATATATAAAATAGATAAGGAACCTACTGTAGAACAAGGAACTACTGTATAGCACAAGGAAATATATTCAATATCTTGTAATAATCTATAACGGAAAAGAATCTGAAAAAGAATATATATATATATGTATATATGTATGTGTGTGTGTATATATATATATATATATATATACACACACACATATATATATGACTGAATCACTTTGCTGTATACCTGAAACATTGGAAATCAACTCTAGTTCAACTTAAAAAATCTCTCTCTCTCTCTCTCTCTATATATATATATATTAAAAACCCACAGTTAACATCATATGCAATGGTCAAAAACTGAAGCCTTTCCTCTAAGATCAGGAACAAGGCAAGGATGCATTCTCTCAAAACTTTTATTCAGCATAGTACTGGAAGTCCCAGGCAGAGAAATTAGGCAAGGAAAAGAAATAAAAGACATACAATTCAGAAAGAAAGAGTAAAACTGTTCTTCTTTACAGATTACATGATCATAATATATAGAAAACCCTAAAGACTTATTGAAAAAACTTTTAGAACCAATAACAGAATTCAGTGAAGCTACAGGAAACAAAATCAACATACAAAAATCAGTTGCATTTCTATACACTAAAAACAAGTTATCTGAAAAGGAAATTAGGAAAACAATCTCATTCACAGTAGTACCAAGAAAAATAAAATACTTAGAAATAAACTAAGTAGATGAAAGACTGTACACTGAAAACTACAAAATATTACTGGAAGAAATTTTAAAAGACACACAAAAAAAGGAAAAATATCCAATGTTCACAGATTGGAAAAATTAATATTGTTAAATATCTATACAACCCCAAATGATATACACATTCAATACAACTCCTATCAAAATCTCAATGGCATTTTTTTATAGAAACAGAAAAATAATTCTAAAATTAATATGGAATCACAAAAGACTATGAATAGCCAAAACAACCTTTAGAAAGAAAAACAAAGCTGGCAGCATCACATTCCTGATTTCAAAAATATATTTCAGGGCTTCCCTGGTGGCGCAGTGGTTGGGAGTCCGCCTGCCGATGCAGGGAGCGCGGGTTCATGCCCCGGTCCGGGAGGATCCCACATGCCGCGGAACGGCTGGGCCTGTGAGCCATGGCCGCTGAGCCTGCACATCCTGAGCCTGTGCTCCACAACGGTGAGAGGCCCGTATCGCAAAAAAAAAAAAAAAAAAAAAAAAATATATATATATATATATATATATATATATCTCAAAGCTATAGTAATTAAAACAGTATTTTACTGCCATAAAGACAGACAAATAGATGGATGAAACAAAATAGAGGGACCAGAAATCAATCCACGAACACACGGTCAATTGATCAACAAGGGTACCAAGAATACACAAGGAAGGGATAGTCTCTTAAACATATGGTGCTGAGAAAACTGTATAGCCACATGCAAATAAATGAAATTGGATCCTTAACTTACACCATACAGAAAAATCAACTAAAAATGGATCAAAGGCTTCAATATAAAACCTGAAACTATAAAGATCCTGGAAGAAAACATGGGGAAAATGCTTCTGGATATTGGTCTTGGCAATTATTTCATTGATATGACTCAAAAGCACAGGCAACAAAAGGAAAAATAAGAGTGTGACTATATCAAACTAAAAATCTGCACTAAAGGAAACAAAGAACAAAGTGAAAAAGCAATCTATGAAATGGGAGAAAATATTTGCAAACTATATATTAGATAAGGAGTGAATTTCCAAAATATGTAAGGAACTCATACAACTCAGTAGCAAAGAAACTAAACTCTATTAAGAAATGAACTAACAAGTTGAATAGACTTTTGTCCAAAGAAGACATAAAAATGGCCAACAGGTATATGACAAGATGCTCAATATAACTAATCATCAGGGAAATGCAAATCACAATGAGGTATCGCCTCACACGTTAGGATGGTTATTATCAAAACAACAAAGGAAAACAGTATTCCTGAGGATATAGAGAAATGGAAACCCTTGTAAACTATCAGTGGAAATACCAAATAGTGCAACCACTATGGGAAACAGTATGGAAATTCCTCAAAATATTAAATATAGAACTACCATATGATCCAGCAATCCAACTTCTGGATATTTATGTAAAAGAATTGAAATCAGTATATCAAAGAGATATCAGCCCTCCAAAGGCAATGCAGCCTTATTCAGAGCAGCCAACATATGGATACAAATTTTTACAATACTGAGTAAAGTTGAAGATGCACTCTCAGACCAAGTAATTCTACTTCTTGATATGTATATTGAAAAAATATTACAGATGTGCACACAGAGACATTTACAAGTATATTCAATTAGTTCCTAGCAGAAACTTAGAGAAAAGTTTTAGTATCACTATCCACTCAGAATATTGTACTATAGTTTAATAAGTGAGCTAAATCTTCATGTATTACCTTAGATAACTCCAAAATAATTCATGTGGAATAAAAAAATTAAGTTGCAAAAGAATGCATATAATTTCACAATATTTCTGTAACTACTGAAACACAAAAAATACTATATATGATTTATACATACAAAAACATGTAACAAATGCAAACAGTCAAAACTTGGATAAGAATGACAAATTCCTGTTTCATATTCTATGCAGTGCTGTGAGTCCAATGCAATACATTTTGATGAAATTGTTTAGTAATTACAATTAATTAGAAAGTTAATTCTAATATTACTAGATATTATAGATATATAGATATAGATAACCAATATGGGTAGAGCATAGAGTATTGCAGAAATATAATTATTTTCATTAAAAGTAATATATTAACCATTTTCAAATAATTGGAAAATCACACAATCTGTATATCTAACTATCATTAAAGCTAATATTTATATGCTTATAGATTAGTTTCTGTTCTACAAGCTTTATAAATACTAACTCACTTAATACTAACAGAAATCCTATAGGGTTAATGAGGATTACAAGTAAGGGAACAGTCCTGGAGCATTTAGGAAACTTCTCATGATTGCATAACTTTTAAGTGACTGAGATGATTTTCAAATCCAGACATGGATTTGAATAGTATGGTCTAACATGCTATTAACCAAATACTCTACTGAATCTCGATGTGCCTTAAACACAAGTTGACTTTTGATTGTTATTGAGACCAACAGTCACTCAATCTTTCTCAAATTACTTAGAATTTGTAAATCAACAGATGGAGCTCAATCTTCTCTAAAGAAATATATTTACTGGATCACTTTGATTCTTCTGGGATGATCATGTATTGTTGATTACATTATTACCACCTTCTTTTGTTAATTTGTTCTCTTGTTTTGCTCTGAGTTTATAATCATTTGTTTTATCTCATTCTGGATGTGGCTCTGTTTCTATGATAAGGCAAGGTCAATATTCCCACTTATTTCTGCTGCCAGCAATGAAGAGTTAGAAAGATCCTATTTACGCATGTTATTATTTTCAATGTAAATAGTTAGCCACAGCTGCTGCAATTTTCCCAACTGTTAGAGATAAAAATGAGGTGAGGAGATGAGGGCACAAATACATCATCTATCAACTGTCTAAGCATTCAGAATAATATACGAAAAAAGACCAAGAAAGAATGATTTGTTTCCAGGGCAACCAACTTCAAACCGAATGGACCCATATAGATCCTATCAACACCTAACATACACAATGAGCATAATCAAAAGACAGGTTTGAAATTAGTCATTTAAAGTTTACACTTGCCTGGGATTTTCAGAAATATTCTGTTTGATTACCTCACATAACCAGTTGGTGACCTGAAGAACAACAGAGTATTAGATAACATAATGCCTTTAGTTATTTAATAAAAAAGTTCTTTATACACATTTTAAACAAGTAACTAAGAATAACATTAAATCACTTAAAAATTAGTTGAGTGAAAATATGTATTATTTAAGATATGCTATATTTGATTAAAGGCTTGTGAGATGAATTCATGTTAATATGTGATTCCAGTTTATTCATTTTCACTGTGTATAATAGTTTTATAAATATACCACAGTTTTCACCCCATTCTACTGTTAATGAATATGTAGTCTCCCTTTTTTTTTCCTTGTTCTGCTGTTATGATTAATGCTCTTTCCAGCAACCTTTAACATATATTCTTGGGAGCATATGAATAGATAAAATAAGGGGAGCATTTACATGAGGATTTTAAACAAGTGAAACAATAATATATTGTTAAATAATGCATATATATTATAAAATTATTAAAATGTATATTGAAAAGAACACTGAAGGCAGGCCAGCAATTATCCTTAAGAAAGAAGGGGTACATAGGAGATTTTAGCTACATTGACCTTGCTGTTACTAAAGTAGGATGTAGATACGTAGTTGTTTGTTCTATTATCTCTACATTTTTTATGTTCCCAAAGACTCTATCAAATTACAAAAAGTTAATCCCTTTAGGTGAAAATATAAAGGTAAAATAGATTTCCCATTTGAGATTTTGTAAAAATGACTAAGTAAACTGTCATTTTTTTCACTAAAGCCATTGGTTACTAGTTACCATTTGTGGTAAGTAGCTCCTAAAATGAACCCCAAAGACCCCTCTTTCTGGTATGTATGACCTGTGTAAGCTTCTCCCTTTGAGTGTGGGTCACTTCTAATAAACAGAATATAGTAAAGGTCACAGGATTTTACCTCAAAGATTAAATTACAAGGATAGCGGTTTTCTTTTTGGGTGTCCACTCCTGCTCTTTTTCTTGCTTGGTCTATGGGAAACTGGTTATCATGTTGTGAGCTGCCATGTGGCAGGGGACTTTTATCTCTGGGGAAAAGCTGGTGGGGACATGAAGCCTGCCAACAATCATATGATTTAAGCTTGAAAGTGAATCTTCCCCCAGTCAAACCTTGAGATTGCTACAGTCCTCCTGGCTGACAACCTGATTACAGCCTTGTGACAGATTCTGAGCCCAAAGCCCTACCTAAGCCATGATCAAATTCCTGACATACATAAGCTGTGAGATAATAAAGGTTTGTTACTTTAAGTCACTAAGTTTGGAGTACTTTATTATGCAATAATAAATAAACACTCTATTCTTGAGAAAGGAAAATAAACTGGACCATGCGAATGTAAAAATATTTCTAGCAGTAAAGTTAAAAAGAATAAAAATGAAGTATTCTTGATATATTCTAAAAGATAATTAGAGGAGATTAATTTCTAGCATGACAGAGCAAGGAGAGCAACAAATCCTCTCCCAAAGAAGGCAACAAACATTCCAACACTCCGGAAATTGACTTAGGACATACAACCTACTGAGAAACATTTACTCACAAAATTACTGAACTTCAGGTAAGAATAGCACAAATCTGTGGTACCTATGCTTGTGGCTACTTCTCTACCCCAACCAGGCTCTGTCTTCATCGTAGTCTAAGCAAGCCTTAGAAATGAGAAGTTCTGCTGCTGCTGCCGCCAAGGATAGCTCACTTGATTGAGATGTTTTCACTTATAGGCAAGTGAACAGGAGAGCCGACAGCTCTGATATCCTGAGTTTGTAACCCTATCCTCCTGTGGCATGCATATTCTCTGTTTGTCTCTGTCTCTGTCTCTCTGTCTCTGTCTCTGTCTCTCTCTCTCTCGCACACACACACACACACACATTCACAAATACACACTAAAGCTTAGCAATAATTGATTGTCAGTTGCTGCTACTGTCACTCCCCAAGGTGCAAGAGCAGTTTGAAGCCATCTTGTCACTCCTTTGTGAAAAATGTTCTTGCCAGAGTGACTTGACAAGAAAGCATGAGAATTATTGCCTCAGAGCCATGGAATATAGCTGACTCAACTACCTCTTTTTAAGACTCACCAAAATCACTAAATACAGGTAAAAAACATTATTCCTGGCAACCACAACTGCTGATATTGAGTCAGCTGTCATTTCTATTCTTCCTAGTATAACATGGAGATAGTCTGAACTCATCCACTTTTCCTCCTCCCAATCACCTCTTAAACAAAAATGTCATCATTGATTTGTAAGTTTAATGATGACTGAAAACACCCCTGTGCCATTAGGCAAACAAGCATCATTTAATTTTAAGTCCAAATTTGTTTCCTAAATCATAAAAATAGCTACTGAATTTCAATTTATATTTAAACCCTGATTCTGAGAGGTACAGCTCAGATACATTGTTTTCAAAGAGGACGGATTTAAACCTTCAATCACCATGTCAGGTAGGAGATGGATTTAATAGGTTTGAAATCATATTTGGTGCTCTTTCTCATTGATATGGTGATAATTAACACCTAAAAAGCACCTCAGTGTAGCAATAAAAAGAAATTAGTAAAATGTCACTCTTTCAATTACTCCTCCAGAGTTTCACTTGTCTAGCAAGTCCAATTCTTTCTCTCATTTATCTGTAGCTTTCACTATACGGTAGTGGCAACACCTTACAGAAGTGCTCAGGCTTCTGGCTTTACTAAACAAACAGGCCACGATAAATTCAAATCAGTTTGACCTGCCATAACATTCAAAATGAGGCTAGAGTTGATTCCGAGCAAACTGAAATGTATAGCATCTTCTTTCTGTTTCCATGTAGCTGCTGAAAACGGCTACTTTGCTGATCTAGGAGTTGGAACCTAATGACCCTTTGCAATGCTGCTGTGGTAAAATAGCATGAATGTGTAACAAGTCTCACTGACTGCAATATACACAGCTTCCCAGGACAGCAAGCAATGTCAAAATCAATTATGTGGGTGGGAAGGCCTTCCTGTACTCTGGGCTGAAATATTAGGCAGTCAAGACATGTACTATATTAACACATCTGCTTTCAAGGCAGATGTCCTTTGGAATTTTTGTCATAATCTCTGTTGGAAGTATATAAACATCAGCAAATTCAATAAACTGCTTCACAGATCAACTTGAATGTAAGGTCAAAGTTCTCAGACATGACACAATCCTTAAAATATTATCTTTGGCTATGAAAGAAAAATAAATGCATCTCTACAAGACTGCCATATCTGTATGACATTATGTAACATTTAGTCTCATAATGTCCAGAAGATCATGATGGCATATAAACCATGGAGTATTTTTCTTTCCTTTTCCCCCTTAAAGAAATGAACTTTATCAACAGAAATCTTTCCAGTGGTGGAAAAAAATGGCTCAGTACAGAACTATCTAAATCAATTTTCTCTTCACATCCACAGTAGAATACAGCTTATGACTTGCTGGAGTAATATAGAAGAAAATCCAATGTAGGAGACTTCTATGTACACTGGAGTTTTCAATCTTACTACACTACCTTGTTTGAAACAATACAGTTAGGGGTGAGTTAGTGTCATTTTTTCCCCGGTTTTTCAGGAGGCACTCATTCAGGTAACTGTTTCAAAATGCATCAGGTTGAGATCTGCCCTACAATCTGTGATATTAGATTTAGGGAAGGTGGATAGTTTTTCAGCTGAAATGTTAAAAAATGATTTTCAAAAGTTTAAAAAATATTCTTAGTATGAATTTAACTAGTGTCACATATATATTTATATATACACATGCATTTTATATTTCATATATATTATATATACATTATGTGTATGTATTTATATATATATACACACACATATCTATCTGTGTGTGTATGTGTGTATGTGTTTTTATTTTCCTAGGACTAGAAATCTATTTCTATTAAGCCTTCAGAAATTAGAAAATAATATGAAAACCCTAGAAACCTGCCATAATGTTCTTCCTTTTATGAAAGTATTTAAAAGCATCCTTTACAGACCTCCCCTTAAATAAACTAGTGCCACTTATTTCAAGAATGAAATCAAACCATTGATTTGTGATCCCTAAAAACAATTGAGAAAATGCTAGAAACTTTACCATCAATTCTTAATTATGGTATCCATGATTAGAAAAGGCTATCTTATGGCCATTCTATCTTTTCAAAAGTTTCGATTCTCACATCTATAGTTAACATCTTCATTTGATTAAAGTGTCAATTAACTGCTTCAATTTCATCCAAAACTCTACTAGAAAATGACTCTATGTCTATGAAAACACCAGGTTACCAAACTAAGAATAATACTGCTTTCCAATTTTTCCCACTAATGATTTGTTGGTAATTGTCTACTTGTTTTTACCTCTGCTGCTCAACCTTTGTAATCAATGAACACACCATGGTTAAATGGTAAATCTAATGCACTGCAGTCAGAAAATACTTAATAATGTCACACACCCATTTTAGCTTTCCTTCTCAAAGCCAAAACACAGTAAAATGGACCCACCTGTGGAGAACAGTGAGTGAGTAGGAGGCAGAGAAACCTAGATGTTAATCAAAGGTGCAGAGTGCCACAGTTTATGTAAATGAAAAAGCCATCTCAGATAATGAGTAACTGCCTGTATCTTACTGAGCATATTGGAGAAAGCAACCACCTTAGCTGTGCAATAAATGAGGTCTCTTCATTTAAAATCTGAACTGTGCAAGAAGGCAGACATTGAGAACTTTTTGCAATTAGTAGTTAATAATAATGGGAGGCAGTGACTATTCCAGTACATAGTGTGAGACAGACTAAGAGAAATTTGTGCCTTTCTTTGAGTGCATCTTGGTGGCTCCTGCCCTGAAAATGGCATTGTAGTATCTTGTCACTTGCTGTTTTTTTAAAAATCACTTTTTTATTCAGGTACAATTCACATATAACATTATAATAGTTTCAGGTATACAACATAATTATTCATTACTTGTGTACACTGTGAAATGATCACCACAGTAAGTCTATTTACCATCTGTCACCATACAAAGTTACAATTTTTTTCTTGTGATTAGAACTTTTAAGATTTAATTTCTTAGCAACTTTTAAAAATGCAATACAATATTTTTAAATTAATTTTTTTGGAGTATAGTTGCTTTACAATGTTGTGTTAGTTTCCACTGTACAGCAAAATGATTCAGCTAAACATATACATATATCCCCTCTTTTTTGGATTCCCTTCCCATTTAGGTCACCACAGTGCATTAAGTAGAGTTCCCTGTGCTATACAGTATGTTCTCATTAGTCATCTTTTTTTTTTTTTTTTTTTTTTTTTGCGGTACGCAGGCCTCTCACTGACGCAGCCTCTCCCGTTGCAGAGCATAGGCTCCGGACGCGCAGGCTCAGCGGCCATGGCTCACGGGCCCAGCCGCTCCCCGGCATGTGGGATCCTCCCGGACCGGGGCATGAACCCGTGTCCCCTGCACCGGCAGGTGGACTCTCAGCTACTGCGCCACCAGGGAAGCCCTAGTCATCTATTTTATACATAGTATCAATATTGTATATATGTCAATCTCAATCTCCCAATTCCTCCCACCCCTTCCCTTTCCCCCTTGGTATCCATACATTTGTTCTCTACATCTGTGTCTCTATTTCTGCTTTGCAAATAAGATCATCTACACCATTTTCTAGATTCCACATGTATGTGTTAATATGCAATATTTTTCTCTTTCTGACTTACTTCACTCTCTATGACACTCTCTAGGTCTGTCCACATCTCTACAAATGACCCAATATTGTTCCTTTTTATGGCTAGGTAATATTCCATTGTATATATGTACCACATCTTCTTTATACATTCCTCTGTGGATGGACATTTAGGTTGCCTCTATGTCCTGGCTATTGTAAATACTGCTGCTATAAACACTGGGGTGAATGTGTCGTTTTGAATTATAGTTTTCTCTGGGTATATGCCCAGGAGTGGGATTGCTGGGTCATATGGTAGTTCTATTTTTAGTTTTTTAAGGAACATCCATACTGTTTTCCACAGTGGCTGTATCAATTTACATTCCCACCAACAGTGTAGGAGGGTTCCCTTTTCTCCACACCCTCTCCAGCATTTATTGTTTGTAGATTTTTGGGTGATTGTCATTCTGACCAGTGTGAGGTGATACCTCATTGTACTTTTGATTGGCATTTCTCTAATAATTAGTGATGTTGAACCCACACTGATACATCATTATCTTCCAAAGTCCATATAACACGTTTTGTAATTATCAGTAAGTTTTTTGTCATCTTCATGAAATCTCAAGATAACCTTTTGAGGAATCAGCCTATCTAGATACAGTCTAGATAGATCCCCTGAAGGAGCAAAGTCAGCCTGCCCTTTCAGAATTCTGCCTTAACACTGTTCATTTCCACTTCGGTGTGCTACGTGTTGTAATAAGATGGTGCTGACTGAAAAGAATGCACAACCTAAAAGTTGAGAGTTATGTTTTATTTGGCAGACAAAACTGAGGATTTCAGCTTGGGACACAGCATCTCAGATAGCTCTGAGGGACTGCTCTAAAGAGACAAGCAGGGATCCGGGATATATAGGAGTTTGCATTTCTCTAATAAATACTGAGGTTGAGCATCTTTTCATGTGCCTATTGGCCATCTGTATGTCTTCTTTGGTGAAATGTCTATTTAGGTCTTCAGCCCATTTTTGGCTTGGGTTGTTTGTTTTATTGATACTGAGCTGCATGAGCTGCTTGTATATATTGGAGATTAACCTCTTGTCAGTTGCTTTAATTACAAATATTTTCTCCCATTCTGAGGGTGTCTTTTCATCTTGTTTATGGTTTCCTTTTCTGTGCAAAAGCTTTTAAGTTTCATTACACCTCATTTGTTTATTTTCATTACTCTAGGAGGTGGGTCAAAAAAGATCTTGCTGTGATTTATGTCAAAAAGTATTCTGCCTATGTTTTCCTCCAAGAGATTTATAGTGTCTGGCCTTACACCTAGGTCTTTAATCCATTTTGAGTTTTATTTTGTGTACAGTGTTAGGGAGTGTTCTAATTTAATTCTTTTACATGTAGCTTATTACATGTAGCTTATTCCAAAGCCAGCACCACTTATTGAAGAGGCTGTCTTTTCTCCATTGTATATCCTTGCCTCCTTTGTCACAGATTAGTTGACCATAGGTGTGTGGGTTTGTTTATCTCTGGGCTTTCTATCCTGTTCCACTGATCTATATTTTTGTTTTTGTGCCAGTACCATACTGTCTTGATTACTGTAGCTTTGTAGTATAGTCTGAAGTCAAGGAGCCTGATTCCTCCAGCTCCATTTTTCTTTCTCAAGATTGCTTTGGCTATTTGGGATCTTTTGTGTTTCCATACAAATTGTAATTTTTTTGTTCTAATTCTGTGAAAAATGTCATTGGTAATTTGAAAGGGATTGCACTGAATCTGTAGATTGCTTTGGGTAGCACAGTCATTTTCACAATATTGATTCTTCCAATCCAAGAACACGGTATATCTCTCCATCTGTTTGTGCTGTCTTTGATTTCTTTCATCAGTGTCTTATAGTTTTCTGAGTACAGGTCTTTGACCTCCTTAGGTAGGTTTATTCCTAGGTATTCTTTTTGTTGCAATGGTAAGTGGGATTGTTTCCTTAATTTCTCTTTCTGATCTTTCATTGTTAATGTATAAGAATGCAAGAGATTACTGTGTATTAATTTTTGTATCCTGCGACTTTACTAAATTCATTGATTAACTCTAGTAGTTTTCTGGTGGCGTCTTTAGGATTTTCTATGTATAGAATCATGTCATCTGCAAACAGTGACAGTTTAACTTCTTCTTTTCCAATTTGGATTCCTTTTATTTCTTTTTCTTCTCTGATTGTTGAGGCTAGGACTTCCAAAACTATGTAAATAATACTGGCAAGAGTGGACACCCTTGTCTTGTTCCTGATCTTAGAGGAAATGCTTTCAGTTTTTCATCCCCCACTATTATTGTTTTCCTGTCGATTTCCCCTTTTATGGCTGTTAGTATTTGCCTTATGTATTGAGGTGCTCTTATTTTGGGTACATATATATTTACAACTCATATCTTCTTCTTGGGTTAATCTCTTGATCATTATGTAGTGTCCTTCCTTGTCTCTTTATTTTAAAGTCTATTTTGTCTGATATGACTATTGCTACTCCAGCTTTATTTTGATTCCCATTTGCATGGAATATATTTTTCCATCCCCACACTTGCAGTCTGTATGTGTCCCTAGATCTGAAGTGGGTCTCTTATAGACAGTGTACATACAGGTCTTGTTTTTGTATCCATTCAGCTAGTCTGTGTCTTTTGGCTGGAGCACTTAATCCATCTACATTTAAGGTGATTATCAATATGTATGTTCCTATTACCACTTTCTTAATTGTTTTGGGTTTGTTCTTGTAAGCCTTTTTCTTCTCCTGTGTTTCAGGCCTAGAGAAGTTCCTTTAGCATTTGTTGTAAAGCTGGTTTGGTGGTGGTGAATTCTCTTAGCTTTTGCTTGTCTGTAAAGCTTTTGATTTCTCCGTTGAAGCTGAATGAGATTCTTGCTGGGTAGAGTAATCTTGTAGGGTTGTAGGGTTTTGCCCTTTCATCACTTTAAATATGTCCTGTCACTCCCATCTGGCCTGGAGAGTTTTGGCTGAAAAATCAGCTGATAACCTTATGGGGATTCCCTTGTAGGTTATTTGTTCATTTTCCCTTGCTGCTTTTAATCATTTTTCTTGGTATTTAAGTTTTGTTAGTTTGATTAATATGTGTCTCTGTATGTTTCTCCTTGGCTTTAGCCTCCATGGGACTCTCTGTGCTTCCTGGACTGGATTGACTATTTCCTTTACCATGTTAGAGAAGTTTTCGACTATAACCTCTTCAAATATTTTATCAGGCCCTTTCTCTTTCTCTTCTTCTTCTAGGAACCCTACAATTCGAATGTTGGTGTGTTTAATATTGTCCCAGAGGCCTCTGTGACTGTCCTCATTTCTTTTCATTCTTTTCTCTTTATTCTGGTCCTTGGTAGTTATTCTACCATTCTGTCTTCCAGCTCACTTATCTGTTCTTTTGCCTCAGTTATTCTGCTATTGATTCTGTCTAGTGTATTTTTTATTTCAGTTATTGTGTTGTTCATTACTGATTGTTCATTCTTTAGTTCTTCTAGGTACTTGTTAAGCGTTTCTTGTATCTTCTCAATCTGTGCCTCCATTCCATTTCCGAGATGTTGGATCATCTTTACTATCATTACTCTGAATTCTTTTTCACGTAGATTGCCTATTTCCTCTTCATTTATTTGGTCTTGTGGGATTTTACCTCACTCCTTCATCTGCAACATATTTCTCTGGCCTCTCATTTTGTCTAACCCACTGCATTTATGGTCTCCTTTTCATAGGCTGCAGGGTCGTAGTCCCTCTTACTTCTGTTATCTGCTTCCTGGTGAGTAAGGTTGGTCCAGGGTCTTGTGTAGGTTTCCTGGTGTGAGGGACTAGTGCATGTGCGCTGGTGGGTGGAGCTGAGTCTTTTCCCTCTGAATGGCAGGGACGCGTCAGGTGGTGTGTTTTGGCATGTCTGTGAGCTTAGTATGGCTTTAGGCAGCCTGTATGCTGATGTGTTGGACTGTGTTCCTCTCTTTCTGGTTGTTTGGCGTGAGGTGTCCAGCACTGGAGGCTGCAGGCAGTTTTGTGGGACCAGGTCCTGATGTTGATATGCTATGCATACCTCCATGAGCACACACACCAATTAATATTCCCTGGGACTGGGAAGTCTCTGGAGGTCTAGCACCATGGACTTGGTGCTCCCACCCCAGAAGCCCTGGCCCAACCTCTGGCCATGGAACCATGAGCCCACAAGCCACACAGTGTGGCCAGAGAAAAAAAGAAAGAAAATAAGATAAAAGAAAGGAAAAGAAATAAAGAAAGAAAATAAACAAAACCCAAGACAAACAGCAAAAACAACAACAAACAGCAGTAACAACAACACAACACACATACACAGAAAAAAGAAGAGAGAAAAAAAAACAAGAATTAAAAAATGAGAACAGTCAATAAGGACTAAACTAACAAAAACCAAAAATAAAAATAGAAAGCAAATGAACATCAAAAAAGTGAAGAAAATATAAAATATACACATAAAAACAATCAAAAAAAGAAAGAAAAACCAAAAACAAGAAAAACCCACAAAACAGCAAAAACTAAACATAGAAATATAAAAATAAATATATTAAAAAAAATTTTAATTAAAATTAAAAATAGAAGATAAAAAATAGTAAAAGCAACAACACCAACAACTGAACAAAATGAAAGAAACAAAAAAATAATGATGGTAATAAGAATATTTTCCTGGGGCCTCCTCTGTCAGTGTCCTTGATCCTGTAACGAGTGGATCCAATCCCTGCTTCCCCAGGAAGCCTTCCAATACCTCTAAGTATATCTCTGGACCTGCTGTGGGCACTGTGGGCCCAGCTCAGACTCTGACCTGTCCCGACTCCCCTGTGTACTTGCCTCCAAAGTCCACTGCTGTGGCCTTTTCTGTCCCAGCCTGATTTCCCCACTGTGAGGGAATTTTTCTGAGTGCAGGGACTTCCCTCACCTTCAGCTTCCTGCTGGGGTTGCTGGCCCCTTTTTGAGTCCTGTGTCCTTTTTTATTCTTTCTTTCATCCTACCCAGTTGTGAGGGGATTTTCTTGTCCTTTTAGGTGTTCAAAGTCTTCTGCTAATGTTCAGCAGGTGCTCTATGAGAACTGTTCCATTTGTAGATGTATTCTTGATGTACTCGTGAGGAGCGACAAATTCCATATCCTCCTAGTCTGCCATCTTGACTCCTTTCCCACAATACAATATTATTGACTGTAGTCACCATGTTGTACATTACATCCCCATGACTTATTTATTTTACAAATGAAACTTTGTACCTCTTTACCCCTTCAGCCTAAAATTACTTTAAACATACTATAAAAATAAAAGACAATAGTAAAAAGATGAACTTCTAAATAGTAGACTTCCATTAATTTAGTCTTAGAGTATATTTATCAAATGGTCATTTTAATTAGACTTAGATGCAATATTTTGCTCATTAACCACTAACATAAAGAGCAGAATATATATTTTTAACCCATATCATATTTGTATTTGCATTATACTATACTGTATCCTGAACAAAATTATATTTTGCTAATAGAGTTGAGATTTAATTGAAAGAATCTCCACATATAGCAACGTTTTTAAATATTTGACATGAAATGCTAATTTAATAAAATAACAACAGATTCAGAAGATCCAGGCTCAAGTTTATTCAGAAGAATAGATCAATAATATTCCGTTTTTTTGCTGAATAACCAATAATTTTACAAAAGTGTTCAAAGTAGCTTTACTTTCTATGTATTATTGCATCATCAGTTTAATCATCAAAAATTTAACCATCAGTTGGTTCTTGATATGAAACTTCAGTTAATTTGCCCATTTTCATGTATTTTTACCCTTTTATAGTATTCAGACACAGAAGTTCTTGTTCCTTTTAAAAATACTTATCTTGAGATCATTCCTTTGTCTAAGAGGGATTATTAAAGAGTTCTTGTTCAACTAGGTCAACTGGCCCCTTGCCCCCCTCTAGGAAGCAGTTTCAAAATAACACTTGGGTCTGATGAAGTAAAGCAATCAGCTCATAAGAAACCAGAAAACCACAACAAAACTATAGTATTGAACTGAAGATTCAGATAAAGGGATAGCACACAGGTAAAGATGGTATAAGTTACCCTAGTATTGCAATTAGGTAATTAGATGACTCAATCACTCTCTCTCCCTGCCCCCCCTTTCAAAACAGCTTTGCAAAGGTTATTACCACTGTTTCTTTTCTAGCAACAGAAAACCTGACTTTAAAGACAATTTATTACCTTCCCATAGCCATTTACTGTTAAAATAGAGACAGGACCAAATGCATTGCTCATGTTTCCTATTATATCATATCACTTTCTTATTTATTTTATGCAATCTGGAATGATTGTGACAAGAATGTGTTTGATATAAGACACAAACTCTCACATTTTCTCTCCTGTGCATTAAAGTACAATCCCTGTATTTTAGCACAAACCTTAGTATAATGGTTAAATAAAGGTAGTACATATTATATTTAAAACCAGTGGGGTGAAAATCTTCAACTTCAAATTGTATTCTTTCCATGTACACATTACTTATGTTTTGAGATTAGATGACTGTATTTAGTTCTTCAAATTTCCATCAATGTTGGCAATAGTTTTTACATTTATTGAACTACCACAAAAAGCATCCTCTTTTCAACAAAACTGTGGCTTAACAGTCCAAGGATAATAATACTGCAATTTAAATAGGGAACAGAGGAAATATTCTTATGTCCCCTAGGAGCACTTTTAAATCCTTACATTAATTTAAAATTTCAGTCTCTGAAAACACCTATTATCAACATGTGAAGACATTAAGGACCAGAATTTGTACTATATCTCACTGTGGGGTATGTTTAATGAACTGGTTTTATTGGGCCACGTGAAAATGATTAATACAGACATATCTACAAAGTTTTCCAAAGTTCTTGGATAGAACCTTAAAATATTATTGTAACAATGATTCAAAGTTTGCTTCAGTCCATAACTGACAGTTGGAAGTTAGGAAGACAGCTAAGGAACTTATAAGTAAATTGTATATTCTCTTCAATTTGTGGATATCTAAAATGCCAGAGACCTATAGCAAATAGCTATAGACAGTCATCCACAAACTATGCCTAGTAAAGGAAAATAATGAATTAAAAACTGCATTTAAAATAAAGTTAAAATCTACACAAATAGAAAAATCAGGGAGCGTCGGGGAGGGAGGGATTGGGAGTTTGGGAGTAGCATATGTAAACTGTTATATATAGAATGGTTAAACAACAAGGTTCTACTGTGTAGCACAGGGAACTATATATATGCAGCTTCTCTTTTCCTATTCATATTGCATCATCTGCTAACCTATCCATTCCATCAACTTCTTAAGGAACTCTTTTATACCTAGTTTACAACCTCTTCCTCCACCATGTTTCCTGCCATCAAACTCAGTGATTTCAATATCCACATCAGTGCTGCATGAGTCCTCACTAACTCTAAATTCCTTATCTACCCTCTACCAAAAGGATGGTAACTTTCATTCCACCTTAGCCACCCTCTAACAAGATTATTACCTGGACTTTGAGATATACAAAAAGGCAGTCTATCCCTGCAATTGTAAACCCAGATTGTTCCTTTTCCTACATGGGGCCCCTATTCTTTCCCTCATCTTGCCTGGTGTACCTACAGGCCAAACTAACTGAGCCTTTCATGATGTTTCACAAGCCACCCTCCTCGATATAAATGGCATTTCCATGCCTCACAAATGCTCCAAATATGCAGAATTTTATTCAGACTGCTAACCCAGTCTCTGCCCACTTTCTCATCAAATGACTTACCTTTTATTTTAGTAGACCAAAACTTCTTCATCTTCCCAGCCACTACCAGCCTACTTTATCTGTATCTTTTTCTATTTCCTTCTTGCCTGCCTTGTTATTACAAAGCAAGAAAGTTAGATTTTCTTCAAGTTACCTGAGTTTTTTATTCCAGTCCCTCCAGAATCTCACTCCCATCAAATACCCCTGCTGTCTTATATCATTTATCTTTCTTTACACTCAATTTCATTATCTATAAAATGAAAAGTGTGTATATTTAATGAATTAACACATGATGAACTTGACAGAGTGTATATTCATACTAAATGCTATGAAATGTTATTTTTGTTATTATTGAGTAGTAATAGTATTAATATTGATATGATTTATATGCTTAAGTCTCTTGTACCTATGCATAAACAAATAAAATCAATATGATACATCTCACTGCCACTTCTTTTCATTCCTACAATTTTTCTTCTAGATATCCTTTAATGAGTTCTTACCATGTCAGTCACCATACTAAACCATTATAGTTGTAAGAATTAAATGGCAACATCCTTAAAATGGGCTCAGCACTTTGCCAAGCAAATAGTAGGCACTTGATTAATGTTAGTAAATGCAGTTGTAATAATTAGGTAATAACAGCTATATGGACTAGATATCATTATTGCCCTTTAATAAGGGGTTAAGAAATTTGTCCAAGGTCATAAAGCTAGTAATTGTGGAGATGGTCTCTTGTGATTCGATTAACTTGCAGAACAATTCCTACCCTTGGAAGTGGTCCACTAATTTACTGAAGTGCCTCTTTAGAAGTATCAATTCATATTAAGTTTAAAATGGTGACAGTGATGACCACCCTTCTTGAAACTACTCTGTAGTCTTCTATACTGCTAGCATGCCACTTGTTAAGACCAACTAAGAGATGACCTTCCTGAGCTTTGACTTTGTGTCAGCCATGGATCTAGGAACTTTAAATGTCCTAAATAATTTTCTCCTTACAACAACCATATATATCTGGTATAATAATATTGAGCAGGGGCTTCCCTGGTGGCGCAGTGGTTGAGAGTCTGCCTGCTGATGCAGGGGACACGGGTTCGTGCCCCGGTCTGGGAAGATCCCACGTGCCGCGGAGTGGCTGAGCCCGTGAGTCATGGCCGCTGAGCCTGCACGTCCAGAGCCTGTGCTCCGCAACGGGAGAGGCCATGACAGTGAGAGGCCCACGTACCGCAAAAAATAATAATGAGCAGAATTAGTAGCATGATGTTCAGAGAGTGAAAATGTATGGATTATATGTTTACACAAATTACAGAATTGACAATGGTAGATCCAGGAATGGAACCCGGCAGCTTTGTTCAATGTCTGTACCCATAAGAATGACACTCTGCTGGGCTTCCCTGGTGGCGCAGTGGTTGAGAGTCTGCCTGCCGATGCAGGGGATGCAGGTTCGTGCCCCGGTCTGGGAAGATCCCACATGCTGCGGAGTGGCTGGGCCCATGAGCCATGGCCTCTGAGCCTGCATGTCCGGAGCCTGTGCTCCGCAACGGGAGAGGCCACAACAGTGAGAGGCCCGCGTACCACAAAAAAAAAAAAAAAAAAAAATGACACTCTACTGACCATGGTGCCCAGATTAGTGGCACATAATTGATTCTCAGTGCATTGTTTAACAAATGCTTGCTACAAAATTATTATAACAATAATCAACTAAATACAATGTTAAGAGAAATCTTTGAAATATTGGAAAATAACTCTTTTCTTTCCAGTTCTGGTGCTTAAAACACTTGAAAAGAGTTATCAATTGTCATGTTTGACTTGAAGGTAAAGGTTTGCCTTTATGGTCTTAACATATACCTATACATATTAATAAAAAGTATAAGCAAGTAGAGTCAATCATAGATTTTGCCTAGGCACTGTGCAGTTACAAAGATCTAGATACTCTTTATGTAACTCTAATGAGGTGGAGGAATTTTATAATCTACTATCTCACACTAATTCCCCCAAGAAGATCACTCTTTTGAAAATACAATTATAAGTGTTCAAGATGAAAGTGAAACTGGAAGGACTGGAGGGACAGCCTATTAGGCTTCAGAGGAAGGGTATATTGTTTTTCATGAGGGAGGAGTTGGTGGCAGATGGGTGTAGATTATTGTACTGTTCCTGAAAGAAAGAGAAAGGCACCAGGAAGACACAGAGCTTCTGAACACACCAAGAGAACACAAGAAGATCAATAATTCCACCAGGTCCAGGTAAAGTTGTTTGTATTGCTGGGATGCAAATCTGCCTCCATCATAGCTTGCAAGTTTTAATAAAGTTTACTGTGTTCATGGAGGCTTGGTGGTTGTAGAGTTTTGTGTGAAATCAAATGGACCATGCTTCCTGATTGGGCAAAATAGGACTGCATGGTGACAGAGAAGGGGAAGCCCAGGAGGCAGAAAGCTCTACAAACTAGGGCAATTTTCAAAAACCTTGGGAGAGAGCTTTGGATTTTGGCAGAGTGTGAAAAGGGCATAACTTTGAGGCAGATACCTACTTTTGAAGCCGGAAATTGACTAAGGATCTGTAATTTTTTAAAAGGTTCACGAGAGATCAAGATATATAACCAGAGATAAGAAGAACAATGTGGCTTCAGGGCTGTGAGAAAGAAAGAAGCATCTCCAACAACACCTCCTGAGGACACAGTCTGGTTGCAAGGAAGCAGATGAATACACGTGGGGGCATTTTGGCAAGGTTAGAGGGATGGTGAGTTCTGAGAGGTGTCAACAGGAAAAATTAGAGTTGGCACAGTATAATATTTGGAAAAGAAAAGTATGAAGATATACTAAAAAAAAACCCACAATTAGAAATGAACTCATACATAGTGAACATTTTGAAAATGCTATACAATCTTTATTGAAAGGCTTACTAATTAATAACTTTTTATGCATATTGAATGGATTCATTCCACCTCATTTTTTTCTATCAAGTGTAGTGAAAATGACCAATTATAGTGATTCATTCCTGTTTTAGCACAACACTGCATGTTTACCTTGCAAGAAGAGACTATATAAAAGACAGAACTGAATGGTTATGAACTTACTATGGTGAGTGAGAAAATTCAGTAGCAACAATCCATTAAAAATGACCTTATAAAATTATAAAATTATGTGGAGAATATGTGTTCTGTGTCTACATGTGCCTCAAATAAAATAAAACAAATTCAGTGGGAAAGGAAATCATGAAATTCAAAAGAAAAACTAAATCTTCTAATGTACTAATTGACAAACCATATAATAATCTGTTACCTCATTTCAGGTAGATCTTCCATTCTCTTCCAAACTAGAGCACAGAGACTATATTTTCAGTTCTTTAAAAAAATATACTCTCTCATTCTTTTTTAAGTTCCTATTAGTTCTAACACCTTCTCCACACTTAGTATTGTTTTATAAAGAGTAGAAACTCAAAAATGTGTGCTCACTAAATAAATTAGCTTATTGACAATAGTTTAAAACAGCTCAGGCTCACAGTGTTTTGCTGAGTTGGTGAAAAATAACATGCTAAAGAGGAAAACTTACCAGTGTTTCTTTATTACCAATATTATTTCATTCTAAGACAATTTCACCATGATACCAATCACATAGTTAAAAGATTTACTTTCTAATTCCTGCCACCAACATGCTGTGAAGACTCGAACAAGCTATTTAAATTGAGTGACCCAAGTCACAGGTGTAGGAAATGAGGCTTTTCTTGCTTTCTCTCTTCATCCTTCATACTTTTACCAGCAATTTTTTTTTCACATTACAAACTATACACATGGCCTTGCTCAGCAATTCATATATGGCTCCTCACTCCCCACAAGATAATAAACGAACTATTTAAGTTTACATTCCAGGCCACTGCCTAAATATTCAGAAAATATTTGGCCTGTAACCTTTACCCAAATCATTCTCTCCCACCAATGTAATACAGTCAAGCTCTCCTAAGAATGCACTACATAATTTCATATCCACCCTTGGCCAGTCCCATTCTCCCAATCAGAAATATTCTCCCTTCTCCATCTCAACTGATCTAAGTCTTATCTTTCTTTGTAACTTTCTTTCAAGCCTTTCCTTTAATCATGCCCATATTTAGTGACTATTTCTTTCCCTCACTTCTGTAATACATCTTTGTGTTTATGAGCTTACATCTATTCATACTTTCAAAAGAGGCTGTAACTTATTAGTGGGCAGATAGTATGCTTTATACATTTTAATATCCCCAAAGCTAATAGGTACCTAAAAAAAATATTTATTGAAATATCATTATAATTATTCAGAATTGTTCTTAGGGGAATAAAAAAGTAAATTTTTGTTTATTGGAGCTTTAGTCTCTTCCATGCCCCAGCACACACTCAAAATCTTCATTCTAGATGTTTTGTTTAATTTGAAGCATCTTTTCTATAAAAAATTCAGAATGAAGGAATTTAAAATTTTGGTGGCGATTAAAGATATTTTAGTCCAATCTGTTCATTTAGAAAGAAAAAAAATCATGAAACCCAGGAAAGTTGTCTCTTTATTGAATTCATAATTTAGCAAGTCTCACGGCCAGCATAAGAAAACATGGAACCATGATTTCTCAATCTTAGCTCAGCATTTCAGCTACTACAGCAAGTATCATAACTATCTCTTCTGGATCATATTCTCTCTGATGATATGAACTGTGTTGACTTTGTAAAACACCAACACAGAGTCATATAGAATCTGCCACACACACGTCATTTAAGAATTGTTTGTTGAATGAATACTGAATGGGCCACTATATATAATACCACATGAAGTAGGATTTCACTCTCACAAAACACACTATTCAAAGGCATTTTTTTCCAGATGTCATCCTCTCATTGAAAACGTTGTTTCATACTCACAGAGAAAATAATGGAAAGAAACTGAGTTTTCCAACTACAACATACTGTCTTCTCTCAGTGAATTGCCATTAAAATCACAAGCCATTTGCTATCTGTTCCCAATGGACATATGGACACATGCCGTCATTTCTTTGCCTGAATCTTGACTCAGAAAATTTATCAGAACCTAATTTTTAAGCAGTAGAAAACCATAAAGAGTTTAAATATTATTACTATTATTTGGCAATGTTATTTATGACAGGAAATGGGGAATCACAGAATTTAAGTTATATAGGCTATTTCTAAGAATTTGGAGGTCATAAAAGAGGGGCCACACATCTAAAGAAAGATAAACATTCAAATACACATTCTGAAAGAAATTAGGTCAAGTAGTTTGATTTTACTTCTAGGTGCACCTCCGAAATTAATCTATCCCTCCACAAACACCCGTTTCTTATACCCTACTGCAAGTTCAGCATTGAGCTGGTCATTTGGACAGGAGTATACTAAATAATGACATAAGGTGATCCTTGCTCTCTAGGAGTTTACAAGGCCTTTAGAAAAACAAAATTTATAGGCATGAATCATTATAAAATATCTGTCAACACACAAAATAACTATTGATACAGATTGACCTTGTGCCTTATGTACAATTAAACAAATTCTTCCACACAATTCTAAAGGACAAGAAGCTCTCAAAAAGGAAAGATTTTCCATAACCCACTTGAAAACAAAATCTGACATGGCCTGAGCTCTTCTGATGACAAAAATTGCCTTCAAATGATTTGAGGCTATTTATAAAGTTCATTTCTCCCACTTCATGTTTGATATAACTCAGGGTATAGAGAGGGCTAGAGAATATTAATATTTTTCATCATGGAGTCACTGGTGATGTTACAAAAAATACTGTATGTTCACCATAACCTTTCTAAAAATCTTAAAAACTGAATCTTAAAATGGCCTGGAGGATTCACAAAGCATATTGTACATGTAACATAAAGAGGCAGGTAATTACATGAAATATTTGAGGTATAAAGTTAAAAAAAAGTTATTAATTCCCAGGAGAAGAGATGAAGAAAGAATTCAAGAAGTCAGCAAGGAAGCTTGAAGGGTAGGCAAGGTTGGGAAATTGGTCAAAACAGAGGAGATGAGGATGCAGAAGACACAATAGGAACACAGTGTGTAGACAGAAGTAAGCCCAGGACCTTCAGCAGCAGGAGAAGGTCAAGGTCAGCTAGAATACAGAGAGCAAGAGAAAGAGGAGAGGCGAGGTGAGGAGGACATCAGTTTGGGAGGATGAAGGATTACATGTCAAAAGTAGGAAAAAAAACAAGCACAAGGAATTTGGAGTTTTATTAGTAAAAAAGTACAGAATGAATGTAAAATTTTTAGTGACAAGTATTATGATGAGCCCTGAATTAAGAGAGATGGATCTGGCAATGATATGCAGATAAATTCAAGAGGAGCACTACTGTTGTAGGAGAGGTCTGCAGGAAGCAGGTGTGGGGTTCCGCTGAGGGACTGGAATAAAACAGTTGGAGGTGGGATTACAAAACGGCATCTGTTACCCTTTCTCTAATTTAGCTCATTCTGAACACTGGAAAAGATTTCTAAAAGCCTTTCTTTATGTGTTCACTCCACATTTTGAATATAACTCTTAGGGATGGACACCTGAAAGTGGCTGAAACTGACTTCATTCACAGCCATTTGGATGTCTTGAATACATATATGCCTCGTAGTTACCTCATAAAAAAACATGAATTTTTATATTCTAAGCCTAGTGTCAAACCCAAGTGACCATGAATTAAAAACAAAAACAAAACAAAACAAACAAAACTGCTGCACTCTAGCAGAGTTTAAATGCTTTCATTTCATTTTCAATTTAAGAGCTTGAAAGTAGGCGTACTTTTCAGATACTTTAATATATGGTGTTCAGCCATACCAATATGGGACAGATGCTAAAAACTGTTAATTTCTCCCTCTATCAAGAGAAGAGAGCTAAGTTTTTCAAAATATGAATATCAAAACAAGGTCACATGTCATATCCTTGGCCAGGCTGACGAGAACCATTTTTTTAATTGTCAAAAGAAAAAAAATGTTTTTTAATCTTGCCTTAATTTAAATTTGGAGGTAGAAGTCATTTTAATTTTAAAGAGCTTCTTATCTTGTATAAATCTAATTGCTTTTTTACCCTCTATGAGTATCTTGCCATCTTGTCTTATAAAGCTAGCCAAGAATTAATATTCCAAATTATTTCATCTGACTCATGGTATAGACAGAGCTGCAGAGCAAAGCTTACTAGGTTTTCTTGGGACTGTTATAAATTTGAGACTGTAATACATTCTGAATAAATTCAGAGAAAGTATTAGTCACATAATAGCCTCAACTGTAATACTTTATTACTCAAACTTTTACTTCATCCTCTCAGTGAGACTCAGAATTTGCTAGGTTTAAAAACATGTGAAATAAATCTAATTAAACATCCTCATACATATTTTTCAGATTCAAATCATTTTATTTGCTACTTTATTTGTACAAATTATATTGCTTCTAACTTTTTTAAATGAAATATGTATGCAATATAGATTTGATAGTAGTAGACTTTATCCTCAGGGAGAAAACTAGACTCAGAGGGTGCATGAACTGGAAATCAGAACATTGAATACCAATCTTGAGTCTCTGGTTGACTCAGCAGGAACATCTGCCTGTCATTTAACTTTAGGCTAAGGAATCTCACATAGCCAATGGTCTGTTTTCTAAAGGTCCTTTTACTTGGTTTAATCAATGAATTTACCATTTTAAAATGACAGATAAAACTTTTAAATATTTTTTTAGATACGAGAAAGAACATTTACTGAATTTAGACACAAACATTTTGTTTCAACTTGTTGGTAAAAATAAACATAAAAGTATCAACATAGCTGCCCATTAGAAAAGTCACCAACTTTTGTGAAAAACATTGCTACTTTTCAGTAAATAAGTTTTTTCAAGAATTGATAGTTTTTACCCAACAACCTAGCAATTAAGTGCATGTTGATGTAATAATTATACCTATTTTCTTGAATTCTTTAATATACCTAGTGGAAAGACTTTCTAATTGATGTCATATTTCATATCACTTTTCCCTTAGTACTTTTAATACACATATACATTTTACTCACCAGACTATTTTTCAAACACATTCCTTTCTATGTCTGTTTTTCAAATCTCCAACTAATTATAAACTTCTTTAGGGCAAAGGCCTTGTGTTTTTGTTTTATCTCTCACCATATCTTCTAGTTAGAATGTTTTACATATAGTGGGTCCTCAAATAACATTGCAAACTGACTGACTATAATTGGAAGTAGCCTTTGGGGACCTCCAGTTCAGAAGGCTCTGAATGCTTGGGATTTTCAGAATCAGGTTGAATGAGCACAAGGACCTAAAGGCAGTAGGAACAGGTGCAGAGCAACTGAGAGAAAGCTGTTGGTAGCTACTCTGGTTGTGTGCCTGTGGAATCAGGAAAGGATTCCAGTCGGTGCTCTGTGAATAGCCCTTAGGAGGGTGTGTTTGGTCAGTAATGAATGAGAAACAATCAGCTTGAGAAAGATAGGGCTAAACTGGTTTCAAAGAAACTCTCCCATTATGTTCTCTGAATAAGAAGCAGCGAACAGGTATGAAATAGGCAATGTTTATGGGGAATTAAGAAGAGCTAAGTCTTCTATAGACCCAGCAATATGCTTCAGAATCTGTTCCACTAAATTTGACAACTGTAAATGAAATTAACCAATAGAAGAGAATAAAAGAGTATTCAAGATTTCCTCTTCTCTAGAGATGAAATTTAAAAATTATACCTTGAGGGACTTCCGTGGTGGTCCAGTGGTTAGGACTCTGGGCTTGCACTGCAGGGGTCACAAGTTTGACCCCTGGTTGGGGAATTAAGAGCCTGAATGTCACGCAGCCAAAAAAAAAAAAAAAAAAAATTATACCTTGAAATTGATGCTGGACAAAATCCTGAACTTATTATTAAAAAAGATACCGGGTAATTACATGAAAATTATATTGCAAATTAGATGAGTCAAAATACGTGCTAATCAATATTTCAACACTCACTATGTACAAAATAACTTTTGATAAATGTTATGAGAATACAAATGAGTCAGATGTGTAGCTGGCTCCTGAAGCTAAAATCAAACTGTTAACATTCTAGAATAATTTATCATCATACTTCCCTTTATTAACATGTATCATTTTGAGATCCCCCAGAAGCAATCTCTATGACAAAGGCTCAAGTGCAAAATGGGCATTTGAAAAGTGTTCCCAGAAACACCCATAAGGTATTGGGGAAGTGTGTGAGGGGAAAAAAAAAATATATATATATATATATATATATATAGATAGATAGATAGATAGATAGATAGATGCATTATTAAACTGGTGACAATTGTGAAGAATTAGAATTTAATTTTCCAGAGGAACTCTGGGAAACAGTGAAACAGTCTCTCTGAGTCATCCCATCCAAGGACCATGGTAGCTGAGGTATTTGTACACCAACTCCACTAATAATTTTTTCAAAGATATGGGGGTGAGCATTAATTTCTCAAAACTTCTGCCTGCTAAGAATATGGGCAGAGTAGACTCTGGAAACCAAAAAAATCTCTAGGAAAAGAATTTTCAGGTACATGCATTTGGAAGTCACTCCAGTGTACCCAGAAATAAAGAATGAGAAGAAGGTATCAGAGGTCACCAATACATTTTCTACTGCAATAGTTGATCAGGGAAATTCTGTATTTTTGGTACATCATGACTGAGAGAAATCTTTTTATTTTTTTACATTCTCCACTTTTACACATGCAGGAACTCTTTTCAAATATTATCTCTGTGATTAATCATGGGGTTAGAATAAAAATGGTAATCAGATTTCTGTTTTGCTATAGGAACCATTCTTCACAGATAAATATTCTTATCTTGTTAAAAAAATCTATACTAATATTTAGCTTTAGAAACTAAATCTTGTTTGTCTAAAACATACTGCAGGTCAAAATGTAAAACTGGATTAACCCAATTTATTACACTGGTCTGCTTAAGTAAATAGCAACTACTTCTTCATACTTCAGTTGTTGTGACTTTAGACAAATAAAAATTGGATTCTTTTCTGATGAATAGAATTTGAGACATTATAAAAACTAAGAATAAGCCATAGAATGAATTGACATATTGGCATTATATTCTTCCACTGAGACACAGTCCAACTCTTCTTGTTTCATGAAAGAATGGGAAAAATGACAAACTAGAAAATGGTTCAGCTGCAGAAGATATTAATGTAGAGTTCCAAGGGAGAGAAGTCTTAGACCAGGAGTATTTCCTACACTGTGGGCAGGGATTCTAAAACTGGAATCTGAGAAATTAGTAATTTTCCTATTTTATCCATTTAGTACACATAATCAATAAATGGATTTCTTTTCTTTCATGTGGTTGTTTTTGTTAAAGTGTATTTACTTCTGACCCTTAAAATGCGCTAAAAAGAACAAAATGACCAATACATTTTTGAAGACTCTCTATAATTTCATAAATACACTGTAGAAATGGAGAATAGATGGAAGTAGTAATCAAGAAAATAGTGATTAGAATAAGTATAACAAATATTCCTAAAACCTCAGTGGCTTAAAAAACAACAAAAAATCTTCCTTTCATGAAAATTGCAATGCAATTTCTCCTACTCTTATAGGTCTCCTGGGTAGCTTTCCCCTAAATGGTGACTCTGGGGAATTCACTGAAGGTCCAGTAGTTAGGAATCCACGCTTCCACTGCAGGGGGCATGGGTTCGATCCCTGGTCAGGGAACTAAGATCTTACATGCTCCGTGGCATGGCCAAAAATAAATAAATAAATAAATGGTGATTTTTGTTATTCACAATCTTTCCATTGTGTGGCTCCAAAAACCAATGGGTCCTCAGACACTTTACAGGAGCCTCTGTATGGAGAGATAGATAAATCAAGACACTCTGTACAGAACTGTGTGAGATATTTCAGACACTCAACCTGAGTATGGCACACATCACTTCCTCTCACATTCCACTGGCCAAACTTGTCTCATGACCCCACTAGACAAACAGGCTGGGAAATAGAGTTCATCTGTGTATTAAGGAAATTAACACCGGTTTGGTAAACATCTGCGAAGTGTCTATCGCAGGTCATAACTGATAGCCTAAAATTTGGAGGTGTGCTTTAGTACAGCATATTAAAGTGGGTTGATCTTGGTCCTGTCCCTAGGATATATCTTAGCAGTGAATTTGATGAAATTTAGGATACAAATAATATTTTAAACAAAATAGAAAAACATAAAATGAATAAATAGGAAATATAATTCTACAACAAAAATATTTTAAAATCTTAAAATACTTATGCACAGATAAAATTAAGACAAAATTAAACAGGAATGAATATAAGATTCTGCCTTCAGGTTACAATATAATCAACTGCACAAAAAATGTTAACAGAATGTAAATTTTCAAATGTCTAGGTGAAAAACATTCTTACCACAAGCCAATTCAAATCAACACAGTAAAAATATTATTGCTTTAATTTTTAAAGAATCCAAAATAAATAATTTTATTAGCAAGAATACAAATTTCTTCATTATAAGGATAATACTTCCAATTTAGACTGTGTGGATCACCTGATATCTATACTAATTTTTGGGGGGGAAATACTGACAAACTTAAGCATGGTAGGAGAGTCCACGAGAAGGTAAAATGTTTGGAAACTGTCTCATATAAACAACAATAAATTACATAGGAGTAATGAATCAGTAAAAAAAGGTGCAGGGAATCAGATTGTCTTTGTTCATATATACAAAACGGTCACATGAAAGAAAGAGTAGACATATGTTTGCATATTTAAAGTCCTAGGAAAGGCAACATAATTTTTAAAAATCTACAAATGTTGCATAAAAAATTGAACAAGAACTTAAAGAATAGTAAAGGACTTGTAAGCTGAAAATATATTACAGAAGCTACGTACACTTTATGTAAGACTCTGAGGAGAAGAAATTAGATGGGTTTAAAAGGAATGTAATATACATCTTTATCTGCCTATTCATGTCTAAGATTACAGGAATTTAAGCATTCTTAGCATGATGCTAACACGGTCTTTGACCTGGTAGGAGTCTCTATATACTCACTGTAGTTTTCACTAAAGGGTTTTTTTGTGTGTTACTAAGTTCTTTTATTAGTAATGCTAACACTATTCGGGAATTAGATTTGTCATGTGTCCCGTGAGTAAATAACTCTGATAAGCAAGCATTCTTCATCTGCAGATACACAAAATTGCAAAATTCTGTCTTGAAATTTATTAACAGGATAATTACCATGACAGCAACCCATTTTTAATAAGCATTGTAATTACCATATCAAGCATCATTAAGACCTTCCAACCCAAGGGAGGATGGGTGGTGGTGAGAAAATTATGTTTCATGAGATTGACGTAAGGCAGTAGTCTTGCTACCAGAATTTCCATTAGTCGTAGGCATTTTTCCTAAACTTTGTTGTCCAGAAGTCATGTTGATGGGTCTAATAAAAATAAACTCAAACAACTCATTGCCAATATTTTTTAACTGTGACGTTTATAATTCTAACATAGGTAAATTGTATCTGAAGAATAAATTAATAACATGTCATCCTAATCGCCCATTAATTTCTCAGGTGAAGATGTAATAAAAAATCTAACAGACAAGGACAAAAAATTTCACCACTTGTTCTGAATATAATGAAATGCAACAATCTACCTAAGTGAAATTAAAGTGGGGAGTATGTTTCAGAAATAAGAAGGCTTACAAAATGTTTAATGGATATTGGAAAAGATTTGTCTCATGTGTGAACAGTGTCTGCACAGATGAAAACTTATTAAGCTAACATCTCTGAATTTAATTTCTTTTTGAATTAAGAATAAGTTTTAATCAAACCTTAACCTTTAAAGTTGTATGACCTCTATTACCCTGTGAGCAATACAGTGATGGCTGAGAATAAGTGAAAGAATTATGGAAACACATTCTCAAAAAATTGTTTAAATGCCCTCAAGAATATCAAGGTAACAAATATATTTTAGTACGAGGACTTCAAAATTCTGTGAACCTCCTTTTTTTTTTTTTACATATTGTAGAATATACTCTCTTCCTCCAAAGACAGATATTGGAGCTCCTTATGAGTGGCCATTGTTTCGTAGGTCAAATGAAGCAGTATTAGTATTAGGAGAATGCTGATTCTCATCAGTAATTCTGAAGTCCTAAAATTATAATTTCTTCATTTTATATTTCACATAAATAGCAGATAATCATTCATATGGTCTGAAAACATTAGCAGTAAAATCTCCACACAATATGACAGCTACTTTTCAAATTAAGCTTTCATTCTTCCTCTAAACCCACCATTTGAGTCACTATTCCCCAAACACAGTTCACTTAATCTCTCTTCTGTGTCTTCAAACTACTCACTCATTATGGAATACACTTGGCTTTCCCTTCTGTTTATTTAAACCTACTGTGTAAGAACTCTGAAGAGTCGGGTATTTTCCCTATTTACTAGCTAACAAGTTAGCTTGCCATAGCTTCATGGAAGCTCACAGAAGACATGAGACTCCTGGGTCAGAAGCAAAGGACTTTATCACCCAAGTCTCAGATGAGACTCATGTTGTCATAGGTTCTCCTCCTTCAATTTCCATAGGATCATTGTGGGAGCAGTCCAGGCAAATGTTGTACACAGTTTGTGACACAGCTAAAGAATCTGGAGTTTAAGAAACTTCTGATCTTAAAAGGTCCTACTAGCAAACCTACCTAATCTTTGTCCCTGAGGGAGACATTACCTTTATTATCCTGGTCAGGGAGCAAATCTTCCTTCTGCTCTGGAGGCAGATATTGACTCTAATATCTAAGGCTGTTTGCTACACAAACATCCTGTAAAAAGAGAGTTCAGGACAGAAAACTGCCAAAAGTTTTCAGATGCATGTCAAATCTCATCCTTCAAACTACAATGTCAATCCTACTTCTTTAATGATAAGAGGCCAGAGTACCATCTCACTCTTCCATTTTCTGTGCCATCTGACACATCATTCATGTTGTGTGGCATCATTTATGTTATTTACTTTCTTGCTTAACATTTGTGTCCCATTTAAATAAATTATATATTTAATGTTGTCTCTTTAAGTAGTTCAAACTCAATGAAGGTACAAATTATGTAATAAATTCCTTTTTAGCCTCACAAAATTTAATGCAACTATATTTTGAATAGCGTCTCAAATATTTGTGGCATGAAGAAGGGTAAAAATTTAATTTGTAAATGTTTCATCTAAACCACCAGTAAGCAAATGTTAGTGAAAGAGTTTTATTCTATCTGTTGGGGGGAAAATTAGTTAGAATGTGGCAATAATGTTCCCTATGCTATTGTCTGTCCTTTTCTTTTAAGATACCATTTCAGTCACCTTTATTTGGTGATTTGGTGTCAAATATCAAAGAACACCAATTCTTATGGAGAATTAAAGAGAAGTGTAAATATAATTAGAATTGACAACAGTCTTCTGATAAAATCTGGAATGGGATTAGTTTTCACTTCTAGGAGCTTAATTACAAGGACCTCCAAGGCAAAATCTTCAAATCTATATTTTATGAATTAAAAATTATCAAATTATACATGCACATAGTTTAGAAAGCCAATGACTATACAAAACACAACCTCAAGTATTTCTAATACCCAGAGGCAACCTTTCTAATGCATCTCTTAACCATTCTTGGTTTTGCCTTCATATTTCTAAATGTTTAACTGCTCTTTATAGATTTTTTTCCATTTTCACATTGTCTTACTGATTTTTTCCTGTTGAAGAGAAGTCTTTAGTTCTCTTATACTAACTCTCCTCCTTCCCCATGTTCCTTATATTTATATACTTATGTTTAAGTCAACTGCTATTGTTATCATTATCCAAGTATATCTTCAGAGTTGAACCTTGTAATATATTTCAATTACATTTCATTTCATACAACTTTTTCTTTGTGTTGTTATTAAACACTCACTTTTTGTTTCCTCAATCATGTATACACCCATCATTACCATATTATTAAGCTTTCCATGAGAAGTGTAAAATCCTTCTCTAAACCATCAGATAACCCACTAGTTGCATCTCTCTCCTGAAGACATCCTTCATGAAGCCTCTTCTCCCAGACTCAGTCTGTCTTGGTTGCTCTTGACTTTCAAGGCACAGCTATCATCATGGTATTTTGCTTCATTATCATCTTGGGATTCCCTTCTATATTCTCCTATATACAATCTCCTATTTTTTAAATCAGTTTTGGTGGAACATACATAAAAGTAGTGTCCTGAGAAAGGGAACATGGCAAAACTAATTTGGAAATCTTATAGGTCTAAAAATGTCTTCTTTCTTCTTCAATACCTGAAAAAAATGTCTGGTTCTGTAGAAAAATTCTAGTTTGAAAATAGTTTTCCTTCAGAATTTCAAAAGCTTTACTCAATTGTCTTCTAGCTTTCCGATTTCTATTATGCCATTTTGATTCCTAATTCTTTATATGTGATCATTTTGGAAAAAATGAAAATCTCACTGGAAACATTTAAGATCTTCATTTTTATCCTAGTGTTTAAATTGCATGTGGATGTGTTTTGGTGTGGATCTTGCTTACTCTATGTGCTAGACACCTAGTGGGTGCTTTTTAATTAGAAACATATGTCTAAATATGATAGAAATTTTTATTAATTTTTTAGAAAATAACTTCTTCATCTCTATTTCTCTTTTTGGAATTCTATTCAAATGTTAGATTAGCTGGACCATTTCTCTAATCTTCTTATCTTCTCCTTCTTCTTCCATCCCTTTGATTGATAAATTTTGTTTTATTCTCTGTAAGATTTCGTCAACTTTATCTCCATCCCTTTTATTGATTTTTATGTTAAGATTTTTAATATTCTAAGAGTTCATTGATGTTCTCTGAAAATTCCTTGTTTCTCTTTTCCTATTCTTGTTATGTGAATGCAACATTTCCCTTTTTTTTCTGAGAATACTAAATAAAAGTATCAATAATTGTGTTTTATTTTGTAGTTGGGCTCCCTGAAGTATCCTTGTTTCCTGAATTCTTTTTCCCATTTATTTTTCTTGGTTTCTTTTATTTTTTAGAAGATTGTCTCAAATGTTTGGTTATCTGGTATACTCACATCTAAGACTCAGTTATAAAAGAGCTTATTGGTAGCTCTGTTGATCAACAGTAGGCTTCACTGTGAGTGTATTAGTGACGTTGTTTCAACAAGGACCCTTTTGTCAGGATCTGTAGCCTTTTCTCCAGAGATCATCAATTTTCCTAGATAGGAATTCTCCAATATTCCACCAGAAAGGAATTCTCAGAACCAAGTGTCAAAAGGGATTGTGATGAGTATGTAAACTTTCACTTAATAACCCTGATTTAAGACTATGTTGCCTCTTGTTTCCAATGATTCCATGTTTCTTAGTTCAAAGTTTCTCAGGCTCAACATTTCACAAAAATAAATTTCTAGCCTTCTGCAGGGATTTGACTAGGAAGTTGGTGGGAGAAGGTAAGTAGTTGGGCACTGAATTGTTTGAAATATGAAAGGAGGTCTGAGTATTTAACTCTTCTTATATAGACCTTTAACCACTTCTGTTTTAAGACTGAATTACACTCTAAGAGCTAAATGGTGTCTCCAATTCCTGAGTTATTTAAGAATTCTGTAACATTTCAGTATGCCTAGTTCTGTCCTCCTACATACTGACAGCTTTTTTTTTTTTTTTTTTTTTTTTTTTTTTTTTTTTTTTGTGGTATGCGGGCCTCTCACTGTTGTGGCCTCTCCCGTTACAGAGCACAGGCTCCGGACGTGCAGGCTCAGCGGCCATGGCTCACAGGCCCAGCCGCTCCGCGGCATGTGGGATCCTCCCGGACCGGGGCACAAACCCGCGCCCCCTGCATTGGCAGGCGGACTCTCAACCACTGCGCCACCAGGGAAGCCCCATACTGACAGCTTTGATTCAAGTTTTCTTTAGTATGCTGAGCAGTGGCCATTCCCTGATCTGATTCTTTTCCTTCAAAATTGTTTTTCTGTCATCTCCTCTCCCATTCCCTCTATCACTGTTGATATGTGTTTTGTTCTTGTTACTGTTGTTGTTTTATTCCTTTATTATTGTTTTAGCATAGTTTTAGGGAGAAGATGTGAAGAATGAATATGTTTGAAAACAGCAGGTTTAAGTAGAACTAATCCTACATATTTTTCTTAAACATATAGCTGTTAGTTTTCAGACCCTCAGAAGCTATTTCCCAGCAAAAGAAGAATTGTAATTGATGAGCTTTTGATCAGAATTATTTGTATAAATGACTAGGTCAGATTTTACAAAAAAATAAGTTATGTGGTTATAAAATCTGCTTGTTTATAAATATACTTTTAAAGGAATTATACCTCATTTCGGAATGCTTTTAGAATTCTTAGGAAACAAAATGATAGGTCATGATAAACTGAGAAACATAGCTATATCTTCTCAAAATAGTAACACAGAGAAAACCAAAAAAATATATATATATATATTTGGTAGTTGCTTTATAAAACCTAAATGGTCCAATTTTTCTACTATAATAAATTTTAGAAAATTATGTGGGAAGAAATTGTTAATTTAAATTAATAAATCTTCCCAAATTGATCAAAATATTAATATAGTGTCACAAATATTTCAAAATATCTATCTAATAAAATCACCTCATTTTATATCAATCAGCATTGCAGCAGGTTCCTCTTCTGAAAATAAATTTCCTTATCAAAATAATGAGGAGTTAGCACTAAATTTTATTTTAGGTAGGTATTAGCTCTAAAGTCTAGAAACTTATGATCAGAATATGGGGTTTAATGAGAGGTACACATTTTTACTATTATGAAATCTCTCCAGGATGGCTATAAACTTAATATTTTATGGAAGATTTTTAAAAGACAACCTATAACAAGGGATTCAAGGATAAATTCTAGTATCATTTATTAGAATTTTTGTTAAATCTAAGCCATAGTCTGCCTCAGCTTGTTGTTGCAAATATAATCCTTACCTGCAGATTATTTTGTATTTTGTATTCTATGCCTATACTCTGTTCCAAGTTCTACCAATGTTGACGAATTAGTTTAGAAAAAGAAATAGAAATCTACAGCGTAGTTGATGATTCTAAAACCATGACTTCAATCATAAAAAAATAATAATAATCAATCCTATTGTTTTAGCATTTCCAAAAGTAGTTACAGCAACAGCACCTGAAATAAAGTTGCTCACTTGTTTATGGTTTATAAAAATGAATTTCTATTCAATCGACCAGTCCAACATCAAATCAAAATCCAAGTAGCAGATGAATCTTAAGACTATAATCCAATTTTAGATGTCAATGTCGCCAAGTTTAAACTCAGCACTGATATGCTAGTCATGTTCCTACTGACAATGATAGGACAGGTTTTTTTTGTTTGTTTGTTTTGTTTTGTTTTGTTTTGTTTTGCATTATGTGGGCTTCTCACTGCTGTGGCCTCTCCCGTTGCGGAGCACAGGCTCCGGACATGCAGGCCCAGCAGCCATGGCTCACGGGCCTAGCCGCTCCGCGGCATGTGGGATCCCCCCAGACCGGGGCACGAACCCGCGTCCCCTGCATCGGCAGGCGGACTCTCAACCACTGCGCCACCAGGGAAGCCCAGGACAGGTTTTAAAGTATAAATATTCATGTAGAGAAAACATACTTGAGCCTAAAAACTGTGTTGCTTAAAAACTGTTTTGTTCAATCAAGGTTATATTTGAACAACATGGATTCCCAAAAAGGCCTAATTGTCTCAATTGTAAAGTATTCTTATCAGTCAAAACATGTTTGAAGATTTACTATGTGAAGGAATTTATTTATTTAAACTTTCAAAATAGGCATAACTACTTAAAACGCATGTCTAGATCCCCATAAGAAAGATCTTCTCTGGGACTTCCCTGGTGGTCCAGTGGTTAAGACTCCACACTTCAACTTCCGGGGGCATGGGTTCTATCCCTGGTCAGGGAGCTAAGATGCCACATGCTGCGCAGCTGTGGCCAAAAAAAAAAAAAAAATCTTCTCTGGAGCTGAAGTTAATGTATTCCCAGGAAAATTTATATTATTGAGATGTCACATTTGTTTATACAGTCCATAATTGAATACATGTTATTCTCTCAAATAATATAATTTTAGACAGCTTTCTAATAAATCCTTGTCACCAGAAACTTACTGAAAGTAGTACTTCACTATGGTATGCATCACCATGACATTTAACTTAAACAACATAGAACAAGATGTTTGTCAAGTTTAGGTTGTGTGGGAAAAATCCCAAAGGAGGCATAGAAGGGAATAGAGCTAGTGCCTTCAAGCATGGCTGCTTGGAAGGTAACACAGGCCTTAAAAGACTAACAGGGCTTGGGAAAACTGGAGGGAGTCATTCTGTCAGTTCCACCCAAGTGTGCAATGTGAACTAAGATCCTGAGGCACAACTGAGTCTGGACAGCAAGGGATATGAACAAACAGAAGAGAGTGGGTATAATGCAGAATAGTACTGAAAAGGCTTTGCAGTAAGAAGAGAAGCCTCTTTTTAAGTCTTTAAAAATGTCATTTCCCTCTTGTATTAGATTTTTAACACAGCAATACAATTTTATTGTTTTTATCAAACTTATTGGAGTGGCAATGCAAGTCACAATCTCTTATTCAAAGACTTAGGGGAATGTTTTTCAGAATATTTCAGATTTTAGGAAGATAATAAAGTACATATACCATGTATAATATAACACAGCCAGCAGGCTCTGTGGCAACACTGTGTAATCAAATACATTATTTCCAGGGCAAAACATATGATTATTCAGACAAAGCAGGGTAAATAAAGACCAGAAAGTCTTTTCTATTTTTGTATTCAAGTCATTTCAGGTTAGATGTTGCCACCAATAAAATTAAACAAAACACACCCATTCAATCTGCAGAATGTTTTAGATTTTAGAATTGTGTCTAAGGTAGTGAAGTTGTGTATTTTAAAACTTCATGACCAAAACTATAACAAAAAACACAGCAGTGTACTTTAAAAAGTTATATTATAGAAGTGTTTAATTCATTTAAATCAAATTTAGTGTCATTTAAAATTATATGTGAAAAACACTAAACATAGTATTTTTTTTAAGTATATGTTACTATAAATATTTGATCAGGGGATGGGTGTCCAGAGGCTATACTGTTGGGAAGCATAGGGGTAAGGCTAACCTGAAGGCCCGTAAGGACAGGGAGAGAGCAGCACATGGGCTACAGAGGCCCTAGTTATGCCAGAGGATGCCTAAGGGACTAGGAAATGCTAGAAAGATTGGACATGGGCTTCTTCTCTCTCATCCTTTTCAGGAATGGTGCAAGCAGCACCTGAATGTGGAAGGTGAATCATAAATGCAGCCTTGTCACCCACTTCGCAGTCACCTGAATAATTACATGAGATACAGCACAGGATCTGATAAATCACATATAATTCCCATCACTTTCCCAACTATGCAACACTTACCCTGATTGAAAGAAAAGAAAAAAGGAAAGAATGAAAGATGGGTAGAAAAACAGGAACTCCTCACTTGTTACTTATGTCTGAATCACTAAAAAAATCCTTTTATTCTAACACTAGAGAGTTAACCCAAAAAATGCACGTTCTTGTAAAAAGACAATGGAACGATAGAAACCTATGCAAAAGACCAAACTGAACGTAGGTCCTTAATTTGTCTTGGTGGGGAAGAAAGTAAGGAGACCAAGAGGACTTTAAATATATTTGCTAACAGCAAAAAGTAGAAAACTGAGACCAAGAACAAAAATAAATCAACAAACAATTTCCAGGTGGCACAGCATTGCCCTACATACTGATTACTTTCAACAGAATTGGATCAAAAACAGACTCTACACTGAGATTTTGGTCTTTCACAAGTCAATTCAAATAGCTTTGCTCATGATGTGCATTTTAAAAAATAAGAATAACAGAAATTACACATAGGTAAAGTTAACAAAACCAATTACAGTATGTAAAGTATGATTTTTTATACAAATATAAATGTGCATTTTCATACTTATATATAAAGATAAGAAGTATATACATTCAACACTAACAGTCATTGGTGGGATTTTCAGTGATATTTATTGTCTTATTAATCTGGTTCTTAAATGTTCTGTAATGAATATGTATTATTTAATTATAAAAACTATGAAAATTTCTAATGGAGATTCTTTCTTCCGGAAATATGTTAAATGAGCTATCACAACTGTATACACTTGTCATTCTCAACTAAGTAGAACTCTGTTTTTTTGAACAAACCCTAGTTTTTCTCAATAGATGTAACAATAAAAAAAACAGACCTTAAGTTGTAAGACAGAAGAAACCTGTAGTAGACTTAATTATAGATTTCTGGGAAATTTACTTACAGTACACATCCACTCTGATTGACTTTATCGCTGGGGACCCCAGGCCATTCTCTGCTTTACAGTAATACCGGCCTCCTTGGTGTCGCTGAATATTTGTAATCCTCAAAGTCTCGTTGAAGACACTTGAGTCTTGGAATCTGTCAGAGGCACTTCCTGCTGTTTTGGTCCACCTGATCTGAGCAAGCATCAACAAAGATTGTTACTTTAGGTTGGTTTTCTCACTGAAAAATTAAATAGCAATTACTCATTTGAAGAGTTGGCTTTCAGAACTGCTACAGTGCCCTTTTTGGCAAATTATTGGAAATTAAGAAAAGTTTATACACGTAATTCAACTATAAAAGTTTCAAATGCAATGTCATCATTGTATAGTGTGTATAATTCTAATTCAATTGCATAGAGTTTATCAATAGTTCAATCAGTGTAAGGGCAATATAAATATAATACAAAAGAAGTTAAATATAAGTACTGCACTGAAAATATGGATTAGTTTCTTTTTGTTGAGCCTCTAAAATTCTCACTCATATTTTCGAAACCCTGTAAGGCACTTTTTATTTACTTAGTACAGGTACTAAAGGTAGGTTCTCACTTTCTTTCTGGACATGCTTCAGTATTTTATTCAAAATTTTCTATTTGATTTGGATAATTTAAGCATATTACCATAATAGCTTCTTGAAATTATGTGTAATTTTATACACCTGGTTGTTAAAAATGTTTTTTTTTTTATGTTTTTGCTTTAATAAGCCCACAAATGACTTGTCTGTTTTGATAATTAGAATTCACTTTACATCAATAATTATTTTCAAAAAATGTGTAAACTTTTCCAAAGAAAACATTTCTATTAAACTGCCAAGCACTTTGAATATCTAAAACATTCCATTATAAACAATACCATTCTTTTAAACACAGCTGTGCACAACAGTTTTAGATTTTACCAGAAATAAAGACTGGCATTCAACTCAAATTTTGTGTATTTTAGCTTATAAAACATGAATGGAAGTCACATGATAATACTGTAAAGTGATATAAAACAGGATGTAAAAAAGATTCAGTTTATTTCTCTCCTCGTCCCTGCTGTATAATATATATTATTATTATTATTATTATTATTATTATTATGTTTAGGTTGAAAAACTGCTGATAGAAATCCTCTGGTCAAACACAAATGAAGAAACATAGAAAAATGCAACTAAGGAGTGGGTCATCAAAATTGAAATCCTTTAATACTGCCATTATTTATGCTACTTTCATACAATGTTAATTAAAATTTATGATCTAATGACATTAAGTATCTTTAAAAAGTTCTCCAAATCATTACAATATCAGTATAAATATATTCATGCTTGCCGTTAATTGTGAATGAAATGAAAATGTTACCTAGAGATTAATAAAAATTGAGTAATTCATAAAAATAAATATCAAATGTTTATCCAACACTTTGTGCAGAAAATATACACAAAAATAAATGGAATGGGCTTCCCTGGTGGCGCAGTGGTTGAGAATCTGCCTGCCAATGCAGGGGACACGGGTTCAAGCCCTGGTTTGGGAAGATTCCACATACCCTGGAGCAACTAGGCCCGTGAGCCACAACTACTGAGCCTGTGCATCTGGAGCCTGTGATCCACAAAAAGAGAGGTCGCGATAGTGAGAGGCCCGCGCACCGCGATGAAGAGTGGCCCCCACTTGCCACAACTAGAGAAAGCCCTCGCACAGAAATGAAGACCCAACACAGCCATAAATAAATAAATAAATAAATAAATAAATAAATGGAATGATTCCTGATTTCAAGCAGTTTATAAGCTGATTATTAATACGCTCATAAAAAGTTGAAGGGTAACATGGGCACTGGTTTGATAAGTACTATTTCCATGGGGATATCTAGGATTCTATTTTAACTTAAATTTCAAAACTTATAGGTAACCAAATAAAGAAAATTGAAATAAATAAGCAAATTATATAATTTTGTTCTTGTATAGAGATATGTTCTCTCTAAAATAATAGATATTTCTAAGATATAACCTAAGATATAATAAATACAAATTACCAATTAAAATACCAAGTTTTCTTTGAGTATCACAATATAGGATCCAAATTGATTTTTAAAAATAAATATTTCAGAACATAAAAAGTTCAGGATAAAAAGAGTTATGGAAATGGCCTAGCAGTTTCAGATATTAAAAATATAATATTATGGCTTCCCTGGTGGCACAGTGGTTGGGGGTCCGCCTGCCGATGCGGGGGATGCGGGTTCGTGCCCTGGTCTGGGAGGATCCCGCGTGCCGTGGAGCGGCTGGGCCCATGAGCCATGGCCGCTGGGCCTGCGCATCCGGAGCCTGTGCTCCACAGCGGGAGGGGCCACACCGGTGGGAGGCCCACATACCACAAAACAAATAAATAAATAATAATAATAATATTAATACAATAATTTAGTTATAGAATACTGTTACAGTATTGGGAATTGTCCAGGAATTGGAGGCGGGGGTAAAGAACAAGAGTGAGTGTGTGTGTGTGAAAGAGAAAAGAAAACGTGAGAGAAGAAATTATGATATAGACCAGCAGTTATCAAACTTTTTGGTCTTAGAACACCTTTACACTATTGAAAATTATTAAGGACCCCAAATAGCTTTTGTTTATTGGAATTATATCTTTTCATAATCATTGTAGTACAAATTAAAACTGAGACAATATTAAATTTTGTATTAACTCATTTTAAATCATATTAATAAACTGAAGACATTAACATAAGGAATATTTTTAATCACAAAATTATATTTTTCAAAACAAAAATAATTGAGTAAAATGAATGGAATTGCTTTATAGCTTTGCAAATCTCTTTAATATCTGCTTTAGTGGAAAAGAGCTGTCTTGATAATTATATCACCTTCTGCATGCAATCTGTGGCAACATATTGCTTTGTTTGAAATATGTGAAGAAAATCTCGCCTCACACTGATAACTGGTAATAAAGGCAGGAGTGTTTCAATAGCCTTTTCAGATAATTGTGGATAGCCTTCCTTAATACTAAACTAAAACCTCACAAGTGTTAGTTTCCTAACATTTGATGGCAAAGTAGAATCAAAAACCATATAAATGCCCTTTTGGCACTCTGTGAGACTAAAATCCATTGGTCTATCTTGCACTTTTAAAGGATTTTTTACTCATACATGATTTTGTAGCATCATACATTAGTCATCTGGAAAATATGCATTCACTGAGTTATACAGATCTTCCAGATGTTGACATATTTCATTATATAATACAAGTCACATATATTAATATCATCAAACAGAAGAGTTTTTAAGTGCTGGGAAGCAGCAATACTTATGTTGGCAGATTTTCCAAACTTCTAATTTTTCTCTTGAAAAGGTAAAGTTTATCATTAGTAATAAATATAACTAAGGTATTTTATTTGGGATGGCAAATTCACTTCAATCATTTTTGAGAAAATATTTGCCAAATACCCAAGTCTGAATAACCGTTATTTGTATAACAATCATCCTTTTAAGTAAAAACATTATTCTATGAAAAAAAGTGGCGGAGACATTAAAGAGAGTGAACAGCTAAGACGTGGAGATCACCTTCCTCCCCGTAAATACATAAGAAATACATCTACATGTGGAACAACTGCTACAGAACACCTACTGAATGCTGGCAGAAGACCTCAGACATCCTAAAAGGTAAGAAACTCCCCATGTGCCTGGTTAGGGCAAAAGAAAAAAGAAGAAACAGAGACAAGAGAATAGAGATGGGACCTGCACCAGTGGGAGGGAGCTGTGACGGAGGAAAGGTTTCCACACACTAGGAAGCCCCTTCACTGGCGGAGACAGGGGGTGGTGGAGGGGGAAGCTTTGGAGCCACGGAGGAGAGCAGCAACAGGGGTGCGGAGGGCAAAGCAGAGAGACTCCCACATAAAAGATTGCTGCCGACCAGGACTCACCAGCCCAAGAGGCTTTCTGCTCACCTGCTGGGACGGGTTGGGGCTGGGAGCTGAGGCTCGGGCTTCGGAGGTCAGATCCCAGAAAGAGGACTGGGATTGGCTGTGTGAACACAGCCTGAAGGGGGCTAGTGCACCACAGCTAGTTGGGAGGGAGTCCGGGAAAAACTCTGAAACTGCCTGAGGCAAGAGACCATTGTTTCTGCATGTGCGAGGAGGGGGGATTTCTGCTCCATGTACCCACAGAAGGCAGAGCACTGCCTACGCAAGCTCCAGAGACAGGCGCGAGCTGCAGCAGTCAGCTTGGACCCCAGAGACGGGCATGAAACACTAACAGTGTCGCTGCTGCCACCAAGAATCCTGTGTGCAAGCACAGGTCACTACCCACACCCCCTCAGGAGCCTGTTCAGCACGCCACTGCCAGGGTCCTGAGATCTACAGACAACTTCCTTGGGAGAACACACAGCGAGCCTCAGGCTGCTACAATGTCATGCTGGCCTCTGACACCACAGGCTCACCCTGCATTCCAATTATGACTACCACACCCCTCACTATCCCTGGCCTGAGTGAGCAAGAGAGCCCTAATTGGTCGCTGTTTTAACCCCCTCCTGTCTGGGCAGGGAAGAGATGCCTGAGGGCAGCCTACATGCAGAGGCAGGGCCAAAACAAAGCTGAACCCCAGGAGCTGTGCAAACAAAGAAGAGAAAGGGAAATTTCTCCATGCAAGCTCAGGAGCAGAGGATTAAATCCCCACAATCAACTTGATGAACCCTGCATCTGTGGAATACCTGAATAGACAGCGAATATTCCCAAAATTGAGGCAGCGGACTTTGGGAGCAACTGTAGACTTGGGGTTCACTTTCCACACCTGATTTGTTTCTGCTTTTCACGTTTAGCTTAGTTTAGTTTTTAGTGCTTGTTATGGTTGGTGGATTTCCTTATTGGTTTGGTTGCTCTCTTCTTTTTTACTTTTTTATTTTATTGTTGATTTTTTAAATTAAATTTGTTTTTCCTTTTTTCTCTTTTTGTGAGTGCGTATGTTTCTTTGTATGATTTTGACTGTTTAGGTTTACTTTTACTATTTGTCCTAGGGTTCTGACTGTTCATTTATTTGTTTTTGTTCTTTGTTTGTTTTCTTTTTATGAGTGTGTGTATGTTTCTTTGTGTGATTTTCCCTGTTTATTTTTACTTTTACAATTTGTCCTACGGCTCTGACTGTTCATTATTTTTTTTTTTCCTTTTTTTTTTTTCTTCCTTTTCTTCCAAGCCATGAGGCTAGCAGGGTCTTGGTGCTCTGGCCAGGTGTCAGGACTGAGCTTCTGAGATGGGAGACCCAAGTCCAGGTCACTGGACCACAAGAGATTTACTGGCCCCACGTAATATCAATCAGCAAGAGCTCTCATAGAAATCTCCGTATCAACACAAAGAATCAATTCCACCCAATGGTCAGCAAACTCCAGTGGTGGACACCCCATGCCAAACAACTAGCAAGACAGGAACACAACCCCACCCATTAGCAGAGAGGCTGCCTAATCTCATACTAAGTAAGCAGACATGCCAAAACACACCACCAGACGTGGCCCTGCCCATCAAAAGGACAAGATCCAGCCCCACCCACGAAAACACAGGTACCAGTCTCCTCCATTAAGAAGGCTACAAAAGCCACTGAACTAACCTGACCCACTGAGGGCAGAGACCAAAAACAATGGGAACTACAAAACTGCAGGCTGTGAAAAGGAGACCCCAAGCACAGTAAGTTAAACAAAATGAGAAGACAGAGAAATATGCAGAAGAAGGAGAAAGGTAAAAACCCACCAGACAAAACAAATGAAAAGGAAATAGGCAGTCTACCTGAAAAAGAATTCACAGTAATGATATTAAGATGATCCAAAATCTTGGAAACAAAATGGAGAAAATACAAGAAACGTTTAACAAAGACCTAGAAGAACTGAAGAACAAACAATGAAGAACACCACAATAAATGAAATTAAAAATTCTCTAGAAGGAATCAATAGCAGAATAACTGAGGTAGAAGAATGGATAACTGATCTGGAAGATAAAACAGTAGAAATAGCTAACAGAGCGGAATAAATAAAAAAAGAATGAAAACAATTAAGGCCAGTCTGAGACCTCTGGGACAACATTAAACATACCAACATTTGAATTATAGGGGTCCCAGAAGAACAACAGAAAAAGAAAGGGTCTGAGAAAATACTTGAAGAGATTATAGTTGAAAACTTCCCTAACATGGGAAAGGAAATAGTCAATCAAGTCCAAGAGGCACAGAGAGTCCCATACAGGATAAATCAAAAGAGAAACACGTCAAGACACATAATAATCAAACGAACAAAAATTAAATAAACAGAAAATATTAAAAGCAGCAAGGGAAAAGCAACAAATAACATACAAGGGAATCCCCATAAGGTTAACAGCTGATCTTTCAGGAGAAACGCTGCAATCCAGAAGAGAGTAGCAGGACATATTTAAAGTGATGAAAGGGAAATACCTACAATCAATATCACTCTGGCCAGCAAGGATCTATTCAGATTTGACGGAGAAATAAAAAGACTTACAGACAAGCAAAAGCTAAGAGAATTCAGCACCACCAAACTAGATTTACAATAAATGCTAAAGGAACTTCTCTAGGCAGCAACCACAAGAGAAGAAAAAGACCTAAAAAACAAACCCAAACAATTAAGAAAATGGTAATAGGAACAGATTTATCGATAATTACCTTAAATGTATATGGATTAAATGCTCCAATCAAAAGACACAGACTGCCTGCATGGATACAAAAATGACCTACATATATGCTGTCTACAAGAGACCCACTTCAGATTTAGGGACACACACAGACAGAAAGTAAGGGGATGGAAAATAATATTCCAAGCAAATGGAAATCAAAAGAAAGCAGGAGTAGCAATACTCATATCAGACAAAATAGATTTTAAAATAAAGACTGTTACAAGAAGCAAAGAAGGACAGAACATAATGATCAAGGGATCAATCCAAGAAGAAAATATAACAACTATAAATATTTATGCACCAAACATAGGAGCACCTCAATACCCAAGGCAAATGTTAAGAACCATAAAAGGCAAAATCGAGTAACACAATAATAGTAGGGGACATTAACACCCCAATTTCACCACTGGACAGATCATCCAAGATGAATATAAATAAAGAAACACAAACTTTGAATGACACATTACTCCAGATGGACTTAATTGATATTTATGGGATGTTCCATCCAGAAACAACAGAATACACTTTCTTCTCAAGTGCTCATGGAGTATTTTCCAGGATATATCATACCTTAGGTCACTAATCAAGCCTCGGTAAATCTAAGAAAATTGAAGTCGCATCAAGTATCTTTTCTGACCACAATGCTATGAGACTTGATATCAATTAAAGGAAAAAAAAACTGTATAAAATACAAAAACATGGAGGCTAAGCAATACGTTACTAAAGAAGCAAGAGATCAATGAAGAAATCAAAGAGGAAATCAAAAAATACCCAGAAACAAATGACAATGAAAACAAAACAATCTAAAATATGGGAGTCAGCAAAAGCAGTTCTAAAAGGGAAATTTATACCAATGCAAGGCTACATCAAGAAACAAACAAACAAACAAAAAAACTCAAATAAACAACCTAATCTTACACATAAAGCAATTAGACAAAGAAGAACAAAGAAACCCACAGTGAGCAGAACGAAAGAAATCATAAAGATCAGGTCAGAAATAAATGAAAAAAAAAATGAAGAAAACAATAGCAAAGAATAATAAAACTAAAAGCTGGTTCTTTGATAAGATAAAAAAAATGATAAACCATTTGCGACTCATCAAGACAAAAAGGGAGAAGACTCAAATCAATAGAATTAAAAATGAAAAAGTAGAAGTAACAACTGACACTGAAGAAATACAAAGGATCATGAGAGAATACAATAAGTAACTATATGCTAGTAAAATGGACAACCTGGAGGAAATGGACAAATTCTTAGAAGAGTACAACCTTCCAAGACTGAGCCAGATAGCAATAGAAAATATGAACAGAACAATCACAAGAACTGAACTTTAAACTGTGATTAAAAATCTTCCAACACAAAAAAGCCCAGGGCCAGATGGCTTCACAGGTGAAATCTATCAGACATTCAGAGAAGTGCTAACACCTATCCTTCTCAAACACTTCTAAAATATAGCAGAGGGAGGAAAACTACCAAACTCATTCTATGAGGCCACTACCACCCTGATGCTAAAACCAGACAAAGATGTCACAAAAAAAGATAACTACAGGACATATCACTGACCAACACAAATACAAAAATCCTCAACAAAATACTAGCAAACAGAATCCAACAACACATTAAAAGGATCATACACTATGATCAAGTGGAGTTTTTCCCACGAATGCAAGGATTCTTCAATATATGCAAATCTATCAATGTGATACACCATATTAACAAACTAAAGGATAAAAGCCATATGATGATCTGAACAGATGCAGAAAAATCTTTCTACAAAATTAAACACCCATTTATGATAAAAACTCTCCAGAAAGTAGGCATAGAGGGAAACTACCTCAACATAATAAAAGCCATATATGACAAACCCACAGCCAACATCGTTCTCAATGGTGAAAAACTGAAATCATTTCCTCTAAGATCAGGAACATCACATGGTTGCCCATTCTCAACACTATTATTCAACATAGTTTTGGACGTTTCAGCCACGGCAATCAGAGAAGAAAAAAAAATAAAACGAATCCAAATTGGAAAAGAAGAAGTTAAACTGTCACTGTTTGCAGATGACATGATACTACATATAAAGAATCCTAGAGATGCTACCAGAAAACTACTAAAGCTAATCAATGCACTTGGTAAAGTAGCAGGATACAAAAATTATGCACAGAAATCTCTTGCATTCCTAAACACTAACAATGAAAAATCTGAAAGAGAAATTAAGGAAACATTTTCATTTACCATTGAAACAAAAAGTATAAATTACATAGGACTAAACCTATGAAGCAGACAAAAGACCTGTATGCAGAAAACTATAAGACACTGATGAAAGAAATTAAAGATGATACAAACACACAGAGAGATATACCATGTTCTTGGATTGGAAGAATCAACATTGTGAAAATAACTATACTAAGAAAAGTAATCTACAGATTCAGTGCAATCCCTATCAAATTACCAATGGCATTTTTCACAGAACTAGAACAAAAAATTTCACAATTTGTATGGAAACACAAAAGACCTCGAATAGCCAGAGCAATCTTGAGAAAGAAAAACGGAGCTGGAGGAATAAGGCTCCCTGACTTCAGAGTACACTACAAAACTACAGTAATCAAGACCGTATGGTACTGGCATTAAAACAGAAATATAGGTTAATGGTACAGGATACAAAGGCCAAAGATAAGCCCATGCACATATGGTCACCTTATCTTTGATAAAGGAGGCAAGAATATACAATGGAGAGAAGACAGCCTCTTCAATAAGTGGTACTGGGAAAACTGGACAGCTATGTGTAAATGAATGAAAGTAGAACAGTTTCTAACACCATACACAAAAATAAACTCAAAATGGATTAGAGACCTAAATGTAAGGCCAGACACTATAAAACTCTTAAAGGAAAACATAGGCAGAACACTCTATGGCATAAATCACAGCAAGATCCTTTCTGACCCCCTACTAGAGAAATAGAAATAAAAACAAAAATAAACAAATGAGACCAAATGGAACTTAAAAGCTTTTGCAAAGCAAAGGAAACCATAAACAAGACCAAAAGACAACCCTCAGAATGGGAGAAAATATGTGCAAATGAAGCAACTGACAAAGGATTAATCACCAAAATTTACAAGCAGCACATGCAGCTCAATATCAAAAAAACAAACAACCCAAACCAAAAATGGACAGAATACCTAAATAGACATTTCTCCAAAGAAGATATACAGATTGCCAACAAACGCATGAAAGGATGCTCACCATCACTAACCATAGAGAAATGCAAATCAAAACTACAATGAGGTATCACCTCACACCAGTCAAAATGGCCATTATTAAAAAATCTCCAAACAGTAAATGCTGGAAAGGGTGTGGAGCAAAGGGAACCTTCTTCTACTGCTGGTGGGAATGTAAATTGATACAGCCACTATGGAGAACAGTATGGAGGTTCCTCAAAACTAAAAACAGAACTACCATATGACCCAGCAATCCCACTACTGGGCATATACCCTGAGAAAACCATAATTCAAAAAGAGTCATGTACCACAATGTTCATTACAGCTCTATTTACAGTAGCCAGGACATGGAATCAACCTAAGTGTCCATCGACAGATGACTGAGTAAAGAAGATGTGGCACATATATACAATGGAATATTACTGAGCCATAAAAAGAAACGAAATTGAGTTATCTGTAGTGAGGTGGATGGACCTAGTGTCTGTCACACAGAGTGAAGTAAGTCAGAAAGAGAAGAACAAATACCATATGCTAACACATACATATGGAATCTTAAAGAAAAAAAAACTGGTTCTGATGAACCTAGTGGCAGGACAGGAATAAAGACAGAGACCCAGAGAATGGACTTGAGGACATGGGAGGGGGAAGGGTAAGCTGGGATGAAGTGAGAGAGTAGCACTGACATATATACACTACCAAATGTAAAACAGATAGCTAGTGGGAAGCAGCTTCATAGCACAGGGAGATAAGCTCTGTGCTTTGTGACCACATAGAGGGGTGGGATAGGGAGGCTCAAGACAGAGGGGATATAGGGATATATGTATACGTATAACTGATTCACTTTGTTAAAGCAGCAACTAACACAACATTGTAAAGCAATTATACTCCAATAAAGATGTTATAAAAAAAAGTGGCTAATACACCACAAAATTCAACCATACAAGTCCTTTACCTTGAGAGAACCACTGTTCTTTCATAAGCATCAGAAATGTTTTATAGGAATTTTCCATTTTGTCACTTAGAATATTAAAAATAGAGTAATTTTCAAGATGTTAAAAATTAGCATTGATTTTTACTGATTTATCAAAAATATTCTTAGTGACATCGATTTTTTTTTTTTTTTGCTGTGAATACATGGAAGTGAATTAGTGAAGAATACAAAGATTGCTGATACAATTTGATGCCTCAGCTTTGTTTTGCGCTAAGGTACCTCCTGTTTTATTTTCCACTGCTTTACACCATCTCTGCAAATGCGGCACAGTGAGAAATAACATTTTTCTTCATAAATTCCCTGTAAAGACCACAGGGTCCCCATAGAGATCTACTCACCACACAAGGGAACACTGTTAAGAGTACAAAAAGATATATATATATATATATATATACTATATATATATGTATATATATATACCATATATATACACATATATATATATATACTATATATATAATTTAGGATTTCATACAGGAAGTATTTTAAATGAATGAAAAGGGGAAAGGAAAATTGTTCAGTAAGTGGTGTTGGGGCAACTCACTATATATCCATAATGAAAAATAAAAGCTGACTATTTTTTTTGTATTTTCTTTTATTTATTTTTTTATACAGCAGGTTCTTATTAGTCATCCATTTTATACACATCAGTGTATACATGTCAACCCCAATCTCCCAATTTATCACACCCCACCCCCACTCCCCGCTGCTTTCCCCCTTTGGTGTCCATATGTTTGTTCTCTCCATCTGTGTCTCAATTTCTGTCATGCAAACCGGTTCATATGCACCATTTTTCTAAGTTCCACATATATGCGTTAATATGCGATATTTGTTTTTCTCTTTCTGACTTCACTCTTCATGATAGTCTCTAGATTCATCTACGTCTCTATAAATGACCCAATTTCGTTCCTTTTTATAGCTGAGTAATATTCCATTGTATATATGTACCACATCTTCTTTATCTGTTCGTCTGTCAATGGGCATTTAGGTTTCTTCCATGACCTGGCTATTGTAAATAGTGCTGCAATGAACATTGGGGTGCGTGTGTGTTTTTGAATTATGGTTTTCTCTGGATATATGCACAGCAGTGGGACTGCTGGTTCATATGGTAATTCTATTTTTAGTTTTTTAAGGAACCTCCATACTGTTCTCCATAGTGGCTGTATCAATTTACATTCCCACCAATAGTGCAAGAGGGTTCCCTTTTCGACACACCCTCTCCAGTATTTGTTGCTTGTAGGTTGTCTGATGATGCCCATTCTAACTGGTGTGAGTGATACCTCATTGTAGTGTTGATGTGCTTTTCTCTAATAATTAGTGATGTTGAGCAGCTTTTCATGTGCTTCTTGGCCATCTGTATGTCTTCTATGGAGAAATGTCTATTTAGGTCTTCTGCCCATTTTTAAATTGCATTGTTTGTTTTTTTAATATTAAGCTGCATGAACTGTTTATATATTGTAGAGATTAATCCTTTGTCTGTTGACTCGTTTGCAAATATTTTCTCCCATTCTGAGGGTTGTCTTTTCGTCTTGTTTATGGTTTCCTTTGCTGTGCGAAAGCTTTTAAGTTCCATTGGGTCCCATTTATTTTTGTTTTTATTTCCATTACTCTAAGAGGTGGATCAAAAAAGATCTTGCTGTGATTTATGTCAAAGAGTGTTCTCCTTATGTTTTCCTCTAAGAGTTTTATAGGGTTCAGTCTTACTTTTAGGTCTCTAATCTATTTTGAGTATATTTTTGTGTATGGTGTTAGGGAGTATTCTAATTTCATTCTTTTACATGTAGCTGTCCAGTTTTCCCAGCACCACTTGTTGAAGAGGCTGTCTTTTCTCCATTGTATATCCTTTCCTCCTCTGTCATAGATTAGTTGACCATAGGTGCGTCGGTTTATCTCTGGGCTTTCTATCCTGTTCCATTGATCTATATTTCTGTTTTTGTGTCAGTATCATATTGTCTTGGTTACTGTAGCTTTGCAGTAAAGTCTGAAGTCAGGGAGTGTGATTCCTCCAGCTCCGTTTTTTTTCCCTCAAGACTGCTTTGGCTATTCGGGGTCATTTGTGTCTCCATACAGATTTTAAGTTTTTTATTCTAGTTCTGTAAAAAATGCCATTGGTAATTTGATAGGGATGGCACTTAATCTGTAGATTTCTTTGGGTAGTATAGTCATTTTCACAATATTGTTCTTCCAATCCAAGAACGTGGTATATCTCTCCATCTGTTGGTATCATCTTTAATTTCTTTCAACAGTGTCTTACAGTTTTCTGCATACAGGGCTTTTGTCTGCCTAGGTAGGTTTATTCCTAAGTATTTTATTCTTTTTGTTGCAATGGTAAATGGGAGTGCTTCCTTAATTTCTCTTTCAGATTTTTCATCATTAGTGTATAGGAATGCAAGTGATTTCTGTGCATTAGTTTTGTATCCCACAACTTTACCAAATTCAGTGATTAGCTCTATAGTTTTCTGGTGGCATCTTTAGGATTCTCTATGTATAGTATCATGTCATCTGCAAACAGTGACAGTTTTACTTCTTTTCCAATTTGGATTCTTTTTATTTCTTTTTCTTCTCTGACTGACATGGCTAGGACTTCCAAAACTACGTTGAATTAAGAGCAGCCTGAGTGGACACCCTTGTGTTGTTCCTGATCTTAGAGGAAATGCTTTCAGTTTTTCACCATTGAGAATGATGTTGGCTGTGGGTTTGTCATATATGGCCTTTATTATGTTGAGGAAAGTTCCCTCTATGCCTACTTTCTGCAGGGTTTTTATCATAAATGGGTGTTGAATTTTGTCAAAAGCTTTTTCTGCATCAATTGAGATGATCATATGGTTTTTATTCTTCAATTTGTTATTATGGTGTATCACACTGATTGATTTGCGTATATTGAAGAATACTTGCATCCCTGAGATAAATCCCCCTTGATCTTGGTGTATGATCCTTTTAACGTGTTGTTGGATTCTGTCTGCTAGTATTTTGTTGAGGATTTTTGCATCTACATTCATCAGTGATATTGGTCTGTAATTTTCTTTTTTTGTAGTATCTTTGTCTGGTTTTGGTATCAGGGTGATGGTGGCCTCATAGAATCAGTTGGGGAGTGTTTCTTCTGCAATTTTTTGGAAGAGTTTGAGAAGGATGGGTGTTAGCTCTTCTCTAAATGTTTGATAGAATTCACCTGTGAAGCCATCTGGTTCTGGACTTTTGTTTGTTGGAAGATTTTTAACTACAGTTTCAATTTCATTCCTTGTAATTGGTCTGTTCATATTTTCTGTTTCTTCCTGGTTCAGTCTTGGAAGGTTATAGCTTTCTAAGAATTGTCCATTTCTTCTAGGTTGTCCATTTTATTGGCAGAGTTGCTGGTAGTAATCTCTTAGGATGCTTTGTATTTCTGCAGTGACTGTTGTAACTTCCCCTCTTTCATTTCTAATTTTATTGAGTCCTCTCCTTCTTTTTCTTGATGAGTCTGGTTAATAGTTTATTAATTTTATCTACTCAAAGAACCAGCTTTTAGTTTTATTGATCTTTGCTATTGTTTTGTTCCTATTTTTTTTTCTTTTTTTTTTTTTTTTTTTTGCAGTATGCGGGCCTCTCTGTTGTGGCCTCTCCCACTGCAGAGCACAGGCTCCGGACATGAAGGCTCAGCAGCCATGGCTCACAGGCCTAGCCACTCTGCAGCCTGGACTGGGGCAGGAACCCGTGTCCCCTGCATTGGCAGGTGGGCTCTCAACCACTGCGCCACCAAGGAAGCCCTGTTTCTATTTCATTTATTTCTGCTCTGATCTTTATGATATCTTTCCTTCTGCTAACTTTGGGCTTTGTTTGTTCTTCTTTCACTAGTTCCTTTAGGTGTAAGGTTATACAGTTTGAGATTTTTCTTGTTTCTTGAGGTAGGCTTGTATAGCTATAAACTTCCCTTTTAGAACTGCTTTTGCTTCATCCCATAGGCTTTGGATCGCCGTGTTTTCATTATCATTTGGCTCTCAGTATTTTTTGATTTCCTCTTTGATTTCTTCTGTGATCTCTTGGTTATTTAGTAACATATTGTTTAGCCTCCATGTGTTTGTATTTTTTACATTTTTTCCCCTGTAATTCATTTCTAATCTCATAGCGTTGTGGTCTGTAAAGATGCTTGATATGATTTCAATTTTCTTACATTTACTGAGTCTTGATTTGTGACCCAAGATGTGATCTATCCTCGAGAATGTTCCACGTGCACTTGAGAAGAAAGTGTAATCTGCTGTTTTTGGACAGAATGTCCTATAAATACCAATTAAGTCCATCTCCCAATTAAATCTATCTCCTCTGTTTTGTCTTTTTGGATGGAATGTCCTATAAATACCAATTAAATCTACCTCCCAATTAAATCTATCTCCTCTGTTTTGTCATTTAAATCTTGTGTTTCCTTATTAATTTTCTGTCTGGATGATCTGTCCATTGGTGTAAGTGAGGTGTTAAAGTCCCCCACTATTATTGTGTTACTGTCAATTTCATCTTTTAGAGCTGTTAGCAGTTGCCTTGTGTATTGAGGTGCTCTATGTTGGGTGTGTATATATTTATAATTGTTATATCTTCTTCTTGTATTGATCCCTTGATCATTATGTAGTGTCCTTCTTTGTCTCTTGTAACATTCTTTATTTTAAAGTCTATTCTATCTGACATGAGTATTGTTACTCCAGCTTTCTTTTGATTTCCATTTGCATGGAATCTCTTTTTCCATCCCCTCCCTTTCAGTCTATATGTGTCCCTAGGTCTGAAGTGGGTCTCTTGTAGACAGCATATATATGGGTCTTGTTTTTGTACTCATTCAGCACGCCTGTGTCTTTTGGTTGGAGCATTTAATCCATTCATGTTTAAAGTAATTATCAATATGTATGTTCCTATTACCATTTTCTTAATTGTTTTGGGTTTTTTTATGTCCTCTTCTTCTGTTGAGTTTCCCACTTAGAGAAGATCCTTTAGCATTTGTTGAGGGGCTGGTTTGGTTGTGCTGAATTCTCTTAGCCTTTGCTTGTCTGTAAAGCTTTTGATTTCTCCATCAAATCTGAATGAGATCCTAGCCGGGTAGAGTAATCTTGGTTGTAGGTTCCTCCCTTTCATCACTTTAAGTATATCATGTCACTCCCTTCTGGCTTTTACACTTTCTGCTGAGAAATCAGCTGTTAACCTTATGGGAGTTCCCTTGTATGTTTTTGTCATTTTTCCCTTGCTGCTTTCAATAATTTTTCTTTGTCTTTAATTTTTGCCAATTTGATTACTATGTTTCTTTGTGTGTTTCTCCTTGGGTTTATCCTGCCTGGGACTCTCTGCCCTTCCTGGACTTGGGTGGCTCTTTCCTTTCCCATGTTAGGGAAATATTCGACTATAATCTCTTCAAATATTTTCTCGGGTCCTTTCTCTCTCTCTTCTCCTTCTGGGACCTCTATAATGCAAATATTGTTGCGTTTAATGTTGTCCCAGAGGTCTCTTAGGCTGTCTTCATTTCTTTTCATTCTTTTTTCTTTATTCTGTTCTGCAGCACTGAATTCCACCATTCTGTCTTCCAGGTCACTTATCCGTTCTTCTGCCTCAGTTATTCTGCTATTGATTTCTTCTAGTGTATTTTTAATTTCAGTTATTGTGTTGTTCACCTCTGTTTGTTTGTTCTTTAATTCTTCCAGATCTTTGTTAAACATTTTTTCCATCTTCTCGATCTTTGCCTCCATTTTTTTCCCAAGGTCCTGGATCATCTTCAGTATCATTATTCTGAATTCTTTTTCTGGAATGTTTTGTATCTCCACTTCATTTAGTTGTTTTTCTGGGGTTTCATCTTGTTCCTTCATCTGGTATATAGCCCTGTGCCTTTTCATCTTGTCTATCTTTCTGTGAATGTGGTTTTTGTTCCACAGGCTGCAGGATTGTAGTTCTTCTTGCTTCTGCCGTCTGCCCTCTGGTGGATGAGGCTATCAAAAACTGACTTTCTAACCCACCCTTCATATCAAAACAAATTCCAGATACATTAGAGATTTAAATGTAGAAAATTGAAATCATAACAGTTCTATAATAAAACATGGAGTAATCTGCTACAGTATTCAAGTGAGCAAGGCTTTTAATATAAACACTAAAAATATTATAAGAAAATCTTGATTAATGTCACTCATTTTTTAAATTTATATAAGACAATTTCCTATTAACAATGTCAGAATTCAGGGTTAGTTTCCATAATGTATATATTTATAATATAGTACACTAAGTGATGAATAAGCTAATGTATAAGAACAGAAAATTGAGGGGGAAAAAAACAGAACTACAAATTGCCATTATATAAATAAAAAGATGTTCAACTTCTTTCTTTTTAAACTATAAATAAAGTATGAGAAATCAAATTTCATGTATCGAATAGCCACCAACACTGATAATATCTTATATTGCTGAGGTTTTGTAGTTGGGATTGGAAGGGTAGACTGGTAGAGCCTTCCTTTTTGGAGGAGAACCTGGTAAATTATGTCAAAAACTGGAAACACATTCAGACTTCGACTTAGCAATTATCTAGTTAATATAACTAACATTTGCACAAGAATGCAGAAGAATGTATGTATAATAGTACAACACTGGAAACAATACAATGTCAAATGATAGGGAAATGGTGATAAATTGATTGACTCTAAAGTTGAATTGAATGCAGTCATTGAAAGAATTAAAATACAAAATTAGTTAAAAAAAAGAAACCAAATCAGTTAAAAACAAACAAAATCAGTTTAAAAAAAAGAAACCAAAGAGAATATTCTCATCTGTGTAAAAAGAGTATATGTTTGTGTACATGTGTGTATTCTTATATGTTAATATGTTTATACATGGAATACACGGAATACACACAAAATTTAACATTGATTAACTCTATGAGTGGGACTGGCAAAAGAATAGTGAAAACATTCTTTTTAAAACTTCTTATTTAAAATTCTTATTTACAGTTTATTTTACTATGAGCAAATATTGTATTTATTATAAATAAACTTAAAAGAAAAATTACAATTCAGTAGTGAAACATAAGAAATAGTACTAGAAAGGAACAGAAAGAAGCAAAAATAATCACTTATGGAAAGGGTTTTTGCCCTCTACTTTTAAAAAATAAATACTAAAAAAAAAGAAAAAAAAAGATAAGCTGAAATATCAAGACTACTTTGGCCACTGAGGTATAAAAATAAATTTAAAAAATAAAATAAAATTTAAAAATAAATAAATAAATAATAAATACTGAAAGGAAATATTCCTGAGCTTTGGAAAGACCTAAGTTTACTCACTGAAGGAGCTTATCAAATTATATGTCTAACTGATGAGAAAAGGAACCCCAGCCATACCCTGTTAGAAATTGTGACCTCAAAGTCTACAAAGAAAACTGTATTAGGCTTCCAGGCAGAAGGAACAAACTGTTACAACATGTCAGAACCTGCTCATTCCCTGATGTTGACTCTCTCCTTCTTCCACAGTAACTAAATCCCACATTATTCATCAGGCACAAGCCTGCCCAAAACAAAGACATTTCCCTGCTATCCATTTAGCTATGTTCTTGCAAGTGTGTTTCAAGTAGAAATGTCCTTATAGGGAAGCAGCACTCCATATTTCAGTCATTTCAGCACATTTCTTCTGGCTCTTGTCTTGGACCATGAGCTGATATGGAATGAAAGTCAAGCACAGAGAAGCAATAAAACAGAAGAATCTAAATCTCTGACACGGAGTTGTACCTCTCTAACCTGAACTGTTTATAGCTTCTGGGCTTCTATATGGGAGAAAATAAAATTCTATCTTATGTCATACTTTTGCGGGGGGGGTATTCTATGACTAACAGCCAAACTTAACTCTAATTGATAAGCCTGGGGTGGTATGGAAGGAAAGCTTGTCTTCAGGATTCTCATCTCCAACACTGAATGTTTGAAAACAGTAGAACAGCATCTGCATTTACTGAAAAAGGTGGGAGGAGGGCCTATATCCCAATACCCAACAGCCAAGATCTGATTCATCTTAGTGTGAAAAAATATATAAAGTGATATGCAAAACTTCAGTAACCTTAGGGTTCAAATAACATAACCCTACCTGACAAAAATACTTGAGATAGGGGACTTCCCTGGTGGCGCAATGGATAAGACTCCACGCTCCCAATGCAGGGGGCCTGGGTTCAATCCCTGGTCAGGGAAGTAGATCCCACGTGCATGCTGCAACTAAGAGTTCACATGCCACAACTAAGGAGCCAAAACTAAGGAGCTGGCAAGCCGCAACTAAGGAGCCCTGGAGCCTCAACTAAGGAGCCCACATGGTACAACTAAGGAGTCCGCCTGCTGCAACTAAGACCCCACGCAACCAAATAAATAAATAAATATTTAAAAAAATACTTGAGATAATACTCCAACTACCCAACAAATAAACTAGATCTAAGGACTTGGATTTGGAGAAGATATAGAAAACCACGTGGTGGTGAGCAGTGAATATTAATATACTTGCATTTAAGGGTAAGTATGGTTCACCTGGGTAAAACAGAATTTAATCACTAAATAAAGTTATTAAAACTGAAAGGACATAGAATAAGGCGATTTGTAATATCACTGCAAAACCTAGGAGTTTGGAGGAGGTGTAGGACACAAAGAGGAGGTAAAACTCTTAATGGCTCAGTAAAGGAAAGTGAAGGAGAAAAGTAAGTTACCTAAAATCTTCAACTTTGGCACCTTGGAAGGGTGAAGAGTATGTCTCTAGGTAGATATTTTAGTAGGTAGGAACAGTAGGTATTTTATTTACAAATAACAGTAGTATAAAAGTCTGCTTAAAATAATAGAAAAATGTGTAATTCCAGTAATGGGAGGGAAAATGAGATAAAGGATAAAGAGTGGAAAGAAGAGAAATTTGATAAAATTAGCAAAAATAGAGCAAAGGGAAAAGAGAAATATATAATTTTAAATAAATAAAATTATATGGAGTAAGATGGAAACAGTTATATCAGTCACAGACTAAATGGGAATAGACTGAATTTGGCCATTTCAAGAGTCTGTTAGACTGGATTTAAAAGTAACAAGTTTATATGCTGTTTACCAAATATATATACATATATATAGTTATATAATAATATAACTTATATAGTTATAAAGATATAGAATTTATGTTATAGAATTTATATATTATATAGTATATGGGTACAGTAACCACATTTAAAAGTAACAAGTTTATATGCTATTTATCAAATAAATATAACTTATTACATATTATATATATATACACATATATATATAGTATAGCATGTATATTAAAACAAGGTGTCAATAAGATTGTAAGCTAAGATTGGAAAAGAGGCATGGACAGAGTGATAACAGGAATATGTAAATGATCAGAAGTGAAAATACAATACAATTAAATTATTGAGAAGAAATTTACCATTTACAACACCAAGAGGGAAAGAAGGTCATTACTTTATGTAATGTTAAAAGTTACAACTGATAGCAAAATATATTGTTATGAATTGGTATGCAGTAAAGTACAGAGCAGCTAAAATTATAAAACAAAAAAAAATTAGGAACAGAATTTGAGAAACATGCAGCAGTTGCAGTGGGAAATTCCAATACATCTCTGAGAACTAGGCAGTTCTAGATAATACAGTTTTTTTCTATTAAGTTAAAAAGTAAGACAAGGAGGAATCAAAAAATATAACTAATGTCTATGACTAACAAAAATACAGAAAATCTTCCATCCACAGAATACTGGATTTTTTTCTTATGTCCATTTAAACATTTACAAAAATGATCATGTAGTTAGAAGCAAAAAACAACAACCACCCTTAAACCCTCAATTAACTAAAAAAGCAGAGATAGTACAGTCTATCTCTGGACTTTAATTCAATATAGTTATAAATAAATAATCAAAAGATGAAAAATACATGGTTCAAAGACAAAATTAAAAGGACAATTGCTAACTATCTAAAAGTCAATGAATAGAAAACCATTTCATATATAATCTATGCATACAGTGAAAGGAGTACAAAGAGGAAAATATAAACCCTAAGCATCAATACCTTCTATATTAAGGAATGAATACCTTCTATATTAAGGAATGAATGAATAAATTAAGTACTTATTCAATTCATTTTAATTTAATGTAGGTTGCTGGTCTCTACCTTAAACTACTGTTTGTTAATCAATACAAGTAGAACCAATCCATCTTCCTTTTTAATTTCTTCTGGAGACTACCCTGGGCTAGCCTGGCATATGTATGAAGAATGTCATAGGGAAGCAATAAAATAGACAAGAAGTACCATAGGAAGACTTTATGGATAATTCAACTCTGGAACCTAGCAATTAGTTCAGTAGATAATTTACATGTATCTGTTGAATGAAAATATAGGACTTGAGTTGAAACTTGAGGTGTTGGCGGATAAAATGGTGAGGATTAGACTCAGCTGTAAGATAGACATATTAACAGTGATTTATAGCATATAAAAGTTATATTCTCTCATGTCAAAAAAAAAAAAAACTGGAGTAAGGCAGACCAGTGCGAATTTAATGGCACTGCTCAGGGACTCAGGCTCTTTGGAGGTGCCTTCCCTACCATGTGCTGCTTGAGCTCAAGGTCCAAAATAGCAGCTACAAATGTAGTTTTTGCATCCCATTCCTAGCAGAAGGAAAGAAGAAAAGACAAAAAGTGCCCACTAGTTATCTTTTACAGAAGGCTCTAGGATGCTGCCTTGGTTCACCTCATATAGTTACAGTCCCACCCCGAGCTACAAGAAAGGCTGGGAAATCTACTTTGTACCATAAACAGCTCCTCCCTCCCAGGAAAAAGAGAAGAGGGGATATTTGGGACAACTGCTAGTCCCACAGTGGGAATAAAATATATCAAATATTCAGATATGCTGCATTATTAAATATGATTGTGTTTAAATCCTGTTACAATATTAAACAACAAAAATTTCCATAAAAATAACATGAACAAAAAAAGAAAGATACTAGACTTTAGGAGATACTTTTTTTTTATTGTAACTATATAATCTAAAAAAAACAACTTGGAGATACTCCTAGGTTGCAGATCATAACACTTAGCTTAGAGTGACCCAACTCCCAACAGAAAATTTTCTACTTTGCTTTTTACAAATAATGATATTTCAGAAACATCACTGCTTTTATGTAGTCAAATAAAATCAGTGTTGACTGAGATAACTTAAGAAAATGTTAAAAACCTCATGTGCAGACCACAGATGGACCTAGCTGAATCCAAAAGTGTATACTGCATAGATGTTACAAGCTCAATAAGTACTAAGCCCTTGACAATGCTCAGACTTCTAGGTTCTCCCCTTTAATTAATGTCTAGTTAATGAGGATTTGTGAATTAAAGATACTTTCTATCAGAAGCCAAGGAGTTAGGCTTTATATACTCAGGTCAATCAGTGGAGACAAATCTGAGCTTTGTCCCAGCCTTGTTCATATTCTAAAAGAAGATCCCTTATCTGTAAAAGTGAGCCAGAGAAAAAGAAAGGTAAGCATCATCTGATCTGCTATAATTATTGGGGTGATTTGCCACCAGAGCCTTTGGGAGCTAAACAAAGCCAGTCACAGCTCTTGTCGTTTTTGGAGTGACAGCCTGAAAAAGCATAAAGCCATGATAATGAGTAAACAGTGCTCTTTACAGTTTTGAAAATAAAGGTTATCCTCTTACCCTGCACTAATATCAGGAAAAATTACAGAGAAAATATGTTTTCTTTGAGTTACTTAATACAAAAAATAGAATTCTGAGTGGCACAGGATTTCAGATCACACAGGTTCCAATTTTTAATAAACTATCAGTCTACCATAAATTATAGAAAAATGTCACACTTGCTTCTAAATATAGTTTTATAAAAAAAATTGTCTGGCAAAGCAACAAATTTTTAACCTGAAAACTTCTATACTCTATGCATGAAACATATTTTTCTAGAATGCCCCCAATATTGGAGACCACTACTACTACTATTACTAATATGACTACTACTACTACTAATATAATTTACAGCTTTAAAAGATTTCTACAAGTTAGAGTTACTATCTGTTAATATGTCCACAGTGTGATAAGGAAGAATTTCTTAGAGTATGCAGTGCAAATAAGAAGCTCAGGGAAGCAATAAAGAAAAGAGAGTCTGAACATCAACCAGGGGTCTTCTTACCAGCCAGAAAACAGAATGGTGGAGGAGAGGGAATCATCATGGTAAATGCATTGGAAACAAAGGGAAAATCGTGAGGTGAGGACCTGGGTATTTCTGAACATGACATATGCCTTAAAGCAGAGAAGACTTTAGGTATTCTCATCTTTGTTTTGGCTGTGGCTTTTCTTTTGAACTTAAACTTTGAAGACTTTATTCATCTCTTGTGAGAATAAGCAGTGAAAGAATCTAAATAAATTTTGTGCTTATCTTTAAGAACGTCAAGCTTCCTACATGTATATGGAGAACTACAATAAGGCCAGCTAGCATTATTTCAAACCAAAGGTGACAGCAGAGGGTACATCTTGGTGCAAATGCTTATAAATACAAAATGCTGGGGGTTACTGTAGGTTGCCTTGTTGAAGGGTTTTCTTTTGTAGCATAACCAAGATATTTATTAATCAAGGACTCCAAACAACCAGTAACAGGATTTTACTTCTTTAAAAGTTCACAAAAAGCTTTTTTATTTTATTGGCTGATTTAAATCCCATGACAGGCTTGAAAGGTAGGAAATTTTTTTCTCCCCATTTTACAGCTCCAGTTCTTCCATGACCATGTGACTCTGCCTTTGTACACTGGGCTCCTTCTGACCTGAAAGTTCTCCTTTTTTCCTTCACTTATTATCTAGTTAACTCCCTCTGATCCTCCAGAAGTATATGAGAAAGCCTTCCCTCTCTCATAAAGCTCTATCTCACCCTGTCCTCTTTGTTGCCACAGCACCTTGCATTCCCTCTGTGAGAGTACTCATCACATGCTATATAAATTAGCTATTTACTCCACCTGATTCTCTCAGAGTCCCTTTGTGCTTCTCATGTGTACCTCCCTAGGATGCCCTCTTTCTCTTGGAAAAAGGTCTTGGGGCTGTGGAGCCACTTTGCTCTGAGAGGCAGAGTCTGGAAAATGCTTGACAGTTTCCTCTCTACCCAGCAGCTTTTTAGTGGATATGAAAGCCCAGCTCCCTTGCCACCCTTAGCACAGATTCTGAAGCATAATTTATACTCCAGAGCTCCTTTGCAGAATAAGGTGGAGGCTAATATCTTAAAATCACTCTTGCCTGGCTTCTTCCATTTCCTGTTCTGCTTTCTTACTCCATTAGCAGTTTCTCCTAAGAGCATTTCCCTGACAAATGACTTAGATTTGAATTCTCAAGTTCTACTTCTAAAGAACCAGACCTAAGACATAACTTTTTTGCCTTTTAATAAACTATAAGTCACTACAGGAAGGACTGTTCTTGATCTTGGTGTCTCCAGTCCAAAGCACTGAGCCTAGGATATAGTAGCAATTAACAAAATCACTGTTGCTTGAATGGATTCCTAGCAGTATAATTCTGCTGACACTGAAACATAAATTACAGAAAAATCCACTCTACAAGGCACCCACAGTAAAATGAGTTTCAGTTAATTGAGGTGTTGATCTTTTAATAAATTATTTCCTCAAATGAAAGCTGAGTCTACTCATCAGCTTTCATTCTGGAATATACAAAGAGGGATTTTTATTTAAATTCTATATTTTTTAAATAAATTTATATTAATATATCTAAATATCTTCCCATTCATTTTAATAAGCATAGGATTATACTTTGAATATGGATGGCTGAAGTTAGAGGAAAGTATAAAATGATACTTCTCTACTGTCACATTTTAAATTGTTATTGAATTAGCAATTAGCAGTATTACACAGGACAAGAATAAAATTTGATAAATGGAGAAAAGTATATTTATAAAGATAAATTCATTCAAGAGAACTAGTAATATTGGAGAAAAATAATATAAAAATAAAAACAGAAGGATAAGTGATGTGAGTTATGAATTAGTTTATCAGAAAACCAACCAAGTTTTAGGATATAGGCTGCTAAATGAATCAACATTGCAATACAGCTGGTATAAAAATATCAAACATTGTGCTAAATATATTCAAATATGATTGATATGTAAAGATTTGACTTCATTTTTTATCATAACTGAAATGTTTAAGGATTATAACATTCCATATAGGCTACAGAAAAATAGGAAAAAATGTAAAAGATGTTCTCCAAGTTTTCCACCAGGTGACTGGAAAGAGATTTGTTTAGCTGCTTCCTCACTGTCCAGTCCTTCCTGGTCTTTGGTGGTTCCTACTCATCTCCCTGACCCCTGAATGACTGAGTGCCTTAAAGCTTGGTCCTTTCCATCTACACTCATTTCCTTGGTCATCCCCTCAAGTACTTTAAATACCATTTACATGATGATAACTCCTAATTTAGTATTTGTAGTTAAGGCCTCTCCCCTAGTCCCAGTCTTCTGGTACCACCATCTACCCTCCATCTCCAATGTAACACATCCAAAATTGATTAAGATATAAACTCTTGATCTCCCCTCCAAACCAGCTCTCACCATCTTTCCCATTTCAGTTAATGACAACTTCATCCTTTCACTCATTCAGACCCAAAACTTTGCAGTCACTTTGATGAAAAGAGAAGGCCAATAAAACACAAAATCATATTATTAACATTAGTGCCCAAAAATACCACATCTGTGCTAGACCTTAAAATGTGTTTTATAACTTGAGAAGTAGTAACACAGTCATCTACTGAATTTTCATGTTTTTTGGGGGTGGTCCCCTAGACCACATCTAGGTTTGATGACTCACAGAAGACTTACAGAACTCATGATATAGTCATACTCATGACTATGACATATTACAGTGAAAGGATACAAAGCAAGATTAACAAAAGGGAAAGATGTTTGAAGGAAAACAGGAACAAGCTTCCAAGAATCCCCTCCCCATGTTGTCACAAAGGAGGCACTTAATGCCCCCAGCATTAAATTACAACAACACTTATGAAATGTTCTATCAGGGAAGCTTACTAGAGATTCCACTTTTACTGGGGTCTGGTCACATAGGCACCAACTGCCTTGGATATACCAAAATTCATTCTGCAAAAGTAAAGCAAGTGTTCCATGTCAATCATATGGTTTGCAGAAACAATTTAGGCAAAATGAACCACTCTAATCAGAGGGAGTGGAGTGACCCTTCCTGAAATCCAAATTTCCAGATGCCAACCAAGGACCAACCTTTCAAGCAGGCCTTTCTAAGCACGGTATTCTCAGACCTGCTAGGTTTACTCTTTCTGCACATATGTATACCTTGTAGCAGAAGTGTTGTGTGGGCCCTCTGAAGAAGCTCCTTAAAAGAGAAGGGCATGGACCCATTTATCTTTTTCCCTTTTCTTCCTTGCTGCCTGAAATTCAACTGTGATAGCTGGGGCTCCAGGACCCATCTTATTTCGTGGGTCAACTCCAAGGCAGAAGTCATGTGCTAAGGATGGATCTCTCGTGACACTGTGAAGGGATCATACCACTTCAATATTTCTGACATCTAGATTTGTTTTCTAGACAGAATCGATACTTATCTTGTTTAAGCTACTATTATTTCTGTATTCGGTAATTAGCAGCCAAACACAACTTGTGAAAAAATTAAATAAAAATTAGAAATACATTTTTAACATTTGCAGACCCTATAAATAAAAGATCTGCTCTGTTTTTCCAAATGCAAAATGATCAAAGTAATACCCTTGAAGAAGCAACTAGAAGTACTCAAAGAAATAAACTGTATGCATTGGAAATGCTATATTTAAAGCATCTAAAAGAGCTGAGTGCCAGCTCATGAGGGAAAGAATAAACCATTGGTTAAAAAATAAATAAATCATTACATTGAGCCTTTACAACTTAATCATTGGTATGTCATTTTTATGAAGGGGAAGGTTCTGTAATGGCATACAACGTATTCCAAACACATTTTTTTTTGACAACTTGAGAATAAATACAGGAGGGTAGTCAAATTTCACTATAGTGTTTCTTCCAGAACTTTAATAAAAGTTTTCCCTGATTTAAATTTAGTACTTTTATACTTAACAATCAATATTTATTTAACCACAAATTTTAACAATTAAGGATTTTTAAGTGTTGCTACTGAACAACTAGCTTTCCATCTTCTTCCCTATGGGTTTCTCTTTTTTTTTAAATAAATTTATTTATTTATTTTATTATTTATTTTTGCCTCCATTAGGTCTTTGTTGCTCTGCACGGGCTTTCTCTAGTTGCGGCAAGTGGGGGCTACTCTTCTTTGCAGTGCCTGGGCTTCTCATTGCAGTGGCTTCTCTTGTTGCAGAGCATGGGCTCTAGGCAAGGGGGCTTCAGTAGTTGTGGCTCGCAGGCTCTAGAGAGCAGGCTCAGTAGTTGTGGCACACGGGCTTAGTTGCTCTGCGGCATGTGGGATCTTCCCACAGCAGGACTCGAACCTGTGTCCCCTGCATTGGCAGGCGCATTCTTAACCAATGCGCCACAAGGGAAGTCCCCTATTGATTTCTTATGGGACTTTTTTCACCATCATTCTTAATCTTGTTGAAAGCAAAGCAGTAATTTCTTTAATGATTTTTATAATAGAATATAATCTAAATTAACAGCATTTCAGACACTGCAGAGTATTAGAAATGTAACAAAAAATAACTTGCTCTGCTTCACTCACTCCAAGATAGCATTCTACTAAAGCCGTATTTAAATTTATTCATGAGATAACCAAATGAACTTTTGCCATTCGAGATACTGAAAAAAATATCAGCACACTTACAGAAAAATGAGAATGTCTTTTGGTATGTAGGCTTGACAGAGATGTTTGTAATTATGGTATTCTAATCGTCTCCTAATAAAGAAATTTAGCCAGATTGTGCCAAATAAATAATAAAGTACAATTCTATTCCATGTTTTCTAATAATTCATCTGAAATACCAAAAGAAAGTTATATTAAATTGGCCTAAGAAAATATCTGAGAGTAAATTATCTGTCCCTCTGTACATTTCTGGGCACCTGAAACTAGAAAGAGAAATTAACATCTCCAAGTTCTATGGGTACATTTTCAATCTATGGAAAAATCTTTATCACACACTTTTCCCCTAAATATTTGAGCAACTTCTAGAAAAACAAGAATAAGAACAATAAGACATTTTATGGGCACCTTGCAACACTCAGAGATGCAAATGATCTTTACTCACAGCTGTTGACTTGGAAGTTAAACTCAATGCAACACCCAGGTGACTGAAAGCTATCACAAGAAGACATACAAAACTAAACTGAGGCATCAAAAATAATATAAATGAAAGAGAACCATTTTAAATGTTCATGCAAATGGCCCAATTTCAGGAGTTACAAATCAGAGAGTATTAATGGTATGTTCATCTCAAACATATTTGAAACATTTCAGCCCACTAGATTAGTGTTGTGGTAAAATAAATATTGCAAGAATTTATATTTAACTTGTTTCAATTTTGGATAAAGCTTAGAAAGGGAAGATATGGGAACTAATATTGTGTTAGATTCTATACTATGCACTTTTGCATAATAGTCTTCATACAAATCCTACAAGTAAATGTTATTATTCTTAATTTGCAGATGACTAAATTGAGATTCAGAAAGGTTAACTAACTTTTTCAAGACCATACAATCCCATACAATGACCATACAATCAGTAACTAGTGGTTCCAGGATTTTAACAAGCATCTGTATGACTCTGAATTTCTACTAAAAAAAAATCAATAATTTATTAAAGGTTTACTCTGGTAAATGCTTTATTATTATGTCATTTAATCCTCACAATCATATCAATTAGGTACTATAGGCCCATTTTACAGATGAGAAACTGATGCTGAAGACAGCAAAATGAATTGTCCAAGGTCCTACAATGAGTATATGGGGAAGCTAGGATGGTTCCACTCTATCTGAAATCAGTCTGGTTTTAGGCTTGCTCTGGTGTTCCTAACAGGAAACTCATTCTAGTGGCTTTAATGCAAGTAGATCGAAGAATCTTTCTCTAAGAACAGATGAAAATGGATGGCACCTTAACTCTTAGGAAAGAGAGAACACATCATTCACCTTTACTGACCCACTCTAACACTTCTTGCACATATTTATATTTCTACCAGACTGTTTTTTCCAATTGAAATGGAAATGAAGAATAAAGCACAAAATTATCCTGTGATTCTTGGGACTGAATATTCCTGGGACAGGAAAGAAATAAGAAAAGGAACTTGAATCTGTATGTTGGGCAAAAAAAAAAAGAGAGAAAAATGAGGAATTTTAAAGTTAAAAGAGAAAGGTCTATAGAAAAGCCTGTCCTAAGACAGAGTGGTTTCCACAAACAGAAAATTGATAGAATATAATCTTCAACATGTTGGTAACTTCAAGAATTAAGGTTTTAATAGCAAGTTAGAGATTTTGACTTTTGTCCAAAGATAGTGAAGACCAAATTGTTTATGGGGATAGGTGAATGGGAAATCATCCAATATAATTCTCCCCTAGGACCACAAGATACAGTTCATTGTTTGCTTACCATCTCTTCCAACTTTTGACTAGTATGCCTTCTTATAATTCAGAAGCCAGAAAGCTAAAAACGACATTTACCAGACTCCTTTACACTAAAGTTGCAGACAGAATTTCAGATTTATCAATGACAATTCAGAAATAAATTAAGTGGGAAGAGAGGTATTTTGTGAGGAATCAATCATAACTAAGGTACATTTTTTTTTTTTTTTTTAATCTACTGGCTAGGACAGTTACTTTGTGATTCTAATAGAGGAAACAGTTCGATGGTGGGCAAATGTTGGGATCTTATTCTGAAGTCATTCCTGTAGAACCAGCCTTAGGGCCTCTTGCAGCCCTTAAAATTAGTTTTTGTAAGGAATTAATTACCTCAATTAATCCATGTATGCTTAAACTAGTTAGAATAGATTCTCTTATCTTCAATTGAACCTTGACTGATACACCCTTTTTCTCCTCACTCTCACCTGCCCTCAATCAGGTTCACCTTCAAAGCCAGGCCTAGCAGAGTCATGTCAGCCCTACTGTGTCACCTCAGGGGCCTCCATCCTCCAAAAGCATGCTCATCTCCTTGGAATTACCTATGTTAGTATTTTCTGGAGACTACAATATTTATTCCACAAATATAAATGAGCACCATGAAATCCAGCTGCCCAGTGGGATTACTATATTGACAGAAACTCTTGGCTGCCTAAGTATTATCAACATGCAAGTTTAAATGATGTTTTTCAATCTTATAATTTTAATGAGAGGAAAAAGAATAATGGAGAATAGGTCAGCACTGGTAACTAAAGAGAGAAGTGGCACCTTCAACAGAGTGTAAACAATCAGGAGTCATATTCTGCTAAACAGAAACATTATTAAGAGCTGCATGAAATATGCACAAGCTACTCTGCATGATTCATAAAGATTTTAGTGTGCCATCAACTGAAGGTAAGCACTGTTATAAAAGAGCTACATCATCAGCATTTAGAATATCAATGTATTTACATTTCAATAAATTATTTTATGAAGTTTTAAAATAAATGTTGGCTGTTTGATAGTAAATTATGTTACAAGTTCATTTATCCATGTAAAGTTAACACCAATATCTACACAAAAAGTCACGAATATTTAGTTTCATCCTGACCTATATGAAGATTTATTTCACAATATTTAGAATCAACTGCATATGAAAAACTAAACTATATTTCGGGTAAAAAATAAATTAAATACTTATTACAAAATGGATATGTCACAATGTATGTCAAAGATACAATGATTACAGTAAGTTTGTTCGCCTCCCCAACTTAGTTTTCAAGCCAGAAAATGTGAGGAAATATATTCAATTTGTATCAGTGTATTGTCATTAATTTTAAAGAAACAAGTCAGACTTTGCAGTTTTAGTCCTCAATTTGTTAAGTTTATCTCACAGTTTCAATACTCATCATGTGATATGTGATATGAGTTCATCTGAGGTGTAGGATATGAGGTGGGGCATTAAAGCAAGGATGGCAGACAGAGAAAACAAAGGAGGGCCTGCTGGCCACATAGTACAAACAGTGAGAGGCTGCTCTAGAAAATCTTATACAAACCACAGGAAAAGTAAATTTTTTTTAAAGCACATTAAAAAAGCCATATAATGTTCCTTATCTAAAAGTCAGACTACTGACTTATCAGAATACGACTTTCAGTTGAGACTCACATTAAGAAACTTCTGAGAACATTTCACTCTCACCCCTAGAGTTGAACGGAATTTAAACCTTTTTAAAATCATGAAGTAGGGCCCCTACCAATGGATTTCACCAACAGCCCCATTCTTTGAAGTCAGGTCCTTTAGGAAAATAAGTGAAACAGATGTAACTAGTTCAGCTTATTGCCCCCTGAGTTAATAAAGAGTAACCCCTAAAATGTTTTTATCTACCTGGTTGGTTCATAATAAAACCAGTATACATAGCACTATAAAATATCTTATATAAATATCTTGTTTTCTTTTTACTAACTTTATTGCATACATTTAGATACCCAAACCAAAATCACATAGCAAGTGACAGAGATACAATAACCCACCTCTCATAATTCTGGATAATGCCCCAATAATATATATGTGTATACTTATATATGATATAAGTATATATTCAATTTATAAATGTTTATATTTTATATAAATTTACATTTATGTTATATATAGGCAATTATATGAAATTACAATCATAAGTCATCTAGTATAATAGTGAAAAGATACAAAATAACATGAGGTGTAGACACCATTTCTCAACTATTAATTAAGGTTTGGACACATTAGTTTTATCATCAGTGGTTTTCATATACGTATTATTCCTTAAGTAAAGAAAATTATAAGTATCTAAGATCTCATTATTCCAAATGTACATCTACCAATGCTACTTCTATGCCTGATACCAAGAAGCCCCAAGATTTCAAATATATTCAAATAGTCAACACTTTTTGGCAATGGCACATGTTGAGCATACAAAACCAAAAGTAGGTAAATGTATGTTGAACTTATCAGATGACAGGAGACAACATACATCCTAAGATGTTATCATAACACTTCCTGGAAAGGATATTTGCCTGCTCTAATGAATTTATACATTCACTACTTCAGGTAAGATGCAATCTTGTTATGTCTCACTGCAAAATTAATACAGTTCACATAAAACTTCCAATAAACAAAATGTTAGAGTTCATTGAAAGATATTTTCAATAAATATGTATTTTTATTTTTCACTGACATTTTTTTGATGAAAGTACTTATTTCATTTTTGTCACTTCAGTCAATTACTATATATTTACATAGTTAACATAATTGTCTATAATTAAGAAATTAGTGTTCACATGTATAATCATTTGAACATGTAATTATGATATCTAATTATACAATTACAGGATATACTGAAATGATCAAAATCTTCATTATCTTATTGGTTTTAAAAGAGTGCATGATATTTATTAAGTACCTGAAAGAAAAGTTTCAAGCATCACTTAACGATACTGTCTTTCAAACTGCTTACTTTCCAAAGTTAACTATTTTTAGATGTTAGAGGGAAATAAAGAGAAGACAGTGGCATAAATCTTACGTATCCATATCAGGCCACAGAATATTTTTTTGCATTATTACATACTATGATGTGCCAAAATGCCTAATAGTGAAATCTCACCATTCCTTGATTCACTCATTCAATGTATTCATTTATGATGCATTTATTACTTGGAAGTTTTGACCAGGGATACATTTTTTTAAAATTCCTGGAATGATCATAGAAAAAGAGGTTTTATGTCTTCTGAAAGACGAGTTTTTGTTTTGTTTCAGAACTAATAATAGAAAGAATAATATGAACAACTGATAGTAACTCAGAGTGTAGGCAGAAGAGGATTTTATAAACCTTTCTATTTTCCACAATCTTTGCTAAATGAATAGGATAATAACATCATCTAACTTAATCCAGATCCTTTAAAAAGAGCAGGGCCCAAAGCAAGAATTAAGAGTGCTGACAGTTTCTTTGGGAAACGCAAGCCTAGGGATATGAAGAGGGAAAAAAAGTGAGAGGTGTGACTGAGGCAAAGAAAGATGTAGGGCAATGCAAAGGATATGTTGCTCCTGATGTGCCTGTTTCTGCACGCAGGATTATTCAGAAGATTTTCAAATGGGAAACATACTTTCATTGCAGTTCTATGAGGGATGAAAGAGAATTTATCAGTCTTATCTCCCCCTGTCTCCTGCTTCCTATTTGTCTAGTTTCATGCCAAGAAGAACTGACTCTCCCACCTGGTCTCAGTGGCTACTCAAGAAGCTAGATCTGAACACCCAGAAATGCCAAAGCCTGGGTTCAAGAGTCAAGAAAACAGAGAGTGAAGAATCAATGTCAGCGAAAATGGGGTTACAGGAGAAGACTCCACTGTGGGAAGACAACAATTTTATTACAAGGTAAGTGTTCCAAAGAACAAAGCTGAAGGATACAATTACTTTAGTAGGAAATGTTTAGGAGCAGATAGTGGTTGAGGAAAGTCATAAACGGATAATATTGATGGAAGTAGATTGAGAGTCACATACTATTTCTGTGATGAAGGAATGTTAAGTAGGCAAGATGTTCTTTCCCACAGGTTTATAAAAACACAATGAATACTAACTTGGATAATGATGTTTTCCCAAATGCTTCCCTAGATGCAGGGTAAGGATTGATGATGCAATGATTATTGGCACCTTACAGGACACAATCAGTGATGGTTAAATAAATGAATAACCTCTTCAATGCCTTCAGGGAGGAGATAAAGTTTATGGTGACTTTTTCTACATTAGCAAAGTGTTAAAATACCCAATAATCAACTTGTTTGAAATATTTAAAACAAGTTCACAGGCAATATCAACTTTAAGGGAAAAAAAAAGTTTCAAGAAACTTTTTCCTTTTTTCCTGAGCCAGACCATAAAATATAAAGGAGAGTCCCCATGAAAATTCACTCTTTGTTTGCAAAATAAGCCAGGTTGTTAGAAAAACTTACAAGGTACCAACTTAATATTTCTCTTTGACCCAGTTCTTAGAAATTTGTTATCGAGTTACCTCTTAATATAACTTACTAGTGCAAACACCCTGAATATGCAGTACGTACAATATTCAGGTTCCTTTAAAAATAGCTATTGAGTAGGGCAAGTAGGGCAAGTTTTCCTTTTCCTACAACCTAAATCTAATTTAGACAGACTTATTATTAATTCAGAATGCCAGAGAATCTGGTGCTTAAAAAGGAGAGCTTTGCAAAAAAAAAAAAAAAAAAAAAAAAAAAGAAAGAAAAAACGTCACTTATTTCTTGAGCCTGATCCAAGAAAGTAAGGTCGTGCTACCTAAAACACCTTAGTTCCCTGATAAAAGTTAAAATCAAATTAAGCAAAATGAAGAAGTCTAATTTATGACATAATCAACTGACTTGCAACACTTACTACCTACATTTTACACCCAGGTCTCCCAGACCTTGCCTTAAACTCCAAACTCACATGAAACGATGTAGTAGAAATGACTCTGAATGAAGACTAGGGTTTGTACACATGATTTTATAGGTAAAAATGATGTTTCTCCTTGTTCATTAAAATTTGGGATGAAATGGAAACAAGAATCCAGATAATCTTTCTGGAATGAGTCACAGATTATCACTCTGTAGCACAAAAATATTAGAAACAAAAGGTTCATTATGCAAATATTTCTGTTGATAAAGGATGCAGGTGTCCTTGAAGTTTACTGTTAAAAAATTAGTAAATCAAAACTCCTTATCAGTGTATATGGCACCCACCATTCACCCAGTTCCTCAGAACCAAAATTCTTGCATCATCCTTGACTACTTTCCTTCTCTCACCCTCATATAAAAATCCATCAACAAAAGCTTCACCCAAAATATATCTGATCTAATCTTTTTCACCACCTCCAAACATTAAACCCCTTGCCAATGTCACCAGCATCTCTCCCTGAACAAAGCACCAGCTTCCTCTCTCAAACCTTCTAATTTATTCCCCAAGTTGTAGCCAAAGCCATCCTGTTAAAACACAAGTCACATTGTATCATCTTCTGCTTAAACCCTCCTTTGGCTTCTCCTTTTAAGTAGGATAGAATCCAACTCATTTTCATCAGGCCCTCTATCCTTCTTCATCTCTATGAATCATCCCTCAGTCAGTGGCCTCCAGCCATACTGACCTCCCTCCTCAAACACACCAATATGCTTCCTGCTTCAGGGCCTGTGACTTTGTTGTCCTCCTTTCTCTTAACTTCACTTGAGGCTCTGCTTAAATGTCATTTCACCATTGTAGCTTTCCCTGAGCATCCTATAAAAAATAGTGGTTTCTGTTATTCTCAATCACCTTTTCTAGTTTAGTTTTCTTCAGGACACTTAATATCAGAAATCAGAATATATGCTTATTTGTTTATGACCTGTTTACCCCTAAAAAATATAAGTTCCATGAGGGCTGGGATTTGGGAGGTCTGTATCCCACCACCAAAAGAGTGCCTCACAATCTATAGGTGTTTATTGCTCACCTCCTAACATATGGCATCCAGCTGCCTTTTTTACAACTCCTTGGGAAGTCATTAGAAAGTATAAAGGACCTCATTAACACCCCATGTAATTCTGAGGGAAAACTGAACTCTATTTAAGAGACTCAATTTCTTATGTGCTAACAAAAAACAGGTTACCCATTAAGCAATAATAAAAACATCAACATTATTAATTAAAATGTTTGTGCTTTAAGTTAACTATAGACCTCTCCAAATAAATGTGAAAACACTGTGTTCCCAGAAGGGCATTTATTCACAGGATTTTTATGAAAAGACTTTAAAGATCAGCAGTTTTAGGAAGAAAAAAAGTGAAAACTCAGTAACAAAAAAGGAAATATATTACAGAAATTTCTCTACATCTAACGATGTAAAAACAAAATAAAACTTAACAAAAATGAAAACCCTGATTTTTTTTAGTAAAATATGGCTAATCCAGAGGACCCCAAATAATACAGAGGAATATAGAGGAATATTTTTCAATTAATGGAAAGTAAAATTGAGCTAAGAGGTAGAAAACCCAAAATAGGAAAGAATTTTTAAATTGATGTAAGTAATCTGTGCTCAGCTCTTCAATTATCTGTTTATTCTTCAATGAAGATTCCCATAATCAGCATTTATACAGCAGGGTTGGGCTATTCCTGGAATACTATCAAAGAATTATCTTCCACAAATTTGAGTGCTATTGACTATTGCCATCACTTGAAGTTTTATTGAAGGTCTAATATGAGATTTACACTGACTTGGGGAAACAAAGCATATTCTGTGTGATCCTGAAGACCACAATCTGTAAGGAAAACCAAATTTATAAGAAAATTGCTGTAAGTGTTCAATTAAGTTATAGACAAATTCTGCCATATAGCATTATTTTCATGGACTAGTATCACTGAGTTGAGGAAAAGTATCATTATTTTAATCATAAATACTTCAGTATAAGCTTCTACCTTAACATGTCTAATGTAAATTACTATACATTATATAAAATGATTTATAAACTTTCTTACAGATAAGCAAATCAGCCTCCTCAAAAAGATGTTTTTGCATAGAAAAAGGCAAACAATATGCTTTGATCAATTTAATATGAAACATAAAAGGCTTCTTCCATATAAAAAAGATACTAGACATTCAATTTTAATTGAGGAGGACTTTTGTTAATTTTTAATATTTCAAGGGAACATGTACCAAAAGGAGCTGTAAGTCAAATGGTTATTTTATTATTACCTTTGCAATAAAATAATAATGTATCTTCCTTAGAAACAATGTCTTCAATGCTTGACAAATGAGATCACTATAAATTCAATTATCTGTTTAAGAAGTCACTGTTTTAATTAACATTTTATTAGGGTTTTTTTTGTACTCTGCTTACACATTTGCTATGGCATTCTCACTTTTTGAAACAATAAACTTTATATCAAAATTTTATATCACCTTTTCTATGGTATATGTATATGCTTTACTGAAGTATAGCAGCAATCTTTCTCTCTAAACATTTCACTCCTTGAAAGGGTGGGATAAATGATTTCAAAGTCCCTTCCTAACTCTAAACAACTATGAAAGCAGAGAAAATTTTATATATATCCTGACATGGAAAAAATGTCAAAATACATTTTAAGTGAAAAAAGCAAGTTGTAAAACTTTAGGTACAGAGTGGTCATATTTTTTGTAAATATATAAAATTTTAAATTTATTCTTATTTCCAATATAAAAGAAAATACTTCCATAAAACATTAAAATAGTTTATTACCTAGTTAAAAGTTTATCAAATATTTTAACATCCTGCCCTTATTTGCAACCATTTGCTTAAAGAGAATAATAATAGCAATCATTTATATTGCCTAACTCCAGGAGTGTTTTTTAAAGAGCTTTATAAACATTAACTCCTTTAATACTCATAAAAACACTATGAAGTAGTTGCCATTATTACTCCTATTTTGAAGATGATAAAATTGAGGTAAGGAGAGATCAAGTGCCTTGCTCAAGGTCATACAGAGCTAGTGATCAGTGGAGTGGGGCTTAAACCCGGGGCACTTCGGTTCACAGGCCAGATCTATCCAGGCCCACCTACTACACTGTGCTGCTCCATGCTCTTACCTCCACAGCCCATTCAAAACCCTAACTTGATGATCATGCTCACTGGCAATACGATTTTATATTTACCTTGTGCCCATTTACTTTACAAATATACACTGAGCACCAATTATGTGCAAAGCACTGCTTGATAATCTCTGCTTCCAGTTATTGATGAGTCCAGTTTTTCAGTCCGCTCCTCTTAACAGCTAGCCCCAAATTTATCAGTCCTCCTCAAGGTCCTGATCCAGTCATCTCACACTTATTTCTAACACCATCATCATTAGCAGAAAAATAGAGGCATTCAAAGGCCACTCAGAAATATAGAGACAACCTATCTCAACACATTCCAGGAGGCCAAAATTTCCCATACTTCCTTCATGCAACTCAAGATGCTCATATGTTAGAACAGATACTGTATATATACCTACATATCAGGAACTGCTGACAGGTATGGAAAGTTGAGCTAGATAACTCTTAAATAATTGTAGAATGAGTCACTTACTCAACATCTGTGGCCCTAGAAAGAACAACACTTTCTCCAGGAATGAGGTCTAATAATATGGTTAGCAAAATGCACAAACAGGACATCTCCTTTTTCTTTTATTTTTAAAATTTCAAGGTGTCGTAGGGTTTCTAAGAGAAACAAAAAGAAAGGCAACAGGAAATAATCAGAAACTCGTGAATTCTGGGGGTAGATGATAAAGAAAAAAAAAAAAACACTTGAATATACCAAAAAAAAAAAAAAAGAAAAAGCCAAAGGATCCCTGAAAGTGTAATACTTGGCAGAGGGCAGGGCCTCAGTCCTGGGTTTGGGAGACAGGACTTCTATCCGATGCCAGACAGCAATACTAGCAGAGGTTACTGCTACTTTGTGGGATCCTTAGTTAACGGATACACAGTACGGACTTTTTGTTGATGCATTTCCTATTAACTAAAAGTACTTTGTATTTCTCATGTTGAGACTGTTCTTCAGGCTATATCTTAACTGGTTTGTTGGTGCCAGGACCATCTTGGTCACAAAGAAAATGAGAGCCTTGCAGGACAAGAGGCTCTGAGTCCCTATAACTTAGACCTGAAGGAGAAGGGTAGCTTTTAATCAAAGGAGCCAGATGTAGAGCTCCTCAGGAAGGGAGGAGGGACAGAATTAAACATGTGTATATTCCATAGTGCCTAGTATAGTGTCATATTGATGAGTCAATATAATTTGTTAAATACAAGAAAGTATAAATAAGTACATGAAAGAATAAATATGTAATATGCAAAGAGGAGGAGAGAAGATACTGATGAATCCTTCTTAAAAAACATAAGAATCATAAGATGGTTAATAGCAATAATGAAACGTAATATAAAGAGCATACCCCTTTCCATATCTTACATAATTTTTACAGAAGTGATAGAGGAAATTTCACGTTAAAAGAAGTTTAGGAAGATAATGAGAGAAGATAATTTTCTCCATGAATGTGCAGAAAAGCATAGCTAGACAGTAGCCATAAGAAAGTGATTCAGGCGATAGTATTCAGAGCCAAAATGAAAATTATATTCAAAAATATATATGATAAATTCCTAATGTCTTGTTAAAGTTATACAGTTTTATAGAAATAAAATGAGCCTTAAAATTGGCAGATGGTTGGCATCAGGCAAACTATAGTGTCTTGGTTTTGTTATTTTTGTTGTGCTTTCCTTTTTAGAAAAATATATAATTCCTCAGCATCAGAATAATTATAAATCTTATTAGTGGCTCTAAAACAAAGTAGTTTGTATAAGAGCAACACAGTATTAGGCTTGTCAAAGTAAATAATTTCAATTAACGCTGGTAAAACCATTTCAACACTGCTATGAGAACTTAGGAAAAAAATAGTGTATTTGATGTTAATACCATTGTCTAAAACCCAGAAGTTAAATTTATGTTTCAATTCATCTTTTCTATCAAAATCCTTATGGTCAATCTACCTTCTTCAGAATTTGTTGTTAAGATAAGACAGGGATTAATCATAGGCTACCTTTTTTTTTTTTTTTTAAGAGAAACAGATTTAGATACTCCTATAAAAAGTAGGACAGAAATGAGCTCAAGAGCTGAAAAAGCTTTTAAAAGTCTGTTCTTTGTATCTTCCTTTATGTAACAAATCTTATTCCTGAAAAATTGATAACGAGAGAACATAATGGGAAACCTTGCACCTGTAACCTGGTACTTCTATGGCAAGGAAATGGACCTTCACACTGTGGAAGAAGCTCTAAGAGAACACCCACAGTGTATTACGGTCATATCCAGAGGAACTAAGGAATGCTTTAAAAAGTCTCAGGAAGCAGTGTTAGAGACACAGGGCTATGAAGGAAAATTCTGGGGTAGAAGGGAAATGTCTCCGTTACAGTTGTATCTGTTGTATCACAATGCTTTACGTTAGATTAAACACTGAGTCAATGCATTCCTACCCTTAGACTGTGGCAAAGAATACAACACTAACATGGATTTTTTCATGGGAATGCTTAATTGCTGAAGGCAGAACAATTCTCTGGACTTTTAGGGAGCAGAATACTCAACGTCTGCAACAGGAGGTGTGGGGCAGGCCATGCTGGATTCTGGGAGCAGGAATGCCATTGGTGAATTCTAGATAGCACTGTATTTTTAAGTTTCGTTACTTATTTGTCTTCTTATCTATCATTTATTAAATTAATACACCCTTCACACCATATATGTATATTACACAAAATAGAATTTAAGATATTGTGGTAATTCTAAAACACAGCCATAAATTCCTTGGTCCTCCTCCCATTGAAAGTTGGGATCTATGTCCTTATCATTTGAATGTGGGCAGACTTGTGATTGCTTTGAATAATAGCAAAAGGGCAGAAGTGATGACATGTGACTTCAAGGCGAGGTCATAAAAGGCCATCAGCTCCTACCTTATCTTCTGAAACACCATTCTTGGAGCCCAAGCCACCCTGTAGGATGTACAACTCCCCTGTGGCCATCACACTAGTGAGTCCATATGTAGGGACTGTGGTTTTCCTTCCCAGCTGTGCTCAGTCTTTCAGCCATTTCTGACAAGGCAACACACATATCAGTGAAGCCTTACTGAATCATCTCGAACAGCCTAACTGCTAACTAAATGCCACCAAGTAACTTTGGTCAAAAATCACACATACACATGCCAAAAAAAAAAAAAAAAAAAACCCTAAAAAAAACAGAAGAGGGGCTTCCCTGGTGGCGCAGTGGTTGAGAGTCCGCCTGCCAAAGCAGGCGACACGGGTTCGTGCCCCAGTCCGGGAGGATCCCACATGCTGCGGAGCGGCTGGGCCCGTGAGCCATGGCCGCTGAGCCTGTGCGTCCGGAGCCTGTGCTCCGCAACGGGAGAGGCCACAACAGTGAGAGGCCCGCATACTGGAAAAAAAAAACAAAAAACAAAAAACAGAAGAATCATTTACCTGAGCCCTAACAAAATTCCTGACTCACAAAAAAATAAGCTATAATAAAATGATTATGTTAAGCTATTAATTTTGAGGTTGTTTGTTGTATGATAAATAATAGGAACACACAAAAGGTACATTAAATGTAGACACATAAAATATTATAGGATAGGACTTCCCTGGTGGTGCAGTGGTTAAGAATTCACCTGCCAATGCAGGGGACACGGGTTCGAGCCCTGGTCCGGGAGGATTCCACATGCTGTGGAGCAACTAAGCCCGTGCACCACAACTACTGAGCCTGTACTCTAGAGCCCACGAGCCACAACTACTGAGCCTGTGAGCCACAGCTACTGAAGCTTGCATGCCTAGAGCCCCTGCTCCGCAAAAAGAGAAGCCACCGCAATGAGAAGCCCATGCACCACAACGAAGAATAGCCCCTGTTCACCACAACTAGAGAAAACCTGAGCGCAGCAACGAAGATCCAATGCAGCCATAAATAAATAAATAAATAAATACACACATACATAAATACATACATAAATAAATACATAAATAAATAAATTTATAAATATATTATAGGATAAAATAACTTAGAAGACAGGAAAAACAAATGGTCCAGAATATGTCCTACTGAATGTTTTCAGGTCCTCTGTTATGCCGAGCTTGCTCTCTGTACTCTATGCTGTCCCACGAGCTCTTTGCTCTGCCTGAAACCACTATGCCACCAAGATCCTTTCGGTAAAATCATTCTTATAATCCTCATCCTATATGTCTCAGTTTGAACAATGTCTCTCAAGAGTGCCTTTCCTGAACCTAGGTTTCCTTACTCTCTTTTGTAGAGAAAACTTTTCAATATTATTAATGGCTGTCAAGATCTCAGAAGGGGCTGTGATTGTTACTCTACTTGCAAACTAACAAGCTTTAGTAGCCTGCCACAGGTAAAAGAACGCTGGCAGAAGACAAGAGCCTCCTGGGTTAGAAATGAAAGACTTTATTATTCCTGGGTGAAAGACAAAGTAATTTCTTTTACAATATTGCTATTACAGCATTAGCAGTCACCAGAGTGCCAGCAATGGCCCCAGTTCCCTGAGTCTCTATTCAAACAGGGCCCAGGTGAACCCTGCACATGTGTCACGGGAAGGGAAACTTGAGCTTAGGGAACCCAGATTTTTTATTCTGGATAGTAAGCATGACTTCCTGTTATTCCAGATGGAGACACTATTTCCATCTTTCAGAAGAGTTAATATATTTATACACCTGGAAAGCTTCCCCTCAGTCTCTTGCCTCATATACCCACTGAGATTATCACACACTTTGCTCTTTCTCATCATTTTGACCTCAGCTAGATATTGCTATCCCTGAAAGCCTTCTTTGACCAGCCCCTCTAGAGCAGTACTGTTGTCCCCTACTCAGTCTCTCTCTATCTCATTGGCCCTGCTTTTTTACTCCACCACACTGGCCACCATTAGAAGTTATGCCATTTTTTGTATTTGTTCATTATTCATTGTCTCCTCCACTAAGATGTAAGCTTCTGTCTTGTGCACTTTTGCATTCCCAAAGGTTAGAACACTCCCATCACATATGTAGGTGCTCAATAATATTTATTACATGAGTGAAACGAATATAGAACTTCACCAACTCTGACTCACTAGCCCTGAAGAGCATATGCCATATCTTGGGCATTGTTCTACTGAAGATGAATAAACTATCACATGAGTCTTACATTGTTATTTACCATCAGTAAAATTTAGTATGGTTACGACAAGTAAACATCACTTTTTCATTGTTGCACACCAAGACAGAAAGCACAGAAAGCACACCAAGATGTCGAGGTTCCTCATGAACCTCTAAGACTTCCACAATTGCGTAGAAATCAGTTTGAAGATGTTTGGAAGTAAAACAATATCACTCAAGACAAAAGGACATCTACTTATTAAGAAAAAAAAAAACAACTTCAGGCTAAAAACCACAATCAGCATAAAGAAAAAACTACATGGGTTTAATTTTAGCTCTCTTCATTTGTTAGTAGAGGTGCTTGACCAAGCACCTTAACCTCTCTTTGAGTTAGTTCCACCTAAAAAATAGGGAAAATAACAGTACCTGACTCCTAGAGCACAGTGGTTCCCTTTGTTGCTGTTGTTATTATTATTATTATTTTATTCCATGTTGGTTGAGAGTCAGGGGGCTACTGGAAATAAGAAAAACACCTATATCCCTCACCCAGAGCCACGCCTTAGCCCTATCACTTCCATTCCCTTCCTTAGGTATTCACCACCGTGACTCACATGACCTCATTCTTAATCTAAATATGTAAGATGGGAAGATGGTGTCATTTTTTAAACACTAAGAGGCCCTTTTACACCTAAAGAGGAGAGGGAACATACTTTGATGAAAAGGAGAGACAAAGTTTAGAAAATCTAGATTTTTAAATATAAGAATCTCATGAAGTATAGAAACGTTGTGAAAAATAAGCTGTTCTTATAATAAACAACAAATAAATTGTCAAGCTTATTCAGGCAGGTCACTTTCAGAACAGAATAGGGTTGTGATACATTTAACTCTGCAAGGCATCCATGTTTCCACATAAAATACAATGATAATACACATACACAGATCCCATCTCAAAAAATAACAAGAAATATATTTAATCACAATTTTGTACATTTCTATTAATAGGGGTTAGCTACTCATCATTCATAATCTAGTGGGCTAGTGATAGCACTAAAGATTTAAAATTATTTATGGAAGAAATATGTAGAATTAAGAAAATTTATTCTGTTAACATATTGTGTTTTTCCTGCAAATTGAGACATAACACTATTATTCCATTCTGGTGATAAAACATGAGTGTTAACAGGAGCACTGTTTGGGAGACACAACTTGAATTCAAAGGTCAATACATATGGAAAGCTAAACATATCTGCATGTTAAAATATAGACAGAGATAGCAAAAAGGTGAGGAGAAGGACAAGGTGAGAGTGATATCTCAAAAAAAGGAAGAAAATAACATTTATGTGTGACACGTTACATATTTTAAGTTTGCAAGAAAGCCAAAAAAAAAAAAAAAACCCACACTTTTCTAACAGTAATATCTTATGAAAAACAGAAATGCCTGAAATAGGAAAAATCTAACATATGGTCAATATCTCAGTCAATACTTCTTTGGCAGCTTTCTTTACTTTTTGAAATTGAGAAAATAACTTGCTATTCAAGCTCAGCCAACTGTGAGTAATGTTCGTGAAAATTAAAGTCTCTCCTATTTACAAACAATTAATGGATGGAAAACTCACTTTGGCAATGGTAGGGCTCTGCTGTCCAATGAATATGATGTCTGAGTATCTCGAGGTGGTTTGATTGTGGTGTGTCTTATTCCCCATTTAGCTCTTTCTTTCTTTTTCTTTCTTTCTTTTTTTTTTTTTTTTCTAGGCTGGGTTGAAATTGCTGGGTGATATAGGAAATGCTCGATGCTTTTATTCTTAATTCACTCACACAGTCAGCAACATGTGTTAGACATGTGTTACGGGTCATTCATTACCAAGCTATGGAGATGCAAGGGAGACTAGGACCTGGATTCTGCCTTCATGGAGCATACATTCTCTCAGGAAAGACAAACAGGTGCAGAGGCAATTAATATTATTATTATACAATGGTGCAATTGCTAATAGAGATTGGGAGGAATTAGCAAAGGGGTAAGGTGAAAGTAAAGTGAGAGTAATGTCTCAATAAAAGAAGAAAACTAACAATTGTTTTTTTCTATGGCTTTTTTAAACCATCTTGACCATTTTTAATTGTACAGTTCAGTAGTGTTAAGCATATTCACATTGCTGTACAAGAGAATTCCAGAACTTTTCCCCTTGCAGAATTGAAACTCCAGCAGCTTTAAGCAGCTTCTAAAAATCTCTCAGCCACTTTCCCTCCGTTCCAATCAGGAGTTTATCAGCAGCTGACACTTCCCAAAAGCACGATAATTAGTGAGCTTGTCTCCGTTTTCTCTCTGTCACACCACCTGACTCCCCTGCTACCTTTCTCTGGCTCCCCTTACCATCTAATTTCAGCACGTTTCTCTACTAGAACAGTTCAGCTATTTGCTCCCTTCTTTCTCTACTAGAACAGTTCAGCTATTTGCTCCCTTCTTTCCAACTAAACCACGCACTCAAGTGCTCATCTTACATATCTTGAAAAAGATATGCCAAACAAAAGGTCATTTCCCTGGAAAAAAAAATATTCTAGTACTTCATTAGTGGATGAAATGATTTTACTTATTTGTGATTTTAAATAGAATATTTTCTTTTCCTCACTAATGATTAGTGTGATTTTACCTCAGGGATCTTGTGCTTGCTGTTTCCTTTTCTGGAAATGTTTGCTTCACTCCTGTACTTCCCTTCAGATATTTGTTCAAATATCAGCTTCTCATCGAGGCTTTCTCAATTTACTGAAACTCGAAATTGTCCCTGACTACCTCCTTCCAGCTCTCCTCATATACTACTCATATTTTAGTTACATATTTGTCCACTGTCTGTGTCCCCTTATTAGAATATCCAAGAGGACAGGGATTTGTGTCATTTCATTCACTGCTGGTTTGTCTGGTACCTAGAACTGTGTCTGGTACATATGTTGCTCACTAAAATTTTTGAAATGGTTGAACCCTAAAGATATTACCAATTATCTAAACTAACTGCATAATTAATCAAACATATAGTGCTTCAAGAGTTCTACCAACATAGAGCCATTTAGCCTGAGAAGAGGGGAAGGACATGGGAACCTAGGAACCAGAACAAGAAACTTATGTCTTGGAACAATGCTTCCCAAAAAGTGTTAGGTAGAATTGTGGCTTTCACACATTTTTTTGGCCCACATTCCTCCTAAAAGACCTTTGAAAAACCAGGTACCCCTCACATATTTTTAGGTTAATGTTTAAAATTATTCTCATATTTTTAATTAGTTGCAAAGATGCATTGTAACTACTGAGATTTGAAAATAAAATGATTACATCAGTCTTTTAAATGGATCTGTAGGTTATACAACAATTTCATACTCCATATCATCTGTTGAAAAAATATGAAAACATGGTCTTTTTTAATAGTCAGAAATTTTATAGCATTTCTTTTTCTCCCTGAATCACTTTTCATTCCACTTTTTCTCCACAGAATTTTACCTTGAGGATATACATTTATGTACTTGAAAGTCACTTACTGATCAATTTTTTATATTATCTGTGGGGGAAATATAAATATATTTTTGGAGGGTGAGATTGAAGTTCTTCTTTGAGTCATCACTAAAATTCTGTTAGTACATAATTGACCTAAACAATATAAATATGTTACTTTTTTTGGAAAAATATTCATTGGAAACACATCTCTTAATCATATGGGTGGGTCTATTTTTTCCCCAATTAATTCATATATATTGGATGATCACCATTTATTGCTAGAATGAGGCTGTGCATCATTCTTATTTCTCCTTTTCATTTTCCTAAAACTGAGAAACTTGTTCATATAAATAAGAGGATGAGAATTTTGATTCTTTGGAATTCTTCCCAGCTTTGGGAAGAATATCATTAGCTCTTTGCTACATCATCGAAAATTACTTCCAGTAACTTGTCAGCTGATAACTCCATTAGGTCCATCTTCAGTTTTCTTGAAACCACCATAGTTGCAGAAGAATCTCTTACCCAAACATAGTTACTCACTTTTTCAACGCCAAGACTTTTTTCTATTTGTTTTGGTACCCTGAAGTTTTTTTTCACCCTCCAGAGGTAATGCACCAATAATAAGTTCAAGCTTGTGAACTATATATTTTTTTTATTTGTAGAAAGGGATAAGAGAGATTATCATGGGTGGGAAAAGGAATTTAAATCCCACCAATTTTTTATTAAGCACATCAATTTTAGGAAAGTGAACACAGGGAGGTTGAAAATATTAAGGTAATTCCCTTACCACTCTCCCTCTACCCACTGACCCTTGTTTGAAAGTTGTTGCTTAAATTTTTTAAAAAATAAGTCCCCATAAATGAGGGTCTTAACATGTTTACAAGGTAAACCTGTTTCAGAAATGCTGCTTTTGTTTTTCCCCTTTGAAGAGATTCACAATATTCATTGTTCTCTGGGGATGAAACCTGTTTTGCTTATTTAACTCATACTTTCTAAATCATATTTGAACATAGAACATTTTTCCCTTGTAACATTCATTATTTGGCAACCCACAAAACTAATATTCCATTGGTACATGTTTAACACTAAAACCAGATGCTGCCACTGAGAGGCATGGAGAGATTATCTATCTAACTATCTATCTTTCTTTTTTTTTTTTTTTTTTTTTTTTTTTTTTTTTTTTTTTGCGGTACGCGGGCCTCTCACTGGCCTCTCCCGTTGCGCAGCACAGGCTCCGGACGCGCAGGCTCAGAGGCCATGGCTCAAGGGCCTAGCCGCTCCGTGGCATGTGGGATCTTCCCGGACCGGGGCACGAACCCATATCCCCTGCATCGGCAGGCGGACTCTCAAACACTGCGCCACCAGGGAAGCCCCTCTTTCTTTTAATATCAAAGTGGATTTAGAAAATAAGGGCTTGATGTCACAGTAAAGTGAATTCTGTTAACAAAGGAATCTGAGAGAGTAGAGAGGGATCCAGCAGCTGAGCAGGATACTGCATATTCAAAACAGAAAAGGGACTAGTTCAAGAAATATGGGGGAAGGGAGAGGACACAGTGTCACCACCAAATTATTATATAAGAGATTGACAAGACTGTTCAACATCTAGGATACTTCATACATATTCAACAGATAAGCTGCTGCTGCTAATAGACTGTTCTTTCTTCTGGAAGCTGGGGGTGGGAGCCTAGAAAGAAAATAACTTTCCATCTCCAGAGATCAAGGGAGAAAATTCATTCAGCTTTAAATTGGTGCTACGTGGAAAAATGGAGATTTAAGGGGGAAAAAGGATAGCATGGTCCAAAATATAATGCTATGTGGAAAACTGAACTACTTGGAGAGAAAGATTAAAAACTCCAGGTGAGAGTCTTTAAATTAGTGCAACATGAATTAATATCTGACATAAGGAAGAATTTATATATACATATATGAGAGAGAGAGAGACAGAGAGAGAGAGAGAGAAAAAGAGAGATTGATTCTGTTTTCTCTTGGAGACTGTCTAGAACTATAATTAAAATTTTTGCGTGCTCAATGCAGTGCACATATTTTAGAAAAGAGTGACAAAAGAGAAATGAAAGGGGACAGTCAGGCTTTAAGCAAGAGGTGAAATCTTTGCTGAGCCCCTAGAGAGGAGGAACAGAAGTCACCCAAGGTAGACAGCAGAAAGAATGTATCTAGGAGTCTTCTCTTATAGAGCTTCCTTGAATGCGCCTTCTCTCATTTCAGTCCTCAGAATGTAATTTTAAAAACAGTTTAGAAGCATTAGAGGAATCATTGCAAAGATAAATAAAAGAGAAAAGCAGCATAGAAAATACCCACGGTGAATAAACACAATTTTTAAAAGTAAAACTTTGTCCATATAACCCCTGTAATATTTAGATGGGCATCCTTCTTGGGTTCTCTGGACATACACTTAATGGAATTGGACTGAGTCTGAACAAATAATAACCTTGGACTAAAAACAGATGCCACTGAATCAACTCCTCAATCAACCTAAATTCTCAAGGTCCCTTTTTATATAAAGTCCATTGTCAGCCCTAGAGTTCCTAAAGAATGCAAATACCAGCAATGATTTAAATGTGAAATCCAAGAGAGAAACTTATATTTAGCTTTTCAGTTACTATGACAACCAATGGGCTATTTAAAGTTATTAGCATTCTAGCCCACTGAGTTAATAATACAGATAAAAATGGTATAAAAGTTGAGAAAAAGCAAATTACTTCAATGTCATATCACAATGACAGTGAAAGCCATGTAGGCTTTAGAGAGGGTTCAGAGGGTTTAGAGAAATATAGTTTAAAAGACAAATCAATCAGTAACTGTTAGAACTTGTAGCACATTATTGATGCTTGCTCCCTGTCACGTTCTTCAAGCTTTTTAAAATTCCAAGTTCAGGATTTAAACAAAAAAGACAAAAAAGTTAAATTGGAACGGACAAATTCCAATTTAGCCAAAATCTTTTACAACTACATGGCCTTGATCTTACTGTTCCCTGTTTCATCTCAAGTACATGGTGAAGAGGAGAATTTAAAGTTAGCTCTGAGCTATCCAGACAGTTTTAAGAGAGAAAAAGGTGATGCAATAAAGAAGAAAGGATCAAGTTTCATGAACTTCCCTTTGAAAGATTCATCGCTTAAAGCAGCAAAGAGCAATATATCATACGATGTTAAAACAGATGGCCTAAGTCACAGTGCTATATCACAGAAGTACAGGTACTAGAACTAAAATAGCCAAAGTAATATTTTTATTAACAAGATGCCAAGTACAGCAGCAAAAATACCTTGAGGAAGAATCTCACTGCAAAAAAAAGGTTTTTCCTCCTTACACTTGATGATATTTTCTGAATTACTCTTGGTCTGCTGCATATGTTTAAGCATCTGGGTGCTTGCCATGCTCAGATGAAAGAAACTAACCTCTCCCCTTGAATGAGGTGCCGTTGTCTTACAAGCCTACCTGCATGATATAGACAAATGAGAGTAAACTAAACAGGCAACCTAGGAAGAACGTGCTATACTGCACACTCTTGCAGAGAACTTTTTGCGACAAGCAGAGTGAAGAATTCTCTGTTCTTTGAATTAGTTATTAAGAAAAGAACACTCATTAACTCATGACAGTAAATTTTGCTGGAGTGACCTTGAGATTATTAAAGGTGATGCCAGGAAATGACTTCAAAAATGTGACCATACATGGTAGTGGGTATAAAGAGTTACCCATAGACATTTCAACTACAAAAGCACACAACAAGCAGTATGGTATAGTCAAAGACATGTGAAAGTCTCTCCCAAATCAGAAAGAACAGGATGAGATTTACAGATGGATTCACTTGCATGGCCCTATCAATAAATATTGTTCATTAATGTATGTAGATTCATTCATCTATTAATTATACTGAGAAATTACCTTGGGGAAGTGGCATGATGTAATGGTTAAGAGAATAGACTCTGGAGCCAGACAACCTGGTGTGAATCTCAGGTCCTCTATTCTGGACAAATATGTGATTAATCTGGGCTTCACCTGTATTTTTCTCACAAGGCTATTTTAAACATCAAATGAGCTAATGCATTTAAAGCTCTTAGCACAGTAAACAACACACAATCTGCACTATATACTGTTTAATATTCTCATTATATATTATGTACAATATAAAATATACATAAAATAGAAAATATGCACAAATAAAAATGATAATATTTTTCTCCCTTGCCCCATGAATTTGCTTGCATAACCCCACCTAGCCCAACAATCTGAAAGACAGAAGTTTTGAATAAAGTGGAGTCAAAAAACAAAGATAGGGGACTTTCCTGGCGGTCCAGTGGTTAAGACTCCATGCTTCTAATGCAGGGGGTGTGGGTTCCATCTCTGGTTGGGGAACTAAGATCCCACATGCTGTGCAGCATGGCCAAAAATAAAAAAATAAAGTGTGGCTCCCGAAGGCCCACCACACACACACAAAGAAAGACAAAGATGTGGAAGTTTTGAATAAAGCAGAGTCAAAAGACAAAGATGGCAGTCCCTGTTCAAGCACTGACCAGGAAAAATAAGACACAAAGTTTTTAATATTTGCCCTGACAGGACTTGGGATCTTGGACTTCACCTCATGGAGACAAACAGAACAGATTTTTGAAACCTAATGTTATTTTATGTTGAACCATAAGCCTAACTCTCTTGATTAAAATTTGGCTTTCCTTACAGCTTTCTAACAAGAAAAGAACATTCTAGTCAAAGAATGAAACCCTTACCAGTTGAATTTCTCTAAATGACTGCATAAATAAATAAATAATCATTCTGCTTGTAAACTTAAAATCATTGTGGGTTTTGTCATCATGAGTCAGCCTCCCAAGTTCACTGAAAAGTTTGAGCTGTAGGGCCTACCACGCTGTGGGGGCAGACCTTGGATAAAGGCATAGTCGCCAGGATAATTCCTCCCTGTATGGCCTTCGCCTGCCTGCCAGCCTGGCTGCATCTTCCTAGTGACATCCCAGCTACTCAGATACTAAGGCTTTAAATTTCTCTAAGTTGAATCATAGAGAACTGGCACTGCATAATATTAAATCTTAAAATGTAACCTATAGAACTTAGATTTATTTAGGTATGTGGATTGAAATTACAAGCTGTTTTTGTTTTTGTTTTCCCTACAGTCTTATGATCTCATCGAGGTAACTGCTAGAAAAAAAGTACGCAGGCACAGTTAAATAGTGGTATAAAGCAATATTTTTCAAGCCTCTCCCCCAAAATAATTGATTTCTATTTTCTTGCTAAGAAGTCATCATTTGTATTAGAAAGATATCTGATCTACTATTGGTTTTTAGTATTTCAGTGAGGTCCTCATTAAAAAACTTTTATAGGATAGAATAACTGATGATGCTCTTTATTTTGGGATTATCATGTGGTTATCTTTACAGACAAAGGAGCTAGAAAGCTCCAACAGATTCACAGTACCCATTAGACTCTCTTAGGTCAACTCTCAGACTCCATGTCATTGTAACTGATCACATCTGCACAGCAAAATCATTCACATTTGCTTTACAGTTGTCTGAAGGTGATTTGCCTTGGCAAATATTCTCACAAGCCAATGTTCTGAGTCATTCCTTACAACAATGAATTCATTCACTTTATTCTAATTTTTATCATTTCTCATGTCCACAGTGTCTGTTTTCTTGTTTGTTTGTTTTTTTTTCTCTTTTCTAAAGAAAATAACAATTCAACCCTGAGTTCAAAAACTCTGACAAGCACTAACTTGTGACAAAGCCAGCCTGTCTCTGTGGAGTAGCATGAGTTCTCAAAGCCATATAACAGATTTATCTAAAGTGATGATACTCAAACCACTCTCTATTTCACAAAATTTACTATATTACTACTATTCCTTGAACCCATGAAGAAAATCAAGAAGCAAGCTCTCTAAGTCAAGATGTCCCTGGGGGATAATTTAATAACTTGAGTTGTTTTCAAGGAGCAGAGAGGTCCTGTTTTTGAATATCTCTCTTAAATTCCTACCTCTGGGCTTCATTTCTATTGTGCTCACTAAAAACTCATGTCTTGCTGGAAATTTCTTCACCAGTTCTTCTGCTCTCAAATCTTTGGCAAATTAATGTCTTTACAGATATCACCATTAAAAGGTAGTGAACAAAAACCAATGAAATAACCATTGCTAAAATTCATACTTCTTTCCTCCAAGTAGGCAAAAAAAAAAAAAAAAAAAAAAAAGAAAAGTTGGGGTAAACTACAGCTTTCAACATTTTTAAAGCATGTTTTTGAACACAGTAAAATTTGCCTTCTGTGGCAATGCTGAAAGAGGGTACCTTTAGAAATAATACGTCCAATACATTCTCAGCCTTACCAACAATACAGGGCTTAACTAAACTAAGTTTTCTATATTCCAAATTTTACTGGCTATGGAAGCTCCAAAGAGTTTTTAAAAATTTCTTAGTGATTAGTGCTTTTCCTTGTCTTGCCCCTAGTCAATACCTTTCAGGCTAGCTTTAAAAATACTTTAGACCTTCCCTTTAAATTTTTATAATTTTTTTCTTTCTAAAATTGCTGCAAGAGTTTGATCTCTAATTCACACCTTTGTTCAGTGGGGTGCTAGTAAATGTTTAATAACCAACTCACCGAACAAAAACAAACCAAATTAAACAAAAAGTATTGATTTGTAACATTTGCCAATTACTGTGGTGTAAATACTTCCAATGGGGCTGATTTCAAATTACCACTATAGTGACATTGACTGTAGAGTTAAGAGATGCACAATACAGCATTATATAACATTTCAAACATCTAGATACAACAGACATAAACAACTTCAAGATCAATAATAAGATGCAGTCAAATAATTAGAAAGTAATTAGTTTTGATGATTTACTACCTTTAGTTTTAATGTAATTTATTTAATGGTAAGATCATATCATTTAATTTTTAATAATATCCATGTTTAACGATTATTTTTCACAAATATTTAAGAGCTGGTTCCAGCACACCACTGCCTGCATTATAACAGTTGATCAAGATTTAAATTTATATGTATCTTCATGATAGCAAAATCCATATTCTATTTAAATACATTCCACATTTTTTTTTTAAATCAGTTGCTAACTTCTCTACTCATGGTAGTTGGAGTATACTACTATCTTCTTTGCTTTTAAGCTCATGGAGGAAAGACTAAATGTAGTGGCATAAACTTGACATTGCTGTGGAAGGCAGTGTCTCATCTTTAAACCTGCTGATTTATGATGTGACAATTTTTTTAACTGGCTGGGCAAATCTCTGAAAACTAGAGAGATCACAAGTCTACTGCGAGGACCAGTGACATTAGTATAATTTTTTCTCACCTCAGAGACCTTCATGTTAATACTGACCAAACTAATGAGACCAAATTCTTAATAACACAGAAGTTCAGTGTTTCGAGCATCTTCCAAGATTTTAAAAAGAAAAATCACAAATTGCAATGCCTCTGCACAAGTCATACAGAAATCATAATCTCCACCCTCCAAAAATCTTTACTAATATTTCTACAACTAATGCTATTAATGGCAAACACTATTGCTAGGCACTGGTCTAAGTTGTTACATTTATTACCTCATTTAATCCTTATAATCCGATGCAGGAGGTACCTCTGCTATCCCCAATTTATAGGTGAGCAAACAGATAAGGTTTAACTAGACTAAGTAATTAGCCCAAATAATACTAGGGATAAAGCTGGAACATAAACTCAATTCTGGCTAACTCCCAAGACCTTTCTTTACTATGTTTACTAAACCTATGATAACTAGTTCACTTGTACACCATGCACCCAGTGTTCAAACTAGAAACTCTAGACTTTTTTAATGTTGTGTAATCCTTCACCCTTTACAATTTCTCAGTGACTAAATACTATCGGTTATACTTCTAAAATAGGTCCAAAATTCGTTTATCTCCACTGCCACCACCCCAGTACAGGTCACCATCATCTCTGGCCTGGATATCTATATGACTCTTCTACTTACTCTCCTTTCCTTCCATTTTGCCACTACACTCTGCATCGCCATGCTCTATCATTTCTTAGTGTGTAGCTAGAATAGTCTCTAAAACTAAAGTCTGATTGTATCAATATCTTGATTAAAATATTTCAGTGAGGGCTGAAGTTAAGCCCAAATTCCTTAAAAGGACTTCCCGAAGCTCTTTGCAATTTGCTCCCTGTAATCTCTTCAGGCTCTGGCATTGTAGCTTCCCCTTTTATAGTGACTGACTTCTGATTCTCTGAAAGTACCAAGCTCTCACCAACTGGCTTTTGAACAAGTGCTTTCTTCTGTCTGAAGTGCAAATCTTTTGTTCCTAGCCTTCTCCAATGCTCCTGGTTTGCTCTGGTTATGTAACTCTCGACTTAAAAGTCACTTTCTCTGGAAAACTTTTTAGACTCTCAAAGTCTAGTTGAGATATCTTGCCTTCCTGCTATCCACAACTTCTCCATTTAAAGCACTTACCGCACTGTGCTGTAATTGTCCTGTTAATTCTGTGAGCTCAGGAACTATGTCTGTCTTATTTATCTCTGTATGCCCAACCCCGAAAATGGTGGCTTAAATAGTAAAGGCGATCAATAAACATTTGTTGAATGAATTGATGAGTTTATTCTGAGGATTAAAAGGGAATAATGATATAAAGTACTTGGTCACACTGACTTTGCAAGAACCTAAATATGCAAGTATAAACGTAAATGGAGGGAAAATGACTCCTCCACTTTCAGCCCCAAAGGTGATCCTTTTTAATGAATACGTATCTTTTAATCATAATAATAGCAACATGAATATATATATGTATATATATATATATATACATATATATATATATATATTTTTTTTTAAACAAATTACTTCCCAAACCTTTTTTTTTTTTCCTGCGGTACGCGGGCCTCTCACTGTTGTGGCCTCTCCCGTTGCGGAGCACAGGCTCCGGATGCGCAGGCTCAGCGGCCATGGCTCACGGGCCCAGCCACTCCACGGCATGTGGGATCTTCCTGGACCGGGGCATGAACCCGTGTCCCCTGCATTGGCAGGCGGACTCTCAACCACTGCGTCACCAGGGAAGCCCCACAACATGCATATATTTTAAGTGAGAAAATATACCTTAAAATTAAGATCACAAAGGGAACTTAATTCTTTGAAAAGGAAATTGAGTTACATTCATTTGGTTGAATATTTTCATCTCAGTCCATCATTTCTAATATTACATAAAAATAATTTGATTCACCCATTTGATTTTGTCCATATGAAAATTTAACTGTGATTTCTGTCATTGATTGTTTTTTGTGTTCATTGTTCCTATTGATTCCAAATATCTCAGGTTAAATTTGGCAATCAAATTTTGTCAGGATAATTTTATTTTTGATTATTTTCTATAGATAATGTTTATAAGTTATGCATATCTGACCAATATTAGTATTTTATAGATTATATGCAAAACATGCACACACAATTTTGAAAATCACATAGGAAACAATCTTCCCTCAGTTATGTTTTCTTTTACAAAGTTTATGCTTTTTACAGTTTTTTTTTCTTGTAGTTGATTTCTAATCTTGTAGCGTTGTGGTTGGAAAAGATGCTTGATATGTTTTCAATTTTCTTAAATTTACTGAGGCTCACTTTGTGGCCCAGAATGTGATCAATCCTGGAAAATGTTCCATGTACACTTGAGAAGAATGTGTATTCTGCCGCTTTTGGATGGAATGTTTTATAAATATCAATTTAGTCCATCTGATCTAATGTGTCATTTAAGGCCTGTGTTCTCTTATTGATTTTCTGCCTGGATGATTTGTCCATTGGTGAAAGTGGGGTGTTAAAGTCCCCCACTATTATTGTGTTACTGTCGGTTTCCCCTTTTATGGCTGTTAGTATCTGCCTTATATATTGAGGTGCTCCTATGTTGGGTGCATATATGTTTACAATTGTTATATCTTCTTCTTGGATTGATCCCTTGATCATTATATAGTGTCCTTCTTTGTCTCTTGTAACAGTCTATTTTTAAGTCTATTTTGTCTAATATGAGTATTGCTACTCCAGCTTTCTTTTGATTTCCATTTGTATGGAATACCTTTTTCTATCCCCTCACTTTCATTCTGTATGTATCCTTAGATCTGAAGTGGATCTCTTGTAGACAGCATATATACACATCTTGTTTTTGTATCCATTCAGCCAGTCTATGTCTTTTGGTTGGAGCACTTAATCCATTTATGTTTAATTATTGATATGTATGGTCTTATTGCCAGTTTTTAAATTGTTTTGGATTTTTCTGTGTGTGTGTGGTACGCGGGCCTCTCACTGTTGTGGCCTCTCCCGTTGCAGAGCACAGGCTCCGGATGTGCAGGCTCAGCAGCCATGGCTCCCAGGCCCAGCCGCTCAGCAGCATGTGGGATCTTCCCAGACCGGGGCACGAACCCGTGTCCCCTGCATTGGACTCTCAACCACTGCACCACCAGGGAAGCCCTGGATTTATTTTTGTAGGTCATTTTTCTTCCCTTCCTCTTTTGTGCTCTTCTCTTGTGATTTGATTACTAACTTTAATGTTGTGCTTGGATTCCTTTTTCTTTTTTGTGTATGCATCTATTGTAGATTTTCAGTTTGAGGTTACCATGAGGTTTTGATACAGCAGTCTATATATACACAAGATTGTTTTAAATTGCTGGTCTTTTAATTTCAGAAGCATTTCCAATATCCTGCTTTTGTGCTCTCTTCTCACAATTACTGGTTTTGATATCATATTTGTGTGCAGATGATTTCCTACCTTTAATGTATGTTTGCCTTTACTGGTAAGCTTTTCAATTCATAATTTTCTTGTTTCTAGTTGTCACCTTTTCTTTTCCTCCTAGAGAAATTCCTTTAGCATTTGTTGCAAAGCTGGTCTGCTGGTGGTGAATTCTCTTAGCTTTTGCTTGTCTGTAAAGCTTTTGATTTTTCTGTTGAATCTAAATGAGAGTCTTGCTGGGTAGAGTATTCTTTTCCCTTTTATGACATTAAATACATCATGCCACTCCCTTCTGGCCTGCTTCTGGCCTGCAGAGTTTCTGCTGAGAAATCAGCTGATAACCTTATGGGAGTTCCCTTGTATGTTTTTGTTGCTTTTCCCCTGTTCCTTTTAACATCTTTTCTTTGTCTTTAATTTTTGTCAGTTTAATTATTATGTGTCTCAGCATGTTCCTCCTTCGGTTTATCCTGCCTGGTACTCTCTGCACTTCCTGGACTTGGGTGACTGTTTCCCTTCCCATGTTAGAGAAGTTTTCAGCTATATCTCTTCAAATATTTTCTCAGGTCCTTTCTCTCTTCTCCTTCTGTGATCCCTATAATGCAAATGTTGGTGTGTTTAATGTTGTCCAGAGGTCTCTCAGACTGTCTTCATTTCTTTTAATTCTTTTTCCTTTATTCTTTTCCACAGCAGTGATTTCCACCATTCTGTTTTCCAGCTCACTTATCCGTTCTTCTGCCTCAGTTATCCTGCTATTGATTCCTTCCAGTGTATTTTTCATTTCAATTATTGTATTGTTCATCTCTGTTTGTTCTTTAGTTCTTCTAGGTCTTTGTTAAACATTTCTTGTATCTTCTTGACCTGTGCCTCCATTCTTTTTCCAAGATCTTGGATCATCTTTACTATCATTACTCTGAATTCTTTGTCAGGTAGATTGCCTATTGTCACTTCACTTGGCTGTTCTTCTGGGGTTTTATCTTGTTCCTTCATCTGAGATATATTCCTCTGCCCTCATTTTGACTAACTTTCTGTGATTGCAGTTTCTGTTCTGCAGGCTGCAGGGTTGTAGTTCTTGCTTCTGCTGTCTGCCCTCTGGTGGATGAGGCTGTCTAAGAGGCTTATGCAGGCTTCCTAGTGGGAGGAAGGAAGCTGCCCACTGGTAGGTGGAGCTGGGTCTTATCTCTCTGGTGCGCAAGGCCTTGTCAGGGGTTGTGTTTATTGGGCAGCTGTGTACAGAGGAAGACTTTAAGCAGCCTGTCTACTGATGGGTGGGGTTGTGTTCCCACCCTGTTGGTTTGGCCTGAGGCGTCCCTGCAGGCTGTTGTGTGGGGGAAGGTTTTGGTGAGAAAATGATGGCCTGCAAGAGGGCTCATGCCAATGAGTACTCTCCTTTCAAATTTCCTTAAATATTATTTTGTTTTTCTGCTTAAGTACTTCCTATAGTATGACCAAGGCTTCACCTATTCATGTGTCCTCAAAAACATTTTATTTTCTCTTTATATACAGGAATTGAATTTTCATCACAGAAAGAATTTTAGAAAATTTAGTAAAAAAGAATAACACTACAAGAATATCTGGAATATCTCAGATATTAAAGTAAGGCAGGACTGCAGGAGTAGAATTCAGAGACATTTCATCCTTAAACATGGCAATGAATGAGAAGGCAAGATGGCAAATGCTTCCAAATCTTCCATCTCTTAAAACATGAACTATTTTTTTGTCAAAAGTCTAGACACAATCCTGAGTTCTTTTGTGTCAAAACATTAAACGGTTATTTATTCTTTAGAAACAGGGATGCAATTCGGGTTACACAGTTATCTCCACCCTGTGATGATCTGAGAATACTACCATAACTCTACTTCAAACCATACCCAAAACATTCTCAGCACTCATGAAGCATGAATTTTAGGAGTAAATGAGCTATGGCAGGGTTGGCAGGAATCAGTGTTTAGGGATAAAAACTGCATAGGCAAAGGCAATAATAGCACAATCTTATTTAAATTAGTAAGTTCTAATTTTAAGAAATTTTAACACTATTGTGATTACAGGTTTCCCCTGCTTTCCCTGCTTTCTTTTTTTTTTTCATAAAAGTCATTTCGCTTTTATGAAAGACCTACATTGGTAAGGTAACTGCTTTTTTTGTAAATGTGAAAATCCTCTTTGGATTTCTTTCAATTAACGTAAAACAGGTATGAATATAAGTCTTTCATAAAAGCAAAATGGCATAAGGTGAACTTTCAGAGAGCAGGGGGTACCTGTATATGGTTTTCACAGAGAACTTTCAAGCAAGGCTCACCCCTGTGAGCAAAAACCTCTTCCTTAATACCTGAGGAAGAGAGAAGTCCTTATAGATCAAGAAAACATCCAATGGGAGGAAAACTTCATGCAATTAAGTAGATGGAATTGGCTGAATGATATATTTAAGGAAAATATGCTCTAACCCTTAAGATCACTGCCTGGTACTGTATAATTGTATTTCATGGGCCCTTGCACAAACATTTTCTTCAGCTAGGCTATGTCATATATTTGTTTTTGTAAGAGAGAAGCTATAGGCCATTTTAAATGATCCATTATCATCATTAACTGTATTCATTCACACCACTCTCTCAAGCATGAACAGAGAAAGTTAGTTAACTTCCCAGAGACCAGTTTCCCTATAGTAAAAATGAAAAGAGTGGACCAGATAGTTTTTACACAATGAGTATACAATTTAATTTCTAAATTAGAGTACTCTCTACCTTAATTGAGACAGTTTGGGGGATCATAAAATAAGAAGCAGTAGAAATAGCTTTTCCTAAGCAGCAAGTAGCTTTTGTTATGAAAATTCCTGAAACACTATAAATAATCAGTTTTTGAAAGAAGTCAGGTAGTTGCACGATAAAGAATATAAATGTTTTATTGATATATGCTTCATTAAAATATCAGTTACATATGTGAGGGCCTTTACAATTAAGAATGAAATGCTCTGGGCTCTTGCTCAGAGCAGACGCTTTTTCAGATTTTAACATAAAATTCTCAAATTTGTGGCTCTTTGTGAGTACCCAGATGAGAAAAATTCAGTACGAGTAAGCAAGTGATATGGTCTTATCTGTATAGGCACTTTTGAGGGGCGGTTTTCACATATAAGCCTAGATTCTTTCAACACACAACAAAAAGACTGATGAAATGAAGTCTGGAAAAACACCAATATGTTTTCCCCTTGCAACCTATTACCTCAGCCAGCATTTCCCTGTACTTGTGATTATTACATTACGACTTGATTACTAACTATTACTGCCACAGTTGGAAAAGGGAAAGCACAGCATGGAGCCATTTCCATTAAAGGAATATGAAATTCCATAACAAGCTCTGAGGCTGCCTGGCTGCTGTGGGTTGAACTCAGAAGTGCATAAGTATCTACTTAAGATGCTGCTTGAAGGAGCACCCTAACTTACATCATTATTTCATTTAGTTTGAACTGTACAATGGATTTTTCCATTAAACAATATTAGACACTTAAACACTATATCGAGGTTATTTGTTCTCTAAAAGAGGCAATGTAATTTTCTTCTACTCTTTTCAAAGTACCAGAATTTTCTATCCCATGTGTATGCAATCTGGATTTTGCCTAATAGAACAGACTAAGTGGTTACATAAACTAAAGAACTCCAGTCATGTTGAAGTGGTATAACTAAGAAGAGAAGCATTCATATTCATGTTGGTAATATGGGCATATGTCATTTAGGAAATCAGAGAGAAAAGGGTTTCAGCTGCTGTAATTTAACAGGCCTAGAAAATGCAAAATAGTCAAATATATTTAGAGAATATAAATTAATGTTAATGGGGAAAAGGAATCATAGTGTTTTACATCTATTCTTGGTTTATGCATCACTCAAAAGACAAGGTGGCCTGGAATGAGAAGTGGAATATGATGAAGTCTTTCACAGTGTTTTTAGGACAAAATCTAGTGGTGGAAAAACACTAAACTATTTAAATAGTTCATAGAGGGATGATCATCACTTCAAGAAAATGACAAATTATTATATATTTATTTTTGCTTGGGACAGATTGCACGTATGTGTGTATGTGAATGTGAATGTGTGTGTGTGTGTGTGAATATATACCGAAAGTAATAGAAATAGCTGGAAGGATATATTACTTAATTTGATTTGCAAATCCATAAAGATTTGTTTATTCATGTGATTTCTTCTAGCATAATCTTATGGAGAAAATCTGTATTTGGCAGGATTAAAGCTGTCTCTAGAAGCTTCCTTGAGGTACAGAGAAATTTACTCTTTCCCTTCTGTCTCATTTGGCTGTTTTCTTTCCTGTGTGGGATTCCTCACTTTGGGCATGAAAGAACATCCTCTGACAGTAGCCAGTGCAAGTTTTGGGATCCTCACTATGAGGGAGAGGAACCTAAAATGGTTCCAAACTTCAGTATCTGCACCACTTATTCTCTCCTTCCCCCAAGGCCTTGACCACTCCCCTTCCAACCATCTCTCCACTAATAATTAGCAATAACTTTACCTCTGAATGCCTGCCTTCCTTTTATTTTTAATCTTTAAGCACACTTAAAATCACTAATATAATTCTGCCCTCCTCCTACCAATTTTAAAAAGAAAGTACCTGCAGGAAATTATGTGAGCAAGTTTGCTGGCTTGCTATCCAAAGGCGTGTGTAGTTTTTTTTTTTTTTTTAAAGATGGAAATACAGATGAAATTTAAAAGTCTAAACTATGATTCTAGGCCCTTTTGCAAAGGATCACTCTATAGAAGAGGATGAGAAATGAGTATAAGTGGAACCTGGGAAAGTACAGAGACTGTGACTGAAAAAGACCCTGGAAGCCTGGAAAGAGGTATCAAAGAGTAGCAGGAATGATAACATCAGAGTTCCCATCCCAAGCCCTGTGGCTGGCTGTGCACCTCTTGATTTTGAATAAATCACTTAAGCTGATGAGACTATTACTCTCATTATATACAGCAACACCAATAATGTTAGAAAATAAGTCTTAAAAAGTTATTAAAATTAGAAATAACTTTTAATCACTAATAAAATTATGCTTCTAAGTGATTTCCCCAAAGCAAATATTAGCTCCTTATTTCCCCTGGATTTCTAAAATAATTTTCCTTCTCCATTAAGGGTGATCAACTCATACAAAAACTGTTTAATCTAACAATATATGGAAAATCATTGTTTGTTAATTTAAGTGTTGATATTTCTCTATTTTGTGCACCCCAGTTTTTATAAGCTAAATAGTCATGAGTAACAATGCTTTGTTTTCCCCTTTTAAACTATTATTTCATTAAAGCACACCCAAACTAAAGCCTTGAGAAGTCAAACAAGAATGCTCAGCACTTTTCTTCAGTAAGTATAAATAAGTACAGTAAATGTTAAAAAGAAATTTAAGGAAGGGAGAAAAAAGGGAAAGGAAACAGCTAATTAAAAGGTCAATCATTAATATTCACTGAACGCTAATTACAAGCCAGACATTCTGCTAAGTGCTTTACATGGACGGTATCATTTAGATACCACAAAACCCCATGAGGAAGGCAGCACAATTATCCTTATTGCTTAAATGAGGAAACTGAAACAAAAGTTAAAGGTCTATTTGAAGATTCCACTGTGGGTGAACAGCAGAGCTGAGACAGATACCCAGGTATGTGATCCAGAAGAAAAAAGAGAGAGATTGAGATCGAGATGAAGATAAGGAGTGGATGGATACTGTTCACTCTTCACCCACTCCCAAAGTCACATTCAGGTTATAAGCAATCCCCATGCCAACTGTTACTCCACTCTTGTCTCTGTTCTCCAATTAGTGCTTTTAATGAAGAAAAAAAAAAAGGAATAAAATAATTTTACTATAAAAATAACCCTGAATTTTCTTTTTTTTCTAGTGAACTATTTGCAAAAATTGGCACTTTAAATATTTCTAGTAACAAATTACATGCAATCCATTTCATAGCTGTTTTCATCACCCCAGTGTATTATCACTGAGTTAACCTATTAATGCCTTTTTATAAAAAACAGCCTATATAAAACAATATGCATATGAGGTAGCTTCCAGTGTTTGCTAATCAGTTAGCAAAATGCCATTAATTTAGCTTACTTCAAGTAATTGGTTACTAAAAAAAATGTAATTCCCCAGGTGCAGGAAGATGCATAGACCTACTTTCCACCTAACTAAGGCAGTGGTTTTTGCTCTAAGGAGCCTTAAGCAATCTTTGGAGGTGGCCCAGAAGACTACTATGGCTACAGTCTGGGTCTCTTGACCCTCTTTTTAAATTCCTAACGAGCAGACAAACTTTGTTCTTGTATGATTTATATACTGGATTTTGAGTGAGATTTTGGTTGGGAAAAAGAGTTCATTTCACAAAATCTTGAAAATCACTGAGGTAAGGGACCTTCTATTCTCTTCAAGAATAACTTTTAATGTAAAACCAATTTATAATAGTTACATAAAGCCGTCTTCAAAAATCATATCAAATTATATTCGTGTTATTAATGAAATTAAGATGACAATGAAATATTTTAGTAAAACCATAAAATATTTGAGTAACAAGGTTTTTGGTGGTTCAATCCATCTTTCACTCAAGTATACTGAGGCAAGGAGAAGTCAGAGCAAATTAACAATGTTTGTGGTGTTTTTAAAAAGATAAAATAATCAAAAGGTTTTTTAAATTGATAAAGTCAATATTATGAGAAAAAAGTAAAATGAGTCTGATCTGTCTTTCATAAAGTCATGACATTAATGGCCCAGTACATTCTGTCACTTTTTGCATGCAAATTTTGATTATCTGCTCTTGAAACCTGTCTGTATCATCTGCAGTTTCAAAGCAAAACCTGTCCTCCGTTAAAAAAAGAATACAGGGAGATCAGCTCGGTGCTTTGTGACCACCTAGAGGGGTGGGATAGGGAGGGTGGGAGGGAGACACAAGAGGGAGGGGATATGGGGGTATATGTGTACGTATTGCTGATTCACTTTGTTATAAAGCAGAAGCTAACACACCACTGTAAAGCAATTATACTCCAATAAAGGTGTTAAAAAAAAAAAAAGAATATTGCACATGGCATTTTCTAACATTTAGGGAAGGATTACTTACTGTCCATAAGCATTTCAAAATTGGTTTCAATATTATAAAATTTCTAAACAGGCTCAAAAGGCTGTATGAATGTAAGGGATAATATAGTTAAGTTCGGTTGGTTTCTTCCTATACATCTATGCTAGACTCTGGCAAAATAGTAATAGTAATAGTGATGAGGAGGAGGAGGAGGAAGGGGGGTGGGGGAGAAAGAGGAAGGTGGGAGAAGGAGAGGGAGGAGAAGAAGGAGAAGGAGAATTATTTTTATTTATCTCCGATCTTGAGGAACTTTTCGTTTAGTGGTAAAGACACCGACATGAGGAATTTTAATGCAATATGTCTGATAATATAAATATATACACCAGCAACACAAAGAAAGGGAAATGAGCTCCAACTGAAGTTTCAGGAAAATTTTTCTAGAAGCCACATTTAAACTCAGGGCTTAAAAAAAAAAGTTTTATTGAGATATTATTGAGGCATAATTCACATACCATACTATCCATTCATTTAAAGTTTACAATTCAACGATTAATATATTTGCATGGTTGTACAACCATCACCCAAATCAAATTTTAGATCATTTTGGTCCTCTCTAAAAGAAACTCAGTAGCTATTAGCTGTCACTCATCATCTCCCTCCACCACCTCTACTCTCACCCCCACAAGCCCTAAGCACCCACTAATCTACATTACGTCCCCATGGATTTGCCTATTCTGGACTTTCCACGTAAATAGAAGTATATACTATGTGACCTTTTGTGACTGACTTTTTTACTTAGTATAGTGTTTTCAAAGTTCATCCTGTTGTAGCATGTGCTATTATTTCATTTATTTTTATTGCAGAATAACTTTCCATTGTATGAATGTGCTATAGTCTATTTATTCATTTATCAATTAATGGATATTTGGGTTGTTTCCACTTTGAGTCTATTATAAGTAATGCTTTAAGAACATTTGTGTATACAAGTTTTCTGTGAACTTTTTTCTTTTTTTATAAATTTATTTTTATTATTTATTTTTGGCTGCATTGGGTCTTTGTTGCTGCACGGGCTTTCTCTAGTTGCGGCGAGCGGGGGCTACTCTTCGTTGCAGTGTGCAGGCTTCTCATTGCGGTGGCTTCTCTTGGTGCAGAGTATGGGCTCTAGGTGCACAGCCTTCAGCAGTTGTGGCACACAGGCTTCAGTGGCATGTGGGATCCTCCCGGACGAGGGATCGAACCTGTGTCCACTGCACTGGCAGGCGGATTCTTAACCACTGCACCACCAGGGAAGTCCCTGTGAACTGGTTTTTATTTCTCAAGTATATACCTAAGAGTGAAATTGTTGGCTTATATGGTAATTCTATGTAATTTTTTGAAAAATTGCCAAACTGTTTTCCAAGGTGGCTATGCCATTTTACATTCCCACCAGCAATGTAAGAGGGTTCCAAATTCTCCACATCCTCACGAGCATTCCTTATCCTTCTTTTTGTTTATAGCCAATTTAGTGGTTATGATGTGTTATATTGCTGAGGTTTTGATTTGCATTTCCTTAATGACTAAAGATTTGAGCGTCTATTTCATGTATTTATTGGCCATTTGTATATCTTCTTTGGAGAAATGTCTATTCAGATCCTTTGCCCATCTTTTAATTGGTTTTTTCATCTTTTTATAATTGAGTCATAAGAGTTACTCATATACTGTGTATACAAGTTCCTTATCAGATATATTATTTGCAAATAGTTTCTCCCTTTCTGTGGGTTGTCACTTCACTTTCTTGGTCTTATTTGCAGCACATATGTTTCTAATTTTGATGTAGTCTAATTTATCAGTTTTATTGTTGTTGTTGCTATTGCTTGTGCTTTGGTGTCATATCTAAGAAAACATCTGAGCTTAGGCCTTGAATGAAGAGTAAGAAAGAACCAAATTAAGAACGAGAAAAACAGATACCATATGCTAACACATATATATGGAATCTAAAAAAAAAAAAAAATGGTTCTGAAGAACCTAGAGGCAGGACAGCAATAAAGATGCAGACGTAGACTGCATGGACTTGAGGATACGGGAAGGGGGAAGGGTAAGCTGGGACGAAGTGAGAGAGTGGCATGGACATATACACACTACCAAATGTAAAACAGATAGCTAGTGAGAAGCAGCCACATAGCACAAGGAGATCAGCTCGGTGCTTCGTGACCACCTAGAGGGGTGGGATAGGGAGGGTGGGAGGGAGATGCAAGAGGGAGGAGATATGGGGATATATGTATATGTATAGCCAATTCACTTCGTTATACAGCAGAAACTAACACACCATTGTAAAGCAATTATACTCCAATAAAGATGTTTAAAATAAATAAATAAATAAATAAATAGCCTCGTGTGACTAGCGGCACAGGAAAAAAAAAAAAAGAACAGCAGAAGCTCATTCTCGGCAAAGGTAATAGAGCAAGCAATGGCATGGAAACATGATGCAGTGTGAAATCCTCCTCTGTTTGTTTAGAACAGGGGAGATTCCCACAGAGCCATACCTAGTAACTTTGGCACACCATCATACCAGTTTTATAATATACAATGTAGTTCTCAAAAGGGTATTAGTAACACTATTCTAGGTTAAGCTCAGTTAAAGGAGTGTATGTTCTAAAAGAAGGTCCACGTAATGCAAACATTTAAAAAATATCTATATTCTTTTAACTAATTAAATGATTTGTATCCTTTAATTTGAAGGCCCTGAGGCAAAGTTCAGTTTACATATCCTAGTTATTATTCTGGATTCTAAACTATATCTAGGAGACTGTGAAGTATACCTTAAGATTTTTTTTCAAATATTATAATTCTATGAAAAGGTGGTAGAAAAGAAAAAAAAAATTGTTCTTCCTCTAAACCCAATAGCGATTTATTTTTGTTGCTCTTACAGATTTGATTAACTTCTCTGTGTCTTAACCTATGATTAGAGTCTAAGCTCCTTGATATTCCTGACCATGTCTAGCTTTTATTTATTGTATCTAACAAATATATATTTATCAGGTCTAGGTCACTGTGTGTAGGGTAGAAGGTCCAACTGAAAGCTAGGAGGGCTAGGAAAACTCTGGGTTATAACTTACACTGCAGACCTTCAGGAACAGGCTGAAGCCACCCTCTAAGGGCCTTTGCCTGATATCACATCGTCTTGTGGCATCCTTCTGTTCTGCCCTGCTTCCCCCACTCCTTTACCAGTCTCCCCTATGAACACTTCCTTAACAAATCACTGATACACCAATCCTCATCTCAGGAACTGCTTCCAGGAAACTTGATCTAAGACACTATGATAGAAGATAAAAAATGAAAAGGTATGCAGTGAGGATAAATAATTAACAAGATGGATTTATATTTTTCAAGGAAGCCAGACTTAAATAATTAATTGTACATTTAGACCATTATCACCTTGCTTTGACTAGCACTGCACTAGTAGATGCTTCATAAATATGTGTTGGGTGAACAATTATGAATAATTAATTTAACCAACAAATATAGAACACATATACCCATTAACCAACTCCTATGCATTTGATTGGGCAATATTGACCAGAGACAGATTTCAGAGAAGAAATATATTTAATTGCAGATAATGGGTTTGATATTAATTAGTGGAAATTGAATATATCAACTAGGGAAAAGTATAGAAGTCACTTGGACCTAATTTGCCAGAACTATGAAATGTGTCTGTGTAATTATTAGTAATAAAAAGGAATAGAGAATAATTATTTATAAATCCAATACCCTTTTTTAAAAATAATATTTTCAGACATTTATCTGTCTAGTTACCAAAATAAAAATGCAAGTTAATTCTCATGTATAATTTATTAAATATTATATAATCCATTTTATGATGGATATAAGAGGAAGTTATTATATTTAAGGCTAAACTTTTTATGAATGTTTTTTACTAGGATTTAAAATAACATTTTTAAAACAGGACCTAAAGATATCTTTACTCCCATTTTTATTACAGTTTTATTCACAATAGCCAAGACATGGAAAAACCTAAGTGTCTTGTCAATGGATGAACAGATATAGAAGATGTGGCATATATGTGAAATGGAATATTATTCATCCATGAGAAAGAAGGAAATCCTGCTATTGGCTATATCATGGATGGTCCTTGAGGGCAATACACTAAGTGAGATAAGCCAGACAGAAAAAGACAAAAACTGTATGATATCACTAATATGTGGAACTAAAAAGCCTGAACTCATAGAAATAGAGAGACTGGAAGTTACCAGAAACTAGGGGTGGCAGAACTGGGGAGATGTTAAAGTGTACAAATATGGAACTAGATGATGAATAAGTTCTGGAGATGTAATGCAAAGCTTAGTGATTATAGTCAACAATACTGTATTATATACTTCAAAGTTGCTAAGAGACTAAATCTTGAATATTCTCACCACAAAAAAGAAATGAGAATTATGTGACATAATAAAAGTGCTAGCTAACACTATAAATGTAATCATATTGCAATATATAAACTGGTCAAATCAACATGCTATAGATCTTAAACTGACATAATGTTATATATCAATTATATCACAATTGAACAATTTTTCTAGGTATTTAGATATTTGGCTTATCTGCTTTAAAATGTTTTCCAGGCTAAAACTCTCACTGTCCAGCTCTGAGTTACAGATTTAATTATTTGTCATCTATGTGCTAGAGCCAATCCAATGTTAATTTTTTTTTTGTTTTGGTCTCACCAGGCAGCATGTGGGATCTTAGTTCCCCATCCAGGGATCAAACCCGTGCCGCTTGCATTGGAAGAAGGTTAGAGTCTTAACCACTGGACTACCAGGGAAATCCCAATCCAATGTTACTTTTGATGTTTATCATAATATTCTGGAAAATTTTAAAACTACACGAAAGTAAATAGAATTGCTTAATTAGTCCATATATACCCTTCACAAGCTTCAACAAGTAATAATTTATCATTCATAGTTCCCCTATCCTTCCTCTCATCTTTTTAAAACAATCACTCATTTTAGTTTTCTTGAAGTATCTTAAGCAAATTACAGATAATGTATCATATCTTCTGTAAATACTTCATATTATCTCAATTGAATAGTCCATTTAAAATACTTAACCATAATACTATTCATTACATCTTGTACTACAAACAAGAATTCCTTAATATAATATAAACCAGGCTGTGTTCAATAGTCCTTGATTGTCCTTAAAGTCCTTTTAAATATTTTTTTTCAGTCAGAATCTGGAAAAATCGTATCCATTAGAATGATATGACACTTAGATATTTAAATCTATAACATTGTTTCCCCACCCATTATTATGTACTAGGTGATCTGTCCTATACATTTTCCTACAATCCATATTTAGGTGATTGCATCCTGGTGCTATTTAACATTGCTCTCTAACTCCATATTTTCTAGAAACTGCTAGTTAATTCTATAGGCTTCATTATATTTAGGTTCACTTTTAAATTTATTTGGGAAGAGAGCAAGAATTCATGGGTAGCACTGTGCACTTCCTAGTGCTTATCATCAAGAGGCACAGAATACCTGGTTGTCCCATTGTCAGGTTAATACAGATCAGAGGGTCCAGGTGTTCTTACACTGATCCATCCACTTTAAATTTCCTCAACATATTTCACCTAATAATTTTAGCAGTCATTGATGAGCCCTGCCTAGATCCATTAATTTGCGGGGAGGTTGAAAAATGGTGATTGTTTAAATTCTGTATTTTTTCAGCATGTATTAGCTGAAGTTCATCTCTAAAGAAGACATTTTCTTCAACAAGTGTTTGCTTACTTTGAAATACAGCTGTATGGAAAAGCAAGGAATTTTCAAAAAAATGAGTATGTGGGCTTCCCTGGTGGCGCAGTGGTTGAGAGTACACCTGCCGATGCAGGGGACACGGGTTTGTGCCCCGGTCCGGGAAGATCCCACATGCCGGGGAGCAGCTAGGCCCGTGAGCCATGGCCGCTGAGCCTGCGCGTCCGGAGCCTGTGCTCTGCAATGGGAGAGGCCACGGCAGTGAGAGGCCCGTGTACCGCAAAAAAAAAAAAAAAAAAAATGAGTATGTGTCAGAAATTCTAAATGTGACCATTAAATTTTTGTTGGTTTATTTTTTAGTGTTGTGGTTTTGGTTCTTGTTTTGGCTTTCTGGTATTATTATATACTCAGATTTTGATGTCTTTGACATTAATACAGTCATTTTGAGATTCAAATTGTTTCTTCTTTGACCAGTGGAAACCCTTTCCAGTTGGCTTTTGTGTTCTTTGGAAATGACCCTAAGTCATCTTTGATCCTTTCTTTGTTTTATGGCTGGAATAAAAATCTAGGCTCACCTTGTGTATTTCCTGCCCCTGGACAGGAATCAGCCATTCTTCCAAGGAGACCTAGTCCCATTTAATGTGAAATTTTACTTAGAGATCAAAATCCAGGTGCTATGAGTGCTCTTTGCTATACTGTCTCTAGAAATTTTCATTAGACTGAGCTAGGAAATGCATATATTTTTGAAAAAGAAAATTACAAGTTCATATGGATTTTTCCAACTAAAATTAAAATTACAAAGTTTTCATTTAAATTGAGTGTATACTTACATCTTTTCTATTATTATATTCTTTAACCTATTGTATTAGTTTCCTATTGCTGCTACGATAAAATTACACAAGCTGAGAGGCTAAAAACCACATAAATTTATTATCTTAACAGCTTTGGTGGAAAAAAGTTTAAAAATGGGTCCCAAACCTGCATCTTTTTGGAGTTTCAAGGAGAGAAACTGTTTTTTGTTTGTTCATTTGTTTACTGTTTTTTGTTTTCTTTTGTTTTGGCGTGTTTTTGCTTTTTCCAGCTTCCTGCAACTGCCTACATCCTTTGCATCATTGCTACTTTCTTCCATCTTCAAAGCCAGCAGCATATCATCTTCTCTTTTACATGGAGCCCCAGGGTAATCTCTCAGCTCAAGATCACTAACTTAATCACATCTGCAAAGTTCATGTGCCATATCATTCACAGGTTCCAGCGATTAGGATGAGGTCATACTTAGGGGCCATTATTCGGCCTCAAAGCAACAACAACAGAAATAACAACAATAACGTCATAACTACAAAAAAAACAACTATTGAAAGCATTTTAGTCTTTCTTTGCAGTTCTCCCTCCCTGCCCCCATTTAGGATATATCCCATTAACATATAACCAAAAGACTATGGTTTAAAATCACTTGAGATCATTCTTCCTTGTGTGCTGATTCTATCACCTTGATATTGACTTTAGTTAATTTGTTTTATCTTCAATTTTTAGGAATTTAAAAATAATTTATAATTTTTGGAACTATATAAAAATAAATGGTTTCAACATCAAAAATATAGAATAAAATACATTCAAAGATATCTAGTTTAATCTCTGTCCCTTCATCCTTGTTCCTTTCACTCCCTAATCGTAACTGTTTTCATTAGTTTTTTTCTGCCATTATTTATTTCTAAAAATATCAAAATATTTGTATAGAGATAAATAGAGATAGATAGATAGGCAGACAGATGATAGATAGACCTCAACCATAGAGATCATTCCTCTGTAGTGTATGAAGATCTTCCTCATCTCTTTCACAGACACCTAGAGATCCACTGAATAGATGTACCATGTCTTTTTCAACAGTGTGAAATGTGAGGTAAAGATTTAAATATATTTTCTTTTAGAAAGACAACATTTTGCACCAAAATGACCTATTAAATGATATATGTTTTTTCTAATGATTTGAAATACTGTCTTTATTTTACATTGTTTGTTTGTATATATGGTTCTTTTCTAGGGCTTTATAAATTGTTTGTTGGTCTGTCTATTCATGCAACAATACCATGCTATTTTAATTATTTTTTATAATATGTTTTAAAATATGGTAGAGTAAATCCTCCTGAGTTAATCTACTCTTTTAAAAATGTTTAGATATTTTTGATTTCTTATTTGTTTCCATCAATTTTAGAATAAGCCTAATTTTAAAATATCCTGTTGATTTTTAAAAAAATTTTTATTGTAGTTGTTTTATCAAAACAATGTTGTGTTGGTTTCACGTGTACAGCAAAGTGAATCAGTTATACATATATCCACTTTTTTTTTCTTAAGATTCTTTTCCCATATAGGCCATTATAGAGTATTGAGTAGAGTTCCCTGTGCTATACAGCAGGTTCTTATTAGTTATCTATTTTATATACAGTAGAGTGCATATGTCAGTCCCAATCTCCCAATTTATCCCTCCCCCACCCCTTACCTCCTGGTAACCATAAGTTACATAACCATCTGTAACTCTATTTCTGTTCTGTAAAAAAGTTCATTTGTACCCTGTTTTTAGATTCCACATATAAGCAATATCATATATTTGTCTTTCAATGTCTGACTTACTTCACTCAATATGACAATCTCTAGGTCCATCCATGTTGCTGCAAATGGTATTATTTTGTTCTTTTTGTTCTTTTTTTTATATCCCATTGTATATATGCACCACTTCTTCTTTATCCATCCCTCTGTTGATGGACATTTAGGTTGCTACGATGTCCTGGCTATCGTAAATAGTGCTGCAATGAACACTGGGGTGCATGTATGTTTTTGAATTATGGTTTTCTCCAGGTATATACCCAGGAGTGGGATTACTCAGTCATATGGTAGTTTTATTTTTAGTTTTTTAAGGAACCTCTATACTGTTAATGTTTTTATTGAGATCATAATACAAGAGAATAGGTTCTTGAGAGTGCATGCGAAATAAAGGGGCCATGAGAAACAAAGAAATGAGTTCTGTGATTCAAAGAAAAGCAGACATGGTGTCAAAGACAGCAGTAGTTTTAGGTAGCAGTATGTGCTCTGTGTAGTATCAGTAATACTGGCAGTAGTGATTTAGCACCTACCTTAGTGCCTAACATTTGTCAGGCATTGTGCTCAAATTCCTTACATACTTTATGAAATTTAATCCTCATAAAAACCTTTTAAGGGACAAAGTCAAAAGTGGAACCTAAATCTCTTTCCCTAAAGCTTGTAGTGAACCACTATGGTCCACTATGTCTAAGGAAGTAAGTCTAAAACAATCTACTAGTATTACCCTATATTAACTATACTCTGAAAGAGAACTGCCTCCAAAGAATCAGTAAGTGTAATCAGTAGGGGGACCTCAGTGACAATAAAAGAATTGTCCCTGCCTGCTAGAGAATGGAAAGTCTGTGGAAATGAAAAACATGCATGCGGTATCTCTTATAAGGTAAATAAATATCTAGGACCCACATATGCCTGGGGTTACATATGAGCATCTTGGGGATTTTCTGGAATGTATCACTATATAAATCCATGAAATGAATGAATGTCAAACTCTAAAATGCATCAGAATCATCCAGAAGCCTTATTAAGACATAGGTTGCTGTACCCCGCCCCTAGAGTTTCTGATTCAGCAAGCCTGGATTGGGACCCAAGAATTTGTGTTTCTAACAAGTTCCCTGATGATGTTGATCCTGTTGTTTCAGGGACCACAATTTAAATCAAATGGGCTATGCCTATAATTGGTAATAATAATAAAAGCCGATCAAAGTAGTGATCAAGTAAAATCATTTTCAGGTTACAAAATGTTGGTAGAGTAGGAGTATGAGGTCAGCAGTCTGGCAGCCACCATCTAGTCTCTATGGCTTAACAATCTGAGTAGCCTTGACTTAGTCACTTAACTTCTCCAGGCTCAGTCTGCACAGGTATGAATTGCAGAAGAAAGGATAATATATATTCAAAGTTTCATCAGAGTATTGGGATTCTAATAAAAAATAATAAGGTTCACCTATCCTAAAGAAATTAGAAATATAGGAACTACACCTGTCCTCAGAGAGGGCAGTTATAATTAATTAAGCACAACAATTCAGAATAGAGAGAATGCAAAGTCAGCACCATATTAACACATCTCTGGGACTTGACTATAATGTGATTGAATGTATTAATGGTAATATATCTAAAGAAAGAATGAGCCAATCAAAACAGAAATTGGTCTGCCTTGGGAACAGAAAAATAAGTTTTTAGGAGGACAAATTGGCAAGCAGTAACTATTTGGGAACTGTCCAAGAGAGAGAAAATCTTTACTATTGGATTCAAGCCTTAAGGTCTCCTATCCCATAATAGATTAGACAGCCTTCAGCTATCCCAATTAAAATTCCTTGCTAACCAACATGATTTTTGCTTGGCTTCTCCACTGGTTTGCCTGTTGAGAGAGTGATCCTGCTATACAACAGCAATATTCAATTTGCCATTGCACATTAAAATTTTGTCATTTTGATCAAAATTTTGCTTTATCTGCAGCTCACCTATACTGATTTACAGGTGGAACAATCTGCTGTAATCTGCAATTGCATTTCTCATTATAAATGCCTAACCTGATTTTTGCATTGTTTGTATGTGTATCTGTCTTTATGAGTTTGGAAAATGCCAACTCACCCCTAATCTGCTTCCACTATACTAACAAAACCAGGCTTATGAACCTGCAAAATGAGTATCAGAACCTGAAGTGGCCTTATTTACTAAGGTAAAAGTCCCTCTGTGGATGACTGCCTAGAAAGCCAGCCAGCATTCTCCAGGTGGTACCTCTCTCCACTGCTGTGAGGGATGGTTTTGGTCAGTTTGCTCATAAATCCATTTTTAAACCTTCCACTACTCTGCTCTGTATCATTGAGCAGAGGCTAAACACTTGTATGTTATATCTATTTCCCAGACTCTCAATGGTTTCAAACAATGGATTGGTACTGGCATAATACTGAATGACAGAAGAAAAGGAAAAGCCATGTATTTCTCTCTCTTCTCAGCTACTTCCATTCCCAGCAATTCATTTCCTTCATTAAATTTTCTCAGTTCTAAACTCAGAGAATTTTTTTTTTAATTTAAGTACTGTTTTTAGTTTCAGGTGTACAGCATGGTGATTCATTGGTTTGTTTTTCAGATTATATTCCATTATAAGTTATAACAAGATATTGAGTATAATTCCCTGTGCTATACAGTAAATCTTTGTTGTTTTTCTAAACTTAGAGTTTCAAATAATCAGAATGGTTTCTGTTTTCCTTGTCTAACCCTAACTGATGACCACGTGACATAAGAGCTCACTAGTAACTGCCACCATCTGTTCAAGAAGTAATAAGTATGTGCCCATGGATACACACACACACACACACACCCCACACACACACAGACTCATAATAGAATTATATAAACCAATAAAAATTTTGGTTTGTATTTTTTTGGTAAATTATACTAAGCAGCCATGTTAAATAGTCACAAGCCAAGTGTGTGACTTATTGTGATTATCAAAGAGCAGAGGGAATCAAAATCTCAAGTAGACAAGTGGTTGTGAGGGCAGTTGTAGTTAGATTATGCATACGTCTAATAAGAAAGCAAATGTAGTTTTCAATTTAATCTATGAACAAATCAAACCACTGGCAATATTCAGACTAATAAACATAATGTTACAGATGTCATCACAATATTGGAGTATTTACCAGTTTTGTTAACTAAAATATTGGCCAAGGGAGTGCACTGGTCTGCAAGCAGGGGCTCCAAACATATGTGAGAAAAAGTACCTATGGATCGTCCATCCTATATCATGCATCCAAATTCCCTGTGCTTAGGAAGGAACGGGCTTTCTGTTTTGCACCATATGAACAACTTTAAGGCTATACTCCCTCAAAGGCTTCCAGCAAAATTAGCTGGGGCCAGTTGACAATATGAAGTCAAACATGTCTTAGCATATACTTTTTCAAACTCTGTTCTACTTTCTGTTGATGTCATTTTTTTCTCTTTTCTGATGAAAGCCAGGCGTCCATCATTTCTAAATTATTTAGATAGACATAGAGTTACGACTTTGTAGTTTGGTTTTTAAGCAACAAATTCCAAGCAATGAACTACCAGGTTTTTGTCTGATACTTAAAAATATGTTTCCGTCACTGAGATCCCAAGGTTGCCCTGTTATATCTGTAATTAAAAATGTGTACCATTGTCAAAAGTGGCATGGAGGGTTTAAAGTTAGACTCTTCTCCAACTGCAGGGCTTTAATAGCTTCATATGATTGAGCCCCATTTCCCAAGTGTCTTTAAATCCTTGCTGGGTAATAAAATAAGAAGACATATTAAGACGTCTTGGAGACCACCAAGGGAGCAGTTAATGCATCCCTGCAGGCAATGAAGTATGCGCCTTCCAACAGTGCGTACACAAGTGAATCTAAGGTTTCCTTAAATGCTTAATTCTAAGAGGTAAATGACATAGGCACAGGCAAACACAATTTAGTACTTTTAAAAAGGAACCGAATTAATTAAAATATTCAACAATTAACCCCAAGTGATAATGCCTGCCACATTTACTCCTTTAATAAATGAGATCCTCTATGTGAAAGCCTTTATGTTTATGGTCCCATATAGTTTATCCTCCAAAGCAGGATACTTTTGGGGACTGAGAGACAATGACATCAACAAGTGTACCAGAACAATAGCTATAAACCAGGACTGTCCCAGGCAAATCATGACATATGTTCACTCTGTGATAGAAAATGGGAATGCAAGACCCAGTCCTTTGCTTTCTAGTTTACAGCTCAGTGAGAGAGACAGGAAATGGAAAAACAATATGATTATTCCATTTTATTATTTCTATCATCCTTATCATCGTTATTCCAGATTTTTGTCCTCCCTTGTATGATTTTATTTGATCCTTAAAGAACCGATATTTACTACTACTATTGTAATTTTGTACATGAGGAAAACAAGTGAAAGGGAGGTTAAATATATTACCCACATTCACAGGGCTGAAAAAGTAGAGAAGGTGAAATGTGAAACTATGTAGTTTGTCTGCAGAGTCTAAATTCTCACTCACTCCCCAAAGCAGGACCCTATGATGCATTATGGTAAGAAATGGCCTGATATTCTGGGATCACATAGAAAGGACACTTAAGCAAGCCCCTTTGACCAAGCAAGACTTTATGAAAGAGGTGATAAATAAGCCACTGACTCAGTTGGCCAAGGGAAAGGAGTGCAGACAAGTGGAAGAGACAACAAATACATTAAATCAGTAGGCAAAGCACTGTAAATTCCTTCAAGATTAATGATGCACAGCAGTCATTACATGTCTAATGTGCTCTTTAAAAGCAGCCCCAGAATACGCCCAGCAAAGGTATAAACTATCTAATTTAAAAGAACAAATAATATATGCTATGAGTTGAACTGTGTGCCCCCAAAGGTATGTTAAAGTCCTAATTCCCAGTACCTCAGAATGTGACCTTACTTATAAATGGGGCTGTTGCAGCTGTAATTAGCTAAGATGAGGTCATACTGGAGTATGCGGGCCTATAACTCAACATGACTGGTGTCCTTACAGGAAGAAGAAAATGCCATTCAAAAGACACACACACACACACACACACACACACACACACACACACACAGGTGACGACAGAGGCACAGATTGGAATGATGTGGCTGAAAGCCAAGGAGAACCAGGGACTGATGGCTACCACCAGAAGCTGGGAAAAGGCAAGGAAGGATTCTACGCAGAATCTCAGAGGGAAGTATTATGGCCCTGCTAACACCATGCTTTCAGAATTCTAGACTTCCAAACTGTGAGAGAATAATTTCTGTTGTTTAAGCCACCTAGTCTATAGTACTTTATTACAGCAGCCCTAGGAAACTAATACAATGTACAACTATGCAATTCAGGCACTTGTACAATTTTGGAATTAGGGAAATCTTTAGGCTAATATGAGACATTAGCTGATGTAGAATTTATATATCTCATGAAATGTGTTTACATGTATTTTATATAATAACACACGTAATGCTTTTGTGTTATTTTAGAAAACTCTTTCCAAAATGATTGCTTACAGTCCATCTTCTTGATGGCACTGTGAAGAGTTATTCAAAATGGTAAATTGTTCTGATTACAAATGCAATGCAGAAGATCGCTTAGATTCAGTACCATACTGCACATAGCTGGATGCCTAAATGTTAATCTTAAAAAATACAGAATTCCTATGACACCCAACAATGAAGACACTAATTAACTAAAGATTTTGTTCTGCTCAAGCTTATCCAACATCATTTAATGATACCTGTCAAAATCAAGTAAGTAAACAAGAAGGGACCGGGTTGTACAGGATAATGTTTCTTCATGTTCCACACGAAGCAGAAAAAGGAAGAAATCAATGTTTGTGGGTAGAAACAGATAAAACTGTCAGGAAAATAAACGTTATTTTTAGGTTTTTGTTAAGACTTTGGCACTAAAAGAAAATCAAAATATTAGTAATTCCTAAAAAAAATTGAGTCATTATTAATAACTGTTTCTCATTTTTTCAGCCCTGAAAATACTCATATTTTACAAGAACTTTTTTGTGTAGCATAAGTTAACTTTTTCAGATTATAGAAAGGTTTTATTCCTTATTGATTTTGTTTGAAGCATCTCTGAGCATTTCAGGAAAAGCCTGTGGTGAGCCTAATTTGAAATAAATGTGTCGTGTTTACAACCAGCACTGGTATAGATCATTAATTACCACTGACAGGGTATTCTTTAGCATAGAAGTGGATAGGTATTATTTTCTATAATTTTAATTAAAATCATTAAACTTAAGTTTCAAACCTCAATATTTTAATGTCAACCTATGGAGTGTTTCATTAAATTGGAGTTTGAAAACTCAAGTAAATCCAACTTTCTTAATTGTCATCTTTAATGTAATAGGTAGAAGTGAAAAGGATAAACTTGATTCAATAGGATTACAAGTAGACCACTACTATATTTGTTTTCATTCTACCTTTTTAAAATAGCAAGGATTCATATAACTATAAATGAACATTTACAACATGTTGAATGTGTCCAAATGCCTCACACTTTATTATGAATTTATCTTTATGTGTACATATATGTAAGTATATGTAATATAGACTTAAAAATAGATCAATTAATTTGATTATCATTCCATCATGAAAAATTCACTTCAGACTATGTTGAGATTAGTCCGTTTAGATTTTGTTGACAGCTCAATAACTACTACAAAAAAGATTAAAAATCTAAGGAAAAAAAACTATATTGTAGGATATCTACCACTTAAAAATCTCCTCATATGTCAAATAATACATATCTGAAAATATGTCAGTGGGAGTATTCTTCTAATAATAAAAATACAAAACCAAATCATCAATGCCTATGTAGTTATTCAGAACTTCTACATTAAAAGAATTGCAACTATTTACCATAAAATGATCCATTTTAACTATGTACAATACAACTAATAGATTCTCAATTATATATTGATAGGCAATATTGATTTCCTTCTATCTTCTGGAAATGGTCTGATAATTTTAAAAAGTTTACTTCATGTCAACTGCTGTAATAAAATAATGGTTATGGTCTTATCACTCTTATATACAATATTTTTCATTGAAATATGTAGATTTCAAAAGGAGACATCTAATTTCTAACTTTCACGTGATCTGTATATTCAATTATTTTGACTCTGTTTTGATATCCATTTTCTGATCACTCTGAAGATCCAATTTTGACCATGAGAGGCAAAGCTGTCAAAACCAAACAAATCCTCAGTCTGTATTTATATTGTAAATCTCCATCACATGACATTCCTTGCAAATGAACTTGCAAACTTTCAATGCTTAGATTTAATTCTGAGTAGAAGACATATTTTTCAAGAGATGAGGAGAATAAATGAGGACAATATACTCCACACACATGCTAATTATATTATATAAAAGTCTTAAGAAATAAAAGCAAAATTACTTAAACATCCTACCTTGGCTAGTTTCTTGTGGTTTACCTTTACAAGTCTTCAGGAAAAGTAGAAGTACAATAATTCTGAATCAGAATTAAGCAACATAAGGTCAGCAGCAAGGGAGCAGAAACTAGGATTGATTAGGTGTATAAACACACTCCTCATTAGGTTTGAGTCCAGGAGATAGGTACTGTCATATGCTGGAGTTGCCTCAAGAAAGAAAAGCTGAGACAAGAGATTACAAGTAGATAGTTTATTTTCAGAATTAATCCCAGGGAAGCCGAGTAGGGGGCTGTGAAAAGTGACATAGAGGAGGAGAAAAACCGATACAACAAAGTGTTATTATGCTAGTCACTGCTGAGAGTGACTGGGGCTCCATTCCACTGGGACCCTCTAAGGAGCCATGTAGAATATGTTACAGAATTGCCTGACCAAGGGGGCATGTATCGACTGGATCTTACTCCCTATTGACCAAAAAGCTGCTTTTCAAACAGCAATTAGTACTCTGCTGTAGAAAGTTTAGTTTTGTTCTAGAATCTAAAGTTTTGTGCTGTGACTCTATTCTCAGGACCTAATAAAAGATCCACACAGCATCCGTGTCCAACACCAAATCTGCTAGATCATATTGCCTGAGTAGCGAGGCAGTTTGCACTAAAACCTGGACTTGCTGCAGAGCCCTCTCTTCCTCTGAGTCCTACTTGAAAATCATAGCCTTTAAAGTTGCCTGATAAAGTGACTTGTAGTATTTCCAAATGTAGTATATGCAGCTCCTAAAGTTCAAAAAAGTTTACCATATGCTGGACCTCCTTAGTGGTGGGCTTGTGAGGAGCAACAACTTTTTTATAACCTTAGATGGAATGTCCTAGCATGCCCCAGACCATCAGACTCCAGAAATCTTCTCCAATTTGACGGACTACTAATATTTTGGTACTGTATTTCTCATCCTCTGGCATGTGTCTATCTTATATGGCATCCAGAGTACTTGCTACTTCCTGTTCAAAAGGTCAAAATGACATGATATAATCAACATAATGGACTAGTATAATGTTATGTAGATTATGAAGATAATCAAATTCCCTGTGCACTATAATGTTATAGAGAGTGACAGAGTTCATCCTGACCCAGGGCAGAGCAGAGCTTCTTCTTGAGAACTGAAAAGCATTCATTTATCAGATGACTAGCTATATACCAGCTAGTATCAGAGGTGTGTCAATTTGTTCCAGTGCAGACACTACATCTGGCCCAGATTACAGCTAGCTCAAAATACATTAGTTAAAGCCAGGCATATGACCAAAACCAACTTCAATGGGAGAGTAAGAAATACTCTACCTACTCTACTGGGTTACCTGCAATTGTGTAGTGATGACAGTAATAGCTGAGAATTATTAACTTTATAGAATAAATTATTATTTTGTATCAATAATGGAATCACAAATATGGTGATGATTGACTAAGTATTTACTTTTTGCTAGGTACTCCACTAAATGATCAACATGTATTATCTCATTAAGTACATTGACTAACGTTGTTTTTGCAAGTATCTGGAACTGTATGATAAATATTTCTTCTAAGCATCAGGACTGTCCATGGAATTAAACAAATGATGAACTCTGAAATAACTGCAAATGGATTCAGATCTCCTGAGGAACAAAAATGACCCTTTATATTCATGAGGATTTTTATTAAATTAAAAAAAAAATCTTTGGTTAATGCTGATGTACTGGGAATAAAATGTATCAGTAGTTTTGGAGTAAAGTGTTGAACCAAAAGAGGCTTTCCATATCCTACATTAAAAGTAATGGTAACGGGCCTCCCTGGTGGCGCAGTGGTTGAGAGTCCGCCTGCCGATGCAGGGGATACGGGTTCGTGCCCCGGTCTGGGAGGATCCCATATGCCGCTCCGCGGCTGGGCCCGTGAGCCATGGCCGCTGGGCCTGCGCGTCCGGAGCCTGTGCTCCGCAACGGGAGAGGCCACAGCGGTGAGAGGCCCGCGTACCGCAAAAAGAAAAAAAAAAAAAAAAAAAAAAAGTAATGGTAACAAAACTATTTGAAGGTGTGACATCAATGATCAGAAAGGCTATAAGAGCTTTCTCCTAAACAGCTATGGTGAGTACATTTCCTCTTGTAACCATGACCTTAATAAAGATGTATGTCACCAGGGGATGAAACTGTGTGTGTGTGGTGGGGGGGAGACTGTGAAGTTACTCACTGATATAAAATTTGTGATTAATAAATTTTTGCATACTTCTCCTAAACCCTTTCCCATATTCTATCCAAAGATACACTGAAAAAATATTAGGTGTTTCAGTTGGAGAGTCTCTCAGATGATGCAGAAAACAGGTCCAGTATGTCAAATATCCTATTGTTTAAATCATTTACAAGAGGACTATATTCATAATTCATTTGTTATTGGTGTGGTAATATTGAGGGAGAAAGAACAGAGGAAGGAGAGAAGAAGGGAGAGAAGGAATGAAAGAAGGAAGGAAGGAAAAAAGAAAAGGAAAGAAAAAGGAAAGAAGGAAAATTAAGAGAGTAGGTAGCAAAATCCTGAAATTATGGATATCCAGAAGTAATATTAGGTTGGTAGATTTACTGACAAATCCTTGTCTCCTTTCTTTTTTACCTTCCCACATACTTTTATAATAAGCCCTCCTTAAATGAGGTAGTCTGAACACAGTTCTAGTCCTTGCAAGCTAAAAAAAACTAATTAACAGAGATGCAAAAGCTCTGCAGTGCATTAAAACACAAAAATATTGATATTTATTGAAATGCATTTAATTTAGACATAGAAATGCTAAGAACCTTTTTGTAAAATTTACTTATTTCAAATATGTTCAACGTTGGAGTCAAAATATAAATTACTTAAAAATAATATAAAGCCAATATATATTTTATTATGTACCAATATAATGCTTACTATGTACCATGTATATATGTATATATATATGTGTATATACATAATATATGTACATATATATTTACACATACATTTAACTTTTGAAAGGAGTCTATGATATAGATAAGATGGTTAGCATCATCGTTATTATATAGATAAGAAAACTGAGGCACAGAGAACAGAGAGGTTAAGGAACTTTCCCACGGTCACACTAGTAGTCATGATGGATCCTGGATTATATCTAGGCAGTCCCCAGTACCATGCTCTTAACCACTGCTATGTACTGACCTTCTTCATTTATTTTATTTTAAAGAAAATTTTAAAGAATCTAGAAAAAAATGCTGCCTTAAATACTTGTAGAAATGGAAATTTTTATGACTCGTTGCCACAGGAATAGGCAACAGATTAAGAAATCTTCTGAAGAGTGAATGAGGAACTTCTCTCTTTCACTACATTATCATATTTAGATTAGATATAGGAGTAAGAAAGTCATTCCAGCTTCATGGTATCAGCCAAGAAAAATTATCCTCAGGACCAGATGCCAACAGCATGCCCTTTAGTATTTGGACTGGATGCAAAGGCCCAGCTGTTCTGTCAGCCTTCCTTATACAGTTTGTCGACATAGAAGAGGCCTAGTTAATTTTCCAAATATGCAATATAAACTGAAACGGATTCACCTGCAAACACCTGAATTACTTCTAGGAATGAAGAAATAATAATACTGAAATAATAAATTTTTCATAGGCTCATAACATATTGAAATGTTTCCAAAAATGGAATTTCTCAGGAAAAATAAATAAGGCAATAACCTACTTCTGTTTTTCAGAACTACTTTTGGATTGGCCAGAGCTCAAAGATTGCATCCAGATTGCTGAATCACGAAAGGGAAGATGTATGGAGAAAATAAGAAATGTCTAATATTAAGGGAATGTAAGGATGAAGATAGAGGGAGAGGAATGGGATGACTTAAAAACAAAGATAAGTTGCATTTTTAAGTAAAATTTGAAGTTCAGAAGCTGCAGAACTTGGTACATTCATTGTGGGAATAATGAGAGCATCAATGAGTCTTCTCTTGTGGCTTCTTTTAGGTTTACTCGGACCTTCCTACTTTGATCCCAACTTTTTTACTCTGCAACTTTTATTCTATGTATATAAATTAAGAAAATCAAATTATAACAACACTAAACTTTCTTTGGGATAATATTCTTTAGTTAGTGTTATCATTTTTTTAATTTTAATAAAATTATTTTCATTGGGCTATACTGTTTTCTGCATAAATCTGAAAATAAAAATGCTTTACATATTAGCTTCATCTACATCACATTTTAACAATTATTGCTTCTGTGCTTATATATTTAGTTTTGCAATCATTTTTTCTACTAAGTCTAATTATATTGGGTCAAATTTTCTGTAACTTAATTTTATTGAGACAATTTTATTCTTTAATAAATTTTCAGTTCTTAGCATGTGTCATAATTTGCAATTTTAGCCACTACAGATTTTAATATTTTTCAATATTTTTCAATAAATTTTCCTAGGTTACTTTTACTGTTTTCCATTTTATCAGCAGCATAAGTTTTATAAAACATATTTCACCATTTCAGTTTATTTATGGTCTTACCAATCTGTGCTTCATTCTGTGAAGTTCATATGCTTATTTTTATTTGTTCTTCAGGGTCAAAATTGTAGAGTCAAAACATCCTTGAGGATTAAAGAGTTAAGGATGACAGGACCAAAAGACAAGATAGAAATGATGTGAGACTTTATAATCTCCACATTGTTCTTTACTTTCCCATATAGAGTCGTGTTAGCTGGATTTTTTTTTCTGTAATACAAATACTTAAAATATGTAACTTTGTCTACCAAATGAGACTTCTTTTCCATCACAGTGTTTGTGTTTAATACCAATCCATATTTTGAACCAGTCAAGTTAAATATATGACAATAAGAATTGACAATTAATGAAAACATCCTGAATATTCTGTATCTGAATTAAATTTTTACATCATAGATACATAGCTTAACTATACTATCTTATATCTAACCCCTTTTTTCACTCCTACAAGCTTTTTCTTTGCTCATTGTTTGTAATTTTAGTGCCCTTTGAAAGTCTCAATTTCTGTTCCTGCTACTAAATTAGCTATGAAAGCTGTAGCTGCTGACTCTTGAGAACCTGAATTCATACAGCACCTACAAACATTTGTTTTTTGAGGTTTTCTATGAATATAATGACTAGGAGTAAGGAAAGTACATGTGACCTCGTTCATCACATTCTTAGAACAAATGCTTCCTCCACTGCAATTATGTCATCGTGAAATCATGTTCCACATTCTAAAATAAACTCATTGCCATATGAATTGTTATCTGAGATATTTTTGTAGTTGTCTTTTTTAACAGTCTCCTTAGAAGTGTCTTTTAAATTTCTCACAATACCAAAACAAAAATTTCTTTTTTTTTTGTCTTATCCACATGAATACTTCAAGCTTGAATGTTCAGCAGTCACTACTCTTATCCTGCATTGCACACATACTTGAATTTCACACACACACATACACACACAAACACATTTTTAGCTAAATCATCTAAAATGTACACTTTTTGACTTCTAAGAAAAGTCAAAGAGAGTTTTCCACAATATCACGGTTCGGGACTCACCTGTGGACGTGGATGTCCTGTGACCAGACAGGTCAGTTCCAGGGTTTCTCCTTCCCGTATAGTGTAGACCCTTTCCGAGTAGCGCTCCTCCTCAATGTTACAGGCCAAGCCTGAATGCACAATACGAACCGTGGGGGGAGCTGTCGAGTCAGGAAGAAGAGAGACAAGATACATAAAAAGATAAGCAAACTGTCTTCCCCTGATCATCATGGTTGTTACAGCAATTATTAGACTTTACCACTTTCAGATCCATGAGTCTTAACACTTTGAACATCCCCAAGGAATTAAAGATTTTGCCAGACAGAAAACTTCAAGTTTACCTTACAGTCACCAACACAGTCTGAAAATGGCAAAGGGGAATAGGGTAATGGGGAAAAATTGGTGATTCAGGAAATCACCATCATTACAAGACCATTGATAAAACTTGATTGTTAAAATGTGATAGTTCCCTTCCTCTCTGAAATCTAAAATTTAATATAGTAAGGGATGTTGTCCAAAAACTAGGTAGTGCAAAAGAAAGACCATCAGGAAGGAAAAATGAATGTGAATTAAAGACATTGCCATTTTTCTATTAATTTTATAAGTCCTGTGGTGTAACTAGGGAGCTAAAGAATAGGAAGATTTGGTTATTAGGAATTGAACACCAACTTAGTTTTCAATATTTATAGACTCCTGTATTAATATGAGCTAAAGATAATCACTGAATTAAGCCACTGATGAAGGCCATAAATCACTGATGTCTAAGTATAAAATTCTGATTCAAGACAGACTTCTCATAAAACTGTCCAAATTCCATAATATAATTTTCTACGACTTCAGTGTCACATGGGCCTATAAAACTTGACTAGCATTCATTGACTTACATATCATTGGAAACACACTGTATGCAAAAATTCTTTTGGTAATGAGAAATACTTAGATAATAAGATAAGCTTCTTGTCATCAAGGAGATTACTGTGACTAGCTTCAAATTGGAGATCATCCCCATTTGTGAATTCAGCGTTTTTGTTTGTAATACATTTGGAGTGGAGGCAAAAAGTTTGTCTTAATTAAAGGCAAGAGGGAAATCTATATCTACATGTAAGAACAATGATATCAAGAATTTCCTGATAGCGATCTCAGCCTGAACAGCAGTATTATCAGCAGAGGCTATAGTTGCTTAAAAATTAATGCGGGCATATTTGGAATTTTTTATTTAACATTTAAAAGACTATGAATCCTTAGGTAGAAAACGTGCCAGATAACTTCAGTCAGAAATTATTGCATGAGAATCACAAGACTAAAGACAGATTCTCCGTTGGAAATGCTAATTCACAAACATGGCTAATGTTACCTTCTGGCCTTTTTTTTAAAAAAAAAAAAAACGAGAGGAAACTATAGCTATAATCTGTGCACTTTTTTCCCCTCTTAACATAAAGTGTTCTCATGTCATTACAGTGGCTTCATAACATGCCATCCTTTAGATGTATAGGCCGTACTACCTTAATCTATGCAGCCAGCACCAAATGTCAGGAATGTCAGTTCCATAGAACTGCCCCAGAAGAAGCACTGTTGTCCTGTTTTCTTGGCCCTCTGTCCAGTGAGTATGTGTAGGGTTCTTGTATCTTAAAGCTGTTGGATGGTGTTATATAATTTCTGCTCTGCTTCTGCCAGCGTCGTGACCATAGGCAAGTAACAGCAAATTTCAGCCTCTCTTGCCCTCTATAGCAAAGCCTATTGGGTTTTGTGCTTTTGCCTTTTCCTCCAGCTTAACCACCCACTAGTCCCAACCTGTTAAACTCCATGTGTACACTGAGGCGCTCTAGCCAACTGGTGAGTAAAGACTACAATGAGTAGGCTGCCAGAGGGGCCTGAGTCTTAAAGGCTTAAGGCCCAGGCCGCCTAGGTGAGAGGTGAAGTCAGGGCCCAGAAACCACCCACAAAGAGTGTAAACTGCCTGCCACTGGGGACCTAGCTGGTGCCTGGGGGTACAGTACCACTTTAAGAGCAGCTTGTTATGGAAACCAAGGTTGTGGTTGTCAGAGGGGAATCCAGCCTGAGGTACCCGGGGGGCACCAGGAAGACTGAACTTGACTGTTCAAGGTGCAGGAAAGCTTAGGAAACAAATGCAGATGGTTTGTGTTTTTACATATCTGAACAAAACTAATGTGTGATTGTACCAATTAAGGACCTTGTGTAACATGATTTAGGATTATATTTATCACTATTGGTTTAATTTGTTATGTAATAAATATATCAACAGTTACCTGGAATCTGAAAGTAGCTTAAAAGGCAAAGGCATTCGACAACATAAGCAGAAGTGATGTTCTAGACTCCCCCGGTTACCCTGCTAAACACATTGCTTTGATAACATGACTTTTAACCCTTTTAATATTGTGGTGACTGCCTCTGGAAATGTTTTCCTATAGTGTATTTCTGTTTTTTGCTTTTAAAGATTGGTTCTGCTTCCTGTATTGTTTTCTATGTGTGCAATTTCTTATGGATCTATATGTAAAAAACGGGGTATAATTCTATGAGGAAATGAAATATGGTTTATACCTTCTATTTTCAAAATTCCAAATTTCTTACTGTACTCCAAAATAACTGAAAACAATCAGTTAATTAAAAAGCACCTATTAAAAAAATAAAAATAAAAATAAATAAAGACTATGAATCCTATAAAATTTGCAGATAAATTTGGTGATTTTATGGAGGAAATAAAATGATTATAAGTCCAACTTACAGGAAACTTTCTTTTGGGAAAATCTGTGTTGTGAAAGTAAAAAAACAATAGTTTCCAATATCTAATAGTTTGTTTTACATAACAAAAATGTGTAGAACACTCAGAGAGTTTAAGAACTGAAAAGGGCATATTTTGTTATTGTTCTTAATTTCAAACTGAAAGATAGAAAAGCCTACTTGTAGATAATAAAACAACCAGTTATTTCCATTTTTTTTTTCTGGATATCCAAGCAGAGTACTGTCCTTCAACCCTCAAATTCAGGATCCCACTCTTCAATACCCAGTATCAAGCAACATGCAAAAAACTGCCAGCAGCTGGATAAGAATTAATATATTTAGAAAAGTAGTTCTTACATTCAGTGTGCATAATAAACTCCCCAGAAACTTGTTTAAAACATAGATGTCAGAGGTATACACAGAGACTGCTATGTCTGCAGAAAACCCCTGGAATCTGCCTTTTTACAGAACATCCCAGGTGATGACAATGACAGTGCTACTCAGACCAGATCATTAGAAATAATTTTCTAATGGCTCTTATAAATATTTGTTTATTAAAGGAAAATACACCATGGGATAAAATGTCCTTTTCTTTTAATTTTTTTCAAGTAACTAAACATCATGTTATGCATCTTCTCACTGGTTTAAAAAATTAAATAAACCAAACAATTTTTTAAGTTTGTTTAAAAATTTAAACCAAATAATTTTTTGGTCTATAAAACCAATTTATCAAAAATTTTCTACCATGTCTTCAGACTCTGTCTAGACACTGTAATAATTTGCCTAGTTTTAAGACATTAGAAATCATCTGTAGTGTTTAGCTGGGTATTCTGATATATTTCATACAAGGTTTCCTACAAATCATTTCCTATAGTGATCAAATTTAAACGTCAATTTAGACAAGTAATACTAGAAAGCTACTTATTTTAAAACATCTGGCATACAACTGTATACATATTGTGGAGGTGAACAAACTAATGACAATCAATAAACACTTGCAAAATATAAATAGAAAATTGTTAAGTAAAAAAATAGAGATTCATTACCTTAAAATATATTTCTTTGCCAAATTTAGCCTAACAAGTGATAGTCCACATGTTTATTAATACATCTAATTATATAGTAACATGACATCTTTTCCAGATTTACACTTATTTTTGTTTTAATTTCAAATCAATGAATAGTATTGTTATTTTTAGGACATACTTATTATGCAAATAAGTAACTTCATTTAAAACATTTAAATTATACAGTAAGCACACTGTGTTCATCTACAAATGTAAATTTTCTGCTATTTTCTTCTGTATTTTAACACATTCTTGGAAAAGGTAATTGCCTATATATTGTAGTCATTATGAACCTACCACCTATCTTATAGGAGGGTAGAATATTCTACCAAATTATAAATGTTAAAGATGTATTTTTCCTAGTATGCATTAAAATATATGATCAGTATTTTAGAATCTCAATGATAAGGTGAAAATTTTGGAAGCTTCTTTTAACTCTTTTGGTCTGCAGAAAGGTCAACTGAAAAGGCCCTAGAATTCATCCAGGTCAACTCTCTTTATTTCCAAATTAGGGAAGGAAAGCCCAATGACATCAGATGACCTGACTACAGGCTTGCAGCTAGTTGTGGCCTAAATGAGACCAGAACCACTGGTCCTAGGCTCTTTTCACTACCTCATGCTATTAAAACTATGTCTGGCATAGTTAAAGTAGGGTTAAATAACTTCTAATCTAGACCTAGACTACACTGGGGGAATAAAAAAGATTGAGAAACAGTTCATGAAGTTAAAGCACCATAACTAGATAAGCAATATAAACAGTATAATTATTCCAAACTTAACCAGTGTAACATTGTCCCAATTCACCATCCTGTCTCCAGTCCCTATCAAATCCATGAAATCTTACAATTTCCCAAATAATATACTGTAACTTCTTTTTTCATCATGTTGTATTCCTGCGTAAGAATCTATAATGTCTCCCTATGACATTTCACAGAGTCCAAATCACCCCACATGGCATTTAGGTGCCCTGTAAATGGTCCTCATACTGATTCCAACCCAAAATCCCACTTCTCTGTAACAACAGCCCAACATCAGTGGGAAGATAAAGAGCACTGAGAATTCAAGTGTCTTTGATCATGATGTTTCCCCATCTAGAATTCCCACACTGATCTTTGGACCAATGTTGCTGAAAGCTTCGTGGATTAGTTAGCAATGATTCTCTTCTCTTTTTTCCAGAAAATCTGTATTGCCCAGTGATTCTCCTTTTTCTTAACATTCTAACTTGATAGGAAGCACCTCATTACAAGGATGAACATAATTTTCAGCATCTATTCCATATCACATAATTCATAGCACAGAGTAGGTAATTAATAATTAATTTATAATTTTAAGCATATATCACTATAAGGACTCTAACCTATTTTAGCAAAAATATTAACCATTATGGCACTGAATTTGCCTACTTTAAATATATATGCAATTTTCAGTACTATATCTGAAACAAGACATGTTTTATCCTCTGCCCTGTCAGAGAAAACCTCAATTCATCATCCTGAAATTGGACTAAGGATCATGATCCCCTTTGCCCTGTAGAGTCAGCAATGAATTAAAATGTTAAAATATTACAAGAGACTCATATTCATCCAAATTTGCTTGCAGTAAGCCAAATCCCATTACATAAAATCTTTCTAACACCAATCATATCAACTCCCTTAATTTGAATAAACTGGATTTGGGTTCAAGAGGTGAGCCTAAAAGGGCAAAAGAGAGACATTCTTTTATCTTGTTAGAGTATGTCCACAGTCAAACCAAATTCTCACTGTACTCTGTTGGAGAAAGAACACAAATTCTTTCTTATTCTCCAATGGCAACAGCAAGAGCATTTTTAAGCCTTTTATATCATATACAGACTTTCAAACATATATTTATTGAGCAACTGCTATAGATCAGGCACGAGGCTATGAGCTGAGGATATGAAGATTAATGCTGTGAGCTGTGCCCTCTATGGGTTTATAGCCTATTGGGTCTGTCCTATATATATATATATATATATATATATATATATATATATATATATATATAATACAAAAATAATAAAATTACAGTTGAGCAGAATAGATATTCTAACAGAAGGAAGTGAAAAGACCATAACAGGACAAAGCAGAAGCTGACTAAATCTGCCTGGCAGATTCCAACAGGTTTCATGAAGCCAGTGACATTTAACTTAGGTTTGGAAAGATGCATGTGGTGAAAGGAATTCCAGAGAAAGGAAATAGTGTGTTCAAAGGCATGTCTATAAGAGACTGCCTGCAGTGTTTAGGAAATAACTACATGAACATGTGGTCCACATAGTTTATAATATACTCCAAACCTTGACACCAGTGCCACTCTCTCAATTTGCCATGATGTCTCCAGACATAAGAGACTGTATAGCCCTGTGAATGGAAATGATGGGAGAAACCTACTTGAGAGTTCTTGTTAGACAGGACTTGAGGATTGACTGATGTGGGAGTGAGGGGGCAGGAGTTAAGATGACAGTGAAGTTTATATTTTGGTTAAATAGGTGAAAGAGAAATTTTTAAATAGAAAATACTCTCTTGATCACTATGGACTCCCCATTATTCACAGTTGGGAGAGACTTAAGATGAGGGACTCTGAGCCCAAATCACAGAGGGCTTTGTTAGAGTGAGGACTTAGATGTGAAGTGTTTTTGAGGGAGAAGCTTTTTCCATGTTTTCTGAAGGACATGCTGTTATTAGCCAGTAATAAGTTTGGTATTAGGAGTTTTCTCTCTTCTAAGAACCCCAAGCAAGAGCATTGTACTTTGGTAAATCCTTCAAATCCCTGGTCCAACTATTCTTTGGGAATTCAAGTTGCCAGTAAAATCTCACCACTATGCTACACTAGGTCAAGGTAACTTATGTTCTTGGCGCAGGTCACAGATCCCGTGGGATAGCTAGTGTGGAGAGAGGGAGCTCACAGAACCTCTGTTAGAAGCTCCAGTGAAGACATCAGTGAGCCACCCTGCACCATCATCTCTCACACACTCTAGATTCTGTTCAGAGACAGAGACTCAGAGACAGATCGATAGAATGTCTCACACCTTTCTACTCTCATGTGGCCAGAGATAACAGAACTAACACTATTGCTTACACCATTCTCTTAGCAGGATCAGTTTTGCTTGTAAAGCAAACAAAACAATAATCAAATTTCCTTCTATTTTTCTACTGGTCTAAGTGATTACTTGATTTGATAAAACATTTATCAGTTTTCTATGACATCTTACATTTATCTAATTAACATTGCCAATAATTGGTCTCTTCTGCTTATTTCACAATTCCAATGTAGCACATGTGAATAGTACTTCTAAAGCATGGTGTCTTCCATTCTTATTTTCTCTCTTTCCTACCTGAGTTACTAGTTTAAAATACTACATGAGTCATCTCCTCCCTCCCTTTTTCACATTAATCTCCCAATGTGCCTTTTAAATTAAGTATTGTGTATAAAGGTATAGTCTATAATTATCCCTCTTCTTGTAGACAACTCTTTTGCCTAATGTCTTTTGCCTTAGGCTCATTATATTATATATTTTAATATCAAAAACTCAGATATGGGGCTTCCCTGGTGGCGCAGTGGTTGAGAGTCCACCTGCCGATGCAGGGGACACAGGTTCGTGCCCCGGTCCAGGAAGATCCCACATGCCGCGGAGCGGCTGGGACCGTGAGCCATGGCCGCTGAGCCTGCACGTCCGGAGCCTGTGCTCCGCAACGGGAGAGGCCACAACAGTGAGAAGCCTGCGTACCGCAAAAAAAAAAAAAAAAAAAAAAAAAAAAAAAAAAAACTCAGATAGGGAAGGGGAGAATATGAAGATTTGGGAGAGTAGGTAAAATTTTAGAATTAGATGCTGACGTTGAGCTGTCCAACAACTGAAAAGTTGTTGCTGCATATAAAATTTAGAGCTTTTAAATGGTAGTCGATGGTTGACAGCAATAGAATAGACGAAATCTCTAAAACAGAGCATGTAGAGTGAGAAATTAAGAGGATAATGATAGAATTGCAAGGAATGTGAATTCTTGATACAGAATTGGTGACAATAAGATTATGAATACAGAGAGGCCAAGAAAAGAGACTCAGAGGTAGAAGGAAAACAAAGAAAATGTAGTGCTTTAAATGTTACACAAAGAGATGCTCAAGAATGGTGAACTGTCCAAAACTGTCACTTACAACAGATTTGTCAATTAGGAGGAGCGTAGACAAAAGGTCATTGCCAATGATAGTTAGGAGGGCACTGGTGAATTTCAAGTGAGATTTGGCTGTAGAACAATAGGAGCAAAAGATAAAGGAGGTGAATTTTGAGAAAGAGAAAAGTCTTAGCAGGTCAAACCAAGCTTCAGGCAAAAAGTAAAACTGCACCCACACGTAAAAAGAAATGATAAGTATAAAACAATAAGTATAAAACAATATTTTAACAATATTATACCACCATCTCAGGACTGCAAAGACTAATTATTTACATTATAAGAAAAAAAAACATAATGTTTGTATTTCCAACATAAACTGTAACTTTTACCAATACTATACTATTTTTCTACTATCCAACATTCTTTTAAAATTAATTTTCCCTAAAACCTGACTTTCTTTTTTCTTATCTTTTTGTTCTTTTACTCTTTTACAAGTTTAACTCTGCTAACTTCTGTACCAAATATGCAGAAATCTCTCAAAATGGTCTAATCTCTTCTGTAAAAAAAAAAAAAATCAAGGTTAATCCTCACAGAACATAAATATGCTTAATCTCTCCCGTATTAAAGAATGGAGACAAAACAACATTTATCCTCCCATCAACAGGCCTCCTCTTGCCTTTCCTTCACAGCCTAGTGAATAGAAATAATGGTACCCACTCTATGTCATACTTCCACACTTGCTTTGCAATCCTCAGGCCACAGCAGTCTGTCATCTGCCCTATCATTTGTATTTATAAAAGAATAAGGCAGGAATATAGAAGACCACTTTGCTTAACTGCTAATTTTTTGTCATTATTTTGATCTCTTACATCTCCTTCAGTCTTAGTTTACCAGACTTCATTTCTATGCAACTATGAAGATATTTTGAAATTATACACTTGTTCTAGACTTCAAAACAATAAAAAAATATTATTACCTCCCACTATTATTCTTACAACCATGAATATAATCATATATCGAAACATGCAGATAGCAGAATGTTCAATTTATATGTCCATTCCAACAATTTCCTCAAAAACTAGTTAAAATCCTTCTGTCATTGTCATTTAAATAATCCCAAATAGGACAGTATCTTGATACACAATTTACAGATTATTTTTAATCAGCTTTTAGCTCATTTGAGTTGTTTGATTCCATTGGTTATTTTGAATTAACTACAATTTCAGCATCAATGTGAATTTACTTCCCTACCTCTTTCTCCTCATCCCTCATACTTGGTTAATACTGTACTCCTGTCCACTGGAGGGAAATACATTTTTATCTTTAATTTGATGAGTTATAAAACGAAAGTACTAAGATCATATTGATATTCTGGATTTAATCAAAAGAAGATCATATCTACCTCAGTATGACTTTGGTGAAAGGCTCTAAATATGAAAGATTTTGGATATTTTGTATTATTTCCTCAGCACACATTGAGCAGCACTGTTATAAATTAATTGAGCTGCCCTGAGAGACTCTGCAGAGCCCAAAGTAAGGTAAGAAGATTAAACCCTGAAGCCCCTGGTTCTAGAAAGCAGCTATTAATTTTTCCTAAATAACAGAGGTTGATATGATTTTTTAGGTTAGTGTTAGCCAAGAATTGAAAGCAAAGAGCTTGACTTGCTTAAATTTTTAATTTAAACGTAAGTTATCTGTTATATGCAATAGATACTATTTAAGATGGAAGAACATTTGTCACTGAAGAAAATGACATTAAATAACAATATAATTGTGTGCATGAAATTTTAAAGTTAAACAAAAAAAGCCATAATGAAATTTAAATTTTAAAGTTAAAAACAATGATAGGGCTTCCCTGGTGGCGCAGTGGTTGAGAGTCCGCCTGCCGATGCAGGGGACACGGGTTCGTGCCCCGGTCCGGGAAGATCCCACATGCCGTGGAGCGGCTGGGCCCGTGAGCCATGAAACAATGATAAAAGCAATAATGTTTTTGTGTAGAAGAATTACCTTGTAATGTCATCTTTTAACATTCTCGAGTCAAGGTACTAACTTTACAAAAAACTGAATACATAACGACAAAATATTAATCTGAATTATCTTCCACAAAATGACATATATGTGTCCTATGCTTCTTAAATGAAACAATATAAAATTTTTAAATATTACTAAATTAAGGTTTTTACATTAACAACTTCAGATTTCATCAGAAATAAGTTTTTTTTTTTTCATCTCAAAACATCACCTATTAATTCCTAAGGCTAAAACTTCAAAGACCCTAGTATGTTTTATAGATTTAAAAAAATATAAATTTCACTGAATCTAAGGTTCTTAACATTCTTTTCAAATTCAGCATTTGACAACCTCTGACACGCGTGCTGGAGAGGAACCATGTGCCCCAAAGTCTGACATAGACATCTGCATCTCTACGTGGATGTTCCTACCCCAAGTCCTTCACTATGTTCTTCCCAGTATTTTCCAGAAGAAACATATGAAAGCAATATTTGAAAGGTTATCAAATATTTCATTAATCTCATATTTTGCTCACAAAGGACTTGACTGAACTAAGCTGTGTGCTATCACTTAAAGGTAAATATTGCGGTGAACTGTGCTTTCCCCAAGTAGGTAGAAACGTGAGACTCTATACACAAGTTCCTTTTTCTATATTGGATCCAATGCCACATCCTGAATTGTCTCCATCTAAAGGTTGAATCATGTTTCTATCTAATCAGTAAATTTTAGGAGGAAAAAAAAAAAACTACTCCATAAATTTTGGCAGCTAGGCCATAGACTGTCAGTACAAAAAAAAAAAAAAAAACTGACATAAACACAAGGGAGTCACCTCTTTTATGGTACCATTCTTTATGTGCTTTGAGTCATGATGGAAGCAGAGTAAAGGATGCAGAGAAACTATTATAATGCTACAAGAGGGGGCAGCCTTTAATCCTTAAAACCTTTGATTAGGTTTTCCCCCTCTAAATCAAACTTGTGAAATGGTTTCCTCTTACTAATGTCTGAAGCTATGGCCATCAACAAAATGGCCATCATCAAAAAATCTAGAAACAATAAATGCTGGAGAGGGTGGGGAGAAAAGGGAACACTCTTGCACTGCTGGTGGGAACGTGAATTGGTACAGCCACTATGGAGAACAGAATGGAGGTTCCTTAAAAAAACTACAAATAGAACTACCATATGACCCAGCAATCCCACTACTGGGCATATACCCTGAGAAAACCATAATTCAAAAAGAGTCATGTACCAAAATGTTCATTGCAGCTCTATTTACAATAGCCAGGAGATGGAAACAACCTAAGTGTCCATCATCGGATGAATGGATAAAGAAGACGTGGCACATATATACAATGAAATATTACTCAGCCATAAAAAGAAACAAAATTGAGCTATTTGTAATGAGGTGGATGGACCTAGAGTCTGTCATACAGAGTGAAGTAAGTCAGAAAGAGAAAGACAAATACCGTATGCTAACACATATATATGGAATTTAAGAAGCTATATATCATGTGGTCAGTGAACCCTCCAAAGTTCTTGGAACCAAATCTTCCTGTCTCTCATGAATTATCACAGCATCTTATGAGATCAGTCAGGACTCTTGAACCCACAGGTACTAATTCCATCATTTTTAAACCCTCTGGACTGAAATGTATACCTAAATGTACTCACCCTTCTCTAGAATTAAGAGCTTCTCAGCTTTCTTGGAAAGAAATACAAAGCGCCCCAGCAAATACTAACTAAAATGAAATTAGTGTCATCATTGTGCTCCAACCTTAATCACAAATTGGGTATTTAGAGACAGCTATTATTTCTTCCAGTCTAGCTAATCAACAAAACAAATGAGATTAACTACAGAATATGCCAAAAATGAAAACTTCAATTTGCTTCTCCAAGAGTGGCAATGGCAGGCAGAGGATTTCGAGGATCTGGCCTGCCAATTTCTCCATTGTTTCTCTCCATTGAGAAATCACTGCTGCTGCTTGTGACTAGCCCCAAGAAGGACAAGATCCTCAGCATGTCACAAAAATGTCTTTCAAACCCCAGAATAGAGGAATCAGTGTGATAATGACACACACCCAGAGTCCCCTTCAGAACTGGGCAGAAGAGCAATTATCACAAAGCAAGAATGATTCGTACTCCACCAGGCAACACTCAAAGACTAAGAACTTAGCAAACACCGGGAACCTGTGCAAAGCTTGTTATTTATGACAACCTCTAGTTCTATCTAAAACCATAAAAAGTATATTTTTAATTTCCATTTGAAAATATAAGACATCCCCAGTGAAGGTTGGTGAATAATCAAAGTTTAGTTTCATCTACAGTTCTGTCTTATTCTAGAAAAAAATTGTGTTATATATATAAGGTTTTTTTTTTTTTTTTTTTTTTTTTTGCCATGTTGCATCCTCATTTTAAAAAGGACAGACATTCCTTTGTCTTTAGAATTTAGGGGGAAAGAACAGAATACAAAAAAAGAATTATCAATCATTTATAGTCCCATAGACAAAGAATATTTTTATTAAATTACTTAGTACCATAAGAGTTCAAAGTAAAAACATTTTTCTAAACCACAAAATGTGAAACAGAAGCACTTATTGGTAAATATCATCACTCAACCTCTAATTTTTTATTTAGGCTTGGCAATTTCAAAGAAATACACTCAGGAGCTGAGGGACTGCCCAAAATTTCTGTTCAAACAATTTAATTTCCATCTGTCTGAGGATGAAGTTTTGAAATTGTCCCTGTAAGTATCTCAGTGGTTCACCTCTGTGGCAACGTAACACGGCATTCCCCAGGAAGGCTCTTAGACCTGCCATCACCCAGATCCCCTACCATCAGGTCCCAGGGGCTGGACCTCCCACTCTCCTGCTCAATCACCTGTGCTCCTTCAGTTTGCCATCGAGCAAGACTCTGTGCTCAACTTTAAATAATTTCCACATTCTCCTAAATGAACTCATAAATACCTTTTCTAAGAATTGTCATAATTGTTATTAATGTTAGGATTTGTTAATAAAACAAAAAATATGAGAAATCTGCAGTGTCACAAAAATCTTAAAATCTTCAGAGTAGTAGCAAAACAAATGGGTGATCCACAACGCTTAACAAGTACACAAGATTTTTAATTTTTTTACCGTTAACGTTTTTCTATTACAAACTTCTAATTAATAGTATTTCCTTAATTTTTTTGAACAAACAAGGAATACATAAAAATATATAAATAATTGCTTGTAGCCATAGCCCGTTACGTTAAATACAACATTGTTATGCTTAACTTCTCACAGCACCATTCACCTAACTTGAAATGTTATGCTTGAAATTCTTCCAGTGTTCTCTGCAGAACTGATGAGATCATATCTGTTAGATGTTAGATCAAATAAGTTATTCAGATTTTAAGGTGTCCGGGTTGTAACACAGCTGAGTCAGTGCCTTTCAAAATATACTTCCAAAGACAAGTGGCCTACAAACATGTTCAATGTTATTCAATCTACCTAATTTTTAAAGAAATTTAAACCGAGAGGAGCATCAAGATGGCTGAAGAGTAAGATGGGGAGATCACCTCCCTCCCCACAGATACATCAGAAATACATCTACATGGGTACTGCTCCTATAGAACACCTACTGAACACTGGCATAAGGCCTCAGACAGCCCAAAAGGCAAGAAACTCCCCCCCGTACCTGGGTAAGGCAAAAGAAAAAAGAATAAACAGAGACAAAAGAATAGGGACGGACCTGCACCAGTGGGAGGGATCCGTGAAGGAGGAAAGGTTTCCACACACTAGGAAGCCCCTTTGTGGGCGGAGGCTGCGGGTGGCGGAGGGGGGAAGCTTGAGAGCCGCAGAGGAGAGCGCAGCCTCAGGGGTGTGGAGGGCAAAGCGGAGAGATTCCTGCACAGAGAATCGGTGCTGACCAGCACTCACCAGCCTGAGAGGCTTGTCTGCTCACCCGCCGGGGCGGGTGGGAGCTGGGAGCTGTGCCTCGGGCTTTGGTCGGATCCCAGGGAGAGGACTGGGGTTGGCGGCGTGAACACAGCCTGAAGGGGGCTAGTGCGCCACAGCTAGCTGGGAGTGTGTCCGAGAAAAGGTCTGGAACTGCCGAAGAAGCAAGAGACTTTTTCTTCCCTCTTTGTTTCCTGGTGCACGAGGAGAGGGGATTAAGAGCTCTGCTTAAAGGAGCTCCAGAGACGGGCGCGAGCCGCGGCAATCAGCACAGACCCCAGAGACAGGCATGAGATGCTAAGGCTGCTGCTGCCGCCACCAAGAAGCCTGTGTGCAAGCACAGGTCACTATCCACACCTCCCCTCCAGGGAGCCTGTGCAACCTGCCACTTCCAGGGTCCCGGGATCCAGGGACAACCTTCCCGTGAGAACTCACGGTGTGCCTCAGGTTGGTGCAACGTCACGCCGGCCTCTGCCACTGCAGGCTCGCCCCTCACTCCATACCCCTCCCTCCCCACTGCGTGAGTGAGCCAAAGCCCCCGAATCAGCTGCTCTTTAAACCCCGTCCTGTCTGAGCAAAGAACAGACGCCCTCAGGCGACCTACACGCAGAGACGGGGCCAAATCCAAAGCTGAACCCTGGGAGCTGTGCGAACAAAGAAGAGAAAGGGAAATTTCTCCCAGCAGCCTCAGGAGCAGCAGATTAAACCTCCACAATCAACTTGACGTACCCTGCATCTGTGAATACACAACGAATCATCCCAAAGTGAGGAGGTGCACTTTGGGAGCAAAGAGATATTATTTTGTCCCCTTCTTCGCTGTCTGTGAGTGCGTATGTGTATGCTTCTGTGTGTGATTTTGTCTGTATAGCTTTGCTTTCACCATTTGTCCTAGGGTTCTGTCTGACCCTTTTTTTTTTATATACTTTTTAAATTTTTTCTTAATAATCAATTTTTATTTTAATAACTTTATTTATTTTATTTTATCCTCTTTCTTTCTTTCTATTTTTCCTCCCTTTTATTCTGAGCCGTGTGGATAAAAGGCTCTTGGTGCTCCAGCCAGGAGTGAGTGCTGTGCATCTGAGGTGGGAGAGCCAACTTCAGGACACTGGTCCACAAGAGACCTCCCAGCTCCACATAATATCAAACGGTGAAAATCTCTAGGAGATCACCATCTCAATGCCAAGACGCAGCTTCACTCAACGACCAGCAAGCTACAGTGCTGGACACCCTATGCCAAACAACTAGCAAGACAGGAACACAGCCCCATCCATTAGCAGAGAGGCTGCTTAAAATCATAATAAGGCCACAGACACCCCAAAACACACCAACAGACGTGGACCTGCCCACCAGAAAGACAATATCCAGCCTCATACACCAGAACACAGGCACTAGTCCCCTCCACCAGGAAGCCTACACAACCCACTGAACCAGACTTAGCCACTAGGGACAGACACCTAAAACAATGGGAACTACGAACCCACAGCCTGAGAAAAGGAGACCCCAAACACACTAAGTTAAGCAAAATGAGAAGACAGAAGAACACACAGCAAATGAAGGAGCAAGATAAAAACCAACCAGACCTAATAAATGAAGAGGAAAGAGACAGCCTACCTGAAAAAGAATTCAGAATAGTGATAGTAAAGATGATCCAAAATCTTGGAAAAAGAGAAAATATAAGAAACGTTTAACAAGGACCTAGAAGAACTAAAGAGCAAACAAACAATGATGAACAACAAAATAAATGAAATTAAAAATTCTCTAGAACAGATCAATAGCAGAATAACTGAGGCAGAAGAACGTATAGGTGACGTGGAAGATAAAATAGTGGAAATAACTACTGCAGAGCAGAATAAAGAAAAAAGAATGAAAAGAATTGAGGACAGTCTCAGAGACCTCTGGGACAATATTAAATGCACCAACATTCGAATTATAGGGGTCCCAGAAGAAGAAGAGAAAAAGAAAGGGACTGAGAAAATATTTGAAGAGATTATAGTTGAAAGCTTCCCTAATATGGGAAAGGAAATAGTTAATCAAGTCCAGGAAGCACAGAGAGGCCCATACAGGATAAATCCATGGATAAACACAACAAGACACATATTAACCAAACTATCAAAAATTAAATACAAAGAAAACATATTAAAAGCAGTAAGGGAAAAACAACAAATAACACACAAGGGAATCCCCATAAGGTTAACAGCTGATTTTCAGCAGAAACTCTGCAAGCCAGAAGGGACTGGCAGGACATATTTAAAGTGATGAAGCAGAAAAACCTACAATCAAGATTACTCAACCCAGCAAGGGTCTCACTCAGATTTGATGGAGAAATTAAAACGTTTACAGACAAGCAAAAGCTGAGAGAGTTCAGCACCACCAAACCAGCTTTACAACAAATGCTAAAGGAGCTTCTCTAGGCAGAAAACACAGGAGAAGGAAAAGACCTACAATAACAAACCAAAACAATTAAGAAAATGGGAATAGGAACATACATATCAATAATTACCTTAAATGTAAATAAATTAAATGCTTCCACCAAGAGACACAGACTCGCTGAGTGGATACAAAAACAAGACCCATATATATGCTGTCTACAAGAGACCCACTTCAGACCCAGGGACACATACAGACTGAAAGAGAGGGGATGGAAAAAGATATTCCATGCAAATGGAAATCAAAAGAAAGCTGGCGTAGCAATTCTCATATCAGACACAATAGACTTTAAAATAAAGACTATTATAAGAGACCAAGAAGGACACTACATAATGATCAAGGGATCAATCCAAGAAGAAGTTATAACAATTGTAAATATTTATGCACCCAACATAGGAGCACCTCAATATATAAGGCAAATACTAACAGCCATAAAAAGGGAAATTGACAGTAACATAATCATAGTAGGGGACTTTAACACCCCCCCTTTCACCAATGGACAGATCACCCAAAATGAAAATAAATAAGGAAACACAAGCTTTAAATGATACATTAAACAAGATAGACTTCATTGATATTTTTTGTACATTCCATCCAAAAACAACAGAATACACATTTTTCTCAAGTGCTCATGGAACATTCTCCAGCATAGATCATATCTTGGGTCACAAATCAAGCCTTGGTAAATTTAAGAAAATTGAAATCGTATCAAGTATCTTTTCCGACCACAATGCTATGAGAATAGATATCAATTACAGGAAAGGATCTGTAAAAAATACAAAAACATGGAGGTTGAACACTACACTACTTAATAACCAAGTGATCACTGAAGAAATCAAAGAGGAAATTAAAAAATACCTAGAAACAAATGACAATGGAGACACGACGACCCAAAACCTATGGGATGCAGCAAAAGCAGTTCTAGAGGGAAGTTTATAGCAATACAATCCTACCTTAAGAAACAGGAAACATCACAACTACACAACTTAACCTTGCACCCAAAGCAATTAGAGAAGAAGAACAAAAAGACCCCAAATTTAACAAAAGGTAAGGAATCATAAAGATCAGATCAGAAATAAATGAAAAAGAAATGAAGGAAAAAAATAGCACAGATCAATACAACTAAAAGCTGGTTCTTTGAGAAGATAAACGAAATTGGTAAACCATTAGCCACACTCATGAAGACAAAAAGGAGAAGACTCTAATCAATAGAATCAGAAATGAAGAAGGAGAAGTAACAACTGACACTGCAGAAATACAAAAGATCATGAGAGATTACTAAAAACAACTATATGCCAATAAAATGGGCAACCTGGAAGAAATGGACAAATTCTTAGAAATGCGCAACCTACCAAGACTGAACCAGGAAGAAATAGAAAATATGAACAGACACATCACAAGCACTGAAATTGAAACTGTGATTAAAAATCTTCCAACAAACAAAAGCCCAGGAGCAGATGGCTTCACAGGCAAATTCTATCAAACATTTAGAAGAGCTAAAACCTATCCTTCTCAAACTCTTCCAAAATATAGCAGAGGGAGGAACACTCCCAAACTCATTCTAATAGGCCACCATCACCCTGATACCAAAACCAGACAAAGATGTCACAAAGAAAGAAAACTACAGGCCAATATCACTGATGAACATAGATGCAAAAATCCTCAACAAAATACTAACAAACAGAATCAAACAGCACATTAAAATGATCATACACATGATCAAGAGGGGTTTATTCCAGGAATGCAAGGAATCTTCAATATATGCCAATCAATCAATGTGGTACACCATATTAACAAACTGAATGAGAAAAACCATATGATCATCTCAATCGATGCAGAGAAAGCTTTCAACAAAATGCAACACCCATTTATGATAAAAACCCTGCAGAAAGTAGGCATAGAGGGAATTTTCCTCAGCATAATAAAGGCCATATATGACAAACCCTCAGCCAACATCATCCTCAATGTGAAAATCTGAAACCATTTCCACTAAGATCGGGAGCAAGACAAGGTTGCCCACTCTCACCACTATTATTCAACATAGTTTTGGAAGTTTTAGCCACAGCAATCAGAGAAGAAAAGGAAATAAAAGGAATCCAAATCGGAAAAGAAGAAGTAAAGCTGTCACTCCTTGCAGATGACATGATACTATACACAGAGAATCCTAAAGATGCCACCAGAAAACTACTAGAGCTAATCAATGAATTTGGTAAAGCAGCAGGATAAAAAAATAATGCACAGAAATCTCTTGTATTTCTATACACTAACGATGAAAAATCGGAAAGTGAAATTAAGAAAACACTCCCATTTACCATTGCAACAAAAAGGATAAAATATCTAGGAATAAACCTACCTAAAGACCTGTATGCAGAAAATTATAAGACACTAATGAAAGAAATTAAAGATGATACAAACAGATGGAGAGATATACCATGTCCTTGGATTGGAAGAATCAACATTGTGAAAATGACTCTACCACCCAAAGCAATCTACAGATTTAATGCAATCTCTATCAAACTACCAATGGCATTTTTCGCAGAACTAGAACAAATATTTTCACAATTTGTAGGGAAACACAAAAGACCCTGAATAGCCAAAGCAATCCTGAGAACAAAAATGGAGCTGTAGGAATCAGGCTCCCTGACTTCAGACTATACTACAAAGCTACAGTAATCAAGACAGTATGGTACTGGCACAAAAACAGAAAGATAGATCAATGGAACAGGACAGACAGCCCAGAGATAAACCCACACACATATGGTCACCTTATCTTTGATAAAGGAGGCAAGAATACACAGGGGAGAAAAGACAGCCTCTTCAATAAGTGGTGCAGGGAAAACTGGACAGGTACATGTAAAAGTATGAAATTAGAACACTCCTTAACACCATACACAAAAATAAACTCCAAATGGATTAAAGACCTAAATGTAAGGCCAGACACTATCTAACTCTTAGAGAAAAACATAGGCAGAACACTCTATGACATAAATCACAGCAAGATCCTTTTTGACCCACTTCCTAGAGAAATGGAAATAAAAACAAACATAAACAAATGGGACCTAATGAAACTTAAAAGCTTTTGCACAGCAAAGGAAACCATAAAGAAGACCAAAAGACAACCCTCAGAATGGGAGAAAATATTTGCAAATGAAGCAACTGACAAAGGATTAATCTCCAAAATTTACAAGCAGCTCATGCAGCTCAATATCAAAAAAACAAACAACCCAATCCAAAAATGGGCAGAAGACCTAAATAGATTTCTCCAAAGAATATATACAGATTGCCAACAAACACATGAAAGAATGTTCAACATCATTAATCATTAGAGAAATGCAAATCAAAACTACAATGAGATATCATCTCACACTGGTCAGAATGGCCGTCATCAAAAAATCTAGAAATAATAAATGCTGGAGAGGGTGTGGAGAAAAGGGAACACTCTTGCACTGTTGGTGGGAATGTAAATTGATACAGCCACTATGTAGAACAGTATGGAGGTTCCTTAAAAACCTACAAATAGAACTACCATACGACCCAGCAATCCCACTATTGGGCATATACCCTGAGAAAACCATAGTTCAAAGAGTCATGTACCAAAATGTTCATTGCAGCTCTATTTACAATAGCCAGGACATGGAAGCAACTTAAGTGTCCATCAACAGATGAATGGATAAAGAAGACGTGGCACATATATATAATGGAATATTACTCAGCCATAAGAAGAAACGAAATTGAGGTATTTGTAGTGAGGTGGATGGACCTAGAATCTGTCATACAGATTGAAGTTAGTCAGAAAGAGAAAAAGAAATACCGTATGCTAACACACATATATGGAATCTAAGAAAGGGCAAAAAAAAGGTCATGAAGAACCTAGGGGCAAGACGGGAATAAAGACACAGACTTACTAGAGAATGGTCCTGAGGATATGGGGAGGGGGAAGGGTAAGCTGTGACAAAGTGAGAGAGTGGCATGAACAGGTATATACTACCAAATGTAAAATAGATAGCTAGTGGGAAGCAGCCACATAGCACAGGGAGATTAGCTCGGTGCTTTGTGACCACCGAGAGGGGTGGGATAGGGAGGGTGGGAGGGAAGGAAGGAGACGCAAGAGGGAAGAGATATGGGGACATATGTATATGTATAACTGATTCACTTTGTTATAAAGCAGAAACTAACACACCATTGTAAAGCAATTATACTCCAATAAAGATGTTAAAAAAAAAAGAAATTTAAACCATTAAAGTATTTGTTTTTGCCAAAGATATTGATAAAAATAAATAAATGAAACCTAATGTTGGAGTAAGCTTGAGGCAATATATACCTTCATATTTGGTAGATGGGAATCAGCACACTTATTGGAGGAAGCAGTTTGCCAATTTAGATTCCAAATGTAAAATATATATAACATTTGGGCTATCTCTAAAAAAAACTGACTAATGAGACAAATTGCCAAAAGCTACAGAAGCAAATATTTCCACTACAATACTTATAATGGAAAACCTGGAAACAATAGCATATGTGGAAAACTCACAAGCTATTAAACATGGGTATGTAGCTATAAATTTATTTACATACAAAAATGATGATGTCATTGATTTTTAAAAATAAAGTTTGAGAAGAATGTGGATCACATAAAGTGCTGTGGTTATAAGCCAGGTCTCTGAATTGAGGTGCCCAGGTTCAAATTCCCACTCTGACATTTATTGTGTGACACTGAGCAAATGATCTTTCTGTGCCTCTGTTTTGGTATCTGTAAAACTGATTAAAAATCAAACCTCTCTCAAAGGATCTAGTGACAGTGTGATAAATAATGCTTATTAGAAGAATGTTCACTTCATCAAAAGCTGGCAGCAAGTGTAAGCCATTAATATTTTCAAATTCAAATGTAAAGTTTATACATGTACAAATTAGACATACATGTAAGGAGATCTCTATAAAGATGTTCTCTGAAATTTTTTCTAAAAGATAATTTAGAGATAATCACACAAGAGGGAAAACATATGATCATATATAACCATTAAAGTAATCTTAATTTTTTAAAATGATTGATAAAAGTATAGAACCCGGGCTTCCCTGGTGGTGCAGTGGTTGAGAGTCTGCCTGCCGATGCAGGGGACACGGGTTCATGCCCCGGTCCGGGAGGATCCCACATGCTGCGGAGCAGCTGGGCCCGTGGGCCATGGCCGCTGAGCCTGCGCATCTGGAGCCTGTGCTCCGCAACGGGAGGGGCCACAACAGTGAGAGGCCCACGTACCGCAAAAAAAAAAAAAAAAATTATAGAACCAACGTAAGTATCAAACAATAAAGTACCGGATTAATAACAGATTACCCTACAACCAGTATAAAATGATGCAATCCATGTTTATTGACATGGAAAGAAATCCATAATTATTGCTAAGAATAACATGTATGTTATGACCCTGTTCATGTACTATGTGCAACTGTGTGTCTAGAGACGTCTAGAAGGATGCTGACCAGAATGCTAACAATCATGGTTCTTGGGGCAGTAAGTTTTCTGATATCTTTGTTTTTTCTTAATGTTATCTGTATTTCCAAATCTTTACAGTAAGCACTTTTTCCCCCCAGAACTACTCAAATGATCTTGTAGTTCATCTCTAAGATTTGGAGCCAATCTCTACATCTCTGACTGTAATATTTTCTCTACTTCCACTTCACAGTTGCACAATTCTCTTAATCTCAATGGATAAAGGAAACAATTGTCTATCTGGACCCATCAGGTTTTTCCCCATAAACTTCAGGCCTTTTTTTTTTTTTTTTTTTGATTTAGAATCCTCTGAATTTTCTTAAATTATGTTTCTGGACTTCAACAATTCTACCCTCCTCTGTGCTCTGCCAGTTTTGTCTGCAGTATAACCACCACCTCTGTTTGCAACTTTGAAGAAGGTTGACTTTTTTAAGTATTGTGTAATTCTAAGCAACTGTCTTAGCAAAGTCTCAGTAAGCATGCTTGGTACTGAAATCCAGCATCATCACTGAAGTATGACAAGTACTTCTTTTCATCTTCCAAAATGCTAATGTAGACTTCTGTTCTTCCCGCTCCCAAGTTCCTTAGTGAAACTCTTAATACCTTCTTACATTCTCCCAATTTCATTTTAACTTTTTTCAATTTATTTGTATGGGAAATAAGACAATACATGAATATCCAATGAATGATCAAGCTCATTACAGTTCAGGTCACCAGCTTTGTCCAGTTTGCCAGGTCCCCTGCAACAAGTCATCACTCATGTATCATCTTATCAACCCCCACTTTTACTGGCCCACACTCCTAGGGATCTATCTCCCAAACACCAACATTACAATTTTACAATATCAACATAATTTAAAGCAATAACTAAAACAGTCAAAATTTCAAACAAAGGAAAATGAATTTTTTTCTTTTAATAGTAATTTTCTCCCACACCTGCTTAATGCTTTTGGTAAATAATGAACAAATGTGTACATATACATGTCTGTATATATACATGTGTGTATATATATACACACACATATATGCATATATACATGTGTGTATATACATATATTTTTTCCTCTAATTAAAAAGTCTCTAACAACAAGAGTTGAATCTTTCTAATGTTGCTAATTTAAAGTACTGGGTTTGAAGTTGGATTTCCTGGGTTGGAAACATTAGAATATAATCTACAATAATCTCAATTTCCTCATGTATAAAGTAGGGATGAAATGACTTTCTACTTCACACTGTTGTAGCAATCATATTAGATAATCATATCTCGGATTTACCATAATGCCTGGATCATAGCACTGAGCATTCAGTTTTTGTTGGCAGTCTGAAATCTCCATGTAAGGAAGAAACAATGGAGGAATAATATTATTGCTGATTAGTAAAATCATTACAAACTTTCATCCCAATAACTTACATGAAACAAAAAAACTAGAAATGAAAAACATTTGTAACAAATGACACTTATAAACTTTATGTAAATTGCCCACATAATAAAATGATCAAATTTGTCAGCAAATCTAAACTTATCTTTTTAAGGCCAGTTGATTAAGTAAATGAATAAAAATCATTGCTGGGGGCTTCCCTGGTGGCGCAGTGGTTAAGATTCCGCCTGCCAGTGCACGGGACACGGGTTCGAGCCCTGGTCCGGGAAGATCCCACATGCCGCGGAGCAACTAAGCCTGTGTGCCACAACTACTAAGCCCGCACGCCACAACTACTGAAGCCCGTGTGCCTAGAGCCCATGCTCTGCAACAAGAGAAGCCACTGCAATGAGAAGCCCGCACACCACAACGAAGAGTAGCCCCCGCTCACCACAACTAGAGAAAGCCCGCACGCGGCAACAAAGACCCAACACTGCCAAAAATAAATAAATAAATTTTAAAAATCATTGCTGAAAATATCAACTGAAGCTGGTGCTTTTCAAAAATAAACATGGAAAAATAACTTAACAAGGTAAATACTATTTTATTTACTTAATATCACAAACCACTTTTAAATAAATAAAAATAAGTAAACACCTAATGAATAACAAGTATATTTATCAACAGAGAAGCATTTCACATAGGCTTTTGTCTAATTAATCACTATATTCAGCATTCTTAGAAATAATATTTTAATACTCAGGGCACAAATCATGTAGTATTTGCTTCCCTTCCATAAACTAAAAGGAGCCCAACATTTGTAGAAATTTCAAAGATATATCCAAATGAACAATTACTAAGTGACATTTTCAATACTGAAGTTTCAATACCTAAAGTGAATAACGGAGGAATGACATAAGCCAAAAACGTTACTATGCAGATGAGGCCTCCGTTTTAATTAAGGGCTGAGAACGAGAGACCTGAGGGTCTAATTCCAGAGCTTTTTGACATATATCAAATGTTCCTTAATCTCCAATGAAAGGCCTTTCTGACAAGTTCTCACGTCAGTATGTTCCTACTAGCTACCAGTACCTTTAAGCAGTGTTTTGTCACTGACCTACATTAGTATATCAAATTATGATAGGCAATTAATGGCTTCACACAATAATAATTCAGATTACAGTCTCTAGCCAAAAACTTAGAAGAGCACCAAAATAACAATGAAACATGAATATCTCTGTTTCTACTTTATTTGATAAAAAATTTTTTAAAAAAGAATATAATGGTAAATACCTATACAGGTTCTCAAAATCTTTTTTACTTAGGATTTTGTACAGAGGTTACATAATTCAATTCTTTCTTTCTCTTTAAATAACTAGAACAAGAAATAACTAATTCTGAGAAATATAAGAACAAAGATTTTGACATGATATATTTACGCATATATTCATGAAAACCTCAAATCAAAAACATTTGACTTATTGACATGACATTTGTCTCTAATTTTTTTCTTCATATAATGTATCAGGTTAAAATATGTGACTTTTTATCATTCCGGAGGTAGAGACAACTAACAGTGTGCTGTGGAGATAAGGGCTTTTATACTTTTTGGAAGAGCTTGCCTAAAGCTCTCAATGGTACTTCTCAAGAAAAGCTTCCCATCGTGCTTACCAAAACTGAAGAAATCTTCTCCTAGAATGATTTCCCATTGGTCATTTATATTGGGAGGTGGGGCCTTTGGGCCATATCAATTTGGTTATCTTTAAAAAAAAGAGTCAAACATGGCAAGGCTATTTCCTGTGCTACTCAGGCCTCTTCTCATTCATTTTTATTCTATAGGACACGTACATTAAGTTGTGGCTTGGCCCATCTACCATCTCTTTCATTGCTCACAAATTCATATTGCCAACACAGACCTTGGACAAGCTCTCCAGGCCCAAATATCCAGCTATCTACTTGACAGTTTGTCTTGAATATCTTTATATTCCAATATATCCAAAATTGAACTCATGACTCAACACTCTCCTCTCAAAAAAAAAAAAAAAAAAAAAAGTCTTATTTGAGCATTTCCTTTGTCATTCAAATGGCAATACTATCCAAAAAGTTGCTTAGGGCTTCCCTGGTGGCGCCGTGGTTGAGAGTCCGCCTGCCGATGCAGGGGACACGGGTTTGTGCCCCGGTCTGGGAAGACCCCACATGCCGCGGAGCGGCTGGGCCCGTGAGCCATGGCCGCTGAGCCTGCGCGTCTGGAGCCTGTGCTCCGCAGTGGGAGAGGCCACAGCAGTGAGAGGCCCGCGTACCGCAAAAAAAAAAAAAAAAAAGTTGCTTATACTAGACACCTGGAACTCACCTCTGCCCTAATTATCAACTGTTGTTGATTTTACCCTCTTAATCAGCACCCTCCCTCCACTTTCACCACACACACACACCCAAGCCACTACCATCTCTCCCTGACTACTGCAAAAGCAGCCTAACTGATGGCCCCTTTCCAATTGCATCTCCAGACGGCACACTAGTGGTATTTCAAAATGACCATATCGAGCTCGTACTTAAGACCCTTCAGTGGGGCTTCCCTGGTGGCGCAGTGGTTGAGAGTCCGCCTGCCGAGCCAGGGGACACGGGTTCGTGCCCGGGTCCGGGGAGATCCCACATGCCGCGAAGCGGCCAGGCCCGTGAGCCATGGCCACTGAGCGTGCGCGTCCGGAGCCCGTGCTCCACAACGGGAGAGGCCACAACAGTGAGAGGCCCACGTACCGCAAAAAAAAAAAAAAAAAAAAAGAACCTGCAGTGGCTCCTTAATGCTTTTAAAATAAAATTGCTATTAACAGGACTCTGAAAACCCTGAAAGCTTTCCCTCGTGGACATGAAGGAAGAGCTGAGGGATGAGATAGCCACCCAAACCACAAAACACCAAAGCTTGCCAGCAAACCTAGGGGAGAAGCACAGAACTGACTCTTCCTCAGAGCCCTCCGAAGTGAACCTGCGCCACCCAGTGTCAACAGAAGCTGATTAACTAACAGAAATTCTTGAGTTCCTCTTAAGACCAACAAATAAGGGAACAGCCTGTTAAAACCCCTCCACTTGTAAACTGCCTTCACTGATTAAGTTCGCTGTAGCTTTTTTGTTTGTTTTTTTCTCTTTAATTGTATACCTTGCCAGCTTCACACAGCCAGGACTCCAGTCAGCTCTTCTCCGGCGCGAATCAGCTGCGGCTGGCTGCAACCACCGCCCCCAAAACTGCGCCTGCGCAGGCGTCCTCACGCCGGCCTGGTGACGTCAGAGGCCGGAAAACTCCACCCTCCAATCTCGCTCAGCGCCTCCATGTTGAACATGCAGAATCTCCTAACGAGATGCGCCGGAGCAGAACACTGATTATCGTTACCCATTACCTCACCTTCTTCCCTGCTTCCAATCACCTTTCCCCACCACCTAAGACCACCCTGCTTATTCCATAAATATCCCAACCCCCTCACCTTTGGGAAGGCAGTTCTGAAACTTGTTCTGCAGGCCCCTTGCTTGGCTGGCTTGTAAACCGTAAAACCTGTGCAACTCAGAGTTTGGCTTGCTGTGCATCGGGAAAACGGACCTGGTTCAGTAACAAAAGGAACCAATCCTGCCAATACCTTGATCTCAAACTTCTAGCCATTTATGTTGTTTAAACCAACGAGTTTGTGGCACTTTGTTACAGCAGCCCTAGGAAACGAACACACTATTGAACAATTAGTGAGAAGGATGGGATGTTTACAATTTGGCATTTTCCTGTGATAGGATAATGATAGTCACCAAAACAGATATGAGTAGGAATGATAGCATTACATCTACCTATCTTTCCTTCCTTCCTGCTCTCTTCTATTTTCCTCTCTCTCTCTTCTACTCTCCCTTCCTTCCTTTCTCTCTTCCCTCTCTCCCTCCCTTCCTTCCTTCCTTTGGATAACATGATGAATAAGTCATGGTCCCTACCTCCAAGAATACCATTAAAAAGGGAGTTTTCTGAGCAAAGAAGTCTCTTATTTTGAACTTAAATTCAGTAAGAGAAAAAGGGAGATGTTATAACACCTAAAATTTTTATCAAAAACATAAATCCCCCTCTATTTTTCCTGGAAGGGAATAGCCTGGACTAAAGAGATTTAAGACTGTCTTGAGAATCTGTATTTGCACTGAAGTTAGGAGAAAGCTATCTATCTCTACCATTTACTACGGACCACTGTAATCCATATAAAGCTGAACCAAAATTTATGAGGTAGTGGTTGAAGGGGACACAAGCAAGGACTTCATTGAGGAATGTCAAGGACACCCTATGGAATACTATGGTAAGTGTGGGACCTTCTCAGAAAACATAAAAACATATATGTGACTAGAATGATACATTTGAAAGTGAAAGAAGGCAGAGTAGATTGTGGCTCCTGAGTGGTTAGTTGGCTACCCTTTCTTAGCTTGAGAGTGAACACACACACACACACACACACACACACACAGAGAGACCAAAGTGACATTCCAGTTAGTTCTGGGTAACCTTATACATTTGCTTTTGAGGTTCCCTCTTGTGTGGCAGGCCTAAGCAAGGTAACTGCAGTAAGGGTAGAGTCTGTTGGTATTTTTAGTTATCTTTCAATGAATTGCTTTTTGACACAGCCAGTATTCAATAGAGCATTATTAACATCGCATATAATAATTCCTGAAATTTTACTTATCAAATGGAATGTCTTGACCAAAGGGTATATCCCACTGCTAGCTGCTATATATCGGTAGCCCTAAAGGTTGGTAATTGAATCCCAGCCTCCAGCTGCTAGGCTTGTAAGTGTTCAATGCCAGTTGTCTCCACCTAGCAATGAGGTTACCTTTTCCTATTCTGTGGTTTCTCCATGCTACAAACAGATCTAGTAAGAACTATTAAGCTCATTAACAGTCAACCATTACTCTGTGGCACTCAACTTACTGTGGTTTTATCTTAACCAGAGAAAAAAAGAAAAATTACAGCACTTCATAAGTGGCAGTTCCAGCTGTACAAGTCAAAGATGCTTACAAAATGAGATACAATGATATTTATAAGGATGTAATCATATTGCATTACCAAAACAAACTTTCACCATCTTTTTGTCTGAAAAATTGACACACCCTTACTTTCATCTCTCCCATTAATAACTATTGATCACATATATTAAGAAGGAAATAGCAATTATTTAATAATGCATTCTGCAATAATTTATTTTAATTAGGCCCCTATCAGTTCTGGAAGTGATAGCTTTACAAACGCATGCAGCATTCTACTTAGGCAGAAATATCTAGGCTACTTGTTATTAAAATGCTAAAAATGGCTTTTATCCCAAAATATCAAACTTCAAAGGTAATAATAAACTGAGTGAAGGGAGAGAAATTCCAAGATATTCTATATAAAGAAAAGCATTTTCCATTCACAGTGTTCTATTTGGATTGATTCCCTGTCACTGAAGACACTGGCGGACCAGACATGAGCCATATGTCACAGAGCACTGGTTTCTAAAACTTACACAGCTGGAATTGCCATAAACAGCAGAGTAACCAGCTGTAAGGGGAGGGAAGCTAAGGTTTCCCACATGTAAGATAATGCTTCCTCTTCCTCAGGTATTTTGCTGACAGGTTTTGAAGTGTCAAAATTAAGTTACCCTCTGACAGCAGTTTTGGGAAGTCGGTTTGCAATGTAATTTGTTTAGCCCTTTATTATGTATTATTATTATTATTTTAATATTAGTGCCCTGTATTAAGAAAATAAGAGACTAAAAAGTGAAACTTACTGCTAAAATTTGATGAAATGAAGCAACCTGACAAGGAGATACAGCTTTTGAAGAAACAGAATTCAATCTGATTTTATCCTTCAGGAACAGTGCTAGAATAGAGGCAGGACTTCTAATGAGACAACACCCAGAAAACATGATCTGCATATAAAGAAAGTAACTTCTATGGCATATTCACATCTCAGATTGTATTTATCATCTGTGGGTACTCAGTTTCTCCATTTGGGTTGAGATAGCACAATAATTCTAGGTTCTATGAATCACAGAGTTGAGTGTTATTATTTTTTAAAGTCTGTTTATTTATCTAAAGCATGAATATTTTTTCAGCACCATGAGCCATGATGCAAATACAGGGAACATTTATTAGCACTGGATTAACTCCGGGAATGTATAATCGCCCGCCATGATTTCCACACCACCACCCACTCTTCACAAGTATATACATCTTCCTCCCTCTGCAAGCTGTTTAGTATTAACAGAAAGCTTGCAGTTGCCACAAATAATAAAGGAGAAAGGGGTCCTAAGTCTGTGACATAGAAGCAGAGGGACAAATTTGGGGGTGGTAAAAGATTTTTCCCCTCCTTTAGAGACTAACTTCATCTACTGTCTCCTGGGGTGAACTTTGTGAGGTGTTAGATAACTCTAGCCCCAGGGGAAAAAAGTCATGCATATACACTGTATATAGTGCCAGATGACAATTTTGACTGACTACATGTAAGGGTTTAAAATAAAGGGCTTGACCACAGTTATTAACTAAATGACTTGTGGCTAGACTTGATTAATAGATGTGATCAAATAAATGGTTCATTTTCTCACATAGGAGACAAAGAAAAAAGACAGAGAAAACAAAGCTGTCTATAACTATAAAAGACTTACTAAACATTCTCAACTGGAATGACATCCTCAAATAGAATTAATTTGCAATGCAACTTCGAAAGTGGAGGCTGGCAAAAGCTAAAGAGGGAAGAACTTAAACTAAAAAGGAATGTGATAAGAATGCAAGCATGAAGTAGCCTGGAAAAAAAGAGATATAGGAAAAACCTAATCTCAAATAGTTCCATACAATTCAATTTAGGAAATGTTTAATTGAGTAGATACTCTATACAAATGTTGTATTAAGATTGGTGAGTGATACAAAAGTATATAAAACATTCTCTTTCTCCCAGAAGCCCAAAGTACAATCAGGAGAGTCAGATACTTTAATGTTGCCCATGGACCAGCTATAACAGAATCACTGGGGATGTATGTTAAAAATGCACATTCCATTAATCACTTAGAAAATATCAAAGTTACCTCCCATCTAGAGAAGGTCAGAATATTTTCTTTCTTCAGTGCAAATTAGTCCAGAATCTGGAATTCTCTGTGGACCTTTCTAACCCAGAACTATTGAGTCAAATCATTATTGTATCAAAATTATCATGAGAATTTTTTTTCATTTTTTTCTTTTTAGTTTGCTTGAAAAATATGATGGAAATACACAGGAAACAAATTCATTCATATTTTCTTTTCAGCCACGAACCTTTGTCTTCATATTTTAGATTCTAATATAGGATGTTTAAATTGTCATCTTTTGTAAATTGTTTGAAAATTTAAAGATGTGAGGGGTTTTTTTTCTTGATTTCTGTCAATGGTTATCTTAACTTGGTATAAGAGGAAAGGATGATAAGTGCTGTAAATTTTGTTGCTCAGTATTTTATGAGAGAGAGGGAGAAAGTGAGCAATTAGGCAGCCTTGGGAGTAATTAAATTTAAAACATGTAGGCTACATATATGACAGAGCACACTTGGGGAAGATGGATGAAGGAGAAACAGGCACATGTATCTGGACATAAAGCGGAAGAACCGTGCTATAACAAAAGTCAGTAACAGGACATGATTACTGTGTTGCAGCACAATTTTGGAAGTAAATGTTGGCAAAAGCAGGAGAGGAAATAAGAAAGAACTGAAAGAACTAGAATGTGATCAACGAAACCAGGAAATAGCATAGAAGGTATGTGTATGAGAGGTGACATATTCTGAATTTTGGTTGGCCATTCAAGATCTGACCTGATTTCTCAACTTATCCTTAACTAAGAAACTGAAAGCATGAATCTGGCCAGATTTATGGACGGGAAGGGCCACCCACGGAGCCACTGCTTAAGCAGAGAACAGAGCCACTGACAAACTGTGGCCCCCTAAGACAGGAAGCTAGTGAAATAACCCCCCCAACCTCTTCTATGAACCAGTCAGTCTCCTGTGGTCCCACTGTCCTAATCAAATCAGAACCTGGATGGCTAGGGAGCCCAGCTGAGGCAGCCCACAGAGTCACCCTGTCAAGGAACACAGCAAGGTACGCAAGGGTAGATAGTGAATAAGGAAGCATTAATAGGGGAATATCCAGCACATTTGTCTGTCTTTATATATAACAGTGTTGTTCTTGACATGGAATTCTATAAATTAAGGCTTATCTGAATGTATGAAACAAGCATATCATCTGACATTCAGCAACAGGGAGGCTTTCTGGGCTTCCATTTTCTACTGACTTATTGCTGGAATTGTCTTGCCTCTCAACTACTACAAAATCAAGGATTTTGGCAGGTAGAGACATGTATAAACCCTTACTGCCAACAAATAAATCCTAATGCAGAGCAAGACCAGATTAGTGTACTCATCTTCCAGAAATATGTTTCTTTACTCCTCATGGCTCTTAGAATTGCTTACCATCATAGTTTATTTAAAATGTAAAATGTAAATTACTACCCAAAACATAAATATAGCATACACACATATATGCACATACACATATGTGTGTGTGAATATTTTAATGCTTTTTAATATACCTGGCTCTGTGTTATGTATTTCACATAACATTACTCACTTAACATTTACTAGCCTTGCATAGTATGTATCATTCTCATTTAGCATAGAAGAGTCCTAAAGCTAGAAAAGGGTAAGTCAACAACAAAAGTTCACGTATTAAGGAAAAGGTGGAAGCTAGGGTTAAAACCACAGGAATCTAGTGCCTCGTTACACTCCTTCTCACAGGCTCCGGATGCGCAGGCTCAGCGGCCATGGCTCACAGGCCCAGCCGCTCCGCAGCACGTGGGATCCTCCCGGACTGGGACACGAACCCGCGTCCCCTGTATCGGCAGGCAGACTCTCAACCACTGCGCCACCAGGGAAGCCCCGTGTTACACTCTTTTTTTTTTTTTTTTTTTTTTTTTGCGGTATGTGGGCCTCTCACTGTTGTGGCCTCTCCCATTGTGGAGCACAGGCTCTGGACGCGCAGCCTCAGCGGCCATGGCTCACGGGCCCAGCCGCTCTGCGGCATGTGGGATCTTCCCGGACTGGGGCACGAACCCGTGTCCCCTGCATCGGCAGGCGGACTCCCAACCACTGCGCCACCAGGGAAGCCCCCGTGTTACACTCTTAATCACAAAGTTTTACTGACTACAAATGCTGATTCACATAAAGTAATGTACTATCATACATTTGTTTCTGGAAAACAAATAAAAATACTGCTTACCCCAAAATAACATTAACAAATTCAGTCTAGAAGCTCTTTCATGATAAAGGAATTGAGGTGATTACTTAAGCATCACTTTAAATATATATAAATTTTTGGTCTGAGCACTCCACAGTAGCAGAGAGGGACAAATGAAAGCACTGTCTAAAAGACAATGGATTTAGACACAAATTCCTGAAGAAATATAAAGGGAAAGATTTTCTCCACACAGTGTTCATCACCCACTGTGAAATCTTCTATTTCCACCAACCCAGGCAGTACAAAACAGAAATGTGCAGAGAAGAACAGTACATATTAGAGGATCTATTGTTCATCTTTCAGAGCATACAACCAAAATTTATGCTAGTATCATGCTGAATTTTAAAGATTTTAAGTAATACAAGCCTCATTTTACAATGTGTACATTTTAAGCACTATTGGAAGAGCCCTCCTTGTTCACACTATACATCCCCACCGCCTATACTTCTGGAACAAATTGGCAGGCGTGAATTCATAGGTCTGTCTGAAAGAACTGTGTCCCTGATGTGTATGTATCCAGTTGTTTTTGATTTTTATTTATTTTTGTTTTTATTCTTCCAGGTATGGGATGTGATAGGTAACAATCATCAGAGAAGAAGCCTTGCACAAAATATTTTACTGAAGTTAGTTCATGTTATAAATATGAGACAAAAAATAATAAAAACAAATAACTCCAGTGTTTTTGAAATATAAGTAGTGGATTCTTTTTAGAAACTGCTGCCCATCTGGCCAACTAGGATTGTGGAGAATTCAAGTGTTTTGGAGGGTGCTGCATCCCCAAAGAAATGAGATGAGAATTATGGCAACATTTGTTAACTCTCACATTTTGAACAGAGCAGGTGTGACAAAATTCTTAATTGAGATTTGGTTTTGATCTTAACTGCTTACTTGATAAACACCATATATGTGTATCCTATTAAACCAATCCATATTTTAAAATGGCATGTATGTTATAAACTAGGGGAACATTTTTCACATGCTTAAGGGGACACATCAGATATCATCTGGAACAGACCACAAGTTAGAAACAGTAGGGTGAGAGAGGTGGGTTCTGCTGAGAACCAGAAAGAATTGGCCCAGTGAAGTATGAAATACGGGGGGAGAAGGGCCATCTGTTACTCCATTCCAGTTGATAGTTGCCAGGTGTGAATGTGGTCTCATTGTTCATAAATCTCCTTTGTTTTAAAGACAAAAGGAAAATGTATACACATTTTTTTGTGTGTGTGTGTGAAACCTCCCCATTTTAGTGTTGGCAACTGATGCAAAAATCTTTGAGACACTGTGCTGGCAGGCATTCTGTACTCCAAGCCACACACATGTGCAGGTGGGCAACAGCCCACAGGCCAACTACTGTGCCCCCAATTATAGACAAAGGACATCATTCTTATGTATGCAACTGTTTTCTCTATCAGCTGTTCTGACAGGATTTTGTTTGCTTTGCTGATTTTTTGAAGTAACTTTCTAGGTTTCAAATTATCATCCAGCAGCAAGCTCCCAAAATGTTTTGTTTTGTTTTGTTTTCACTCTGAATTGACAAAGTATTTAGCTGGATCAACTCATTTTTCACATATATTTATAGCATAAACAAGGCAAGATTTTGTTGTTGTCATTGGATTCAAGTAGTCTTGGTTGTCGTTATTTCTTGTACTTTTTATTCTGTTTAAGAACTACGTAAAGCCAAAGCAGTACTTGTATGCCACAGGGATTTATTTTCTTAAATACGTCAAGAAAGAAAAAAAAAGAGGGAAAGGGAGGGAGGGAGGAAAGAAGGAAGGAAGAAGGGAGGGAAGGAAGGGAGGAAGGGAAGGAGGAGAAAAGAAAAGAAAAGGAAAAGAACATGGGAGAGGGTGTCAGTCGGCTAGGGGAGGCTCAAGTGAACCTTACTAATTCCTGAAACAGAAGAATACCTGCTTCTGTCTGAGTTTTCCAAGGTTGATAGTCTTCAAAAGTTCTCACTTCCCACTAATGAACACAGTACTTTTCTATACGATTCAAGTGTGTTTTATTTTCTTATAGAAACAAAAGTAGAGGTGTTTATGATCACTTAATAAGTTCTTTTTCCTGTATCTTCTGACCTCGAAGAAATTTTGAAAATTCTAAGTAACAAATACTGGGTCAGAAAGCCTCAAAACCTCATAGTAAAAATGCCAAGTGTTGACTATTATAGATAAATTGTTTTTAGTGAATATGTAAAATCTGATACCAAGGGATAGTCAGAAACAAATATAAAATCAAGAATCTCAGAACTCTAGGTAATCTAGCAATCATTTTATAATAATAACACTGAAGCAAAGGAAAATTAAATTATTTAACCAAAGTCACTTCTTTGGAAGTCAGAGTGAGACTTTAAAATTTAGTTCAAAACACTAAATAAGAAGTGAAAAAAAAATCCTCTATATTTATAAAGAGAGAAAGAAAAAAAATCAAAGATATGAGATACTGAGATGCAAAAATTTCATGAACAAATGCTTCAATAATATTCAAACTGACGTTGTTCTATTTTATTTTCTTTAAATAGCTGCTGGGAAACCACTTGGGCTAGAAATATTAAGGCACAGCAATTTAAAAGGAAGAATATTAAAATAAATGTATCCATATCTACATGTATATTTCATGAATAGCAATTTTTAAATGGGTTCCATTTCTGTCATTTTAATGAGTGAGTTACAGGTCACCTAATAAAAATTTTAATTTATATTAAGTACTTTATAAGTCAATTTGATTTATTTTTACATATCTAGACCTAAAATTGATATACACGGAATTCTTCTTCTTCTATACATTTGTGGTACGTTAGTCTATAATACAATTTCTACTTGAGACATTAGCTGCCATAGTTTGTGCTTTGAATAACTGGGATATACAAAGAAATTCAGAGAAAGGAGGACATGTTTTCAAACAGTATTTACATGACAAATGTCATAATTCAATACAATATCAAAAGGAATAATCTATAAAATTTGGTAAACTTTAAGTTGGAAAAGCAGAACTCTTAGTAAAATTAAGTTACGCCTGTGAAAAGAGAGGCTTAAATGTACAGTATGTATTTCTTCATCTATTGCAATGTATAGCCAGAATAACCTGTATTCCCAAGTCAATTACAATCATAACATAAGGTAACAGACCACAGTAAATATTGTTATATCATAATGATTCACACTTCTTTGTAGGCACCAGCAAAAAAAAAAATCACATATTTTATACTTACACCCCAAAATCTATGTAAGTGATTTCTCAAAGAGCCACAGAGTATATTTCCTTTCTGACATTTCAAATATGTATGAGTGAAATGAGGAAGCATTTAAACAGTTTTACTGGATATATTTGCCCATCTAAATCCATATACCTTCAAAAAGTAAAGAAAGATAGAAGGGCAGTTTCTATGAGAGAATTACATATTTCTGGACTACGTAATCTCTCTGTATTTTTATGAAGTTTAGAGCTGTAGGATTTACCCACTATTAATGGACTTCAGACTGGGCTGATTTTAGTTTAGCTTTGTTTTGTTTCAGTTTATTTATTTTTAATAGCTTTATTGAGGTATAACAGCTCGATGAGTTTGGACATATGCAAACATCCATGTTACCATCACCACAATCTGGGGAATAAACACATCCAACATCTCCCAGAGATTCCTTGGTTCATTTGTTTCTTTTGCATATGTAGTAAAACCACTTAACATTTGATCTCCCCTTGTAAAAAATTATGAAGTGTGCAATACAGTTAACTACAGTTAACTATAGTCACTAGGTTGTAAGGTAGAACTCTGGGCATGTAGTAATAACTGACACTTTATGCACACTGAATAACAACTCTCCATTTCCCGCACACTGCCATATGATCCAGCATTCTCACTTCTGGATATATATCCAAAAGAATTGAGATCAAGATCTCAAAGAAATATTTGTACTCTCATTTTCATTGCACCATTATTCTTAATAGCTGAGACATGGAAACAACCCATGAATGGGTAAAGAAAATGTGGTATATATTGATACATACAGTGGAATATTATTCAGCCCTAAAAAAGGTAATCCTGCCATTTGCAACAACATGGCTAAATGTGAAGGACATTATGCTAAGTAAAATAAACCAATCATAGAAGGATAAAACATTGTATGAATCTACTTATAGGAGTTATCTAAAATAGTCAAATTCACAGAAGCTGAGAATACAATAGTAGTTGCCAGGGGCTGGGGATGTGGAGGAAATGGGCCAACTTTGTTTTTTATCAGTATTTAAAAATTCAATTCCTCTTAACACAAAATAGGTTTACTAATCAGAAAGTTTTTTACAATGAAAGTTTTGTGAATTGCAGTACTAATCCATGAAGAATTTCATTAAATATCAATGAAAAAATGTTATGTTAATCTTAAAGATGAACATATATAGCTTCATAAGCGTATATAAATTCAAGAAAAGCAACACTGCTTTTAAGATCAGAGAACACATTTTCATGAAAAAATACTCTTCTTGTAAGATGACATAATTCCTCAATCAAATGCTCAGATTAAAAATAAAACATGCTTTTCTGTATTTAGCCCTGAGCAGTTTGGTGTGAAACATGAAAGGAAAAGCAACAGAAAAATTACTCTACATGTCATTATGCCAAGTAATAAAAATGTGCTAAAATAAAATTTATACTGTAGAAACTAGTATTCTAATCTATCCATATTCAGTTTAGTTTACAAACATAGACATCTGAAAAAAGCTCTATTTCACATAAATGCTCCTCTTGACACAAATGACTTACAAACTCTCCCACTTTCTCCTACCATACCTCATACAAACATATTTTCTCTCACTCAAATCACTTGATATTATTCTTAGTTATTTTAATATTTGACTGGAAAGCTACTGATACCGCTTGATTTTTGTTAATAAATTAGCCTATTGGGACTATTGGAAGGATAAGATTATTAGATTATTTGAATAGGATTAAGAGAACAACTGCCTTATTTTGTATATGATTCGTATTTAACTAGACCAGTGACACCTTTGCCATTAATGACTGGTAAACTTTCAATTTCTATTGGTGAACTTTCTTTTTTTTTTTTTAATTTTTATTGGAGTATAGTTGCTTTACAGTGTTGTGTTAGTTTCTGCTATACAGCAAAGTGAATCAGCTATACATATACATATATCCCCTCTTTTTTGGATTTCCTTCCCTTTTAGGTCACCACAGAGCACTGAGTAGAGTTCCCTGTGCTATACAGTAGGATCTCATTAGTTATCTATTTTATACATAGTAGTGTATACATGTCCATCCCAATCTCCCAATTTGAACTTTCATTTCTAAGTCTCAGACATTTCAAAAGAAGTCCTTTCTTCTTTATAATAATTGACCACAGATATTTGTTTCTAAAAGAAAAATAAACCAATTTTCATTTAGTACCATAGGGATATTTCAGCATAAAGAAATCAAACAGTTTGAGGAGATACAAATAATAGAATTACAGGAAATAAAATCCAGGTTTTCTCAGGTCTGGCCATAATAAAAATCTTTAAAATGACTTGGACCATGTCTACGGACATAAAATAACAATATTAAGTTTGACTACAAGACCATTTTGTTCATCCCATAGCTGGCATCAAGTCCCAACTCCTCCACTAACTCTCTGTGTGATCCTGCACAAGTTGGCCATCTTCATTAAGCCTCAGTTTTCTCATCTGTAAAACCGAAGCATAGACAATTCTGAAATCTCCTGTAAGCTCTCAAATTCAGATAATTAGTGATTAGTTTGCATTCAGAAATTGGCCAAGTGACCACACTGGCTTTACTCTAATCAGTGTCAGCAACAGCATGTCAGCACTCCCATTAGCAAAACTCAGATATGTTGTTGAGTCCAAACAATATTAAAACAATGATAACAAAAAGAATTTAAATAGCCAATTTGAGTTAATACAAAAAACTATAAGCCTGTCAGGAAAAGTAACAGCACATGCCTTCCTATGCAGCTAAGAGGGAAGTTTGGTTATCACCAAGTCCTAAGAAAAAGGTGCAGGGGCTTCCCTGGTGGCGCAGTGGTTGAGAGTCCGCCTGCCAACGCAGAGGACACGGGTTCATGCCCCGGTCCGGGAGGATCCCGCGTGCCGCGGAGCGGCTGGGGCTGTGAGCCATGGCCGCTGGGCCTGCACATCCGGAGCCTGTGCTCCGCAACGGGAGAGGCCACAACAGTCAGAGGCCCGCGTACTGCAAAAAAAAAAAAAAAAGAAAGAAAAAGAAAAAGGTGTAAAGTCCTTTAAAAGAATTCAAGACTTAGCACAAAGCCAGCTCAATATTAGTATAAAATATCTTTCAAAAAACATTGCTAGTCTTAGATTTAAAAATCAAAATTAAATGAATAACCAATTTAAGTAAATAAGGTTTCACAAAGTATCACAACAGTAAAGAATTCATTTTTGTCTATTTTGAATTCAGTTACATGCTAATATGTAGTCACAGTACATAACTTTATCTCAAATTACAGCAAATATCAAAAGTCTTCACTTTCTTTATCACTTCTTCAAAACTATAATCCAGTGATCTAAGAATTTTTGCTTCAACAATATGAATTTTTGTTTTGGTAACATAACACTTATGGAATTAATTTTTGAAACTTACTGAATTTAATTGTAGCTCTTCTATCAATGCTAGGCCCAAAAACAAAAATAAGTGTTCCTCTCTCATTCCTCCCAGTCTCCACCCTCAACCTTGATGCTCACACATGCACAAATGGAGAAAGTCATTTATTTAACAAAATAAGAATATGATTTCACAAAGTCATTCTAAATCTATTTTAATAAGTAACCTGGTTAATATTAAATCCTATTTTGACCTGACAAATGAGTAAGAAACAAGAGTATCCTGAGCCAACATTTAAAAATATACTTTAGGGAGTTCCCTGGTCGTCCAGTGGTTAGGACTCAGCGCTTTCACTGCCAAGAGCCTGGGTTCAATCCCTGGTTTGGGAACTAAGATCCCACAAGCCGTGCCATGTGGCCAAATAAATAAATAAATAGATATATATTTATAATATATGTATACACTTTATATTATTAGTTGTAGTAATTTGTATTTGAAATGACTTCTCAGTTCCAGGTGACAAACAAGTAATATTTCTGGATCCCTATGTATTTTAAGTTATGGTTAAGATATTCCCTTTAGCAAAATGTTGATGCTCAGACATTGGGGGAATCACAGCTCTCAACTGAGATGATAATAACAAACTAAAAATAAGTCTAGAGTGGAGCTGTGACTCATCACACTCATCACACTCAAAAGGTGATAGCTAGAAAGGTTTGAAATCCTCCAATGACACATTAAAAAAGAAGCAAAAAACTTCCTGGTTTTTTGAGGGAGACCTCTACAGCACAGACTCGCTGGAGAAAAGTTTTTTAAAAATTGTCTAGATCTGGGGCCTCCCTGGTGGCGCAGTGGTTGAGAGTCCGCCTGCCGATGCAGGGGATACGGGTTCGTGCCCCGGTCTGGGAGGATCCCATATGCCGCGGAGCGGCTGGGCCCGTGAGCCATGGCCGCTGGGCCTGCGCATCCGGAGCCTGTGCTCCGCAACGGGGGAGGCCACAACAGTGAGAGGCCCGCATACCGCAAAAAGAAAAAAAAAAAAAAAAAAAATTGTCTAGATCTGAGATAGAGTAGACCTGTTTTCCAGTTTTAGGTTACATGAATTTAACTCATTTTCATGTTGAAACACACATTATACATACATGCATTTAAAAAATCCTTTTAAAAAAAATTTATTAATTTATTTATTTATCTTTATTTTTTAAACACCTTTATTGGAGTATAATTACTTTACAATGGTGTGTTAGTTTCTGCTTTATAACAAAGTGAATCAGCTATACCTACACATATATCCCCATATCACCTCCCTCTTACGTCTCCCTCCCACCCTCCCTATCCCACCCCTCTAGGTGGTCACAAAGCACCGAGCTGATCTTCCTGTGCTATGTGGCTGCTTCCCACTAGCTATCTGTTTTACATTTGGTAGTGTATATAAGTCCATGCCACCCTCTCACTTTGTCCCAACTTACCCTTCCCCCTCCCCGTGTCCTCAAGTCCACTGTCTACTGTCATTATTCCTGTCCTGCCCTTAGGTTCTTCATAACCTTTTTTTTTTTATTCCATATATATGTGTTAGCATACGGTATTTGTTTTTCTCTTTCTGACTTGCTTCACTCTGTATGACAGACTCTAGGTCCATCCACCTCACTACAAATAACTCAATTTCGTTTCTTTTTATGGCTGAGTAATATTCCATTGTATATATGTGCCACATCTTCTTTATCCATTCATCTGTTGATGGACACTTAGGTTGCTGTCATGTCCTGGCTATTGTAAATAGAGCTGCAATGAACACTGTGGTACATGACTCTTTTAGTAGGAAATCTGTATGTTTAAGTGGAGCAAATCTATTTTGTATATTGTCATTTTTAAAATGCAAGGTTCTAGAGTAAGGGAGCATAATTTTAAGTTCAGATTTTATTTACCACTTGTATAATCACAGTAAAGTTACTGTACCTCCCTAAGTGTTAGTTTCCTCACCTGTAGTCGAGGCATAGTGATACCTGCAGTTTAGTGATATGCAAAGGAACAGCAGAATTCCACATAATAGGATGGACTGGGGAACTATTTTTTAGGAAATACAAGTGACATTAATAGTACTTTCCATAATAAAAATTCTGGGCTTATTGATACAATGGTATATGACCAAATAAACCAAAAAAACCAAATAGTGATAGATGTCATAGAGTGAAGTGACTAAAGCTGATTTTTTTTTCAACACTGATAATCATAAAATGGAAAAGAAATCATATTAAAAGTATAAGAATATCTGCCCCTTGGTATGTAATTTCTTACTTTGGGGTAAATTTTAAGTTGTTTTGTTGTTGTTGTTATCGTTGTTGTTGTTTTAATGAAAAGAAAACTAATACACACAGTTCTTCAAGAAAGTCTGAAAATAGGGAAGTTACCCCAATGCAAATAAGGTTAGGTTTGATAATACACTAACATTATCATTATCTAAGGATATACCTAACAATTAGCCTCCTCTTAAGAATCTTAAAAGTTCCTCTTGGTAAACATTGATGTTTCTTTGGGGAAAAGTGTTACTTGCTTCCCATTCCCTAGAAGTAACTGGCTGTTCTTGAGTAGTTACCTGTGCTATTCTTTGGGCAGCTATTTGCAAATGAACAGCTGAGCTGGAGAGAAGGCAGCAAGACCCTGTGGGAGAGACTGTGACTAGGATCTGGACTGGTTTATTTAGAGATTCATAAACTGGTCTGTGAGTTCCCACATAGAGATTTTACTTATTTATATTTTTTAATAGTTAAAATGTATGCCCAGCTCAGATGAAATGTATATATATATTTATATAAATATATAAGGTCTATCTTATTCAATTCCTATATGAAATGAGTAATAAGTATTCCCATTCTACAGATGAGGAAACAGATGCTCACAGCTAATGAACAGTGAAGCTGAGATTCAAATCTTGATATCTCTTACTTCACAGCCCAAGTTCATATTCCCTACTGCCTCATGCTGAATAATCCAGAAGTAGAGAAATGTATTCCTTTCAGATTATTGTTTTTTAAACCCGTGGATGAAGTTGGTGGTGGGCTTTCTCTAAGCAGAGAATGCAGTGATCTATTATACTAGGAAGAACTCCATCCTGAGACAGAATATGTGGAGTCTTGTGAAGGTGTCACCAGGGGAAAGGAAGAAATGTTTTTCTCAGAAAGGCCCACAGTTTGAAGACCGAACACTTGACTGAGGGGGTTCTCCTTGGAGGAGGTAACCTGTCCCAGACCTAGGCATGAAATGGCCTATGAGTGGGGTAAACAGCAGCCTATGAGAGACTTCATGAAAAGGGGTCTGGATTTGGGTGGCCTGAGAGGAGGCACAATAGTAGTAATAGGTTCTTCTCCATATTGAACTTCTCTTCTGTTACCCATGGAAAGCTTCCTTAAGGACTTAAAGGTTAGGTTCTACTTTGAAGAAAACCAGAAGGGCTCATTTCATACTTGGGATAGATGAATGAAAACCATGTCTCTTCGTCTGAAGTCAGAGTAGCCGGAGCAAGAGAAAGGCAGCTTTGGTAGAGCCCTGCCTCGAGGAAGCCAGCGCCAGAGCAGGAAAAACAGACAGCATGACTAGGAGGCCGGGCACAGTCCCTAAGGGACTCACACCTGAATAGGGAGGTGACACCCTGGGGAACAGATGCTCAAGACACTGTTGATGGATCCATGAAATAGCCAAGGTTACTGCAAGAAGGACTAATTCCTGATGATCTTTCTGATAAGGTCTCAAGCCATTAAAAAAAGGAACATGGTCTAATTTTTGAGACATATTACTGAATCCTGGGCATTACATCAGGAAGGCAATGTCATCTAAATTATAAGCAGTAATGAGATATGGTGAATCCGTGATGAATTGAGTGTTCCCATAGCTTAAAGGAGGGCACAACCCAGAGTGAAAAGCCTAACTTTGAACCCAAATAAATACAACCATTCTTTCCATCAACATCACTAAATGTCACTTATCTGTTTCATCTAGGTACTGCCATTCCCTTTCTTTCCTTCTTTCTGTCATTTTTCACCCAAATATTTTCACGGAGGCTTTCTTTTAGCTTTATCTTGAATTGATACGGCATAATTAACTGCCAAAGAGTGAAAATGTTTTCTCTAACAAAGAAGGCAGATCCCAAGGAACAAAAATGCCATTTTCACTCATTATCTAAATATAATGACATACACACACAACAGGAAAGTTGTTTCTCTTCCTAAAAAATGTTTTGCATTTAGGTTATGATAATTTCATATTGCTTTGCTAATTGATTTGTTACAGGTTTCCCTAATGCTTTGTGCCTTTTTTTTCTCCTGTGTATTCAAGCATTGCACAATTATATGGCCTGTGTGCATTTTAAAATGCATTCAAAAAGAAAACAGTTAAGGTAATATGCAATAATTCAGAATAAAGTAGCCCTATATACCTAAAAATGCAACAATGTTATTCAGTATTCAATTCAGTAATGGAATTCACCAATTTACAGCTTATTCATTTACCCTGACTCTCAAAGAAGTAAGAAAAGAGTGTACACCTCTGCACATCTAGAATTAACTCAACTGTCATTGTTGCCCCGCCCGAGTGCAAATAGCTGATCATTGTTTACCACACAATCATGCTCAACTACAGTTGTTTCCCTCATTTTCTTTTCAATTTCCTTCTGCCTTCTTTATCCCTGGCATTTAGCAAAAACATGTCTTCAGAGGGATAAGAGATTATTTCATAAAGCGGAAAGCATTTTTAGTTTTGGCATGTGTATAAGCCAAATATTGTTCACTATGCCATGTTGTCAGGACAAATGTTTTGCCTCTCATCCTATTGTTAAAGACTGGCCAGGGTGGGGCTTATTGACATTCTTTTGTGTGAAGAACCTTCCCTCAACAATACAAGAACAGTCTTGATGCAATATTTTGCCAGGCAAAACCACAGCCATTTATGAAACTAGTTTATTCTTTCCTTAAACACTAGTTTGCTGTCCCAGAAAGATGACTGAAGAAAGTGAGCTACTCTCTCTCTCTTCCAATTTTGTGTCTTCAAAGCCCTAGTCAGTATCAGGGAATTTTTTACAAGGTGTATGTTCGTTAATAACACTAAACTATATATACTCTGGTATTTGGGCAGATTCTAAAAAAGGAAATCTATTGTGGTTCTTTACCATTTCTTTACAAACTGACCCCATGGCTCCTTGAGAGCAGATAATTTCTATGAAACTTCTTAACATTTTCTTCATCATATAAAACATAGAGAATGATTGAATTAATATTTAGTAACCTATATAAAAATGTCTTCATTCAGTTTGTCTCTTTTGTATGTAACTTCAAATCTGGTGAGACACTTATTAATAGAGCATTATTTAATGTTTGAGGGGGTCTGTTTAAGCTAGATGACAGCTAAGACACTGCACCAATGACCATAAGTTAAATACAAAAAATACTTTATGAAGAGCCAGCAAAATAGTATAATTTGAAATTTTTATTACCTTACCATAAATTTACAACTTAATATACCACTTTGGAAACGTGTGTGTGTGTTTGGGGTAATCATTATTTCTTAACAATTTATTAAAAAAGGCGAGACGAAGAAATGAAAGTAGAAAAGTCTTGGCATATTTGATCTTAAAATTCAACCTACTATTCTGTGAATGAAAATGAAAACTAAATGCCTACATTTCTTTTTCCTATATTTCTTTCCCTTGGGAATTTACAACATCTTCTAGGAGAGTTCGAAACCAATGAAAAAAGAAGCAAGTTCCATTTAATATTTATTTTTAGCTAGGACTTGGCAAAACCAGATGCCAGGAGTAGTTCTACCGTTCTGAATACTAAATATTCAACAGATGGCTCTTAGATTTCATCCAATCTGGAAATGCCCCAACAGGAAACAAAGATGGTCTTCAGATTGTCCCTTTTCTAATAAAATATACTTCCCACACAAGCTATGAATAGGAAGGTAAGAATTACAAGCTCATTCTATAAAACAATGAGTTTAAGGACTGTACCAATACTCATTATGTAAACAAATATCTCCCCAGAGAGTAGTTTATATATCTGTTTTTAAGTGAAGTACTGAGAGAATAAAAGATGGAAAAAAATCTCAAAGAAGGTTTGGAATTCCTACTTTTAGTAATTTCTGGGTGACAACTCTCAACTACATAGTGCCTTTACAATTTGAAAATTTATGTGCCCCCCCCCAAATTCTCAAATGAAGTTTGGTTAAACAATAAAACCATTGAGATCTGGCAATTTCCACAGCATGAGGATTCTTCCACTGTAAGACTAGAGATGAATTACAATGAGGCTCAAAGAATAGTCATAAATTAGCTAACCCAAATACTAGATGTTTTATATTCTGTAGAAGTGAAGCGTGTGCTGTTTTCTTCTCATTATAAAGACAAATACATTTGTGTATGGTATCTTAGTGAGTTGAGTCAAAGTAACTTCGTTCAAATAGCCAAGCTAACATCAATTAAAGGACAACTAGTAAGTAACATAGTGAACATTGAGTAAATGGTAACTATTATTCTTGTTTTATTGTTAGTACTAATCAGTTAGCCATACTAGCTTGTGCATTATATAAAACTGTCTAATAGAACAAAGTATACAAATTTTGTACTTTTAGCACTTCCAGATTTCAGCCAGTGAGATACAGCAAAAGCAACGTTGAACCAGAAGTCAGGGGCTCTAATTCTATTTTTTTAAAAAAACATCCCTTTATTTTTTATTTTAGGCAAGGCATTGTTTTTTTTTTTTTTTTTGGCATCTCAATACTCATGTATGAAACAACAATCCCTTTATTCAGAGAATTGTCTTTAGGATTGCATGTTACAGTGTATATAAAACGCTTTACAAACTGCATATTAATCCTCCAACTAAAGTAAATGTTCCTTTTAATTGTAGTTTGATCATGGAATATCACTTATTTTTAGTAATTCATTCAAGAAATATTTATTAATCATTTATTGTGCCTGGCACCGTTCTAAGTGCTGGAGATTTAATGATGAACAGTATTGACATACTTACCACCCTCACGAAGCTTATAATCCTTAAAGAATATAATTCATAAAAGACAGAAAAACAGGCAATTAATAAAGCTGAAAGAGTTTATATGCTGAAGTATACAAAGTAGCAGTTCAACATATCTTGGAATTTAAGGAAGGCTGAGAAGTTGGTGGCTAATCTGAGAACAGAAAGATGAGCCAGTGGAGGGAGAACTGGGTTGAGGAAATGCACCACAAGCAAAGAGAGCAATCCATGAAAAGGCACAGAGTCAGAGCAAGGGTGTATACTTGAAGAACTGAAAGGCTGGTTCTAAAGTATGTAGAGAAAGCAATGAGAAGTGATCAGACATAAGTAGGAAACCATGTAAACAGAGCTCAGTAGCCACATTATGCAGTTTGGACTTTAAGAGCAACGGATTTTAAGCCTATAAGTGACACAGTCAGATTTTTTTTTTTTTTTTTTTTTGCGGTACGTGGGCCTCTCACTGTTGTGGCCTCTGCCGTTGCGGAGCACAGGCTCCAGACGCGCAGGCTCAGCGGCCATGGCTCATGGGCCCAGCCGCTCCGCGGCATGTGGGATCTTCCTGGACCGGGCACGAACCCGTATCCCCTGCATCGGCAGGCGGACTCTCAACGACTGGGAACAAGCCCCAGGCCTCCATTCTTGAATTCTTTGATTTTGAACTAGAGAATTAGAAGTTTGGCTGAATCACTCATCTGCATATCTAGTCAATCTATGAGAAGATTTTCACCAGAATACAGGAAATTAGGGGGAAAAAAAGGATATTGGAATTTGTTTTTCAAGCTCTCTTCTTATTCTGAGATACTACACTTCCTTTTATTTTTAAATTTTTTTGTTTTTGATAAAATGTGTCCTTTTTTTGAAAGGAGATAGTTGTAGAGTTTTGTTTTTTGAGGTAGAATTTCCAACCTCAGATCAGATAGGGTACATATATCTGCATATATTTCATTCTATCATTAAATTCAACAGTCCTTAAACTTGAACCAGAGCCTGGCTTGGCCTTCTGTCCCAAATGGCCTTAGATTTATGCATTCTCATTCAAACACATTTGTATCACTAACTGAATCTCATAAAGGGAGTATTGACACCTCCATGGATTTTGAAGTACCCTTAGTTTATTTTCCCTTTCCTTCAAGCAGGACTCCTTTCCACATATGTAACATAGTAAAGTTATAAATCTTTAAAAATAATGAAAATCAAATAATTTTGATGATTTTGAGTGTTGTATATATATAGTAACACATTAAGTCATTCCACTTTTAATTAATCTAGTGATTATTTCGTGTTTTTTATCTTTACAAGGTATGGATCAACTATATTTAAGTACACTATAAAAATGAAAATTTAATTATTGATATTCTTGGTTGCATTTACTTTTTACTTTTGTTTCTTGTTCTACCTTACATAGATTTCCCCCTCCATTTTATTTTATTTTCTAAATGATTTCTCTGAATGTACAATATAAGGTTATAAAATTATTTGGTAAAACTAAATGTCATCAGCTTCTAGGTCTTCCCAAAATTTTTGAAGGAATATGTCATCATGTTTAGTAAAACTCTTTTCATATTTTGCTATCTTCTATCAGTCTGTTATTTTGCTAGTTATTATGATACTCAAAACTGAAGCTTTCTCAATGGTTTTGACACTAGGTGTTATTTTATTTTACTTATCCTGAATTACTTCAAAATAAATACATCAAAGACTATAGTACTGATGGACTGAACACTGTCAGTAAAATCTCATTCTATAGGAGCACTTAGGACTAAAATTGCTTGAGAATTTTTATTTTAAATTTATATATACATTCCTGATACAAAAGTAATTAGTAAACTTTTAAAATTAATTAATAGCTTGTTCACAGTAGCACAATTTTATATGCTCATAAAACAGCATCTTTTTCTTTTCCTTAGGAAAAGCTCTGTGGAAGATAAAGACATTAGAATCTGTGTTTACCATCTTGGTAATATGACAAGCTATACAGAATGTCTTCCTCTACTTGTATATACTTATTTTCATATGTTTTAATACACTTTCAGATTTTCAAGTTTATTAAAAATGCTTGAATATCTGGGCTGTATCAAATTTGTATGCTTATATCAAATATTGACAACAGATCCAAGTTTCAAACAGCTCCTACTCATTGAATTATAACCTAAAATCACAAGGCATGGTAAATGAATTGGTAAACATTGAAATTATTTCATAAACAAGGGCTAGAAGAAGAGACAAAGAAGGAGAAGGAGGAGGAAGAGGAGAAGGAAGGAAGAAAGGAAGGAAGGAAGGGAGGGAAGAGGGAAAGAGACCTGAAGCCAAAACATATGTGCTATAGGAGTACTTCTGGAGAACAACTAATCCAATTTAGTATGTGAGTATACATTTTAATACTCAATGCATGTCTAACATGTATATTTTATTTGCTTTGCACCTCTTAAATTTAGACCATATACCTAAAAGTGTTAATATATTTCAAAGCAGTAGCTGCCTGAATAAAAATGAATTTCTTAGAAATTTTGAGTTAAGGGAAAAAAATGATAGATCACCTATACCAAATCACATGACTATAGATGAAATTCAGATAGCATCTGGGCAATCCCAAATGTTTGATGTTGTCATCTTTTTTTTTTTTTTTTTTTTTTTTTTTTTGCGGTACATGGGCCTCTCACTGCTGTGGCCTCTCCCGCTGCGGAGATGCACAGGCTCAGCGGCCATGGCTCACGGGCCCAGCCGCTCCGCGGCATGTGGGATCCTCCTGGACCGGGGCACGAACCCGCGTCCCCTGCATCGGCAGGTGGACTCTCAACCACTGCGCCACCAGGGAAGCCCCTGATGTTGTCATCTTTATTTCAGATACCATTGTGGTGATTTTCTTTGAGTTTTATTAATTCTAATTCAACAATACATATATATGCTATCTCTAAATAATAGGTAAATATGTAATTCTTTAACATTGAATCCACTAATCTGCTAATCATGAATCATATTAGATGACAGAGTATAGTTCTTCTGTTGAGTGACAACAAAATGAGGTCCTTCCTTAAAGCAAATGTGGCTGATGCTAAGCTGTGTTGCACAAATTTTCACTGGGGAACTGACCCTCCAGAGGAACGTCCTCCTGGTATTCTAAGTTGGATCTTAGAGTTCATTTCTTACATAAACAGTGTGAGGAGGCTTGCCTAGTAAAGTCAAAATGGAATTATCAGTAGTTTATAGGTAAAACAGAATTTCATGGTCTCACCTATAACTGAATCACCAAGTATAATACTGCTTTCATAATATAATGTTTATGAATTCTAAGAAGCAACTAAGAAAACTTGAATAAAACCCATCTGTAAGCAGAATAAAGTTCCTTTTGGGAAATTGTAGTTTGATTTCTACACTATATAATGGGATCGCAACTAAACAGGTGCTCAAGCTATTAACATAAAAATCAAATAAAATTCAATTCCATCACTTCCATCCATTTCTCAATAGTATAATCTGATAGAGTTACGATAGAGTTCATTTTTTTCCTCTGGATTAGAAGGAAGACATGCCTTTCTGAGTACAGCTGGAAAATGTGCCTTTTGGTGTCCCACCCCTATCTTTCCTGTCTGTCCAGGTTTACCCACGGAAGCTGCAGCCAGCAGTATGCACAGCTGTTGAGGCGGAGATAACTGTGCCCGTAATAAATGAGTGACACTCTTTACCCCATGGAACATAAAGAACTGATTGTGTTGGAATGGGCAGAATCACAACAGCTTTGCTGCTGACAGCACAGCCCCCTGCCATTCCTAAGCTGCTTGGTGCCATGACCAGTAAGTACCAGGGACAGAAACTTGGGAAAGGCCAAGAAAGCCCAGGGACACTGCACAGCATTTTGTTCAAAAAATGATTTCCTCACTTTTATTCTCCTTTTTTCTCCCACATTAAGCAGTATAAGGCAGTTGTTTCAGACAGTGAATGGTAACTTACTCTGTTTCAAAGTACAGATACAGCCAGAATACCTACAGAGGATACCCAGAGTGAAGGACATTAAATACGGGCTTCACCTTCTCTTTCTTGCATAACATATTGCTTCACTGGACCATTGTAAAGATTTTTCCTTCTCCCTCTGTCTACAAATATTTATAGCTACAGTATGCCACCACATCCTAATTTGATGCCAAGCCAAAGCATATCCATTCTTTTAATCTTCCTTCATAAATCAATACTTCCAACTCTTTCATCATTTTTGTGGCTTTTCTCGGAAGCTCTTTAATTTATCTAAATCTTTCTTAGAATTGAGGTGCCAAGAACTCAATCACAAAGGCAATCTCAATAACCATGCATGAAGGGGAAAAGAAAAGGAGAGGGCAAAATCCCCAGCTCCAAACCACTCTTATAAGTCATGCTTTCAGTGACTGCAATTCTCACAACAGGACCTATTTGCCCTACACCACTAGAAGCATTCAAGGGTTCTTTCATGTAGCTCAAACTTCCCCCATTGAGGGCTTTAGGGCTTTGGGTATTGAAGAGAAGTCAGGAAAACTATTAGAAGAATACTGGATTGGAGAGTCCCAAGCACCAATCCCTCTTACATAAGAGTATATTTTCTGCAGGAAGGGGAGACAGAACTTTAAAATGTGAATGCCCAAGGATATCTGGTTCTGATTTCATTAGTCTGCAAAACATTCAGGAACATAGGAGTCTGTTCTAGAGTTTCTCTGAAGAGAGAGTGATTCCTTCTAACCCTTCTGGGATCAGCTGGGATGTACCCATTCCCCATGGTCTCTTTTAGTGAAGGTTAAAATAACAGCAAAATAGGGGTTCCTTCCTAATTTTTCTCTTCATCCTGGTTACTTTTACCAGGAAGTTATATTATAGTAAGTGTTGTATTTATCAGCCAATAAAATAGTCAATATAACACGTTCATCTGTTACAAAGACTATATATTTTTTAAGTATGTATTACTTAAATTTTGCCTTCTAGTTCATTTATCATTAATCAGTATAGGTTGAGTTCTTCAATGTTATCATCATCATCATTATTATTATTTATTTGTCTTTGCTCAAGTGACTATGTTACTTCATCAGAAGCTTTTAACAGTTATATATACTTAAATTCATAACAGTACTTACAGCTAAGCACATTTGAATACCTTAAACATTATATGTGATACTGTGTGTTTACCAACATTTAAACATAATGCATTCATTTCAGTTTGACTTTGGTGCATTAGTTTTGCTTCTAACAGAAGAAAAAAAAAATGAAGAAAAGCTGATTTGTCTGTAAAAGTAAGAACTAATGAACAGAAACTTTAATCTATACAGTTAGAACTGTTATAAATAGATGTGTTCCAAAGCCTAATCATCTGTCATCAAATGAAAGACTGACAGTTGTGAATAAGAACTGAGTTGGAGTTTATTAGCTAATTATTGTTAACATGCACAGAGGAATACAAATAAAACTGAGCCATCTTAATTCTTCTTTACTTCATAGTAAGCAGTTAAAACACAGTGGTATTAATTCACCCATTAACTCTTATGAGTTATTTCACAGTGTTTTGTGTCTTTGCAATAACACCCATCTATCTTTGTTTCAGAGTAAGATAAAGCCCTAGAGTTTTCAAAATCATTTAAATCTTTCCTAGAGATACATATCTCTAAGAATGTCTGTCTTAAAGCCAGTAATATTGTATTCAGTATTACCCAATTTGCAACCCATTTAATCTAAATAATAAATCACCTGCCTTCTACTCCCATTTAATTTAGGTACACAGATGTTAATTACTGAAGCAATTATTTTTATCTTACTTTTCTGAATAGCAGCAGTTACTACCCAACATACAGTCCTAAAATATCTTAAATCTTATCAACATTCAGAAGGGGCATAAAAGTGTTCTAAGTTTCTCACTTTGAAAAAACAGACTTGTTTTCTGAATTAAGGTTAAGACAAAAAACAAAATAAAAAATCTTCATGAAATCCACCATGTTCTAGTAAATAATAGAAGACAGATACTAGATATATTTTAATGTAATATGGTTTCTGATCTGATAATTCTGAGTGCTGATAAGGTTGATTGTATTTGATGCTTCTCTTTGGCTGTACCATAAAAAAGTAAGAAATCAGGGCTTCCCTGGTGGCCCAGTGGTTGAGAATCCGCCTGCCGATGCAGGGGACACGGGTTCATGCCCCGGTCCAGGAAGATCCCACATGCCGCGGAGCGGCTGGGCCCGTGAGCCATGGCCGCTGAACCTGCATGTCCCGGAGCCTGTGCTCCGCAGCAGGAGAGGCCAACAGTGAGAGGCCCGCGTACCGCAAAAAAAAAAAAAAAAAAAAAGTAAGAAATCAATTAAGAGGTCAGGTAACCAAGATGCTCATAAAGGAATAAAGTGTAGTAAACTCTTCTTTTCACCATCTAGGAAATACTTTTAAATTAAAGTTATAATTACTTTCTATTTTCATATGGAATTAATTTGATTCTAGTACTACCAAAAATACTCTTTCCCAGGTAACCAAATGTCAGTTGTCTAGTTGTGGGCCAATATGTTCCCAAAGTAAAACTACAGAATGATAGACCATTAGCTACCAGACTATTATGGGGAAACTATTTTAAAAATTGTTACTCTTTTTCTTCCACAGTTTGCTAAAACAAATCTAATTGAAACAAGAGCAACAATTACAAGCATGTGCATCCTAATCTTCTAATCCCTTTTTGAAATTCAGTTTTCTCTGCTTTAGTTAATTCTCTTACTTGGCCAATTTTCCTTTTGGCATTTCTCCAAACTTGACTTAGGTGACTCTAAATAAGTTTGTCAATTACTGAGGTGATGTTCTTATTATCTGGGAAAGTAAATATGTATCTTTGCAAAGGCAACCTGTTCTTGAAACATAAAATTTATTATTTTTCCCCTAAAAGTACCAAAGTAAATTACCCTATGTTAGCCACACTCCTTAAAAAAAAGGAAGATATGCCACAGTAATCTGGAACTGAAATGAATAAATGATGCTATAGACAGAGTAAACACAAACTTTAACAAGATCTATTCACAAATTGAATATTTCTTCAATCGAGGTTAGACAGTAATACAAAGGAAAATAGAATTGAATAATCATGCAGTTTAATACAATTGGATCTTTGTTTTGTAAGTGCATGGCTGAAAGACAAAGAGATTTAAAATTTTCTTCATTAGATCTGTGTTCTCAATGATATACTTGTGGAAAGAAACATAAAATACCGCTGGTCAATGGCAATTTCATGTCACTTTCTATTTAGTATCTAAAATATATAACTCCAGCTATTTTATCTCATTTTCATAAATAGTAACTATAATAACACCATCTATTCTAAAGAATACCATTATATTTTTTATTTATTCAAGGTTTACACTGTCCTTAATGTAAAAAATTAAGTTCAGACTTAAGCGAATTAAAGTTTTATTATAAAGTACATAGAGAGGTCATATAATAATACACTTTTAAAAAAGTCATTATCCTGCCTGCTAACTTTAATAAATTAAGGCTAAATTTATATCTCAAAAAGTTGGCAAGTGATTCCCACCATTTTATGCCATAAAATTTATTTATTCAGTATTGGCTGCATTGGGTCTTCGTTGCTGCATGCCGGCTTTCTCTAGTTGCGGCGAGCAGGGGCTACTCTTTGTTGCGGTGCGCAGGCTTATTGTGGCGGCTTCTCTTGTTGCAGAGCAAAGGCTCTAGGCACGCGGGCTTCAGTAGTTGTGGCATGTGGACTCAGTAGTTGTGGCTCCCGGGCTCTAGAGCACAGGCTCAGTAGTTGTGGCGCACAGGCTTAGTTGCTCCATGGCATGTGGGAACTTCCCGGACCAGGGCTCGAACCTGGGTCTCCTGCACCAGGTGGGTTCTTAACCACTGTGCCACCAGGGAAGTCTTCATTCTCTCTTTATAATAATGTTTGAGAACTCAAGATTTTCACCTCCCTCCCCACAAAAAAGGTGTCACAGGATGGATAAAACATGGTGCTCACTAGGGTTTTATTTTGACTTTCACCTGATTAAAAACAAGATATGGTATTTTTTCCATAAATATAGTAGTCATTTGTATTTCTTTTAAATATTTTAATCATTTTGCCTAGCTTTTAGATGAATCATTTAGAAAGGCTGAATATTTTTCATCATGATTTGTACACTCATTTTATATTAGAAATATTATCATTTATATATTTGTAGGAAATATTTCAACCAACTAGCCACTTAGTTTTTAATTGGTTTATGATAATTTTGTGTATACAGGCTTCTAGACATTTAGGTAATCATATAAGTAAAATTTTTCCTGTATGTTGTTTCTAGTTTTAATGCTTAAAAGATTATTTCTCATTCCATTTTGTGGTCATTAAAAAAAAATAGCTTTAATCATTCTGACATTTTATTTTGAAATAAGAAGTAACATATGAGGCTTATTCCTTTTCTGTTGTTTTTTCCCTAAATGATAATCTTTTTCTCAACATCATTCAAGGAATAATGAATTCAATCATTCAATAATGCACTCAACAGTTATTTACGAAGATACCATGAGCTTAGTATTGTTGTGGGTGATGGAATCCAGGGGTGAAACAGAGCCTTTGCTCTCATGGAATTTACACTCCCAGGGAAGAGAAAATAACAAATAATTATATAATATAATGGCATGTGTTGACAAATGTTTGAAGATCAAATCAAAAGCAGAGGGCTTCCCTGGTGGTGCAGTGGTTGAGAGTCCTCCTGCCGATGCAGGGGACACGGGTTTGTGCCTCGGTCTGGGAGGATCCCACATGCTGCAGAGCAGCTAGGCCCGTGAGCCATGGCTGCTGAGCCTGCACATCTGGAGCCTGTGCTCCGCAATGGGAGAGGCCACGACAGTGAGAGGCCCGCGTACCGAAAAAAAAAAAAATCAAAAGCAGAGTTAGAACATAGAGAAGGCTGAATATGTGTGCATGGAGGGGAGATATTTAAGATAGGTGGCAAAACGCTTCTCCTAGGAAAAGGGAGTTGATCAGTGATCTGATTTTGAATGAATATTTTGTAGGTCTGTTTATTGTTTGTGTATGTATAAATGTGAGTAAAGTTTTGTGTTTGGACATCTACAAAGAAATTGATGCACAAGTTATAATATTCTATGTTAAATATTCTCCTCAAGGGACTTCCCTGGTGGCACAGTGGTTGGGAATCCGCCTGCCAATGCAGGGGCCATGTGTTCGAGCCCTGTTCCAGGAGGATCTTACATGCCGCGGAGCAACTAAGCCCACGAGCCACAACTACTGAGCCCATGTGCCACAACTACTGAAACCTGGGCACCTGGAGCCCATGCTGTGCAACAAGGGGCGCCACCACAATGAGAGCCCCGCACACTGCAATGGAGAGTAGCCCCCCCTCGCCACAACTAGAGAAAGCCCGCACGCAGCAACGAAGGCCCAATGCAGCCAAAAATAAATAAATAAATCTATTAAAAAATATATATTCTCCTCAAATTAATTGAAAGATTATGCTATTCACCTAAATAGTTTTGTTTATATCGTATGTTATTCAAACTGATTAGCCATTGAAATACTCACTGTGTTGCTAAATTCATAAAAGTCCATCAATAATTTTGTAAATTATTAGTGTCAGGTATCCTACCCCAACACCTTCCAAGCATATAGCAGCTACTCATTTCTGCTTTTTCCCTTTTGCTCAGGTAATACCCGCTTTTAAACACAAATCAAACACTTGCTTTAAGTTTCTAATGACTTTCAAACCTCAAGTGGTACATTCTTTTCTGTATTTCTGTTTTACTAAGTTGATTTTACACTACCTAATAAACATTTATAAAAAGTTGTCTCCTGTTTCTCTAGTTAATACCTTCTTGAGTGTACATTTTATATCTCCAACTTTATAAAAAAATCATCGAGTTGCATATATATCTCACACGTAGTAGACAGCACAAAAGGAATTGTAAAATACCTCGAATTAAATAAGTCTGTAAAAGAAACCAGAATAAAATAGAGGATGAAAAAGAAGTCACATAAAATGATTTTACAATTTGAAATAAACTTGAAAAGTAGGAGATACTTTTATTCTTCTCTCAAACTAAATTATAAGCCAAAATTCAGTGGTATGATATGGGATTTTTTTTCATAGGCAGTCTAGTTTAAGAGATTTTATTATTAGAGTAACAATTATGACCTTTTAAAAACAATGTATGAGCCATTTTCAAATGCTGATCTTTCTAATTCAATGAAAGAAAGAGCTACTAAATTTTAGTATAAAATTGTAAAACCTAAAGTCACTACATAAAGTCTCAAATATACACCCAAGTTACCTCTTGGAAGTATCAATCTCTCTTAGTCCTGTAAATTAATGTACTGACTCTCTCCAGCCATAAATTGTATTCAAGATATGATTTAATATATTTTCTCATAAAATATTAACATTATAGTAATTAATCATTTTTAGCCCCAGGAACATCTTTATATTCTGAATAGAACCAAGAGAAGCACAGAATCAGATAAATAGCTCGAGGATAATAATGCAAAAAAGTTGTTTCCTAGATGATAATATTCCTGCAATTCCCTCATCCCAAAAATACTAATCAAGAGGTTTCATATAAATTAAAAATTTTCCATAGCTTAATTGTTTTCCAACCGTAAGAATAATGGATTCTCATTTTCATTGAAAGGGTACCAGAAAATAATATATACCAAGATAATTTCTAGTTCTACAACTTGATATTTTATATTATGGCATCATATAAATCAGTATTTCTCCTTTTTGGATAAAAATATCTATTAGTATTATTATACATCGTATATCTGACAGCATTTTAAGTAGCCTGTGTTTTTTGAATTAAACATTTATAATATATACTGCCATTTTTCATTATTCATTTTGAAACATAATATAAAGACAAAATATATATGACCTCATTTTATAAAATATTCTGAGATTTTATAAAGCATTCAATATTTAGAAAGGAACTGTGAAGAAAATGTTGGATATTATATATTAACTGCAGTTAATTACTGAATACCTTAAAAACATTATGTTCTTTTGCTTGAACATAATACCAGTTGAAATAAATTTAATAAAAAAGTATGAAAATACTCCTATTACTAGTGTGTAGAAGAAACTTTCCTAAGCAAACTAAAATGACTGAAAGAAAAAAAGAATAGACATATATGAATACATTAAAAAAATGTATATGGTAAAAGACAACAAAAACAAATTAATAAAACAAATGATAAGGCATTTGCAACACAAATGATAAGCAGATATTAATATTCTTAACATATAGAGAGGTCCAATAAGTTGTAAGAAGAAAGCAAACAAACTTGATGGAAAAAGGGCAAAGGAAAATAATTAGCAGTTCACAGAAGGGGAAATTTAAATTACTAATCAACATATGAAAAGATGTCCCCTCTCATTTGCAGTCAGAGAAATTCAAATTATATCAACAATGAAATAGACATATAAAATTGGCAAATTTAAAAAGATTGACTATATCCAGTGTTGGTGGAGAGTCTGTGAAACAGTTACTCTCATGAACTGTTACTTTGGAGTGTGAATTGCTAAATATGTTTCTGAAAATAAATTTAACAATATATATTAAAATTAAGGATGACTATTGACTTAGCAACTTTGTTTTATGGAAGCAAGCCTATAAAAGTTAACATATTATTTATGAAAAGCATATGTACAAGAATGATTACTGTAGCTTTCTTTATAGCTGTGACAAATTAAGAGGCAAAGCAACTAAATTTGAATACTCAATGAGAGGGAAATGTTTATATAAATACTGTTATACCAGTTTTGTGGAACACTGTGTCATCATTTAGAAGAATGAGTTACAGCTACATCTTTTGGCCTAGAAGAATACTCATGGTATATTTTTAAATGAGAAAAACAATTTGCATTGCAGAGAAATGCAAACACCAGTATTATTCCATTTTAAAAAGTCATACAACAAACCCTCATATGTGTGCATATATAATTTTGTATTTGTGTATAAGTTTGTATGTAGATTTTATGTTTGTTAGCATGTGAGAACAGTAATGGGATATGGAATGACATACATTAGGCTATTACCTTTGGTTATTTGGAGGGTTTGATGTAAAGAAGAAAGGATGGGGGAGATTATTAATTGCTTTTTCTTTTTATATATATCAGCACTAATCCATTTAGTTAATTTGGAAAAACATTGTGACATTTAAAATGATTAATACTGGTAAAAGATAAAGTGTATAAGTCAAGTCCTAGGATATCAGCTCAAAAATATCTGTGATCCTAGGTAATATATTCAAGAGAATATGTAAACAAACATTTATGGCATCATTATTTATAATAACCAAAATGTAGAAACAATCAGATATCCATCAACTTGATGACTGGATAAATAAAATGGAACATATCCATACAATGGAATATTAATTAATAGTAAAAAGAAATTAAGTATTGATACATGCCACACCACGCTGAACCTTAAAAACATGATGCTAAGTAAAAGAAGCTAGTCACGGGCTTCCCTGGTGGTGCAGTGGGTAAGAGTCCGCCTGCCGATGCAGGGGACACGGGTTCGTGCCCCGGTCCGGGAAGATCCCACATGCCGCGGAGCAGCTAGGCCCGTGAGCCATGGCAGCTGAGTCTGCGTGTCCAGAGCCTGTGCTCCACAACGGGAGAGGACACAACAGTGAGAGGCCCCAACAGTGAGAGGCCCAAGTACCGCAAAAAGAAAAAAAAAAAAAAAAAAAAAAGAAGCTAGTCACAAAAAAAACAGTGTATCATACCTATATATGAATTGTCTAGAAGAAGCATCTATAGAGACAGGAAGTAGATTAGTGGTTGGCTAGGGCTGAGGGGACTGAGAAGAGGAGGCTGATGAATGTCTGATAGCAGGTAGAGGGTTTATTTTGATGGGGACAAAAATATTCTAAAATTAGATTGTGCTGATGGTTGCACAACCCTGTGAATACTGAAAAACATTCAACTGCACACTTTAAGTTGATGAATTGTATGGTATCTGAATGATAGCTCAAAAAGCCTGAAAAAAAAAAAGCTAGGATGACTTTTTCTGGAGCATGCAAAATGTCTCCTAAAAAATTAAGTTTTAAGTGTTATGCCCATTAAATTAAATACCTTATAATCTAGCATCAAACAAGAATAAGGTATTCCATATCAGTGAAACCTGCTGTTGGTTGAAAATTTCCACTTAAAATGTCAACACTGTCTTTTCAACTTTAGATATTTTGGTTAGAAAAAATTCTAAACTTCGTTATAAACCTACTTGACTTTTTCAGCAGCATCCAATAAAAATATGGCATACCTTTCTTGCAAATTGTATATCAATAATATGAATGCCATATTTAATATTATGATATAATATAGTTTAAATATCATGTTAACATAAATAAGGATTAAAACAGAAGTTCCCATAAGATTTCTAATTTTCTTTGACAGTAAATCTCATTAAATATACAACTAAATAAGAGTAAAAGAATAAATCTCATTTAAGAGAAAGCATGAATTCCCATGAATAATGTACCTGACCTTAAATGCTTACATATTGTGAGATCAGTTTTGACTCTTCAGATGTCTTTTTCCTCAATTTTTAGTTCTCCTCTCTGTTCTGTATAAGCAAGTTTGTCAGACATAAGGAAAATGTGATATAATACTCTAATTTTCAGTCTGGGCAGGGCTCCTGATCGTCTCTGATAAATGTTTAAGATTTTCAGACCTATTCTTACTCCATGGGGAATTACAATTACTGCATGAATATCTATTTTCAGATTACGGTTTTCCAAACATGGCTTTTTGGCAATGAATTCAGCCACTTACATTTTCAAATTAAACATCAAAATGGTTTCTAAATCTGCGACAGATCAATTTAGGGGTGTTATATAAGAGCAAGGAAAAGTTGCAGGTGCTGGAAAAAACACAGACTGGATTTTCTTCTATGGTTTTCTGTACATTTCCTCCTCAACCTGGTGAAAGTTATTATTTAGAATTAGAAATATGTGATCCCAGGGAGATCAGCTCAGTGCTTTGTGACCACCTAGAGGGGTGGGATAGGGAGGGTGGGAGGGAGATGCAGGAGGGAGGGGATATGGGGGTATATGTATACATATAGCTGATTCACTTTGTTATACAGCAGAAACGAACACAAAATTGTAAAGCAATTATACTCCAATAAAGATATTAAAAAAAAAAAAAAAGAAATATGTGATCCTTTCTGTTCCAATCTGGTATTTGTAATGGTATGTCTTCCAAAATGTATACCCATACCTATATATTATTAGATGTCAAGTGGATTAAATATAAAACCTATTATCCACCCAAGTGTTCCCCCTCTCAGCCATAGTCATCTTCAAGTCAGTTTTCTTTTAACCTAACCTCATCCTCATAACTAATCATTTATCAACATTACAAAGTTTTTTTGTTTGTTTGTTTTCCAGTGTTTCAATGGTAAGAGCTTGAATTTTGAAGTCAAACAGAGCTTATCTTGAATTTTGGCTTAACTGTTTTCTAAGATTTTACTTGATCACTTTCTTAACATTTCTAAATCTATTTCCTCACTGACAAAGTGGAGAAGATAGTATCTATTTTGTAGTTCTACAAGGGGGTTAAACTACATCATTAACAACAAAAAAAGTCTAATATAGTGCCTTCTTTTTAAAAAGTGAGTCAATAATAGTTAATTCTTTTTAAAATTTCTTTAGCCCTGCAATTTCCATCTTAATCACACCCCTTATCACTTCAGTTGATCTTTTTACCACATACTACAGCCTGTTTTACCTTTCTAAAATATACTTCAGGTCTTCACTCCTCAAAAATCTTCAATGCCAGATTATGGTATTCATTTGCCAAATAAACTCGAAATGCTTTAACTTGACCTTTAAGAGCCTTCTTAATCTGGCTTCATCTTCCTTCTATTTCAGTAAAACTGATGTATATTTGAAATAACATGTTTCCCCTAAATCTGCCTTTTTCCTAATGTCAGTCTTTTTTTCAAGAAAAAACAAGATTAACTTTTAATTTATTTTTCTCTGCTTCCCTGATTATACACATTTTATAATTTTCCTTTCCATTAAACGATATAATGACATTTTGCTTGTCCCAATCCTTACAATTATCCAGATCTAAATTTTTACCTACTTTGTAAAACTTTTCCTAATTATTCTAACTAGAAGTCACGTCTCTCCTCTTCTTTAACCTCTAAAATGACAGTTTTTAGAGTTTAGGAGGTAATTAATTTTGTATATTTATTAAATGTTCTGATGTTATTTCCTAAGGTTGCTCTTCATTTTTGTGTGTCTTATGTGTGCTTTTCAGGAAAAAGCACAACACACACACACAAAAAAAGTACCTGGTGCTCAGTGGGTAGTCTATGACCATTTGGAAAACTTGGCTTGCTCCTATTCAGTCAATTTCCTTTCAGGTCAATCAGCCAACTGAGTTCTATCCATCTTTACAAAAACACATGTTTCTGAATCATCAGGAAAATAAAATTCCATTGTATTCACTTTATAAAACAGAAAAGATTTCTGTCAAATATTTTCAAAACAATGAAAAGGCATTTTGCAGAATTTCACTTAAACAGAAAATGCTATTTATTCCAATGCTTCAATCTCAAAGCATGTTCATCAATTTTATTTCATGCTAATTGAATTTGAATTAGTTTGGGGATCATTTATTTTTGAAAACCTACGTGCATAGTGTCGAGTTACTGCAAAAAAGAAAAACATGCAACTGACGCTGGAGCTCACCTCCTATAAATGAGCCAAATGTTTTACACATACTCGTTCCACACTTGTTTTCCTGGTAAATATCATCATCATCTGTACTGACATGTCAACTGTACATAAAGGCCCATATATCTAACAAAAAGGAAAAATAAAAATTACAGCTGTGTAACCCAACTATTGTTGGTCAAACTCAGACCTAGGTTTGTTCTATTTTTCAATTAAAAAAATATATAAACACAGATTTCTCACAAGCGCAAATTTGTTTTCTACAACAATTTCCATTTACTGCTAATTTCCAAAATACTATCTTCTCTGACTTTATTTATTTGTTTGTTTATTTATTTATTTATTTTCTCCTCCATAGGGAATATTAAAACTTGGGAAATACTTGCTGATTTTTTTGACCCCTTTGTTTTTGTGCAATTGCTCTTGCATGAGATGTCCATGTTGGCATGCCATACATATCACAGCTTTCCAGCAAAACCATGTTATGAGTTCCAGAGCAGGAGTTTATTGAGCAGTCACTCTGCACGGGGATTGACTTAGGCACTATAGAAGGGTGCAGAAAATATAAAAATGCATAGTCTTGAGGCACTTTCCAATTCAGTTAGAGAGAGCAAAAAAACAAACATGAACTTTCCTAAAGATTAATTTTAATCAGTCAAAAAAAATCAGCATGTTATAAGTATAGAGTACCAATAAGAATTGATCAAAAAAAAAATCTCTCTTTGACCAAACTTTAGTCACGCTCTTCTGAATTCTCCTTTCAACTAGACCCTGACTTTGGATCTTTCATGTTCTTCTCTGCATTGTCCAATATTAGCAAGAATCCTGCTAAATCAGTCCGACCACCATCCCCCACCTCGGTATCTGCTCATTCTAGATATCTGATCCAGTCCCTCATCCCCCACAGTCCCCCAGGTGATGTTTATCCCTCTGGCCTCCTTTCAGCAAGAATCCTGTTAGGTCATTTAGTCAGAATTCCCCCTTACCAGTGATATGATATATCCTCTTAGCAATTTTCCATCCACTGACCCCCACTTTGCAACTTGGCTATCAATTCCAACCTTTCCTCATTGTGTCTTGAGTTGAGTCCAATCTCTGTCCTCACAAAACCCCACGTAGTAGGCCCCTGAATAAAGTCTGCCTTACTGTCTTCAATAAGTGTCATGAATAAGTTTTCTTTAAAAGTATTGGTGGAATACAAAATAAAGAGATGGATAATTTAAACAAAAGGTTAATTTATTTGGATTTAGTGAGGCAAATGTTAGAGTCGTGAGCCCTGGAAGTAATAAAATGAGTTAACTTGACAAAAAAAAAAGCTATGGTTTTCTGTGGAGGGAAGAGAGGGATGGCTATTTATTATCTATAAAAAGGCACAGAGGAGAAACATGGAAACTGAAATTCAGGGCATCACACACTGGTACAGTTGAAGCAGAGGTTTCAGAAGTTGAAGAAATAGATACTACATTAATTGATGGTGCATACTGAATGCTTCTCTAATAAGGTCCATGTATTAACTCATCACTGTATGCAATCTGTGATTACTAAAGGAAACAGTAAAGTTCTAAGTGGAAAGTGATTGAAGCATATCACATTGTTCTGAACACAGATTCATAAGAATTTCTCACGCATAAGCCACTCTAATTAGGAATATTTCATCAGCTGATTGTGATCATGCCTGAGACAAAATGTTGCCATCTATGGACTGTCCAGTCCTTGGAGGCAGCCTGGCATAAAGCCTCTATATATGGTGTTCCATAGACAGATACATGCAGCATAATGGTGTTCTATATTGCTTAGTGACTAGTTAATCCTATCAAATATTCTCTCAGACATTTGAATATTAGATACATATCCAGTGATTTACAAAGTACTCTAAAATAGAAGCTTATAATCTTATAGATATAATAGAAAAGTCCAGGAGGCAGTGAAGAAAGTAGAAATTTCATACTTGGCAGCACTGATAGAGGTAGAGGGACTGAGTCAAGAAAATGGAACACTATGAGAGTTGCTGCTGAGCTGTGAGAGGGACTCCAGAATCCAGACAACTCCAAAGTTCAACTCTGAAGTTCTCCAAAGTTAGGCTGTACCAAGGCTGAGAAAGTTCCCTAAACTTGCTTAATTAATTTAATGTAAGCTCATCATGATCTTAAACTTTACGATAATCTTAAAACCTGGAAAAAATCAAATGTACAAACTCTGTTTTTCTTCAAAATAAACTTTCTAAGATCATTTCTCATAGAATTATTACACTGTATTATTCTTCCTTTCCTTCTCTGTTCTGTGGTACATGACTTTCCTTGGTACATGACTACACTTGGAACTACTACTAGGTTTACCATTATTTGCATCCCCTCCTCGCTAATCTAGAATATTTCATATTTTTGTGTTCTGCAGTATGGCTGAAAGGGCAACTTTACCACATACTGCCATCAAAATCACTGCTCCTGATTGCTGGGGTGGATGCCACAGTGCTTTCACACAGCTCTCAGTGGCTCCATCCCACCTGATGTACCCACTTACAAACTCTCCAGTAGAGAAGAAAATATTGCAAAACAAATTGAAAGTCACTGAAGAAATGGGGGTGTTAAGCCCAGCGGAGTGACCTAGATGAATAGAACACTGCAAAGGTAATCAGGAAACTATGCAACCTGAGATCACAAGGATAGCTGAGCCCATAACAAGGGAGGAACCATACAATGAGTACTTCTGATGCTTTCAGCTATTTCAAATGTGTCTTGCTAGGGTTTCCTAAAAGAGAGCAAACACTGCTCTTGATCTGAACAGACATGATTTAAAGCCTCAGCTGTGCCATTAGCTGCTTGCCTAATCTGGGGCAAAGCAACTGAACATTCTGTAGAGCCCTAGTGGGGCTCATGTATATAATGCACCTCATGTATATAATGCACATGTAATAATATGCGTGAAACAATTAGAAGTATAAAATTATACTTTTTATTTCTAAGAGTTTTTTATACATGTTTTTAATAAACTGCATGTTAAAGCCTGAAGATTTTAACTATATAGATATAAATATCTCTGATGCCCCTGGTAGTTTCTGGATCCAAACAAAATTAATTAAGAATGGTCACATTTATCAAGATTAAGAATTGACATTCATTCCCTTAAGACACAGTAAAATGTTTTAGTAAAAATTAAAAAGGAATTTCTAAATAAGTGATGTGTAACTTATTACTGAGAGATGTTAGCTCACATGCATTTTGTGTGTGAAAGTACTTATTAGATTAAAAATTCAAATACAATCAGAAATATTTTTAAGAATGGTGCATATATAGGCCATTGTTTCAAAGATGGAGTCATAATATAGTTAAAAGATGGGCACTGATCATTAAAAAGCTAATTTTGCCTTCTAGTGGTTTATATAGTTCAAAAGCAAGGCAAGTGACCATCAGAGACTCCTTCTTCTACCCTCCCTCCTAACTCACCCATTAGCAATGTCCTCACTGTCTCTCTCTATGTGCCCCGAGAAGAGAAGTCACATATTTGCTCTCTGTTGAAGAAGGGGTGGATAGCTTTTATGTGACCACAATGAACAAATTATCCCTTAAGGTGTCCAAAAGAGTCAGTGATGATAGCAACTGAGGCAGCTGCTTACTCATCCCTAAGGCTGGAAACATTAAATGCATGAAAGAGGAAAAAATAATAAATGCAGATTATCATTCAGAACAGTATAATGAAATAAAGGTATCTATATCATATCCATCAGTCATTTCTTTTTTAATTTTAAAAGTACAGAATTCATTTTTAATCTTCTCAATGATTCTGATTTCACAGGAACTGGTTATGGTGGATTCTAGCAAAGGAAAAAATGCAACCATTGATTGATAATACGTAGTTAACAAAGAGATAATCATCACCGTTAGTTTCACAGTAAAATGGCCACCATTCCTCAAAGATGTGAACACGGCAATCATTTCAGAAAAAACAGCAACAAAAGTGACAATTACAAGGTGAAAGAGTCCTTAGGAAATGACAATATAAAATGCTAGCCTTGCTGAAAAGTACTGATTAGCTACAGAAGTAGAGTGAAAACACAAAAAGAAAAGAGACAAATGGAAGGACAAGTACCAAACTATCAATACCTGTTGAGGTTAGCCTTTGATAATTTGTCAAACCAAATAAAAAAAGAAGCCACTTCCACAACTATGCATCCGTTTCATTCAGAAATTACATATGAGCTGTGGAATGACTCCTTGTAAAGGAGTGGTTGTGAGCATGGATTAACAAGGAAGACTGCCTGGCTTTAAATCCTGTTCCACCATTTACTAGCTGTATGATCTTGGAAGCTTACTTTCCTCATCTGCAAAATGGGGGCATTAACACCTACTTCACTGGATTTTTAATGAGGAGTAAATGAAAGACAGTACATATGGCATGTGTACTGTGTGCAACAACAAAACAAATATGACCAGATTATACTCATCCCCAAGAGTGAGTGCTGTTCTTCAAAGTCATCTTCAAAGGGCATGACTATGGCACCTGTAATGACAGTAGTTTCTGATATTATTCTTAGAATACATTTTTAGGAGTTGGTTACTCTACAAACTCAGGAAATATAAGGGCTTCTCTAACAGTTACCTCAAAATTTTGTAAGCAGAACTGATTCTGCAGTCGGCTTCCTTTTTTCAATTCATGAACAGATACTTTGAGACAAGGACAAGCAGAATAAAGTGGGTTGCTTCAGTCTTGCCGTTGTTTTCCCCACCCCATGCTACACGTGGAGGGAAAATTGGAGGTTGGAGATGGAAGCTACAGATGTTTGACTCTATTGTGCGTTTGGATCTTTATGGTCAGTACACCAGAATAGCTCTCTGTTTCTATCTCTCATCACTGTCTGCTAGGTACCTCTTATTCTCACCAACCTTTCTCTCTGTTACTTTCTCCTACTCTTGACATAAATAATTTCAGCCAGAGAAAATTTCAGAAGTTGCTCTAAATTGTGCATTTTACTGAATCAATCAAAGTGTTCAATTGTTTCAAACACTTTTGCAACAGAGAACACTTCTTTGTTCAAATGTCATCATGTGGGCATAATTTTGTTTAACATATTTGCACTTTAAATATCTTTGTGTCAGGATAAACACATCCTGTACTCTTACTTGGTATACTCTAGGCCCTCTGTAGAATGGATGTGAAAACTTTAAAAGTCATAGATTTCACTACCTTTCTATATTGAGGGTATGTTTATATGTAAGCAGATCCCTTGTATTTTTCCAAACCAGTCTTTATTTAGGGCTGGCTCAGACACAGTACAGGTTCCAATATCAGGGAAAATGATAATATGTGGATGGAAATGCCTTTTAGTCAGTGAATCACAGTTTTGAACATTCACCAAATTCACTCTGCTTATTTCCCCTATTCTCAATGTCTGGTTATTAAGAGACCACAAACTTGAGAATAAGTGACAGCAAACCCTCTTTCCATATTTTCCTCTCTCTCATCCTGAGAACTCATCACTAGATGCTTTGAGGAGTCTATTGGTGTTGTTCTTACTTATTTTGGGTTTTTGTTACCTTTCTTGTGTTAGGTATTCCCAGAATGCTAGATGAAATTATACTGGACATGGAGGTATAAGTAATAAGAAGTAGTGGTGCAAATGATTCCTTAGAACGTTTTTCCCTAAATCTAGTCTGAAATTAAATACTGTCCACCATTTTCCATGCTAAGGGTAGGAAATTAAATTGAATCCTCAAATAATTTCTTACTGGCACTAAATCAAGCGTTTCAACTGTGTTCCAAATCCTCCTAAAAATGTGTAAAATGTATAGGTTTGTAATTTGACTTCTCTCTTTGAAGTTTTATCAGTAATGAAAAAATGGAGGTTATACAGACCAGCAGATAAGTAAGCATTACGAAGGGGGTGGGGAACCCAACAGACTAGCAGTTTATTGGAGAACTCCAGGTTACATGAGAATGAAGACTTATGGAAAGTGAAGGTAAGTAAACAACTTTCAAACATGTATCTCCTGTAACAACAAAAAAAATCCCATTACTCCCTATTGCTTTCCTTTCACAAACAAGCATCTGAAACCACTGATCTATACTTGCTGCCTTCATTTTTCACATCCATTCAATATTTTAACCCCTTGAAACCTGTTTCCTGACCAAATCAATCTCCTGATTCTACTCTCTCAAAGGTCACTAACAGCCTTTTTATTGCCACGTGCAATGGCCCTTTTTTCCTATCTCATTTTTCTTCATCTTTCTGTTGAATTTAACATATATTCCCCCCTTCCTTGAAATGCTTTTCCCCCTCCCTTTTTTTGTGGCCTTACAAATCTTGATTCTCTATTGACTTTTTGACAAATCTTCTTTTTTAGTTGTAAGACTTGTGTCCTCTTTTCCCTGTAACTATTCACGTTCCTCAAGGCCAGTCCTAGATCCTTTATCCTCTGGCTCTGCATGTCCTCATTCTTATTGCATATTTTGTTTCTCTGCATGATGTCAACCCTCTTCTCTATGCTCCTGACTCTTAAATCTATTGAATGGTCAGGCTTTATCAAATGACAGGAAGTATCCTGCTCTTCATCCTTTTACCCCTTCTCTAGCCCAGAAAACCATGAGCCAATGATTCATTCTTGCCAAAGATCATCTCCTGCTCTTGACAGAGACCACTTAAGAGGCTGCTTAATCCTGACCTGGATTTTCTCCTTTATGGACAAAGCTCTTTATATGGGTTACTGATCCTAGTAGCCTGAAATCCATTATCTTCACACACTGACTGACCTGATTCATTGAGTCCAATTATATCTTTGAGGCTTTTTTTGTCTGCTTGGAACCCTGACTTAGACCCTGTTTTGTTTTGACACTCAGAAGAGCCCTAATCCCAGATGCCTGGTCTCTGGACTCGGCTCCACACAATCCAGTATCTCCTGCTATTGGACAGTACGTGGGGGCAGTGTTAAGAGGCCCTCCACAGAGAGGAGATAAAGGAAGGATTTGTACCACCTTGTTCCTTAATGATCTTTGTTACTTATCTCTCCCATGTGAGACATTGTCAGTTTCAACAGCCCTTCAATAAGATAGTCTTCTGTAAATGAAACTCACCCTTCTTAGAAGGACCCACCCCATTTAACACACTATATTCGTTCTCATCTACCAATACTCCCTCCTGTTTGTTTGCATTCCCACCACTTCCATCTCCACCTGAACAATCTGTCTCCTGCCTACCTTACTTCTTTTCTAAGAGATGCTTAGTGGCAGCCGTCCAACCTGGTGGCCCTATGACCTTGCCTGACCAAGTCAAACTCTTTTTTTTAGGCTACTGAAATCAGGAGTCTGAGATGCCAGTCAGCATTTGCTAGGCACTTAAACTGAGGATACAAAAGCTTAGGATTTTGGAGTGTGAGTTGTAATCTTCCCTCATGTGCAGAAAAGTAAACAAAGCTGATTCCAGGAAAAAAGAGAGTGATGCAGGTGTTCATAGAAAAGCCCAAGTGAGGGGGATAGTTGAGCCCAGATTAAAAGGCAGGGACAGAACAAGACCATTGTGGTTCTCAGCTCTTAAGGCCTAAGAGTAACTCCTGATCAGCAGACCAAGTCTGCTCCTCTCAGTACAGGCTGCTTTCTGTCTAAGCTGGCTGAGTGGATTTCGATTAGTTACAACCATGGGTCTCAACAAAGACACTGACTATCATTCAAACTAAAGGTCACATTTCACCTTCTGTGTGAAGTTTTCTAAGATCATTCCTTACTGATTTCTAAGTCTCAGAAATCCCATTGAAAAAGAGGCTTTGAGTCACAAAAGCCTATACTAATGATGCATTGTCTTTGTCTGTTAGTCACATTTCACTGACAAGATTGTAAGTGCTTTAGTTTTTATTTCCCAATACATACAACATGCTACTAGCAAATAGTTGTGTTTCATAATAGCTTTTACTAGCACTGTATACATATTGATCTATGAAGTGGAAACATAAATGTTATATAAATTTTGCATAGAGAAAAAATGTGTAAACATATAAGCATGTTGACTCCTAAAATAGAGTAGGCATTATGCAAATAAATTTTTTAAAGTTCCCAAACTAACATATAATGACTAGAAAAGTATCAGTAATAGCATTGTTTATGTTTTGTAGGCTGAACTTACTGTTTTGTTATTTAAAATGGTATATGGAAATACTTATGTCAACCAACAGAGATTTTTTTTTTTTTTTTTTTTTTGGTCATGCTGTAATGCAGTCTTTAAAAAACTGCTGTCTTGAAACGTATAGAAATATTGAATCACTATGTTGTGCACCAGGAACTAACACAGTGTTGTAGGTCAATTGTACTTCAAAAGCAAACCAATGAAGTCATGGAAAAAGAGATCAGATTTGTGGTTACCATAAGCTAGGGTTGGGGGAAAGGAGAACTGGATGAAGGCAGTCAAAAGGTACCAATTTCCATTTATAAGATAAACAGTACTGGGGTGTAATGTACAACATGACAAATATAAGTAACACTGCTGTATGTTATATATAAAAGTTGAGAGAGTAAATCCTAAAAGTTCTCATCACAAGGAAAAAAATTGTTTTTCCTTTTTCTTTTGTATCTATATGAGATGATGGATTTCCACTAAACTTATTGTGGTAATAATTTCATGATGTATGTGTTGACTGAAAAAAATGCACAACATAAAAGTTGAGAGTTATGTTTTATTTGGTGGACAAAACTGAGGTCCTAAGCCAGGGACGCTGCATCTCAGATAACTCTGAAAGACTGCTCTGAGGAGGCAAGAAGGGGGGAGCCAGAATGTATAGGAGTTTTTGCAACAAAAACCAGGTAGTTGAAACACCAAAAGATTACTGATCATTAAAGAAAACTAGATATCTCAAGTTAAGGAATTTAGCGCTTTTCTATGTATGGGAAGATGCAAGAGTCTGAGCTCACTGATACCATTCCTTTGATATGCACCTCAGCTATCTGGGATCAGTATCCTGTGCTTCTCATCCTGAGTTCCCTTAGGGTGCACCATCTGGTTGACTGTAACATGATGGCTTGATGGCTGCAACATCCTTCATTTACTGACACAGCAGGCAATATTTTTCATTCACATATGTAAGTCAAATCAGTATGCTGCACACCTTAAATTTACATAGTGCTGTATGTCAATTGTAGCTCAATAAAACTGGAAGGGGGAAATAAAGAAATGTAAAACTATTTAAAAGTAAAAAATAAAGGTTAAAGAAATTGTTATCTAGGAATGTGTTCAGACAATGGGATAAATGAAAAATAAAACGCCGTGTGAACAATTACAAAGGACTTGACAATTTCCCTTTAGAGGGGAAAAAAAAAAAAGCCTTAAGAGAGCAAAGCAGTCTTACTCACCCCCGGCAGCTGTAGAAATGAACAGGCCAAGCTCTGCCCTACTTTGCAGTCCTTGGGCCTCAGGATAAAAAAAGAGGGGAATTTCTCAGAGAGCTGTGAATAAAACTGTTGCCACAGTCAAGTACTTCAAAATGCCTAAGGATAGAGAATTCCAACATAATTCTCTCAAATGCAAACAACTTTTAAGAATTAAGCCAACTGACTTTAAAAGGATACTAAGAAAGCAGCCATTTAACCATTAAGTAGTCAATTTCCTGACTCTTACAGAGAAAACAATGTAGGCTGGCTCCTTCAGTATGCTCCTCCAAAAATGAGGACACTCTGAGACTGGAAGACTGGCCTCTTTGAGCTGGAAATAGTATTGGGTTGGCCAAAAAGTTCATTTGGGTTTTTCCATAAGATATTATTGAAAAACCTGAATGAAATTTTTGGCTAGCCCAATATTTTCTCTAGACCCTCTCCATTGCCCCTCCCCTTTTTGAAAAATCCTTGAATTTCAGTATTTCAGGTAGTTGATCAACTAACTACTCTCAGCCTAAAACTTACTAAAGGCACATACAAGTTAAAAATGAGAGCTTAATTCTCCCTGTCGAAAATAAGGGAGAGACTTCTCCCCGCTCTTTGTTCTTAGAGCAATTTCTTGAGAACACTTGTATTTTTTTTTTTTTTTTCTTTTTGCGGTATGCGGGCCTCTCACTGTTGTGGCCTCTCCCGTTGCGGAGCACAGGCTCCGGATGCACAGGCCCAGCGGCCATGGCTCACGGGCCCAGCCGCTCCGCGGCATATGGGATCCTCCCAGACCGGGGCACGAACCCGTATCCCCTGCATCGGCAGGCGGACTCTCAACCACTGCGCCACCAGGGAGGCCCAGAACACTTGTATTTTAAGTTCTTTCCCTCTCTTTGTAATGTATGTAACTCTTTTTTTTAATTGAAGTATAGTTGATTTACAATGTTGTATAACTGAATCACTTTGCTGAATATAACTCTTTTTGAAAGCTAGATAAGCTTTTGCCGTCTTCACAATACAGCCATGTCTCTCAAGGACCAGAGAATCAACCCTTTGAAATGTGATTATCAAGGAAATGGGACCCTATCTCCTAGTCTCTGTGGGTGGGTATGTGGGTAAGAGTTTAACTTGGGTGGGTGCCTGGCACCAAAGCTACCTTCTGTCAGAAAAATAAATGTATTTTTCCTTTGGATAAAGCCAACTAGCTAACACAGAAAGTCACCCCAATTACCGAGTGAATTTAGGATGAACTATGTGCAGCAAATGGTGTTGTCAAGTCCTCTTACCTGAGGACTAATTATTGTTTATCTTGAGAACATGTATGTGATGGCTATATGAAAGGATGAGATGTCTTTCTGTCTTTCCAATCTCTTAGCAGGTTACCTGTGATGCACATCATTTTCTGGTATAACCCTTATTCAGTACTAAAACTGGGGCTTCCCTGGTGGCGCAGTGGTTGAGAGTCGACCTGCCGATTCAGGGCACACGGGTTCGTGCCCCGGTCCGAGAAGATGGGCCCGCGAGCCATGACCGCTGAGGCTGTGCGTCCGGAGCCTGTGCTCCGCAACGGGAGAGGCCACAGCAGTGAGAGGCCCGCGTACCGAAAAAAAAAAATACTAAAACTGTTTTCTTACCCTTCTACCTTTGTGATGTTACAGCAATTAATCAAAGAGGCCATTAGATTGAGGTGTCTTTAATGCCTTGGTAGCAACCAAAACCAAAGCCAGAGTCAAAGCACTGGAGTCCAGGAAAATGAAACTTAAGAACTACCAATCCCAAACAGCCAAGGAGGCTTTTCCAAGTAAAGCAAGCTTAGGCAAGAGCTAATCAAATAACATTCTTGCTTTGCTTCCTTATCTTCTCTATAAAAACCTCTCCCCTAGCTCCTGTTAGTGGCGTGTCCCAAAGACTTTCAGCCGGCTACTGCCTGACTTGTATGGATGTATATGCAAATAAGCTCTAGAAAATTTAATGTGCCTCAGTTCATCTTTTAACAGTTCAGAGGTTGTCTGGGTTAGGTGAAGATTTTGTTTTTAATTATATTGCCCCAACACCAGCTCTTGACTTCTGGGACACCAATTTTCTCCTGTATTTTCTCCTGCTTCTCTAAGCAGATACCTTAGAGTGTCCCAGAGAAAGAGAACTAGGCATGGCTTTCTTATCAGAAGAGAAGCCATTTTTGGTCTAAGTCATTTTGTGATCTAAGCCTGGCCAGGATGTTTGTCCTTGAACAGGTCTCAGCAATGAATGATCTTAAGGGAACAAAACAGTGCAGAAACATTGCCTGTTATCAGACAAGGGAAGTAACAATACAAAGATAGTATATCCATTGTAAAGACTCCTAGTTCTGTTTCAGTGGTAGAGATTAGCCAGAAGCCTCAACCATCAGATCAACTGGAACCTAAGGGAGGATAATGTTGATCTTTTCTGACCCCTGTGACTTCAATCAACTAAAGCTTGGACTCTGTGACTGCCCAAGCCCCTTCATGAATATGCACGTACCCTTAGCTTAAAACTTCCCCAGTTTTGCTATTCAGAGAGACACTGCTTTGGGAAAGATTCCTAGTGTTCTCCTTATTTGCGGCAAGTAATAATAAATCCTTCTTTCTCCTGATATTTGGCTTGGTTGTGTCTTTTGGCTTGACACCCAACAAGAGGTGAACCCAGTTTTCGTGTAAGACTCTCTGTCTGCCTTTTTGGTGCCCTTTGTTGAATTCTCTTTCCTGACATTGACTGACCAGATTTTTCAAGGTCTGGTCCCCTTCTACGTTTCCAAACTGAGTCCTTGCCAGTCCTAGCTCTACCAACCCCCGCCCAGCCAGCCCTTGCACATTGTATAACCTAACAATATTACTAGAGACACACCATGTTTGTTTTGTTTCTATGCCTTTAAGGTGCTGTTCTTTCTGGCTGGAGTCACCTCCTCCTCTGGTTTGATCTCCTCTGTTAAGCTTTTCCTGACCAGACTCTGGAAACAGTTATTTCCTTTGCTGTAAAATCTGCTCTGATTTCATGTTACCCAATCTTCTGATTGTAACTGCATAAAGTGTAGATTTGATGAAGGGAGAAAATGCACTAGTCTGCTCCAGAATTCCTGTTCATGTGACAGTGATTTCTCATTATTAAATTGGCTGGCATTGTTTTGCTATAATTTTTATGAATCAGTTTCTGGGATTAGGTGAGTGTGATACTGTTTTAAGAAAAGGGATGATCCATTCAGAGAATTTCTGAATTTTTGAGGCTGTGAAGGTCAGACCCAAGGTAATGGTGGCCTTTGGGACTCTGTGGATGCCATCTAGTTGGGCTTCCCTGGTTATATGCCAACCTCACCTCACTTTGAACATCTGTTTAAATTGCACTTGTTCTAGTCACAAGTTTGCATATAAATATAATCTACTAATCAAGACAAGTCATTTCTCTGATCTTCGTTTTGTCAATTATAAAATGTCAGGTTGATCTTGATTATTTCTAAAAGTCCCACAGTAAAGTACATGAATATGAAAATGTTTTCCTAATCTGCAGTGTCAATATCAGAAAATGCTAGGAAACCTCAAGTATCTATAATTAGTGTCAGACATTCAATTTTCTCCTTGGTGGGCTGTTGTGGACTATAAACCCCATCAACAAAGCATCTCAAAAATCTCATATAAGCAGCTGAGAAGCATTAAATACAAGTTATTTTTCCATTAACTTTTTTTCCAAGCAAAGTTTCTGCATCTATTTTCATCATTAAAAAATTAAAGTTTATTTCCTTATTTTTGATTAATACTTCCCTTTTTGTTACTTATTTTCATGCGCATCACCTAAAAGGCTAGAAGGTTTAACAAGATAGCTTGGGGGATGTTTGTGTGCTAATTGCCAATAAGAAAGTGACCTGAAACTAAGTTCCTTTTGATCTTATCAGATTTGCAGAATGCCAGTCTTTTAACCCTGGGATCTCCTGAGGAGAGCACCAAATAGAAGGTATGTGAAAGTGAGTGAATGAATGATGGATAAGTAAATAAGTAAGTAAATAAACAAATACATACATACATACATAATTAGTTGAGGGTAAGGTTGAGGAGAGGAAAAGACTATTAATTATTAAAGGCAAAGAAAAAGTGAAGCTTAGAAATCATTAAATGTTACCATTTGATTAGGCAAATGTTCCAACATTAAAGTGATGGGAAATTATAGTCATAATACATTATAATGCAAGACCTAATTTTTGTTGGTAGCTCATGCTGACCCACATCAGCATTATAATACAGATTCATGCAAAAAGACCTTTGAGTACAGGCCAAATTTCAGCAAAAATTTTGTTCATTCCACAAATGTCTTTGAGTGGAAGATATAATGATGAACAAAATAAATATAGACCCAGACTTCAAGAAGCAAGTGGATTTATAGGCAAAAAGTCCAGAGTGGCCTTACTGAGGTTCACAAACCAAGCAATGCCTCTTGGCAGGCAGGAAGGGCCAAAGCAAATGTCTGTGAGCATCTCCTGGGAACAGAGGAAGAGCAGCTGAGCATGGTGACTCGGCTCAGACTATATTTCCACTTCAACTTGCTCTGCAGAGGTAGATTTGCTTCTTGACAAACAAAAAAATATGCATATTTAAGAAAAAATATCTGATGAATAAGATTTCTGAATTTGAACAAAAAGCACACAAGTCTGTTACTGCCTGAATGAAATAAAGATCACATTTAGGGAAATGAAAAGGCTCAAGGAGGAGGGTGGGAATAAGATGAGTTTAGGGGTCTCATTACTCTTATTTCTTCATCAGTCAAGGAAATTCTGTTGGGGAATATCAGATCAGCCCAGTGTTTTCTCAGAAGCCTTTATGGTTAACAGAGAAGTTAGTCTTCCAAAGTCTTAAAAACTAAAGTGTTTGCTAGATGAACCTTAAATTGCTGCAAGCTAAATAGACCAGATAATAAAAAAGAATTGCAGCAAGATGTACAAATAGCTAGCTGTGTCAAAATCGTTGTTCTCAAAGATTGACAGGCTTGAGAAAAAAAGCAACTTTAGAGTTGCTTCAATTGCAAATCTAAAGCATTCACTCCTTTTATATCGCTGAGAATCTGTGTAATGTGTTACAGCAATGTAACGTCAAATTAATACTGTTGAAAACTCCAGACCAGGTCCCAATATATTTTATTTTTTTCAGAATTTACTTTGTTTTTTTTAAGTTTTAATAAATTGTGTTTCTTTGATTTTTTAAATGAAATATAATTACATATTTAATGCATGAGTGTATTTGCTGTTTAAAATTTAAAACTCAACAGCTAAAAGCTATTTCTTTTAAACTGTGGATGAATGAGGAGGAAGAAAAAGGTGGATTTATAATCAGCAGAAGCAAATTTCCCATGAAGCTTAATCTTAAGGCCCCTTATTTGTACAAGGCCCTATCTCTAGTTTTTGATTTGTTATTTTATATGCTATTTCCATGGGAACTTTTCCCCCTCCACCTCAAAATTGTACAAGCTTTGGGAGCCAATATAATCTGAGTGTGATACCCATAATTAACATTCAACCTCTGTAAGATCCTCAGCTACTTGTCCATCTTTCAGTAGTGAGAATATCCTGTGATTTATGCTTGAACAGGAAGTGAGAAAATGTGTTTGCAAACTGACTATGTAGTCATACCCATTTACCAAGGTCTGAAGCTTTTCTTGGGAAATGAGACATTCAGTGCTAAAACCAGGCCAGCTGGTCACTAGAACTTTGGGTTGGACAGTGGTTTAGGGAACAGAAGGAGGAAAATGAAGCCTGCTTAATCATGTTCCCCAAAGACAAAATTGCTGTTAACCTACCTTTTTCTGGCCCTCTATTTCCCCATTAAAATGAAAATGCAAACTCATAACTTTCACCATAAAGATAACTCACATCACAAGAAAACTTAAACTTTATATGTAGCAAACACACTATATATTTGGAAGCATGTGACATTACTTTTTCTGATTGCTTTTGTACCTATTCATTCATTTGAACTTTTAAATAATCCATCAAGGTAGAAACAACATATTTTACTTGTTTTTAAAATTAAGGAAAATAGGCTACTAAGGTTTTGAGTCATCAACTGAAGGAAAATAGTTTGTTAGAGACTGAACCAGAATCAAAGCTTCTTGAATTAGCACAACGGATCAGCAATGGGTCATCTGAAACACCCTGGAAAATGTCCCAGACACCAAATATTTACCAACCAAAACCCATCTTAAAGTTAATCTAAACTGTGCTAGCAATTTCACCAAATCAGAAAGCATATCATATAGAAGCAGTTATTTGACTATAATTTAAAAACACTGTCTTAATCCCAAACAAGAGAAGCTACTACATTGCCATTTGAGTGTATATATCTGGCATAGAATGTAAAGAGTACACAATATTTCCCTTCATATATTCCAACACGCATGCTTTTCTATTTGTAGTTAGTGGTTCTTTTTAAAATTATAACAGTTTAATTTGAGAATTTCACAACCACATAACTATTAAAATGTGTGGGTTTTCTTCACATGATGAAAATGTAAAATGGCCAATTAGAACAAAAATATATTAAGATCATGAATTATGCTCAAAACCACAATTGATAAAAAGTTTTTAAATGAAACATTACTAATTATAAATGCAAAGTTATATATTAATGACTTAAAAAATAACACTTAACTTTGAGCTACAGGCAACTGAGACCCTGTGGTTTCAAGAGAAACTACTGCTCCTCCCTTAACTCCCTAGAAAGAATTTAAATTGGGGATTTTTCCCAGCAAAAGAGATGTTACCAGAGATAAATTTTATCTGAGTGACCCCATGTAAATGGCAAGGCAAACGTCTAATCTTCAAACATCTGCTCTTCTTATGGACCTGTCCTGGAATGACCCCCCTCTCCTTGGAAACGCCAACCCCCTATCCCATTTCTTAGCTCAGGATGGCATAGATACCTCATTCTATCTTTCTGTCTTTGGACTTCTCACGTATGTAGGGTCTCTGACCTCTCACGTATGTGGGATTCTGGTACATACAAAATTAAATTTGATTTTCTCCTGTTAATCTGTCTCATGTCCATTTAATTCTTAGATCAGCCAGAAAAACCTAGAAGGGCAGAGGGAAATTTTCTTCCTCCCCAACATATCAGAATGTTTAAACGTATATTAAGTTAGAAAATAAATAAGAGACTTCTTTTAACTAGGAGGTAACTAACAATATCTGTCACTAGTTGCCATATCTACTTTTGTGTGTAGTTAGTGGGGAGAAGAAAACTAAACAAAAAGTCTGAGTACTTTCTGACTAGTAAGGTAATTTACATATTTCATAAGTGTTGGGCTGGGTGAAATTGAGGTGAAGTAGTAAGCTGTGTGTTAATATTCATAAGGGAATACACAAATCAATTTCCAATAACACAAATAGCCTATAACTTTAAGTGAATAAACAAATTTTCTTAACAAGCATATTTTCAAAGTTAAGGAACTTTTAAGGGTTCCTTTTTTTCTGTTAGTATTTTATTTAATGCAGATGGCTTTTACTATTGTAGTCACATTTGTACTCATAGAAACTTACAGGTACTCTGAGACCAAACTAAGACCTAAAGAATTATAATGGGAGAATCACCTGGATAATTCTCAAGACTCAAAATAAAATAGAATGTAGGTAAATCTACAGGATTTCTTTTCTCTATAGAACTATAGATAGATATCTCTATAAATAGATAGATACTCTCTCCATATAAATATGCATTATATATGTACATATATATAAATACATACAAACATAGACAGATACTTTTATATAAATTCACGGAAACACACACATGTATAACTGAGTACTAAATGCAACAAGATAGCGCTGGGGGCTGGTTGAAGAGACCCAGATTAAGAGAGCTGCAATACAGAAAATGTAGAGTTCCTATTGTCAATTATGCATATCTGTCTCAATTATGTAGATGCTTCAACAATTAGCAATGTCTAGTAACTAACAGTAATATAGCCCTTACTATATACCAGGCATTGTTCTAAGCACTTTTATATATTCTCATTTTACCCTTACAGCACCCCTTTGAGAACAGGACTATTATTATCCTCATACAGAAGAGCACCTGAGGCACCATAAATTTTAATGACATGACTGAGGTCGTTTGTAAGTGTCTGATCCGGGAATCAAAGCCATTAGTGGTTTGGCTCCAGAGTCCATGACCTCCACCATAATGCCCTTTAATTAACTGTCTAGGCCCAAATTTTCCATGATAAAAACCTATGGCTTACTATTTACAATAGCCAGGACATGGAACCAACCTAAATGTCCATCAACAGATGAATGGATAAAGAAGATGTGGCACATATATACAATGGAATATTACTCAGCCATAAAAAGAAACAAAATTGAGTTATTTGTAGTGAGGTGGATGGACCTAGAATCTGTCATACAGAGTGAAGTAAGTCAGAAAGAGAAAAACAAATACCATATGCTAACATATATATGGAATCTTAAAAAAAAAAGTTTCTGGGCCTCCCTGGTGGCGCAGTGGTTGAGAGTCCGCCTGCCGATGCAGGGGATACGGGTTCGTGCCCCGGTCTGGGAGGATCCCATATGCCGCGGAGCGGGTGGGCCCGTGAGCCATGGCCGCTGAGCCTGTGCGTCCGGAGCCTGTGCTCCGCAAGGGGAGAGGCCACAACAGTGAGAGGCCCGCGTACAGCAAAAAAAAAAAAAAAAAAAAAAAATTATAAAAAAAAGTTTCTGATGAACCTAGGGACAGGACAGGAATAAAGATGCAGGCGTAGGGAATGGACTTGAGGACACGGGGAGGGGGAAGGGTAAGCTGGGGCGAAGTGAGAGAGTAGCAGTGACATACATACACTACCAAATGTAAAATAGATAGCTAGTGAGAAGCAGCCATATAGCACAGGGAGATCAGCTCCGTGCTTTGTGACCACCAAGAGGGGTGGGAGGAAAGTGTAAGAGGGAGGGGATATGGGGATATATGTATATGTATAGCTGATTCACTTTGTTATACAGCAGAAGCTAATACAACATTGTAAAGCAATTATACTCCAATAAAGACGTTTAAAAAAAAAAGGACACAACAAAGGAAGGAGGAGGAGGGACAGGAAGAGGAGAGGATCTAACATAGAGTTTATCTTACACAGTCACATGGGGATAAGAACAAAAGGACCAACAGAAGATTGCAAAGTGGGGAAAGCAGGTAAAGAAACTTGGGGTTGAGAATATCTATTTGCATAGTAGGAAGAGGGAGAATAAGGAATAATAACTAGTCCAATATTTGCTTCTTTTTTCTCAAAATAAGTAGCCACTTCTCCATTATCTTAGAAGTAGAGATTTATTTCCATCTATTTTCTTTTCTTTTTTTCTTTTTTTCCCCCGCTGTGCTGTACAGCATGTGGGATCTTAGTTCCCCAACCAGGGATCAAACCCCTGCCCCCAGCAGTGGAAGCACAGAGTCCTACCACTGGAACACCAGGGAATTCCCTATTTCCATCTGTTTTGAGACCTCAGAAAACTGTTCATATGATTGAATAAGATTCTTTGACTCTTTGAATATCATGGTTGATTAGGGTGTCCAGCTGTAGGGAAAATGCCTTTCTCTCCCACAGGGTACACCTAACACATTAACAGGTGCCAGAGCAGATTGATGAAGCATGTAACATATAGAGAAATGCCCAGCAAAGACAGGATGTTCAATAACTGTTTCTTTACTTCCACGAAGAGTTTATAAAAAGTTCAGGAAACAAAAAACTCTGATTTAAAAGGAAAACAATGCTACATAACAATATATGGTAACTGTCAAATCTGGGATATAAAAATAGCAAGCTTGGGCCACCCTGGTGGCACAGTGGTTCAGAATCCACCTGCCAATGCAGGGGACATGGGTTCGAGTCCTGATCCGGGAAGATTTCACGGAGCATCCTTAGTTGCAGAGCAACTAAGCCCGTGTGCCACAACTACTGAGCCTGTGCTCTAGAGCCTGCGAGCCACAACTACTGAAGCCCATGCGCCTAGAGCCCATGCTCTGCAACAAGAGAAGCCACCGCAATGAGAAGCCCACGAACCGCACTGAAGAGTAGCCCCCACTCACTGCAACTAGAGAAAGCTCGCATGTAACAACGAAGACCCAACACAGCCAAAAATAAATAAATAAAATAAATTTTTAAAATATATAACAAGCTTTAGGATTTCAGAGGAAAGGAAAATCACCATGGGTCAGCTGATGTGTTCAAAGAAGGCATCTGTAAAGAGGTGGGCCTGGTCATCAACCAAGTCTCTTACTGTAGTACTGAGAATATATAATTAAGCAGCGACACCTAAAATGCTGACCCATGGCACAAGAATAGCATGTATCTCCAATTTACTTCCTTTTTTTCCTGACAGTGTTTTGCCAGTTCAGATGCATAATGTTCTGGTAAAAATAATCTTGTTGACAGACCAATCATACACAGAAAAAAAATCAAAGTCTAGAACAGTTGAAATGCATGCTTATCATGAAAAAATCTTTTGAAACACTCATATTCCTATATTATATTTTGTTTCTGTTTCCTTCACAATTTAATGTTAAAATCTTTATTTTCCAACATAGCTTGCGGTCCCAAGATACCAGAGGTATATCATTTAATGTGAATTCTCCTGTAAACTCACCCAACTTTATACTCAACTACTCAATGTTCTCTTCTTGTCACGACTATCATTTTTAAAAAATATTTTCTGGAACTTATCTTTCTCCACTTGTCCTTTATGCAGAATAGTCTTTTGGATTTCCTATCTCCCTATATTTGTACATTTATATCTGGCTCTGACTGAAAATCTACCAGTGACATTTAGCCAATGATAATATGAAGCACTTTGTAGAAATTATATTGGTAACACCTACAATGAACAAAACATTGGAAGGAAAACAACACAACAGTTTTAAAATCGTGGATGGCAAGGATGGCAATATTTTTCCCTCCATGTTTCCAGTACTGTTCTAGGTGTTTTCCTTGCCTAATAGTAGAACCTCAATAAAAACGTATTAAATAAATGAAGTACTGAATACAATAACAAAAGAACTGTTCATTTTTTGTTTCATGTATTTAGTTAATCATTAATTCTTATATCCATTTATTCCAGTAGGCACTACTGGATAAAAAGACAGAATGGAACTCTAGCCTTTGAAACAGTAAAAGGGGGAATGGAAGATGACACGAAGATGTATAATTAAAACAGACATTGAAAGCTTAGGGTGCTGTAAGATAAGATTCAGAGCCATAAGATGTATGGGAGTTAAAAGGAGGGAGAGAGCAAAGTAAGTTTTCTTCTGCTTGCCAGAGAAAAGCACTAATGCAGCCTAATAATTATGTACAACTGGTCTGACTAACCTTAGCATTAGGTTAGTCACCAACATGCTTGAATTTTTACCAATAAATTCCTATACAATTTGGCTATGTTTACATGTCAACATTGAATGATTAAATGTAATCAAGCTGTGAATTTGGGTCCTGATCATGTTTGGTACCAGGCAACCCAGCAGCACATGACAGGCCAGGCCATAACCCCCAGCTGTTATGTGGCCAGCGCTATGCACTCAATCAGATCAATTCACTCTGAAGTCGTGTCCATCTTCCCTAGCCACATCTCCAGCACAGTCACCTGACAGCCCTTTTTCTGGAAACCCGTGACAGCCAACGTCAGGTCTGGCTGGGCCACTGCTTGCATATCTTTTGCTGATTTAATTAAGTGATAAATTATGATGTCTGCTGAGAGGTAAAGTACCTTTATTGTGAAGCCAACTTAATGCAGTAGATCTCCAAGGTGAGAGACAGTAAGTAAGCAAAATTCGAATACCTCATAACAAGTGAAGACCTGACTTTAGGACATGGCCTAAAGGTATGAAAAATCAGTGGCCATCAAATTCCATTTTGTGGTCCAAAGTTATCACAAACAGGTAGAGTTTATCGTGTCTATTTCATATGGGCTAGGAGAAATACTTAAGACTTTTTCATAGTTTGTTTCTCATTCAGCAAATAACATTTTACTTCTGTGCCCATGTTCATAGATCTGCCATAGGTAGTCAACGCATCTTTAAAAGGCATTAAAGAGAGTTCCAGACTTCAAGTAGCTTCCAGTATATTTGGAAGGATAGAAGAAAGTTAAATCCAAACTAAGGGTATTGTTGTCACTATATTTCCACAAATCTGATTTAGGTTTTCACAAACCCAAAAATAAATGACTGATTTATGCTAGAACAAAAACCCTACAGACAAAAAAAAAAAAAAAAAAAAAAAAAAAAAAAAAACATGCTACCCTAACAGACCCTTTTTATTTGCTACAAACAGAGGAGTAAACCTGTCCTCGGGTGCCACATTTCCATCTCACCAAGGAGTACATTATCCCTCCAATACAATTCTATAAATGATACAGAAGTTCTCTTTCTAGCCTACAAAGCATGTTTATTCTGTAATGTTGCTGGAACAATATGGGAACAGGAAGTGGCAGAGGAGAATGTGAAAAAAGGAAGAACAAACAGAAGGATAAGAAGAAATATGGATTGTTTTACTTCAGCAATAGTATTTTGCATTTGTATAACATTACATAGTTTACAAAATATTATGTGCACACATTTCATGTTTCTTAAAAACAGTGTGTCATAGGGAAATTACAAATTAATAGATTGGAATACAAATAACATTTCAAAATTCTCTTCTGTCTCATTAACAAAGAATTTCTATTCCTGTGGGTGAACATTCTTCACCTTTTCATCTCGTTAGCTATTGGGCACCATTACTTAACTCCCTTCCCTATATAACTTTTCCCTCTTGACCTGCTTTTTCTCCCTCAACATAAAATCCTTCTTGAACTTTTTCTCAGGTTAAAAACAACAGCTGTTCTCTCAACACTGTCTCTCCCCAGCTACTATGCTACGCTCCCTTCTTAGCTTTTTGAGATTCATCTCCAGTCACCATCCTCCATCTCCAACACATTCAACTTCGTTCCATCCTTCTCAGTTCTACAAAAGCACTCTTTCTAAGTCCAAAGACGCCCTAACTGCAAATTCAACTGGGCATTTTCATTTCTTATCCAAGTTGGTATCTCTGCTTCATTTAACACCGGCTTCCTCCTCCCTAAAGCTCTTTTTCATTTGCTGTTACAGAACCCGGAAACCACTCTCTTCACCTTTCCCCTCTGGGCATTCCTTATCAGTCTCCTTTGCAAACTCTCTTTTCTCTGCTGTCTAGAAGAATGTTAGCTGATCACATTCATGGTCAATATTGCAGTCTTCCCGGAGTTTTCCCTCTCCCTTTCGCAACTGCAATGAACTGAACACCAGGGACTACCCGTTCGACCAACGAATCTCTCGAATTTCCAATCTGCCCTCTCCATTTCCACTGCCAACGCCTTAACTCAGCTCCTTGCTCTCTATCACGTGGACCACTATACATTTGCTAACAGGACTTTCTGCTTTTTCTCAACCATCTCTACCACTATGAACACCACCCCCGACAGCAACCACTCATTCATTCTCTGTGCAGATCCAAATAAAATGATTACTTTCCAACTTTATTTGGCAATCGAGATGCAACTTTTCAAAATAGCAAGCACATTTTTAAGCTGTTATGGGATTGTTGGCTTATTTAACTTTCCTATACATTTTTCTGAAAATGATTATGACATGTATCTTTTAAGGATTTTAAGCAAACTTTGTTTTACTCCAAAATGAGTCTTAGATTATCTGTTTGTATAATAAAGCCTTTACCCAAGGCAGCAATAATGAAAAAAACTGCAGCCCAGTTTCTTACACATTATTCCTAATTTTGGAATCTGAAGCAATGAATGATGTTTATAGCGATCATTAATTAATCAGTGCTTTCTAAGCAATATCTCACAAAACATTTTTCTTATATATTTATTCTCTGATACATACATGTATTCTTATATTTATATAAAAATGATTAATAACAAGTGTACCTCGATGCAGCTTTATCAAAATACAAAGTAATTAATTAAACTGCCTTTTAAATCAAGGAAATGTAATGTGTCCTTCATCTTACAGTTCTTAACTGAATTCCTAAATAAAATTTAAGTCATAGCCTCATCTTGTGTTTTCCACTTGGCTCTCTCCTGATGAATATGAACTCCGATGCATTACTGCTAGAGTGTAATAGTCCATCTTATCTATAAATTCCACAAAGTCTTAAGCCATAAAAAAGATGGTTCCATGCTGTTTTTTAAAAAATGTCTGAGAATTAATCATTTATTTCCCTTTCCTGACATGTCTTTTATGCTTTGCATGTTTTTCAAAGATAAGGGGAGTAGTAATGTTAAGCAGTATTACTATCCTCACCAGTGGAAAAATGAAACTCTCAATCCCCAAACAAAGCTACACACTTGACTTTGAAGGTGCAACAGTTTGTCCAATCTCAGAGTCTTTTCCAAACACCTTTTCTTGAATTATGAACGGCAAAATCACTTTGACAGTTACAGATTCTATTTTTAGTATATTTAGAACATAACTTTACATTTAGAACATAATTTTGCATAAACTTCCAAGCACTTGGAGCATGAAGACAATAAGAGGGAGATTTAAAGTGCTCGAATTGCTAGAGTATAAATGACATATGAAGCAATCACATAATTCAATCAACAGATTTAACTCCATGAAGAATCTTTCCAAAAAGTTATCTATGTTCATGCATGACTCAGCATTATTAATAGCACCTGTAGAGTCAATGTTTGAATAAAAGAGAAACAATTAAGAACTTGAAACTTCAAAATGTACAACTAAATTTTTCTATAAAGTATAAATTTGCAAGCCTGGGTAATGGTCCATAGAAACTGAAATTCATTGAGTTGATCCTCATTGTGAGAATTAACATATATAAAAAAGTTATATTCTCACATTGCAAGTTAGTGATTCATTATGGAGAAATATGAAAATAATTTCAATAAACCTAATACATTTTACACTGTTAAGTCAGACATTTGTTCTTGGGAAATAATCAGAAAGTCATATATAAATTAAGTAGTTAATTGTTGCATCTTTTAAAAGAGCAAAGCAATGAAGACAATACAAAATTTTGAAATTACAAAGGCAAATACGGGGCAAATAATTGACAATATGGTAACTGTGTAATTAATTGTGGTACCGATTAAGGATGGCTTATTAGGTGACCACTAAAAGAGCAGTAAGTATGGAAACAAAAAAATAAAAGTCTGAGGAGCAGAATTTATCTGGGAAAATTTGGAACAAAGAGAAAACATGACATATCCTAGTCTTCATGTCCAGTTACATTTATATTTTCTCTTCTTCCATGCATCAAAGAGAATAGATAAGATGTAGCTATGAAATATTTCTCATAATAACTGGGGTGTTTCTTCTTCATTTCTGTCTATTCTTTGCACTTAATGAACATTAACAAAACAGGCTGTGTTTATTCTGTGATTGTTTATTCATATGTGTTGCTTTTTTCTTCAACTGGAATTTTTGTGAGTTCTTCATAGATTACCATGAAATCTTTAAATGTTATCCCCCAAAAGCAGTTTTCACCCCTAAAAATATGGTTTACAGCTGGTCCTTTTAGTAGATTTTCATATATTGTATATTCTTAGAAAAAGTTATGGGAATACATTTATGTAATCAGATTCTAACTTAAAATATGTATACAAAGTAGGGTTAGATTCTCAGATTCTAACTTAAAATATGTATACAAAGTAGGGTTAGATTCTCTGTATGCTAATTAAAATTTCCTTTTCACCATTAATCTGATTCACCACTAATCAATTGCACAATTAGTATCATGGTGAAAATGAGAGCATTCATTCAATAATATTTACTGAGCAGGTATGAGCAGAAAGGCCTCCTTCCAGGCATTTTGAATGCACCAGTAAACAAAATAGATGGGGATTCTTATCTGCATGAGTTTTTGCTTAATTCTAGTAAGGAGAGACAGACAACAAACAACATGTGTGAGGCAGAACAATGGCTCCTCAGAGATGTCCATACCCTAATCCCTAGAACCTGCAAATAAGTTACTCTACATAGCAAAAAGAACTTTGCAGATAAAATTAGGGTTGTGGGCCTTATAATAGGGAGTTTATCTTGATTTATGTGGAGAACCCATCTAATTAAATAAGCCTGTAAAAAAGAACTGTTTCTGGTTGTAAATGGAAGAGAGATGACGCAGAAAGGGAAGTCAGAGATATTCCACATCTTAGAAGTATTTTATGAGCAATTGCTGGCTCTGAGACATAGGGAACCACATGTAAGAACTGGAGAAAGGATTCTAGGATCTAAGGGTGGCCCCAGTTGACAGCCAGCAAGGTCAATGAGACCTCAGTTCCATCAGCACATGGAACTGAATTGTGCCAAGACCCTGAATGAGCTTGGAAGTCTATTCTTCCCAAAGCCTCCTGAGAAAAGCCCAGGTGATGAACACTTTGATTTCAGCCTTATGAAATCCAGAGCAGAGAAACCAGCAAGCCAGTCTGGACTTTTGACATACAAAATGGTGAGATAATAAATTTGTCTTGTATGAAGCAAGCCACTACGTCTGTGGTAATTTGTCCTGACAACAATAGAAAGCTAATACAAAATGCATAATAAATAAGTAAATTAGATAATCTAGAAGAAGGTATTAGATGGTCTAGGAAAAATTAAAATTAATGCAAGATCAGAGAAATCAGGAATGCTTGTATGAGGAGACTGGACAGATGGAGCATTAAATAGGTGACCAGGTTGGTCCTCATCAAGAAGGTGAGATTTGAACAAAGGAGGTAAGAATGTTGGCCAAGTTGACGTAATGAGAGAAGTCTCTTCTGACAGAGGTACCTGCTGGTGGAAAGACTCTAATGCAGACCTGGTGTCTCTGAGGAACAGCAAGGACCCTTGTGTAGCTGGAGTGGAGTGAGTTGGGACTGGACAGGGTAGGTGGAGATGAGGTCAGAACATTTGCCATCTCAGCCCTTGGAAACTTGAGCTTGTACTCTGAGCAAAATAGAAGTCCACTGAAAGGTTTTGAGTGGATGAGTGATATGATCTAATTTAAAAGTTTCTAGACCAATCTCGCTGCTGTATTTGGAACAGGCTGTTAGGGGAGCAGGAACAGGAGCCAAGAAATTTGTTCAGAGGTCCACAATTTGTTCATTTATCCACACAAACGACTGTAATGGATTAAATTAAGGTAGTGAAAATAAAGATGATGAGAAGGGATCCTTTTCTGGAAATATTTTTTTTTAATTTACATATAACAGTCAAGGGGTTCTTTTTCTAGGAAGCTTCTGTGACACACCTAGATAGCTTTACTTAATTATCATAACACTTCATGCTATTTTCATAGCACTTCTCACACTACACTGATCTGAAATGAGCTGTTTACTCTTTCTCTCCTGCTAGACTTCAAGCTGGACCCTTAGAAAGGCAACTGCATATATTCAGGTGAGCCTAATAACAAGCTACATGCTGCCAGCCCTATTTCTAACCTGTACTGCAGGTACAATCCAGGTTTCTAAGAAGAGTTATCTTTTATGACATACCAGAAGTACTCCAGGCCACTTCTCTCAGAAGCTATATATCATTTCAAACAACTTAGATGACACCTGGATGTGAAAATCAAATTCATATTATTTTAATTTGTTTTTCAGTAAAAAGAAAAACCTCAGGAATAGTATAATCACCGGTAGAAAGACAGTCCAAATGGAATATTGTTTCCTGGATTTTAATTCACTGTTTTTCCATCCTTGGATTGGAGCATTCTAAAGAAAAAGCCTAGAACAATCCAATAAAAGTTGGCAGTGGCAGAATATTTACATATCACTGAGGAGGAAGCTGCAAAAAACTTCCAAAGCCATGAAGTACGTGTAACAACTGATTTCTGGTCAATAATAAGCAGCATAGTCATTACAGACTATGAGCTTGATTCTGTTTAATAAACTACCTTTTTTTTTTTCTGCCCTGCCCATATTCTAACAAGAACAAAAGCTAACTAATATTTGCTGTCTTCAAACAGGAAACTTGTCAGGATGTGAGCAAGGACCATTTTGCACTCTAACCACTGGTTAGAAGATGTGCCTATAAATTAATCTCCAGCACTAACAGCTTTAACAATTTAGTACCCAGAGAAGTATAATTAATCCAGAGTAAGCCTTGGTTTGCTATAGCTTACTTAAGAGGAAAATGAAAAATTTAAAAAAAGAAAGAAAAATGGTGAGAAAGTTATCACTACTTTCCAGTCTTCGCAAATTCTATGAGCAGAAGTGTTAAAGGTCATTCAAAGAAACCAAGAGATTATTTGTCCTTCTCTTTCAATTCTATTGTACTAATTTGATACTGGAATTTACCAGTTTTCCTTTTGTTTTTATATATTTGAGGTTCACTTCCTCACTCTTTTTAACGTTTATCTTTGTAACAACCTTATAAGAAGCGATTTCAGACAACAAATGATGTACCAACTATAATCATTTGCACAAGAGATATTTGATCACAGTTTATGTGGGAGGAAAGACGAATCTCTTCTGGGAGTGGGAGTAATCAGAAAAGGGACATTTGTGAGTTGCAAAGAGAAAGATAATATTAATTAATCTCCATATAATTATGATAGAAATACATAGACGTTTCTTTCTTCCCCCCATGAGGGAGGAGTTCACAATTAGACAGAAAAATTTAAATATACCTGCAAGCGTTGAAAGTGCACTACAGAATACAATGCTGTTGGGAAAAAGGAAACTATGGCATGCATAAGAGTGGTTTGTGTGGTTGGATTGGAACATTCTAGAATGTTTTGGAATTAAGGCCATTTTCTTCTAAGTCCAGGTAGGGAGATTGTAGTCAAACCTCATATGCCTTAAAATGATTAAGTACAAGTTTATCCAAACTTTTGATCTCCATCACTTAAATTTCATTACATCTCTGGAACCTTAACAGTCAGTATTGGGAAATTAAAAAAAAAAAAAAAACTTAAACTGAAAAACTCATATAAGGCCAGAAGATAGGAAACTAAAGCATGAGGAAATGAAAAATGTTAATTGGTAGCAGGCTCATGAAGGATTAGGTAAGAAAAACGTCAGCAGTAATCTATGTGGAAAGCAGGAAGATCACAGCCATCTGCTCTATTGGTTTGTCAAATTCATGCATTCTGCTTATAGGTTGCCTATACAGTGCTATGTACCAGGCGCTGTTACATGTATTAACTTCTCCTCACAATGACCCTAAGAAGTAGGTACTCTTATTAGGGATATTATCATTTTACAGATTATAGAAACTCAAAGCTAAGTTAAGAAGCTTACCTAAAGTCCCAATGCAGTCCAGTTCCCATTTTGTTTGGTAATATTTTCTGGAAGGAAGAAGGAAAATGCAACCATCAAAGTGCTCACAACTGTTTTCAGTTTGTTTGATATAAAGTGTCTATGAGTCTCCATGGGAAAGAAGGATGAATAATGTGAGGCAGTGAAAAGCATGAGACAGGACGTTCTACAGACAATTACTTAGAAGAAAAACAAAACAGAAATGAAAATATTTCAAGTGGCAAAAATACTTTTAAAATGTTGTAGATGGCTGATAATGTCTAATGCAGTAAAATAAATTATTTTGACAGTAGATTTGCTGAGAAAGAGAAATGCTGGAATGAAAATGGTCCTCTAGGCTGTCACCAATTCCAGACTCCTGAATTTCCCTGGGAAAGAGGCCCTGAGGTTTACAGGTACTACTGATGTACACACACAAACCAAATCACACGTTGCTCATACAATTTCAAGGTGAGCTTTGGGGAAAAGGCCTTTTGAGATAAACAGTTTTGCATTCATCTGTTGGAGTAGGTAATCAAAAGGACTTGACCACTGGTTGATGTGTGAACTAGACCAGAAATCGGAGGCTCCTCAGCCCCTCCCCTGCCCTTGGAATGCACACTCTGACTATTGTTCCCACAGTGGGAGCTGTTGCAAGGACACAGCCTTGAGAGAGTAATGTGTTGCTGAGACCACCTAGGTTGTGTACAGTGACTAAACCCATTAAAGCCTCTATATAAACTTTTAAGATTATGGAGGACAGGTGTGGATATCTACCGGTCTTGTGGCTGCCAAAGACAAGCTTGTAAGTCAGTTTCCTTTTGCTCATTAAACCTGCAACCTACCAATCTGGAGTGCTCTGCCTCTTCCTTCAGTCTATCCTTATCCTCTGAATATGGAAGCCAGTTTGCAAACCAACCTCATCCTTTATCACAAGACATGTGGTCTTTGAAAGCTGAATATATTACAAATAATGGACTTTCTCAGAGATTCATTAATGTGCTTTTTAAAACTATCAACATCTTATCAAAATTTCATTTGATTTGCTTCAAAACCGTTTGTTAGTCCAAAAAATTGTATAGTGTCAAAACCTTTTTATTTCATGTGAATAATAGTATTGTATGAGGCTGATTGAGCATCTGAACTATATTTCAGTGTTTCAGGCCGATATTAAACATGGCCTATCAATATTAAACATCTATCCAATGGCAAAAGTTTTCACTAGACTGCAAAATATCTGACTGGAAGTGAACATCAGACATCAGGAAAAGCACATTCTTAAATTCATGGCACCCAGGCTAGAACCTGTGCCTGCCTAATTTTTGAGGTTGTGAGCATGTCCTTTAACAAAATTAAGCTCATAAAATGTTTATTAAGCCCTTACTTTGTTTTATGTATTGCATTAAATGACTGAGTGTCTAAGGATGGAAAAGACTTCATTTCTGCTTCTAAGGGGAAGGGTAGTGGTAACAATGGAAGTTACATGAAAAAGGGAAATGAAAAAATAACTAAAGGCATTGCCTATGTCCTCAATGATTCTATGAGAGAAGGATTACAAAATGTCTACAAAATAATTGGAGGGAGTAAACCACTTACAAGGAAAACACAAACACAAGGTAATAGATTGGCCAGCCTGCTTGATGATCTATTCATCACAAGCAATAATAAACCAAAATGCCCTGTTCTATATGCAAAGAAACAAAAGTTTCAAAAGGACATTAAGCAAGCAAGAGAATAGAGTGGAGGGTTAGTGAAACAGTTGTGACAATGGCAAGTTTAGATATGTGTTGGGAACAGAGAGAAGGGAAGCTTTAGTTCTGTCATCAATGTCACCCACAATACACAGTGCTATGTCACAGACTTTTTTAAGTTCCAAGGAAGGAGAGAAAAGGAATAGATGCATGCTCTCTAGGACTTGAAAGTCTATTCAGAAGATGACATTTATAAAATGATAAGCAGCATTTCTTAAGGCCAAAAGAAAATGATAAATTTTCCTACAGGAATGAAGAGAAGTGTGAAATTTCAGTGGAATAAGGTAGTGTGGAAAGACTTTGCATGCCATGGAGTTACAGACCTTGGGTACTATTAATCTCCTTATCCTTAATCAAATTTCTTCACTTCCATAAGCTCTATATACATGGTAGTCAAGACCACTGACTAGAAACAAACAGCATCCGTTACAAGTTTTGTGTGCTTGGCCATATAGCATCGTTTCTAAGACTAAGTATCCTCAACATAGTATGAGAATGATAAAATGCACACTTCACTGGTTTTCATAGATTAGTTTTTAGATTAGTTTTTAGAATTAAATTATATAATTCCTTAAAAATCCCTAGTATATACCAATGTGTTTAATAAATGTTAGTTACTAATGGCAAGAATTAATACTCTTTGCTAAATTACAAATCAGTGCTTAGAAATAAATTTCTTTATATATATACACACACAGACATAAGAAAATGGAAATAAATAGATCTAGATTAAACACTTGTTGATTCATTAATTCAAGTAAATAATAAACAAAAGCATTGCTAGAGCTCTATAAAAATGCTAACGCACACTGTACCTGTGGATATAAAAACTGCGTAGCTTGGGGTTTTCAAAATTACTTTCTTTGATTCATATTTCATTGTATATATCACTACTATGTTGAACATTTGACCATTATTAAGATTTATGAAGTTCTGTCCTGATTTAAGTTCATACCATGTAACCAAGAGCCCAACAAAAATTTAGATGCAACAAAACAGATATTGAAAAAGAGATGAAAGCAAGTCAAAAGAGCAATAATTAAGATTAATGCAATCGTCATTTTTACTAACATTGTAAAGATTCAAATTTAATTCTATGACAAACAAAAAAACATAAAAGAAGAATCCATTTTTGTTCAGAGAATCTTTAGTTAAAATGTAAATGTTTGTATATATTTACCTATAAATTTGGGTATTTTTATTAGGGTCACTTGTTTAGTTCACTCATTCCCTTTAAAACTAATGAACTAATGTCGCTATTCTGACATGATGAAACCTATTTTGAAAAGTCTTTATTTAATAAACCCAAGTGGATCCAAGAGCAGAGCAATCTCCACACCAATAACTCTTTAAGTGGATGATTTTGGTTGTTAACAAATGAAGAAGAAGCCTGGATTAATCAATAGAGTTGTTTTCTGAGTAACAAACTCAAAGATCTATCATTGCCTTATAATCATGGAGAGCAAACACCCTCATACATAAGATAATTTAACCAATTTTAGGCATTCTACCTTGTTGAAAATGTGTTCTATATACATATTATATAGAATTTAGGTATCAACATTTATACATATATTCATACTCAACATAGAGTAAATTAAAGTATTTTATTCTTCAAGATTTATTTTCCGTTTTTATTCTAATATAGAAAGGCTCTTCTTTCATTGCAAATGTGCCAATCCTCCTAACCCCATAAGAATTACTGTATAAATCTTAACAGAATACACTCAAGGCATTGTACAAAATGGACTTTCCTTCACAAATTGTAAAGTCCCAAAAGTACTGTGCACAAATAAAGTAAGCAGTCACCACCATGGTTGAATTTGAAGGAAATAAGAGGATTTCCAGGTTGAAAGGTTCATTTAGTCAAAATATCTTCATAGCCAGTTTATCAGACTACCTAAATTTCACCAGTAGAGATTTACTCCCTTGTGATTACATAACCCAGCTTCTGACTCATTAAAAGTAAAACAAACATGGCTTTAGTAAGAAAAACATATGCAGATATCACTTATTAACATCTTACTGCAATTTGCTTTCTTACCTCACTTTCCAAGCATTATATCTAACTGGTATGAAGGAATAGAACCTAGGTCTGAGAGAATAGGAAGAATATTAGATCTGAAATGCTGTCAAGGAAATCAGCTCATTGGGGAGGGTTTATTTGTCCAAAAAACATTACGCTACTATAATCGAAGTACTCTATGAATTCTGGGGACAGAAACTGGAATAATATTCAGTTCCTGCCCTATAGAGAGATTGTAGATTAAAGAAGGATTAAAGAGGTGTTAAAGGAAAATTAAATTAAGGAGGGATTCAGACACATAGGTAAATAGTTCCAGTTTATTTTTAAGAAGTGCCACTTTGAGCAAGTCATTCACTTATATATAGGTACATCAGTTCTTCATCTGCCAGTGTTGGAATTGGTTTTTATGCTGATACTTAGATGTTAAGAAAAACTATTGGGATTGACAAAGGGATATCAGCAAGGGAAAGAGGATTCCTGGCTTAAGTGGTATTAAATGCAAAGGTACAGGTAAATAAATACACTGCCCCTATGTTATCAATATTGCTCACAAGAGAGAATAATTTAGCAAAAGGGGGCTTTCTCTTGGTCCTATGAAGAATTTAGATATTGAAAGACCAAATAAGAAGTCAAAGGCCATGCCTCAAAGAAAGTAGGATAGGCAAGATCCTTAAACATGTTTCTAGTAATCATAAGAAAAAATGTATAAAATATTTCTTAAAGTAATCTTCTTTTAAATAACATACCTGAGCACAGAAGAATGAATTTGATTAATGGGTCTTAGGACTCTTGTATTCTTATTCCTATCAGTCAAGACCCTTCCTGACATATTCCTTACACAGGTTCACTGCTCATTTCTATATGCTTAGTATAATTTTAGCATCAAGTAAATTTAGTTAATTTTAAAAAAATCATATAAATAAAATATACCATATCTCTCAATATATACAAGAAAGATCAAGACTATTATTCAGTAAAATGCACTGAATATTCAAATTTAAATTGATAGTTATAGAATTGGTTTGATAATTGAATAAGGGATAAGAAATAGTTTTCTGTAAGGATCATTTTTGAGGGACAAGGAGGACCTTTCTCTGGGGTTAGGCATACTTACTAAAAGCTGAGACATTTTTAAGGCTATACACGGAGCATTCATATGTGAAGAAGGATAATCCAAAGTTATACAAAGGTAATAAGACATAAGTGAATAAACACTAGAAATAAAAAATTATTAAAAGGGTGATGGGCTCTGAATATAAGAAAGATTACTGGGCAAATTATATGAGTGGGGTTTGAATGGAGGAAAGAACAAAACAGATACTGGATATATGATCAAGTAATCCAAACCCTGCCCATATATATGCATATACTTGTATGTAACATATATAGTAACAATTTATAGCCAATTTTTAAAAATTACTTTCAGAATAATTATTTTAAATTGAAAGTCACATGAGCAATTCAAGTTTGATAATTGACAAGGCATCAATTCAAATGAATCTTTTCAGAAATAAATCTGGTAAAGTAACATGGCCATGTAACCAGATAAAGATGGACGATAAAGAGTTCAAATGTAAAGGAAAGAAACAGACTGGGTCTAAGAAAGGTCCTAGTATTCTACATTATTTTAAGCATGACAGTATCTATTGTGATTCCAATAAATTCTACATTTGGGAAAAATTACACAATGAATTAATATGAAGGGTGATTTAGATTTTTAAATTAACCTTAAGGATAGTAAAAGTAAGAAAAAAGCAGGGGAGGAGAGGAGATAGGAAAGAAGGAAATCAGAAAGGAGTCATCCAAATATATGTAGGCATTTTCTTCTTGGTGCTGTAAAACACAGGCCCTAAAATTTAAAGCAGATGATAAGGTAAACATTTGGCCAGATGGGCTCAGTTGTATGCAAGTCTCTGACCATTTTAAGAATCCTATTTTCATTGTAATTCTTTCTTCATGAAGACATAAGTACTACAGATTTTGAGAAATGAAAAGGCCCTTATTTTTAATATCAGGCACTAATTTTATAAGGACTTCTATTTTCCTTAGATATAAAAGCAAAGTCTGTATATATGTAAACATATACATATATATTTTATAGCCATGATAGCACAAGCTCTATTTCTTCCATGAGAAGAAAAAACATGTATGGTGCATGTCCTCTGGAGACCATTTTGATTACTGTTGTTTTACATCCACTTATGTGCAAGGAAAACATAGCCACTAAAAAAATAAAACTAACCGAGAAGTGTGGTAAAGCAAATAGACTGCAGAGTGGAGAACAAGATAGGAAGAGAGCCCCTATGTTTTTCCTAGAGAGAACTCACATTATAGCAAAATGTTACATTTTACATGGACATTCAATAACCCCTAATGCAATCTGTTAAAAAAAGAAAGGACAGATCCAAAATGGAATCACCTGTGCTAAGCCCTACATAAGCAAATTAAGACTTAATACCCAACCTAATTTCAATTACAACCTTCCCCAGGAATACAGTCTTAACCAGTCAGTCTAAAAATTTCTGGTCAGCACAAATGAGGTAATCTGCTACATAGATTGCCTAAACCTAAAAAAATCTGCTCTTTTCCCCTTTTGCCTATAAAAGCCTTCCATGTTGTACAGCTCCTTGGAGCTCCTCTCTACTTGCTAGATAGGATGCTGCCCCATTCATGACTTGCTCAATAAAGCCAATCATATCTTCAAATTTACTTGGTTGAAATTTTGTTACTTAACAAATCTGAGCATCTATCTTTGAAACTGTATACAAGCTCCTGTGTCCCTGTCTTTTGAAATAAAAGGCTTTTGCTTTAGTCTTCTAGGCCTCCCCCAAGTCTCAAAAGGCTGGCTCAAGAGTTAATGATGAGGAAATGTGAAGATAGAGAAACAAAGAATAGCTGTTGGGTTGGGAAACTGTTAACAATTTATACTATAAATCAGCCACATAGTAGAGTCACTGAACTCCCAGTTCCCTGAAGTGTATAGATAAAGATTTGACACATATTTCTAAATCGTTTTTTACAGGAAGCAGATCCCTATCAGATTAAAACTGCTGACCACAAGCACATAAAACCCAGACCAGTTGAAACAAGAAGGTTAATGATGCTTGAAAGTTCACCTTGATGCCAATCAATCTGAGAACTGAGCACAAGCTGATCAGGCACCCTGTAGCCCCCTCCCTCACACTGCCTTTAAAATCCTTTCCCTGAAAGCCATCGGGGAGTTCAGTTCTTTTGAGCATGAGCTGCCCATTCTCCTTGCTTGGTGCCCTGCAGTAAACCCTGTACTTTTCTTCACCACAGCCTGGTGTGAGGAGATTGGCTTTACTATGTGCAGGCGAGTGGACCCAAGTCCAGGTTCAGTAACACCTTCTGTGTCAGTTTGATGCATTGTAATAGATCTGGAGAACTTCATTCTGGGTCTGCCCCTCTGTAATATTTACATTTTAAAGTTCTGTTATTCAAAAAGTATGAAGAAATTAAAAGCTGTGACTTATGAGGTTAAAGAGTCAGAAACAAAACAAAACAGAACTTCAAACTGTGGAGAAAAAGTCTGCCTTCCCTGGTTAATGGATAGTCAAACAAAACAATTTTGAACACTATGGTTCATGATTTCAGAAAAAGATGGACAGTAGCACATATTTCATTGACTTCTACCCCTTAATATCTGGTCAAGCTGAACGATAAGAAAACAAAAGCACAACTGGGCAGCAAACTCCTTGGGTTTCTTGTTTTTCAGGACAGAAGTAGTACAGTCATATTTTACTGACAATTACAGAAAATATTTGCTTTATATAATGGTGCATTAGTAGAGTTGTAAGTACCCCTGATATATTATTGAACTACTAGTGTATATCAAATATATATTAATTTATATTTGTGAGAAAAAATGCCAAATTTTAAGAGAAATATCTCTCATGATGTCTAAAATCGTTTACTTACTATTAACAGAAAAGTCTTAATAGAATGAGACAAGTCTTTCATTGTAAAACCAGATTATATTTCCTAAATGTCTTTAAGTTTTTCAAATATTTAAGAGTGTGCCTTTTGTTTTGGTGTTAAATTGTCAATTGTGTCAACTTTTAAATTCATTTTTCCAAGTTAAAAGAAATCATGTACTTGATAATTTTGGAAGTGTGGTGACTGTAATAAAAAAATATTTGTATTTGACAACTTTAACAATGTTCTCTGAAGTTGTAGTGTCACTAAACAGAATATTAATCTCTTCCTAAAACCTAAAATTTGCCCTCTATGTGCACAGACATTCACCCTCTCTCTTTTGTTTACTAACTTGCCAGACTTGCATTTTCTGATTTTTATCTCTAAACTCATAAATTTTCTGCTCTCTCCTTCAGGAAAGCATTCTCAGCACTCTACTATAGCAATAAATTAAGTATCTGAGTTCACTTGTGAGCAAAATCTCTATAGAGTGAAAGGGAAGTCTGAGTACTTACGCTGACCTTCCAGTTAGTTACCTTTCTTCCTGGTGATGCCTGGGTTTTCTTTTGGTTTTGATTAGCAAGGCCAATCTCACAGACTTTTCTTGTTTCCTAGCCACCCCCACTTCCCACTTCCAGATTCCAGGTTAACAAAAGTAAAATGAAGTGAATCAACATGTCTCCCAAAGAATGAGAGAACTGCCAGGATACTTCTGAAGTTCATATTAAGAATTCTGGGGCTTCCCTGGTGGCGCAGTGGTTGAGAGTCCACCTGCCGATGCAGGGGACACGGGTTCGTGCCCCAGTCCGGGAAGATCCCACATGCCGCGGAGCGGCTGGGCCCGTGAGCCATGGCCGTTGAGCCTGCGCGTCCGGAGCCTGTGCTCCGCAATGGGAGAGGCCACAACAGTGAGAGGCCCACATACCGCAAAAAAAAAAAAAAAAAAAAAAAAAAAAAGCTGAAAAACAAGGGTCAAGTGGAAAAGAAGTTTAACTTAAAGACATAATTTATTCAATACACTGAGTGGAGTTTTGTTTCCCTCATTCAAATATTAGGTCTGAAATTTTCTAACTTTTTACATTATAACTTCTATAATGTGTTTTTTGGTTCTTTTTTTTTTTTTTTTCTGTCCCTCTCTCTCTACTCCATTCGTTTTCCTAGGTATCCAGTCAGTTGGCTACAACACAAAGTTAAAAAAGAAACCACATTTGGCTAAAGTTTTGCATGAAAAAGAAATTTGATCCTTTTTTTCAAACATCAACAACAGGGAAGACAAAATGCATATCTCTTCTATACATCAGGCCGTTTTCAAGGACTACGTTAGAACTGACATGAGGAAAGGAACTAGAAGGCTGAAATAGCATCAGCCCATTCAACATATATATGGTGATATATCCATTCCCCATATACCTTTGTGCTATAAACCATATGTTAAATTTCTAACTGAAAAATCAATTGATAAGCTATGAACTCAAAAAGGACAGAGTTTCATGGAGCTACAAATAATCCCAGTTCTATAAATTGCAGTGTTCATAATCTGTTTTTGAAACAAATTAAAGGGCAATGCTGATAGTTCCAATAGCATAAAACATCTACAAATGACAAATTATTGGACAGTATTTAAGCAACGGTTTCAAGACAGTCTGTACCTGAGTGCTATTGTGACAGCTGAACTCTAGTTAAAATTGAAAATATCAGAGAAAAATGGAGTCTTTGGCAGGAATAACAAAGGTCATCTATTTGATAATTGATAGGTTGTTCTTCAATGATTACTTCCTAAGCTAGAGGATCTTAACAGTAATCTCCTAACTAAAGGACTAGATTTTTGCCAGTGAAATGGCTTTTTATGCCATGATTCCTCTTCAGATACCAAGGGCATTCTGTTTCTTTTAAGAAATATGTTTGCCTTACATTGTCTTTATTTAGTAATGGTACAAAATTAATTGGAAACTAATAATTATGGATATGTATGTTAATTTCAGGTATGCCCACCATGATTATCAAACACATGCAAAACTTCAGCAATGCCTGATAATTGTTTCATTGACTGTATCTCAGGCTATGCTCTGTGAAGCTTCAACACATTCCTGAATTAGCACATGAATTTGTTTCCTGCACAACTAGATGAGATACTTAAATACCAGAGAATATTCTGTCTGCCTTGAATAACAAAAAGATGATTTCATTTTTCTCAGTGTGCTTACCATTGAAGTCTACAGCTTTATTCCATTTTCGTGGAATAACAATGTAAATGGCAGCATCAGCCCCACAGCACTTCAGTTCCCTGACATCCTGAATCCAGAATTTCTAATTTCCTTTAGTGAGGAGCTTTCCAAATGTCTCTTCAGTCCTCAGTTAGGTTTTATAAAGCTTTAGGGAATATCTCCATTAAGATATCAAGCTACTTACTTTAAAACTGGCAATAGACATGTTGATTATTTTACAGGGTATAAACATTTTTCAAAGTGATTCTAAATTATTTCAATTTTCTTGTCTTCTCTATTTTCCTATGAGTTTAGTTTGGGGAATCAAAGAATAATCTCTTCAAAAAATGTAATCAGGTGGAATGTCACTCGCTTTCTTAATCAGTGCTTAGTGTTTCCAGAAGACAGTCCTGACCAAGAAACCAAGTAGCATGAAGAGGGGCCTCTATTTCCCAGAAGGACAACTCTGCTGGTTCTAAGGTTCTTATGGCTAATAGTGTCAAAATGGTTTTAAACAAAAACTTTGTATTGTGGTTGTGACCACTTTATAATTACCCGAATTAAAATTTCTCCTCAAACACTTTTGATCTAAAAATTCTTATGCTCTGTTTACACGCTACCTTTTTTCTTTTGAAAAGACAATTATATCTATAATTGCTGGTTTACAGAAGGAAGTACACACCTTCCTCACGTGACCATGAGGACAGCTCCCTGAGAGCAGGAAGAACAGGCCATTCCTCTTCATCCTTGTATCCTAGTGTCTGGCACAGCTTCTGGTACATAGTAGGTACTCAATAATTTTTTTTTTTTTTTGCGGTACGCGGGCCTCTCACTGTTGTGGCCTCTCCCGTTGCGGAGCACAGGCTCCGGATGCGCAGGCTCAGCGGCCATGGCTCACGGGCCCAGCCGCTCCGCGGCATGTGGGATCTTCCCAGACCGGGGCACAAACCCGTGTCCTCTGAATCGGCAGGCGGACTCTCAACCACTGTGCCACCAGGGAAGCCCCTCAATAAATATTGAGGAAATGAAATTATATTAATACTTGGGTCCTGACTTGCAAACAACCCTTATGATAATCATTTATCTTCAAAATTTTTATCCTCATTTACTTAGCTCATCAAAAAATAAAATAAGGGTAATAGTTTTAAACTAGAGCTTCTAAAATGTCTTCCTCAAAATCCGTTATTGAGAATGTGATTTATTTAAACTATGTTGCATGCATTAGTGATATCAAGACTGAGAGGGCAAAAATTTTTTTTTTAATATTTATTTATTTATTTTTGAGTCTTCGTTTCTGTGCGAGGGCTTTCTCTATTTGCTGCGAGCGGGGGCCACTCTTCATCACGGTGCGCGGGCCTCTCACTTTCACAGCCTCTCTTGTTGTGGAGCACAAGCTCCAGAAAAAAAGAAAAAAAGCATTTCTTTCTTCAAAAGGACACAGAGAGTAGCAGGAGTTTGTAAGGCCTTTTGTTCATATAAGTGAGAATAGAAATGTATTTAGACTGAGATCCTATCATTCTTTTGGCATACATTTTCAGCTAAAAACACCATGGAGAAATCCCTTCTACCTATAATGGCATTAAGAGAGGAGCCGGAAAGTACATATAAAATAATGTGAATATACAGATTCTTATTCCAGGGACTTAATCTAATTTAGCAGATACATGTGAGACAACATAATGTGAGACATTTCAACTGCTGGACAAAATTTGAGCAGAACTGTGACCTCACATAAAAGCATGAGATTTCCTCAATCATCACAAATGGAAGTTAATTCAAGAATATGTAATTCTGAAGACTAAATAGACTTTTATATTGTGTCATAGAATTTTTAATAATTTTTTTAACCACAAAACCATGAAGTAAAAATGTCTATATGAAACCCAATTATCCTGCAAAATCTTTTTTAAAAAGTCAGAGGCATGTGCACAAACACCCATAGACTGGCCAAATTATTCAGTGTATGTAGACTTAATGGACATTCTCTTTCAAGAGCTGATTGTTTTCACTGAATAAGAAAGTTGATACAAATAATGTACCACCTACATTCATATCTCCCTTACTTTGTTCCTTGAAGTAGTAATTAATGCCTCAGGGGGTTAACAACGGTATTTGAAACAGAGTTTAGTCAAACATGTTGTAGAAAGCCACATTAGGCAAATTTAAAGAGGTTTCTTTACTGCAGGACTTTTCAGAGGCTTTAGTTTACTGATGTGTATCATAAACTGCCATTTTTTAAAAAATCGAATGTAGACAAATCCAATTTTTCAGTAACTAATTCTCTGCCTATTTTTAACTTCCCTAGTTTCATTGTTCACCATAAAACTTCAAAAATGTAGGCAGTAAAGTATAACTTATTTCTGTAATAAAATGATATTATTACTCCAGAAATCCTCAACTGTGCAGAGAAAAAAAATTGCACCCCAAGCAACATTTGAAATATGATAAAATTTCTTCAGGAGATAATTAGTAGTAAAGCCATGACGTGAACCTACCTCCAGTGTTATGCATTTCCCATTATAACACTATCAAAAACATAATATTTAATGAGTTTTTTCTATGTGCTAGGCACCAAGATTAACATTTTATATATACCACCAGATAAAATTCTCATAATACTCATGTGATATGGGTACCATAACTCCAGGTTTACTCAGGACCTTTGAGAAGATAAATGTAAATCCCCTTAAGCAATTTTTATCATTAAACTTATACAGCTGTACCTGATACTTCCCCCCCCCACTTTAAACCAGATGATGAAAATTTACATTTTGTACTTTCCGCTCAATTTTGCTGTGAACCTAAAATTTACTCTAAAGAAATAAAGTCTGTTAACAACAACTTACATTGTGAATCAGTACCCAAGGCTGAGTGAGTTGCCACTGCCTACAGTGGAATTTGTAATCTCTGATTAACTGTTTAATGATTATCTATTCCCACCATTCTTAGCGTGTGTGTGTATGTATATATATGTGTATATATACATATATATACAAACACATATATATTTACAGTTACATATCAAAACAAATAACATAAAAACAATAATAGCAGAAAATGCTTGATGAGTTCCTACTCTATGAATAATTTTAAGTCCTCCACATGTGTGTACTCATTCAACCTTCAAAACAACCGTATGAGATAAATAACCCTTTACAGCTGATGAAAGTGAAACAGAATTAACTTGTCCAAGGTCAAACAGCTAGAATAGTGGTGCCAGGACTTGAATTTAGATAATCTCACACTTGATCATTTTGTTTGCTGTCAATATTTGAATAAATGGGATGGCATCATTTGAAAAAGTAAGACTTTAAACTTCAATGAAGAAGTGCTTATTTGATATATCATCTTATATGTTTAAACAGAAGCAACTTTTGAATTCCTCTAGTCTGGGTAGGTTGGAGAAGGATTTTTAATTGTGATTTCATCAAATAATGATACTCCTGTTTCTTTTTTCCCCATGGAGAATAAATTTTCCTTATTTAGATATTTAAAATTTCTAACCCCAATAAAAATGTTTCTTCTCACTCTAATTACTTAAATGTGCACTTTCTTCGATCTAACATAAGGAACACAGATCATGGCAAAAGGATCATATGCAAGATGAAGACAAATCTGGTCATAGAAAGCTACCTGGCTAAGGACAGGAATGTAAGTTGAATCATCTGCCTTCATCATCTCAGTAAGTGGCACTGTTATCTACTCATTTGCTCAGGTTAAAAAAAAAAATCTTCAATTCCTTTCTTAGTTTATGATTGCTGATCAGTTAATCACCATGTTTTAATGACTTTTCTTCCAAATATATTCTGAGTCACCCTCTATCTCTGAATTATCTCCTAAACTACTACAACAATCTCCTAACTACTTCAGTGTACAATGGTCTTTTAAAATATAACAAATATGCAAAATATATTTATTTTACAAATAGATCATGTCATTGCCTTGCTTAAAACTATTCTCAATACTTCTAGAATCAAATACGAACTCTTTAGCAGAGTCAACAAGACACTAGAGGATCTGTACCCTCCCTACCTCTCTGACTTCAACTTTACTCTCCTACTTATTCCCTACATTCTAGATACACTGTCCTTCTCACTTTCCCACCTCAAGGACTTTGCACTTGCTTTTCCCTCTAGAATGCTGTTTACTGTCATTATTATCCAATCCTCATTTTCAATCAATCTTCAGACCTCAAACTATCTAATGCTGTGATATTACCGTTTTCATTTCTCCCTTATCTGGTCATTGTAGGACATTATTTTATTTTCTTCCTAGAATGCACTGCTATGTGAAATTACTTGTTAATGCTCCATCTTTCCAACCAGATATAAATATTATTTCTCTTGTTCACTGATCTATCTTCAATACCAAGAATGGTTCCTAGGACATTGATGATCTCAAAAATTCTTACAGTGAATGAATAAATACATCATATTATGGATAATAAATGAAGCTGGCCTTAATCACATTGCAAGGAAGAGCAAGTCTGCATAAACTAATTTATAAAGACTGTACCTAAAGTGAATTTTGAGCATTTGATAATTCACAGTGCAGAGATGCAGATGACGATGCACGCTTTATAATGGGTATAAGTCTATCCCAGAACAGAATGAGATAAGAATGCCATAGAAAAGACTTGCTGAACATGAATAAAATAAAGAAGAAACCCAGAGAATGCAAGACATATATTTGCAAAGAATGATTATAATTTCCTTAGCGAGGAAGAATTGGGACTGAATATCAAAACTCTCTATATTATTTTTATGTTATGTATATATGTGTATGTATAGGGATATAGATAAATATATATGTATATGCATATATCTATCCTTATATTTTATGGTTACTTGATTTCCTCAATTTTATTGTAAAAAAACATATGGTTGGTCCTATTCTCAGTCTGTGGTTTGAATTATGCTGAACAAAGCCTTTATTATTTTGTATAAATCATCATTCTATGTAGCATTTTATAAAATGTTATCAAGAATTTAGCATATATATTATATATGTATATATATGTGTGTGTGTGTTTATACACACATACACACACACACACATATAGTGAGCATGAGAGAGAGAGAACAATAATAGGGAAAAGCTCCATATATAATATATATAGAACAGCTCCACATATATAAAGCTTTCTATATAGAACAGGGAAAGGCTCGGCATATGAAGACTGTCCCAGCAGGGCCTATTATTTGGGTTTGACTGATGATACTTAAGTATCGGAATATAAAACACGTATGTATGAGAGTTTTGGAAGCAGATTCTTGAAAACTATATTTTTTTAAGGTGACATTTTTTCATTTTGCAATAGCAGTACCCTCTCACTATTAAGAATCAAATATAAACTTGATTCAGAAAATTAGTCTTTTATATAGGCTCATGAGGATTTCCTCATTTTGTGGTAAGACTGAATAACTTATTATGAAAACTGTATTTCTCTAATGTAAGGAGAAATGAACTTCATTGAAACCTTGAAACAATTCATAACAACATTTTCAGTGAAACACAATCAAACTTTAGGATTGCACATTCATCTTTTTAACTGTGAGAAGGACTGAGTGATACTGATATGGTATTCTCCAGATTAATTATCCTTCCTCATAAGTAATACAGACAACAAAGTGAGAGAACAAAAGCTCTTTAATCTTTTCCCCCTCGGTTTCCAATTATGTACTGAGTTTGAAGTGGAACACAGAATAGAATGATATAGTTTCAGTGCAGTTCATCCCCAGAAAAGTTACTCTGTGAACTTAACATCAAATTAAAATAGAGATTCAAAAAAAGGAAAGAAAACTCTGGCAAGATCAATAAATGTGCTTTAGTGAAATCAAGGAATAATTTATCTTTCTTAGGAGTTTGGCTCCAGTTTCTTTCTTTCTTAGGTGCGGCTAATCCATAGATCTAGACTCACAGCATGATAAATTTTAATCTTGGCATGTTCCAGCAATAGATCTCTTAATAATGAGAAGCACATCTCTCACAGAGCCTGCCCTGAATCAAATGTTTAGCAGAACCGTGTGAAGCTTCCCCTAACTCACCGCTCACTGGCACTTTCTGAGAGAGAAAGAATTGCTAGACAATTGAAACAAATTCACCACTTGAGGAAGTAGATGACATCACATTAAGTCCCAGGAAAGAGAAAAATGGTTCTGCTTTTCTAACTCCATCTCTTGGCTCCAAGCACCTAGCTTAGTGACAAATACTCAATTGCAATTAAGTCTTGCTTCCCCTAAGAATGTTGCAAAAAAAGGAGAGGACTTCAGAGAGTGAGGAGACTTCTTGTGTTTGTAACTTATGTTTAGATGAATAATAACCCAATGACATAGAGAACGTGATCCAAAGACTTCTTTTTCCTTTTTACCTTGATCAAATTGGTGAGTGCTAAAAGAGTATTTAGTGTTGAAAACATAGTATCTACAAACCCTAACATCTAAAAAATTGTAATAATCCTTCCTCTCCCTTTACCTACCACCCCTCAGTTCTCTCTTGCTGCTCCATAACCAAAATTTCTATTTTCCTTAAATCTTTCTCTGTATTCCCATCAATTTCAGGCTTTTTTGGAGGGAGGGGAGGTGTAATAGGTTTTTGTATTTTGTTTTTGTTTTTTTGCCTTCAGAGAACACATTTGAAACATTTTTTAAAATCCAAAAAAAAGGCAATGATTTTTTTGACCATTTTATTATATTGACAATGGTGGCATGACAGCAGCTTATGGGAAGTTTATATCTATTAAAACTAAGCTGAGTTACTTTCAATACCTCCAAACAAAAAGTAATCAAATTCAGCAACATTTTTCTTTAAATTATTACAAAATTTTAAGAGCACTTGATGTTCACCAGCCATAGCCATTTATCACTTCGGTGTATTTACTTCAGACATTTTTTCTATGGTAGAGAATTCCAAAGCCTGCTATTCATCTCCAAACAATACATTATGAATGTCCTTCTCTCTGTAAATATGAATCTTTATCATATTTTAAAAGTTACATGCGTCAAATACTATAATTTAGTCAATCCCCTATTGTTGGACATCTAGATTGTTCACATCATTTTGTTTTAGTAGATAGATAGATAGGTAGATACACATACTTACATAGAGGCTCAGAATAGGATAATAAACTTGCACTAAAATGAACTTTTTCCCCCGTAAACTCACTGGGAAAGTGGGCTTTTAAATTACACTTCAGTGAAAGATATTTTAACACCCTTCAACATTCCTGTACAGAAAATAATTTTACTTCCTGTTCCTGGAAGTGTCTAGCCTCTATGGTCTGCCTGTGTGTGTGTTTAGTATTTCCTTTAATCCTAGATATTTTTTTTCTTTAACATCTTTATTGGAGTATAATTACTTTACAGTGCTGTGTTAGTTTCTGCTTTATAACAAAGTGAATCAGTTATACATATACATATATCCCCATATATCTTCCCTCTTGCATCTCCCGCCCTCCCGCCCTCCCCATCCCACCCCTCCAGGTGGTCACAAAGCACCAAGCTGATCTCCCTATGCTATGCGGCTACTTCCTACTAGCTGTCTATTTAACATTTGGTAGTGTATATATGTCCATGCCACTCTCTCACTTTGTCCCAGCTTACCCTTCCCCCTCCCCGTATCCTCAAGTCCATTCTCTAGTAGGTCTGTGTCTTTATTCCCGTCTGGCTTCTAGGTTCTTCATGACCATATTTTTTGTTTGTTTATTAGATTCCATATATATGTTTTAGCATACAGTATTTGTTTTTCTCTTTCTGACTTACTTCACTCTGTATGACACACTCTAGGTCCATCTACCTCACTACAAATGACTCAGTTTTGTTTCTTTTTATGGCTGAGTAATATTCCATTGTATATATGTGCCACATCTTCTTTATCCATTCTTCTGTTGATAGACACTTAGGTTGCTTCTATGCCCTGGCCATTTTAAATAGAGATGCACTGAATATTGTGGTACATGACACTTTTTGAATTATGGTTTTCTCAGCGTATATGCCCAGTAGTGGGATTTCTGGGTCATATGGTAGCTCTATTTTTAGTTTTTAAAGGAACCTCCATACTGTTCTCCATAGTGGCTGTATCAATTTACATTCCCACCAACAGTGCAAGAGGGTTCCCTTTTCTCCACACTCTCTCCAGCATTTATTGTTTGTAGATTTTTTGATGATGGCCATTCTGACCGGTGTGAGATGATATCTCATTGTAGTTTTGATTTGCATTTCTCTAATGATTAATAATGATGAGAATTCTTTCATGTGTTTGTTGGCAATCTGTATATCTTCTTTCGAGAAATGTCTATTTAGGTCTTCTGCCCATTTTTGGATTTGGTTGTTTGTTTTTTTGATATTGAGCTGCATGAGCTGATTGTAAATTTTGGGGATTAATCCTTTGACAGTTGCTTCATTTGCACATATTTTCTCCCATTCTGAGGGTTGTTTTTTCGTCTTGTTTATGGTTTCCTTTGCTGTGCAAAAGCTTTTAAGTTTCATTAGGTCCCATTTGTTTATTTTTATTTCCATTTCTCTAGGAGGTGGGTCAAAAAGGATCTTGTTGTGATTTATGTCATAGAGTGTTCTGCCTATGTTTTTCTCTAAGAGTTTGATAGTGTCTGGCCTTACATTTAGGTCTTTGATCCATTTTGAGTTTATTTTTGTGTATGGTGTTAGGGAGTGATCTAATTTCACTCTTTTTTTTTCTTTTTAATCACCTAGAATTCTAATGATGTTACCATTTTTTGGTGTTTTGGTTTTTAATTAATTTATTTATTTCTGCTGTGTTGCGTCCTCATTTCTGTGCAAGGGCTTTCTCTACTTGTGGCAAGCAGGGGCCACTCTTCATCGCGGTGAACAGACCTCTCACTATGGCAGCCTCTCTTGTTGCGGAGCACAGGCTCCAGATGCGCAGGCTCAGTAGTTGTGGCTCACGGGCCCAGTTGCTCCGCACCATGATGGATCCTCCCAGACCAGGGCTTGAACCCATGTCCCCTGCATTAGCAGGCAGATTCTCAACCACTGCACTATCAGGGAAGCCCCTAATTTCATAATTTTAATGTAGCTGTCCAGTTTTCCCAGCACCACTTATTGAAGAGGCTGTCTTTTCTCCACTGTATATTCTTGCCTCCTTTATCAAAGATAAGGTAACCATATGTGTGTGGGTTTATCTCTGGGCTTTCTATCCTGTTCCACTGATCTATATTTCTCTGTTTGTGGCAGTACCACACTGTCTTGATTACTGTAGTTTTGTAGTGTAGTCTGAAGTCTGGGAGCCTGATTCCTCCAGCTCCGTTTTTCTTTCTCAAGATTGCTTTGGCTATTCAGGTTCTTTTGTATTTCCATACAAATTGTGAAATTATTTGTTTGAGTTCTGTGAAAAATGCCAGTGGTAGTTAGATAGGGATTGCACTGAATCTGTACATTGCTTTGGGTAGAAGAGTCATTTTCACTATGTTGATTCTTCCAATCCAAGAACATGGTATGTCTCTCCATCTATTTGTATCATCTTTGATTTCTTTCATCAGTGTCTTATAATTTTCTGCATACAGGTCTTTTGTCTCCTAAGGTAGGTTTATTCCTAGATATTTTATTCTTTTTGTTGCAATGGTAAATGGGAGTGTTTTCTTAATTTCACTTTCAGATTTTTCATCATTAGTGTATAGTAATGCAAGAAGTTTCTGTGCATTATTTTTGTATCCTGCTACTTTACCAAATTCATGGATTAGCTCTAGTAGTTTTCTGGTAGCATCTTTAGGATTATTTATGTATAGTATCATGTCATCTGCAAAAAGTGACAGCTTTACTTCTTCTTTTCTGATTTGGATTCCTTTTATTTCTTTTTCTTCTCTGCTTGCTTTGGCTAAAATTTCCAAAACTATATTGGATAATAGTGGTGAGAGGGGGCAACCTTGTATTGTTCCTGATCTTAGTGGAAATGGTTTCAGTTTTTCACCATTGAGGACAATGTTGGCTGTGGGTTTGTCATCTATGGCTTTTATTATGTTGAGGTAAGTTCCCTCTATGCCTACTTTCTGGAGGGTTTTCATCATAATTGCTTGTCGACTTCTGTCAAAAGCTTGCTCTGTATTTATTGAGATGATCATATGGTTTCTCTCCTTCAATTTGTTAATATGGTGTTTCAGATTGATTGATTTGTGTATATTGAAAAATCCTTACATTCCTGGGATAAAACTCACTTGATCATGGTGTACGATCCTTTTAATGTGCTGTCAGATTCTGTTTGCTAGTATTTTGTTGAGGATTTTTGCATCTATGTTCATCAGTGATATTGGCCTGTAGTTTTCTTTGTGACATCTTTCTCTGCTTGTGGTATCAGGGTGATGGTGGCCTCATAGAATGAGTTTGGGAGTGTTCCTCCCTCTGCTATATTTTGGAAGAGTTTGAGAAGGATAGCTGTTAGCTCTTCTCTAAATGTTTGACAGAATTTGCCTGTGAACCCATCTGGTTCTAGGCTTTTGTTTGTTGGAAGATTTTTAATCACAGTTTCCATTTCAGTGCTTGTGATTGGTCTGTTCGTATTTTCTATTTCTTCCTGGTTCAGTCTCAGAACGTTGTGCTTTCTAAGAATTTGTCCATTTCTTCCAGGTTCTCCATTTTATTGGCATATAGTTGCTTGTAGTAATCTCTCATGATCCTTTGTATTTCTGCAGTGTCAGTTGTTTCTTCTCCTTTTTCATTTCTAATTCTATTGATTTGAGTCTTCTCCCTATTTTTTCTTGATGAGTCTGGCTAATGGTTTATCAATTTTGTTTACCTTCTCAAAGAATCAGCATTTAGTTTTATTGATCTTTGCTACTGTTTCCTTCATTTCTTTTTCATTTATTTCTGATCTGATTTTTATGATTTCTTTCCTTCTGATAACTTTGGGGGTTTTTTGTTCTTCTTTCTATAATTGCTTTAGGTGTAAGGTTAGGTTGTTTAGTTGAGATGTTTCTTGTTTCTTGAGGTAGGATTGTATTGCTATAAACTTCCCTCTCAGAACTGCTTTTGCTGCATCCCATAGGTTTTGGGTCATTGTGTTTTCATTGTTTTTTGTTTCTAGGTATTTTTTGATTTCCTCTTTGATTTCTTGGTTATTTAGTAGTGTATGTTTTAGTCTCCATGTGTTTGTATTCTTTTACAGATATTTTCCTGTAATTGATATCTAGTCTCATGGCTATGTGGTCGGAAAAGTTACTTGATACGATTTCAATTTTCTTAAATTTACCAAGGTTTGATTTGAGTCCCAAGATATGATCTATTCTGGAGATTGTTCCATGAGAACTTGAGAAGAAAGTGTATTCTGTTGGTTTTGGATAGAATATCCTATAACTATGAATTAAGTCCATCTTGTTTAATGTATCATTTAAAGCTTGTGTTTCCTTATTTATTTTCATTTTGGATGATCTGTCCATTGGTGAAAGTGGGGTGTTAAAGTCCCCTACTATGATTGTGTTACTGTCAATTTCCCCTTCTATGGCTGTTAGTATTTGCCTTATGTATTAAGGTGCTCCTATGTTGGATGCATAAATATTTACAATTGTTATATCTTCTTCTTGGATTGATCCGTTGATCATTATGTAGTGTCCTTCTTTGTCTCTTGTAACAGTCTTTGTTTTAAAGTCTATTTTTGTCTGATATGAGAATTGCTACTCCAGCTTTCTTTTGATTTCCATTTGTATAGAATATATTTTCCATCCACTCACTTTCAGTCTGTATGTGTCCCTAGGTCTCAAGTGGGTCTCTTGTAGACAGCATATCTATGGTATTGTTTTTGTATCCATTCAGCCAGTCTATGTCTTTTGGTTGGAACATTTAATCCATTTGCATTTAAAGTAATTATCGATATGTATGTTACTATGATCATTTTCTTAATTGTTTTGGGTTTGTTAATGTAGGTCTTTTCCTACTCTTGTGTTTCCTGCCTAGAGAACTTCCTTTAGCATTTGTTGTAAAGCTGCTTTGGTGGTGCTGAATTCTATTAGCTTTTGCTTCTCTGCAAAGATTTTAATTTCTCCGTCAAATCTGAATAAGATCCTTGCTGGGTACAGTAATCTAGGTTCTAGGGTTTTTTCCTCTTCATCACTTTAAATATGTCCTGCCACACCCTTCTGGTTTGCAGAGTTTCTGCTGACAGTTCAGCTCTTAACGTTATGGGGATTCCCTTGTGTGTTATTTGTTGTTTTTCCCTTGCTGCTTTCAACATTTTTTCTTTTTATTTAATTTTTGATAGTTTGATTAATATGTGTCTTGGCGTGTTTCTCCTTGGATTTATCCTATATGCACCTCTCTGCACTTCCTGGACTTGATTAACTATTTCCTTTCCCAAATTAGGGAAGTTTTCAACTATAATGTCTTCAAATATTTACTCAGTCCCTTTCTTTTTCTCTTCTTCTTCTGGGACCCCTATAATTGGAATGTTGGTGCATTTAATGTTGTCCCAGAGGTGTCTGAGACTGTCCTCAATTCTTTTCATTCTTTTTTCTTTATTCTGCTCTGCAGTAGTTATTTCCACTATTTTATCTTCCAGGTCACTTATCCGTTTTCTGCCTCAGTTATTCTGCTATTGATCCCTTCTAGAGAATTTTTAATTTCATGTATTGTGTTGTTCATCACTGTTTTCTCTTTAGTTTTTCTAGGTCCTCGTGAAATGTTTCTTGTATTTTCTCCGTTCTATTTCCAAGATTTTGGATCATCTTTACTATCATTATTCTGAATTCTTTTTTCAGGTAGACTGCCTATTTCCTCTTCATCTGTTAGGTCTGGTGGGTGTTTACCTTGCTCCTTCATGTGCTGTTTGTTTCTGTGTCTTCTCATTTTGCTGACCTTACTGTGTTTGGGGTCTTCTTTTCACAGCCTGCTGTTTCGTAGTTCCCATTGTTTTCGGTGTCTGTCCCTAGTGGCTAAGGTTTGTTCAGTGGGTTTTGTAGGCTTCCTGGTGGAGGGGACGAGTGCCTGTGTTCTGGTGGATGAGGCTGGATCTTGTCTTTTTGGTGGGCAGGTCCACGTCTGGTGGTGTGTTTTGGGGTGTCTGTGGCCTTGTTATGATTTTAGGCAGCCTCTCTGCTAATGGGTGGGGTTGTGTTCCTGTCCTGCTAGTTGTTTGGCATAGGGTGTCCAGCACTGTAGCTTGCTGGTCATTGAGTGGAGCTGGGTCTTGGCATTGAGATCTAGATTTCTGGGAGATTTTCGCCATTTGATATTACGTGGAGCTGGGAGGTTTCTCGTGGACCAGTGTCCTGAACTTGGCTCTCCCACCTCAGAGGCACAGCCCTGATACCTGGCTGGATTACGAAGAGCCTGTCATCCACATGGCTCAGAATAAAAGGGAGAAGAGAAAAGATAAAGAAAAGAAAAGAAAAGGAATAAATAAATAAATAAATAAAATTAAATAAAATAAAGTTATTAAAATAAAAAATAATTATTAAAACAAAAAACTTTTAAGTAACTAAAAAAAGAAAGAAAGAAGAGAGCAACCAAACCAAAAAGGAAATCCACCAATGATAACAAGCGCTAAAAAGTATACTAAAAAAAAACAAAAAAAAACAAGAACGGACAGACAGAACCCTAGGACAAATGGTAAAAGCATAGCTATACAGACAAAATCACACACAGAAGCATACACATACACACTCACTAAAAGAGAAAAAGGGAAAAAAAAATATATATATATATATATCATTGCTCCCAAGTCCACCTCCTGAATTTGGGATGATTTGATGTCTATTCAGGTATTCCACAGATGCAGGGTACATCAAGTTGATTGTGGAGATTTAATCCACTGCTTCTGAGGCTGCCGGGAGAGATTTCCCTTTCTCTTCCTTGTTCACACAGCTCCTGCTTTCACCTTTGGATTTGGCCCTGCCTCTATGTGTAGGTCACCTGAGGGCGTCTGTTCTTTGCCCAGACTGGAAGGGGTTAAAGGAGCAGCTGATTCGGGGGCTACGGCTCACTCAGGCTGGGGGGAGGGAGGGGTACGGAATTTGGAGCAAGCCTGCAGTGGCAGAGGCCGGCGTGACATTGCACCAGCCTCAGGCGTGCCATGCATTCTCCCGGGGAAGTTGTCCCTGGATCACGGGACCCTGGCAGTGGCGGGTTGCAAAGCCTCTCGGGAGGGGAGGTGTGGACAGTGACCTGTGCTTGCACACAGGCTTCTTGGTGGCCACAGCAGCAGCCTTAGCATCCCATGCCTATCTCTGGGGTCCACGCTGATAGCCACCACTCGCACCCTTCTCTGGAGCTCCTTTAAGAGGTGCTCTTAATCCCTTCTCCTCGCGCACCAGGAAACAAAGAGGCAAGAAAAATTCTCTTGCCTCTTCTGCAGCTCCAGACATTTTTGTGGACTCCCTCCCGGCTAGCTGTGGTGCACTAGCCCCCTTCAGGGTGTGTTCACGCAGCCAACCCCAGTCGTCTCCCTGGAATCCGACCAAAGCCCGAGCCTCAGCTCCCAGCCCCCGCTCACCCTGGCGGGCGAGCAGAGAAGCCTATCGGGCTGATGAGTGCTGGTCGGCACTGATCCTCTGTGTGGGAATCTCTCCGCTTTGCACTCCGCACCCCTGTTGCTGCGCTCTCCTCCATGGCTCCGAAGATTCCCCCCCACTGGCCACCCCTATCTCTGTCAGTGAAGGGGCTTCCTAGTGTGGAAACCTTTGCTCCTTCACAGCTCCCTCCCACTGGTGCAGGTCCCTTCCCTATTCTTTTGTCTCTGTTTTTTGTTTATTCTTGTGCCCTACCCAGGTACGTGGGGAGTTTCTTGCCTTTTGGGAGGTCTGAGGTCTTCTGCCAACGTTCAGTACGTGTTCTGTAGGAGTTGTTCCACATGTTGATGTATTTCTGATGTATTTGTGGGGAGGAAGGTGATCTCCACGTCTAACTCTTCTGCCATCTTGAAGCTCCTCCACTCCTAGACTTTTTTTTTTTTTTTTTTTTTGTGGTATGCGGGCCTCTCACTGTTGTGGCCTCTCCCGTTGCGGAGCACAGGCTCCGGACGCGCAGGCTCAGCAGCCATGGCTCACGGGCCCAGCCGCTCCGCGGCATGTGGGATTCTCCCGGACTGGGGCACGGACCTGTGTCCCCTGCATCGGCAGGCGGACTCCCAATCACTGCGCCACCAGGGAAGTCCATCCTAGACATTTTAATGACCCGATATTGACTATTCTTAATGGTTTCCATTAGAACGTGTTCTCAGGATTTGATGGTGATGGATACTATTATTTTGTACTTTTAGGTGACTTTTTCCTACATTCATTTCCTACTGATATTAAGTGCACGTTTATTTATGTGGTTTCATTTTATCGTCTAGATGGATATGTACACTATTACTAGAAACCAGTTTTTCCAGGTCATACTAAAAATTGATATCCCCAAGTCTGAAGTTTGTAATGCAAATGTCAATACTGGTACAGCTTCTCCCAGTAAGGCATTAACATTGAACCATATTTTTCAAGGACAAGGATTTTGCAAATTTACTGAAATACACAAGGGATTAAGAGATTTATCAGATAAGCTAAATTTAAATTGCCTGATAACTTTAAATGAGAATTTCTGTTTGAAGATCTACCTTGGGAGCTGCTGCAATTCCCATCACACTTGGGCTACTTCTTTGCCAGATCCTCCTATCTTTATCTCATACCCTACCTCTCTCTCCACACTCCAGGTTGCCTTCTCCTGCAACTTTCCAACACAAGATATCTTTTCATCATGTTTCCTTTAAAATTACAAAAATTAAAACTATGAGATTATTAGTTGTTGTTTGCTTTGGACTATTGATAACTAGATGATGGGAAGACAGGTGGAAGATGTGAGCTTTCGTATTAGTCTGTAAAATCATAAAATTAATGAAATTAACTTATGAAAACAGAAACATGAAGAGACCAGTTACCCAAGTCACAAGGATATGTACTGCTCCTCTACGAACCTCTAGCTGTAAGACCCTCTAGCTCCACACTGCATTGACTATACAGTTTTATAAAGTCCATGTAACATTTAGAGTTTCACCATTTGCTTGAGTAATAATCAGAATCACCTCCATCATAATCATACATGCTTAGGAGTAATGTACTTCTAATGTACATATTAGATTGTTTAAGTGGTATAAAAGTCCTGACACACATGGGAAGATGTGGAGTATTAGAAAGAGCAATGAACTCAAGAGACTTTTGTTCAAATGCCCACTTATGTCCTTTACTTACTCAGTCATCTTTGGAGTAGTGAATAATCTCTCTGAACTTCAGTTATACTCTCTCAAAAATTAAATAAGAATTAAATAATTGATTAAAGGAGATAAATTGTGTGTAGTTCTTGTATGTATACACACATATACACACATATCTTTTGGTTTAACAATCTCTGTCATCAGAAAAATTCAGTAGGGAATAATGTATTGAGTTCTACCACATGATT